>NC_133576.1:123598243-124198243 GCF_964106895.1 Numenius arquata
GGTGAAACTGGTGTGAGCTATGTGAGGATCACCACCCTGGCTAACACCCACGGGTCTTTAGAGCCTAAAGTATATGTTCTCCAGCTTAAATGCACAGCAGATCGCTGTCATCAGCACATCTGGGCTGGAAGAACCTCACGCGAATGAGTTACACAGTTCATTTCATTCCTAACAGGAGAACAAAGTCAATTTGTCCACGGCATTTACAGCTGAACTAAATATGTTTGCAACTATTTTCAGGCTTGCAGAGCCTAGTTTGTCTAGTTTGTCTAGCTAAGGTTGTCATTGTAGAAAGACAGTGGTATATAAATTCACATGCATCCAAAGAACAACCTTATACATTCATTTGGGACCTTTTGAGTGTCATATGTTAAATGCTACCTAGGGAACCTGCATTTGTCGTGTTTAACGTGGAGTGTATAAGGTGGGTGAATTTTATCTCTAAGTCATTCAGCTTTTGTTCCTCACCAGTGAGTACAGAGGTCCTGACAGCATGCAGTCCATCACAAAGATCTCTTACCAGCAGTCAGAAGAAATGATCAGAACTGGGCACGCGTCAGAAGAAGCGATCAAAAATGGGTATGCTCTGCAGAGCTGGAAAGGTTAAAATGGAGAGGTTAAAGCAGCAACATGAATTTGACCTTCCCTCAGACAGTTTCTACTACTTGGGCATTGGCAGCTTGAATCTGCTCTTCCCAGGAAGGGTGAATCAAACCTAAATTCTGGGAAATAAAAAAACCTCAAGCCTCCAGATCTACAGCATTATTAGCTAGATGACTGCACTAAGCCATAAATCCAAGACCTTGTAATCTAAAAATTCCTCATTTCTTTTCACATTTTTGACTTGGCACGAATTTCTCTCAACTTTTGGTAAGTGGGTAGGGCATCATGATCATAGATCACAGTGCTCCTGAAGAATGTGCACACTCGAGTACATGAAGTTTAGAAAATCACAGACAAATGTAATTGATTCTCAACCCCAGTCAACTTGGGACCGAGAAACTACGCTTTCTGCTGCCACCCAGGAACCTAAGAGAACTGAGGGACCTGTACAGAAGCAAGGTGCTTTCCATGCCTGTTTTAATTGCCTAGGCTATTGGTCTGGAGGCTGATACAGCTCCTCATTTTATCACAGAGAAAGTTTCAACAGATGTAAGCTGTTGAAAGATGCTGCCAGCTATCTTTTTTTTTTTTTTTTTTTTTTTTTGATAGAGTAGTACTGGAGGTGGGATACTCCCTACTAATAAGCAATGACTGTCCTTCAAGCCAGAAAGGTTTCACCTGATGGTGGGAAGGACATTTCTTAAACCACAACGTTCTGGTAATGTTTCTTCCACTGACTTCTTTGATGTGCAGGTACTATGGTTCCCTTCTATTGCCCTTCTTACTTTCTGCAGTTCATAGTATTTGATGGGTTTTATGCTTCCTCCTGTGGTGTTAATTAGAGAGTCACTCCAACTCTTGCCGAAGCTAACACTCCTGCTGCTGGCTGGGAGGGATGAGGTGGGTCAGCAGGAACAGCAGGTTGAGGCTGAGATTTTAATGCCGCTCTTGGTGTAAGCCTTCCCTTCTGAAAGTTGCCAAGAGTGCTCATATCTCTTCAGACACCAAAGGCAATTGGGTAGGACAGGAAACCTGCAAGACGCCAGGCCTTCTAACCCCATGGTTGACAGAAATCCTTGCCAGTACCAACAGGAGCAATGGGATGTTTCAGCTGCCCAGGTAAAACTTCTTGATCTCACACTCAGGTGCCAGGGTTCCCCTCTGAGCTCGCTGTGGTTAACAGCTCCATGTTACGCTGGGTTTCATCTCACTGTGCCAGTTTTACAGTGGTAAGAAGTGATGGGATAGCAAAGAAGTGCAGAGAGAATATTCACCTGGCAAGATGGTGAAAAAAAACCCCTGAGTAAAGGGAAATGTGTTGGAAAATTTTGTGGTTATTGCTTAGCATCGCCTTAGGGCCTATGTTATTTGTTGCTGGAAGTTTCTGATGCTGCGTCTGGAACACTTGGAGGTCTTCACAGGTGAAGAAAAAAGGAATATTCTAGGAAAACATGGTAGGAATTATAAACTTTGCTTTCAGTTTATGGTATTATTAACGATTTCCTGTCTAGATTTCAACAAATAAATGGTTGGTGAGGGTATTTTTATAGTATTCTCTGTGTGGTAACGTGGTCATTGATGCAAAGGTACACTCTGACCTCTTGGAAGATGTCCTTGTTTGATGAGGGTGTTCCTTATGTTGTTGAGATAGATATGTGCATGGTAGAACATCAGTATAAACATTAAAAAAAAAAAAAGCTGCACAACTGAGTCATCATAATCCATGGATGGATTTCTAGATAAATAAATATTTAAATAAATAAATATCTACATCCAGATTGATTTTGTTCATGGGGCATTAAAATGGCTCTGTGAAGATGATGCAAGTGAAACTACTCCACAGCAGAATGAATTCACAGAAGCTTTCAGTGAAGAACAGAAACACACAGCTGGGACAAGGAAAATATCTCCTAACTCCTCAGACCTGATCTTCCAGAAGGACCTACAACGTAACTTCAAAGACAAGCCTGGGAACTAAAACTCATAACTTTTCAGAATTTTAAAAAACAAGGACTGAGTACTTACTCAATAAACCTTTTATAACCATTAAATATTTTTATACTTTTCATAGATTCATAGATTGGTCCAGGCCGGAAGGGACCTCCAAAGGTCATCTAGTCCGACCTCCCCGCAGTCAGCAGGGACACCCCCCAACTAGACCAGGTTGCCCAGGGCCTCGTCGAGCTTCACCTTGAATATCTCAAGGGAAGGGGCCTCAACCACCTCCCTGGGCAACCTGTTCCAGTGTTCCACCAAACATATCTCACCACTGTTAAGCCATCCCTGTTCCACACAGGTAAACAACCTCTATCTGATCTATAGGCCCATCATTGTCTCACCCTCTTTCCCAACTATCTTACTCCTCAAAATGTTAGTGATATGTTATATTCAGAGCAGTCACTCCCAGCCTGATGTTTGCTGTGTCTAGATCAGACATACCACAAGAATTGTATTTCCCTCCCAAATGTCTGTTTACTCCAAGTGTAATAGATGGTATCTGTCACTGCAAATCTTGTGATCTTAAAACATCTAAAATAGCATCTTAGATGTGCTTCTGTAACTGTGGCTAACTCAGTAAAGTGTTAGGAAAATATAGGAATGTGCAACTTGCTCCACTAAAATACTGCACTGAATTCATGCACATTGACACTTCAGACTTAATGCCTAAACTGCATAAGAATCTGTCTTTAGGAGGGACTAAGATTGCCTTTAAGAACCAAACCCAAAATGGCAGTTTATTCTAGTATGTAAAATAAGTATTTGTTCTCATGCTTTCCTTTTTGTCATTTGTTAATCTTGCACTTTGCTCAACTTTTCCATTTGTCATTTGGAATGAGTCCTAGGATTCTGTGCATTCATTGCTCTGATGAAGTTCATCTCCTACATCTGTTTTCTCTTTGGGAAATGCTGGTGTGTGATTTCTGCTAACAAAGAACATTTTTTGTCTGAGCTTTGTGCCATGGACCCTTTGGGTATGTTGAACACAAAGGTACTCTTTTCCTGTAAGCATTGCCTCTCTGGAGGAACCCTACAATTCATTGCCCACTGTCGTGGTCATCTATTTTTCCCAGATTCCCACTTTTGCTCCAGATGCATTCTCTGATAATTTCTTAAGAGGAGTATTATTTCTAATTGCCTTCCCAATGTCTCTGTCCTATTCAGCGCCTGGAACTCTTCTCATGCTTTATACCATTGCAGGTCTCACAAAGGACATAGAAGACACTGATACATAAATGTAATTGCTGAGCTAATTCAGGACGAGCAGACAATTCTCCCTGCACTGTTCGAAAAAATTAAACTAAGAACTTCCGTGTATGGTACATGCCACTGGGTTTGGCCTACCTGGAAGAACTGCCCAGACAAATGAGCTGTGATTACGTCTGCCAAGCTTGAACTGACTAAATCAATCCAGTATGAGCTGGTAACACAGGTAATGTTTCTTTTTGTGTAAATTACTTGGGTGGGAGGCTGGAGGGTTATAGAAACTCTGGTGGCAACTATTAATTGTCTTCAGGGATGGAGGACATCAAAGGCCATGTGATTAGCAGAGCCATTGCCAGCTTTTATCAATGATCTAATATAGAAGGTAATGTGGTCATCTGATACCACGTAGAAGCTGAAGCCCAAAAACTGCAACACACAGAAACTAAGCTGCCATCCACAGACTCAGCATGTCAACCAGTCAGAATGAGTGACCTGTTCCTCTGGGGTTACTGGTATAGGACTGGTCTAAACTAGACGGGTGGGGCTGAAGCTGTGATCTGTGTGTGATATGCATATTTGCAGGACAGGAATCATTATCCACTTGCTACACCCATCCTCCCAGGAAAATAAATATCAGGCTGTGTATCATGGAGTACAGCACTACACAACCCACTCTCCCCATGACCACTGGATTCACAGTGTAGGCAACTTTCATTCCAAAAAAGCGACAGCTGCCCTGCACCCTGACTTCTGCTGCCAAGGCTTGTCTTAGGCTTTGTAACTGGAAGTAGGTCCCATGGTCTTTCACCCTGAACACCAACCCCTACAATTCCAGCTGGAGCCCCATCTTGTTTACACTGGGAGGAAGACTGAGTGCCTTTAGGGCAGGAAGTCTTCTCTCTGCCCATGGGAATTTAAAGCCATTTAAAAATGAATAAAGTTTCTTAAAAATTTAAGAGACTATGCTTCTGCTCAAAAGGCCCACGTCACATGAGGATATCTAGAGCAAATAAGAGGTTTGTAAAAGGGTATTAGCAGGCATCCATGGATGAAATTTTCATAGTAGATAACATCATCAGAAGGGGTTAGATACCCCTCCTTTGTACTGCTAAAAAGACTTCTGTCACAGAGCTATTCAGGGACCTTTTACCCCAAAGAACTTCAAGAAGTGAACTTAAATGAGAGCAGAGTTTACAGTCTGATAGGTTATTTGACTTAAGGCTCACCCCCAAAACCACAAAGGAGCAGAGGCACAACAACAGGCAGGGGAACCCCAGTAACCACACCAGAGCTGGCTGAGCTCCTGATGGGGTTGCTCCAAGTGCTGTCACAAGGGACCCACCAGCCCCCATGGGTTGGGGAGACACCCCCAGCTGAGTCAATGGAAGACACTCCCCATCAACTCCCCATCAATCCCATTACAGACTCAGAGAGAACTACCACCTAGCATGGGAGTCACTATGGGAAGTTGGAAAGAACATTCTGCGGTTGTGCAAGACTTACTATGGGATGCTTAAAGGAAAGACCAGAGAAAGAGGAAGGGAAAGATTGAATTGGACTGGGGAGGAACAAGTGTGGAAAAATACAGAAGAAAGGGGAAAACCAGGTTACTGGTCAGTATGGTTGTGTTGAAGTGCAGCAAGGGCTGGGGCCTTTGCCAGCCAGGGCTTCATCCCTGGAGGGATGGTTTTGGTGTGCTCAAGGACACAGACAGCCAAGCTGTGCAAATGATCTGTTGATCATCAAGAAGTGCAAAAGCATCCACGAGTAACTGAAGCAAGAATCAGAAAACAACAACAAATCAGAAAAAAACGGTGAAATCATCAATGAGGTATTCTCTAACAAATCCTGTAACTAAGGACATGGAAAGGTACTGGGGTAACTGGAGGTGGCTGAAAAAAAAGGCCAAGGAGGGAGGACCCATGACCCTGCTTGAGGATGCAGGATCATCTCTGCAACCTCTGGGGAACTCAGGGAGCAGAAAAAAGCCCAGGGAAACCAATGAGCCACCCATGACCCTCAGCTAGGATGACACAGCATGACAGGAACCACCACACTGACCCACCCAGTCTCCCTCCAGGATTGCACCATCTCTCCAGCAGAACAAGGAGCTTGTGAAAGCAATCAAAACACCAGCCTGCCCAGCTTCTCTCCCTCACTGCACCATCTCTCTTATGGCACAGGGAAGTCATGTAATTTGTAAAATTTCATACACCAGTGTATGCATAATTGGCAAGTTGGGGAAGGGGGCTGTAAGCGGTGGGAAGCTCACAGCTATGCTGGACACAGCATGTTCCAGACAGCTCCACCAGATCCACCACAGGCCACAGCTAAGCACATCAGCTGAGCTGGTGGCACCTCTGAACCAATCAATCAAGTAAGTTTGTAGCGCCTCTGCAAGAGACATATTTAATCAAGGGCAGAAAGCACCAGCACAAAAGGAAAAATGACCAATTGGAGGAGGAGGGAAGAGAAGACCAATCCTGAGCTGGGGCCAGAGCCACAGAGCTGCCAAAGCATGGCCCAAGAGGCTTGACTCTAAAGAGACTGCCACTTGATGGAGGAATGACCATGCACCCACTCCAGTGTCCCACGCTGCCCATTGTCTCACCAAAGAGACTGAACGTAATGTGTGGCAAGAGGACGGGAGAACAGAGGGTGAGGGGAGAAGGGTGCAGAGGGAATAAAGGGGTGTTTTTTATGAGGGTTTGTTTGCACTCCATTAAAGAACTATCTCTGAACACCCTCCCAAGAAGGGAGTTTCACTTCCACTACTCCTTCTTGAGTCATTCTGTGTTACTGTCAGGGATATTACTGTCCTTCCAAACTAGACTGTTCTGGGTCAGAAAGGAAGACAGACAAGTCTTCCACCATCTTCTGATCCTAGCTAAAACATAGTTGGAATTGAAACACAACTTGGCAGATCTTCCAACCCCAGGAATGAAAATGAAAACTATTATCAACAGGCCAAACCCTCACTGATACCTGTCTGATATATCTCAAAGCCCATTTGAGCATCTTTGCTCTCAGGTCGTCAGTTGTTACACCCCAGCATGTGTCTGTGTTCAAAAGGAAAGCTCTCTGATTTTGTAGGAATCAGTCAAAGATGTTCAAGGATTCTAAATGTTCAAGTCCTGGAATGTTGCTACTCACATGCTATGACTGGTTCAAGCCAATATATTGACACTAACAGGTATGTTGCTCTCTTTTCTTCTGCTGAAGGATACGGTGTTGAAGGAAAGGAAGTTCCTTTAACCTGCCTGGTGTGCCATAATAGACAAAGGTGACGAGCAGCACTGTCCACTGGAGGGCAGCAAGAGGCCGGGGAAATTTGGCCAGTGGAGCAGCTGAGGTGAGGCTGACAATGCTTCCGCCTAAACATGACCCCTAACTAGAAAAATCCTGAGGCGCCCAAGACCAAACGAAACTGGTACATTGAGCACTCCGGCCTGGGGAGGAATCCAGACTGGGGCAGCTGAAAAGCAGAAGAAATGTGGAGTGGCAAGAAACGAAACCAGTACGTGCTGATGCCAACCTCCTGTGCTGGCTGGTGCGTCGCTGAAGGGACCAACTGTGACATTTGGCAAAAGCAAGGGGAGTGGAGACTAGAAACAGGGAAGGAGAAGTGTCTGGATTGCAGTTAAGGTGTTTTTCCTAGGCATTTAGTTTTTATCTTGTTTCTCATTCCCCCTGAATTAGTAATTAAAAAATATGCAGTTGGCAATAAATTAAAAATCGGTGAAATTTCCCAACATGAAACTGCTTTGCCTATGACAACTAGACAGACTAGAAGAGACAAGTGCTGGTCTTTCTCAAGATTATGCTCTATTTAGGAGTCAGCCTGGCTGCAAAGGTGTAATTTGGTGCAGAATGTGTATTCTTGAGCCAAGATCTGCTCTGAAATGGTTCCTAGCAAATTCAGTCCTTAGAAGAAATGGGATCTATATTGTATATATGTTCACATTTCATACTAGCACACCTTTAATTGCCAAAGAGAGGGACAGGATTAGGCTGTTTGTGCCACCTGTGTTTGTGTGGTCAGCTACATACATATACATACATATACACATTACTATACACATACATACACACATTACTATACACATACATACAGAGAACAGCATCTGTGGGCCTGTTGGGAATATATATAATAGGCCACCTCACTGCTGACTGCATGTAGCAACATGGAGCTGGGGCAGCCTTCCTTCTGTTGGGCTACCAGATTCAGCAAACCTCAAGCCAGTGAGTTTCTCTCTCAGTATAGAAAGAAGCTCCAGCATTTGCAGATGAGTGACTCTGGTAAAGTACACCATTCTCACTGCACCCTTCCCAAACCCTCCAAGACCCAAGCCCAACAGAGGTCTCCAAGCTTTCTCAGGTGATGTGCTGCCCAGCAAGACAGGGAAGACATGGCCATTCCTTCCTGGAGTTTGATGCACCAGTTACAGAAGGCAGAGGAGCATCTCATTGTGTGGCAGGCAGCAGGAGCTCAGGTCCTCTGTGACAACTGGCCAAACCTATCAACTGCTTGCAATAATCAGAGAGCGCTTCCCCCTGAAACACAGGGAATCAAAAAGTCAAATAGGCAAGAAATGGCAATCAGTTTTGGGCAGTGGGCTACCTGCATTACCAGTGGGCTGGTGGAGTAAACAAGTTGGATTATAATGCATTGCCAGTACAGGAGGAGGCTGGATCAGCCCTTGGCTGAGGTAGGGATGCGGTGACAGTAGAGGGCAGGCTGCTCTTGTAACACATTTCAGCTAACATCTCTTTGGGGACAGGAGAGATGCAGAGGACTGTTTATCTTAATAATTTAACACCACAAGGTGGTGCAATGATTCCAGAGTGTATTTCTCTACAGTGTTTCTGTTTGCTATTGCAAATTTTTCTCAAGTTCACAACAGCAGCCTCAGGTCATTGCCGGGTGACCGGACTCTGGTTTCTGACCTGCCTGGCTGCTGGTGGAAGGAAAGCACGTTTTAATTTCCAAAGCCCAGAGAGGCTGCAGTGGACAACTGCAGTGCTATTGTGTTCTCTGCAAAACCTGTTCCCCTGCCAAGTCTAGAAGGGGGTGAGGAGCTGTGTGCCCCTGGGGGGAAACAGCACAGACCAGACGTAAGCTAGGATGGACTAGGAAGATCTCCGAGTTCCCTTCTCAGCCCTGTGAAAAGCACAGTGCGAGTCTGAACGGATGTATGTAAGGAGGTAGAGAAAGTGCTAAAATAGTTAGAAATAGAAGAAAACCATACATAACTTTCTAGAGTACTGACACTCGAAGTGGATGCACTCAAGCCTCTGTTCAGATGAGTATTTGTCAGTATTGCATGTGCAATAGCCATTTAATCCACCAACAAAAGGTCACTATGAATGCCATGCAGCAGAATAGTGCTGAAACTTCAACTCGTAGAGCTTATTTATAGTGTGGAAGTGCAGGGACAGAATTTTAAATTCTAGCTAATTTGAGAAATTCAAGGAAGATCTCTGGAGCATGTCCAACGTCTCACGGTTTTTAAAATATACCTACTCCATAAAACAAAGGTGTAACATCTGTGTATCTGTAATGTTTCCATGTGTGCGTATTACTGATTTGGCAGAATTCACATATTAACATTTAGAGTATGACGATGAATGTTACAGATTTTCCTAGATAAGCAAACAAAGAAACTACTTTTCCTTCCTCAGGACATGTACTATGGTCTGGCATGCTGAACAAGTGTGATATATACTGAGGAAATTGCTCTTTACTCTTTAAAAATCAAACATTACCAATTAAATAGTTAATATTAACCATTATATAAATAGAATATTTTATGCTGATATCAGAATTACAGAGACAGCTTTTTAACAGAACAGCATTTGCTTTTTTTTTCTTTTAATTTTCATGATCATAGGAACTTTCAGGCTTTTTTCTTCTCAATTATCCCTTAAGTTGTCATGCGTATCTTTGTGGAAAGGAAAGGTGGTTTCTTTGAAACCATCAAGGACCCTTCCAATTTTACAGTTTGGTCAGTGCTTATTTCACTACTGCCTCCAAATTGTTTTATTACCAAAGAAAAAGAATTCAAAACATGAGCAGTTAATATAGCCAATTAATGATGTTTTTTTCTTTCTCCCTTTGAATCTACCTGAGTGGCCCTTCTCTACACAGACTGTACTCCAATAGGGCTGCTAGTGTAGCCAAAGCAGAGAAACGTAGCACTGTCTAGAAAGTCAAGCATCTTACAAAAGCACAAGATCCCAAATTTCCTGGGAGGTGAGAAGATGAAGCCCACTGTCATTTCAGCTTTTCTCATTAGAGAACTACTTACACCTAATTATGTCCACCATTTTGACTCAGACGATGATCGCAGGCATCAGTGCTTACAACACAGTATCAGCTCCACAATATTGTATACTGGTATCTAATTTTGGATATATTACTGAAGACCGAACCGGCAACCAGCCCAGCCTGACGCCCCAACTCGCGCCCCGCCCCCCCCGCAACCGCCCAACCGCCGCCCCAACGGCCGCGCACGCGCCACTCCCGCCGCTGCTCTAAACCCGGCGGCGCCGCCATTTTAGCGCGAGGGGGCGCCCGTCGCCGCGGTGAGGAAATCCCGCTGCCGCCGAGAGCGCGGGGGTTCGGGGGGGGGGGCGTGTGGAATTAGGGCCTTCAGCTGTGAAAACCCGCAATAAAGTTCAAGTAAAACTTTTTAAAGAAACAAACATTTTAACCCAGAATTATTGAGGAGATCTGATGCCATCAAACGATGGCATCTTGTTTACTGCCCTAACAGAAACAACGTAATAAATGTTTTTTAGTACAAGCAGTTGCCCGTATAAGACAAACAAGCAGTTTGTGAGACAATTACCCAGCTGCTTGAAAGAGGGTTATTTTCTGAGCACAGTCCCCCTTTCTGGGATGCGCTGAGCATGCACATCTCTCCTCTTGGCATTACAGAACCATCACCTCTTCGAGCCAGACCTGAAGATAAAAACTAGCTTACCTTAGTCAGCACTTATTAAGCCTCATTAGAATCATAGAATTGTCTAGGTTGGAAGGGACCTTTAAAATCATCTAGTCCAACCATCAAACTAACTCTGACAAAAACCATCACTAAGCTCTATATCTACCCATCTTTTAAATACCTCCAGGGATGGTGACTCAGCCACTTCCCTGGGCAGCCCATTCCAATGCTTCCCTTTCAATGTAAAAATTTTTCCTAATATCCAATCTGAACCTCCCCTGGCACAATTTGAGGCCATTTCATCTTGTCCTGTCGCCTGTGACTTGGGAGAAGGGACCTACCCCTGCCTCTCTACAACCTCCTTTCGGGTAGTTGTAGAGTGTGATAAGGTCTCCCCTCAGCCTCCTTTTCTCTAGGCTGAACAACCCCAGCTCCCTCAGCCTCTCCTCATAAGACTTACTCTCCAGACCCCTCACCAGCTTCGTTGCCTTTCTCTGGACCCACTTCAGCACCTCAATGTCTTTCCTGTGGTAAGGGGCCCAAAACTGGACACAGTACTCGAGGTGGAGCCTCACCAGTGCCGAGTACAGGGGGACGATCACCTCCCGAGTCCTCACCATGCTGTTCCTGATACAGGCCAGGATGCTGTTGGCCTTCTTGGCCACCTGGGCACACTGCTGGCTCAAGTTCAACCAGCTGTCCACCAACACCCCCAGGTCCTTTTCCGCTGGGCAGCTCCAGCCAGTCTTCCCCAAGCCCGTAGAGCTGCATAGGGTTGTTGTGACCCAAGTGCAGGACTCGGCACTTGGCCTTATTGAACCTCATCCCATTGGTCTCGGCCCATCGATCCAGCCTGTCCAGATGCCTCTGCAAAGCCTTTGTACCCTCTAGCAGAGTAACGCTTCCACCCAACTTGATGTTGTCTGCAAACCTACTGAGGGTAAGAGACGTTCATGCTTTCTTCCACCTGTAGAACATGTTTGACAGCAAGTGCAAGGAAAAAAAAGTAAACAAAGAGAGAGAAAGCTACATCTCAGATGCTCAGAAAAGCTCTCACTAAAGTAAAAGGCTGTCTATTGATGAGTAACAAAAATGACAGGAGTTATCCTATTTCAAAACAAGACTCACCAGTTAACTCACCAGGATAACTCACCAATTAACTCACCAGGATATCTCACCAGGATAACACCCTTTATCATGTTCTGTACATGGCTGCAAATTGTGCACTCGATCCCCTCGTCCAGATCATCGATAAAGATGTTAAAGAGAGCCGGCCCCAATAGTGACCCCTGGGGAACACCACTCGTGACTGGCCGCCAACTGGATTTAACTCCATTCACCACAATTCTTTGGACCCCGCCCTCCAGCCGGTTTTTAACCCAGCAGAGAGTACTCCCATCCAAGGCATAGGCAGCTAGTTTTTCCAGGAAGATACTGTTGGAGACTGTATCAAAGGCCTTACTAAAGTCCAGGTAAACAACATCCACAGCCTTTCTCTCATCCACCAAGCGGGTCACTTTGTCATAGAAGGAGATCAGGTTTTTCAAGCAGGCCCTGCCTCTCATGAACCCGTGCTGGCTGGGCCTGATCGCCTGGCTGTCCTTCATGCTCTGCATAATGGCACTCATGATGATCTGTTCCATGATCTTCCCAGGCATCGAGGTCAGACTGACAGGCCTTCCCCGTATCATCCTGCTGGCCCTTCTTGTGGATGGACTTCACATTTGCTAGACGCCAGTCAGCTGGGACCTCCCTTGTTAGCCAGGACTGCTAGTAAATGATGGAAAGTGGCTCAGTGAGCACTTCCACCAGCTCCGTCAGCACCTCGGGTGGATCCCATCTGGCCCCATAGACTTGTTTATGTACAGGTGTTTGAGCAGGTCCCTCACCACCTCCCTTTGGATTGTGGGGGCTTCATTCTGCTTCCCTCTCCTATCTGCTAGCTCAGGGGTCTGGGTACTCGGGGAACAACCAACTCTGCTACTAAAGACTGAGGGAAAGAAGGCATTCAGTACCTCAGCCTTCTCCTCATCCTTTGTCACTATGTCACCTCCCACATCCAATAAAGGATTCTCCCGAGTCCTCCTCTTGTTACTAATATATTTATAAAAATTCTTTTTATTGTTTTTAACATCCAAGGCCAGGTTAAGTTCTAGTTGGTCTTTGGCCTTTCTAATCTTTTCCCTACATAGCCTTGCAACACCTTTGTAATATTCCTGAGTGGCTTGCCCCTTTTTTCCAAGGGCCATAAACTCTCCTTTTTGCCCTGAGTTGTGACCATATCTCTTTGTTCAGCCAGGCCGGTCTTTTACCCCGACGGCTTGCTTTACAGCACACAGGGACAGCCCACTCCTGCGCTTTTAAGAGTTCGTCTTTGAAAAACGTCCAGACTTCCTGGACTCCTTTGCCCTTCAGGGCTACCTCCCAAGGGACTCTGTCGAGCAGGCTCTTGAAAAGACCAAAGTGTGCCCTCCGGAAGTCCATGATGGCAGTCCTGCTGGCTCCCCTCCTTGTTTCCCTGAGAATCAAGAACTCCATCATTTTATGGTCACTGTGCCCAAGACGGCCTCCAACCACCACATCCCCGACAAGTCCTTCTCTATTTACAAGCAGCAGATCCAGCAGTGCTCCCTCCCTAGTCGGCTCCCTCACCAGCTGTGTCAGGAAGTTATCCCCAGCACACTCCAGGAGGAGCCTACTAGACTGTTCCCTCTCAGCTGTATTGTGTTCCCAATTAGTTTTATAAAACATTCTGTTTTTCATATTTCATTTAGGTAGATGCATTTATGTTAAACATTTGTAGAGACATTTTTTGTTATATCTTTTTTTGCCTACATCCAGTTGTTACAGCTAGCCAAAGCCATTTAGCAAGCTCAGCTTATGGTTCTTTGATTTAGGTAATTTTTCTATGCAAGCCTCTGTGGTGACCCTGAAGTGTGATTAAAGCAAAACTTGAGTTCACATGTATATGTTCAGTCTTGGCAGTCACTCTGAATTTCTGAATTTATTCCAGTCTCACTCAAATCAAAATCTGGCTCGTGATTTCCAAATAGCAGAGCGCCTGGTTCTTTCTTTTGGTAAAGTTCTGACAGTTCCAGGTGGGTCAAAGTACAAGTAAGTATGTATTTGACTACAAATTTAGAAAGCTCTTTTTCTTAAGTATGCATTGCCTGAGATGTTGTACTGTTTACAGTTCCAGGAAGCACAACGGTCTTTTCATAATGCAAAAGTAATCAGAGCTATTTGAAAAAGTTTTAACTGACTGTTGATGCAATGTAGATAACAGGAGAGCTTGCCTTAGCGTGCTGAGAGAACTGAGCAACATTGATTTCTATGTACCACCTGTAGAATCAGAAGGTATCTTGGAAGTGATCACTGTAATCTGAGGTGTTGTGATGTGACTGCTGAAGTTATGGCTGATATCACTGTCTGGTTTGGTAGGCTAGGTAATGGTGGCAATGGTGGTGTAAGTGGGCTGAGTGGTAGTGGTGGATTAAAGGATACTGGCGGATCAAGTGGTTGTGGCAGGGGGTGATTCCTGCAAGTGATTCCTGTAAATCGATGTAGCCATTCTTTTTCTTCTTTCACAGATGTAAACGAAGACATTTTCTTGCATGGGATATTACATTTATCATACCGAAACAGAATGACAAAGCAACAATCGTAATACTCTGTGACATGGATATTCAGTCTGGGATACCAGCTCTTCGCTTGTGTATTACCTGCAGAAAGACTTAACTTGTAGTTTGTAGGACTGAAGGCCAAGAGTGTAAGGAAAAGTTGTAATAAGAAAACCCAAACAAAATTCTGGTCAATATTATTAGTTGCATATATTTGGATAAGACTAGAAAATTTCATAGACTTATTGCTACCTTGCACTGTTATAAATGAGATAAAATTCTGAAACATAGGGAACAATTTACCAGGAAACATCTAAGCTTTCAGACAAGAACGTGTTTTATTTTTGCAAACCCTCCCCCTTCAAATCTCCAAGAATAATTCCTCTATCATTAATTTATTTTTCAATGTAACATTGATTTTACTAAGGTTGCGTATATATTAAGACTGTCATATAAAGAGAATTCTGTGATCAGTCTTAGTCAAAATGGAATCATAATAGGAATAGGAAAAGGAATGGGAATGGCTAAATGTATCTGATTATGTTTCTTAGTAAAAATGTTTAGGAAAGGATTTCGACACATGAAGTTAAGTGGGTGCTTAACTTTTTCCTAACCTGGCAACTAAGCTCTGCGAGTGTCTGAAAGGCTACTGTTTTCTGACACTCGTATGGACAAAAAAAGAATTAACATTGCTTTTTTGTGTGTTCGTTTATGAGAAGAACTAGATAATTTCCCTTTGAATGTATATTAAACTGTAGATTCAAAACATCTTCCAATATCTTCCCACACGGTGAAAGTTCAGCTAGAGTAATGCTATGTTAAAGGTGCAGCTTACATCATTTACTCATTAGTGGACTGTCTTGCCAAGATTAAAACAGAGAGTGGAATGCTGTTCCACAGGTCTGGTTGACACCTAACCTCTTCAGCTTTTATTCTACTTTTACAAAACCTTTTCCTCTCTCTCCTTCTCTCTCCTCACTTAAAAAAAGTGCTTAGGAACCATTTAGAATAAAAATACCAAGACCTAATCTCCATAAAAGCATAGTGCATAAAAGCATAGTGGCTCACCCTAGGAAAGGACAGCCAGTCTGTCCCCGAGAGGCTACAACTCCCGATATCCCATACTAAAGTGGGGCAGGGATCCCGTGCTGAGGGCAGGAACTGGATGGGGGACACAATTTACTCTGGATTATCAGGTCCCAGGCCGACAGCGCCAGCCAGAATAACCATCCTGAGTGCTGTGCCCAGGCTGGCAGAAATGCAGCCAAGTGCACCCACATGGTCCACACCAAATTTGTATTGCCAGAAGTTTCTTGCTGGAAAACAAAGTCTCCCCAGACCTTGGGAGCTATAATTCCTAATTAATGTGGAAAGCTTTTAGATAGGGTTGTACCCCAGTCTGGATAGAGGGAACTCTAGGCAACTTGCTGGGTCTTTTCAAATATTATTTTCGTAGTCATCAGGGTGATCAATTAAAAAAAAAATCAAAACTATTCTGTTTAGTCCAAAGAGCAGAAGATGCTTATAGAAGAGGCCTTATTGTAGGCTGTGGCTTTACAGAGGTGTGAAACACTATTCCATGAAACCACTGGGAGAATATGATTCTCTTAAGAGAAAGAAATCTGTGTGAGAATTTAAGAGCAATTGCCTTCATTGCAGGGACGAGTGTTTGAAAAAAAATAATAATCATGCTATCAACATGTGCTAACTAGATTTAAATTTTGATGGTCCTTGGGCTTTATTATGTCTATCTTTCTGAGACATAGCTCATGATTTGAAGCTGTAATCTCCAGTTTTACCATGAGCTCTTTCTATATCTGTATTGGTGTCCAGTGCTGGAAGACTAAAGATTTGAGGGAGCTGTGCTTGAACTGGCTGCAAAGTCAGTGTCCTTTGAGATTTTACTAGTTATTACTGAAATTAGCAACCACATCTGTTACTTAGGCCTCAGGGCACTACGTTTGCAACAAAACCCCAGGTTTTTTTGCCTGAGTACAGTTTCAAGTGGAGAATCACATCTCAGATGAACGGGAAGGGAGGATGGTGTGTGAGACTAGAATTAGTGATGCATAAAGACTTGTGTTAATCACCCCCCTCGTCTCTAAGCGCTAGTGATTTTCAACAATCAAGTACCTAAATTCCCGTCTTGATCTTAAATAAAAGTCTCCATATATTTACATTCACACCCTTCCTCATGTAGTTGCTTTTGCTTAGTTAATACCTTTTTTTTTTTTTTTTGACATTGCGGTGTGGAAGCACGTTCTGCTTCATATTTTCCTCTTGGTAGAGACAGCAGACCCACCACTGCACCCCAGGGTATGTCAGTGTAGCCATAAGGTGTGGCTTTGCACTGAGCAGCTTACTGTGATGTTTCTCAGATTAATCTTTTTATGACTGATTTTAGAGAGTCTTAGAATTCTTTAATTTTAAAATTGTAATTTTGTTTGTCTGCAAATCCTTTTTTTTCTACAGGTACAGAAAGGGAAGGAATCTCTTGACTATCAATCATGGCTAATGCCCTGTTGCCAGCTAGTTATCTTCTTGTTTCTGCTGCTACTCTGGAAAATCTGCACCAGGCCTTGATGGTCCTAATAAAGACAGCTGTATTGCAAATATTGGTATGGTCTTCTCATTTTTAGCCTAAATCTAATAATATTTCATATATGCATGTTTGTTCTTGTGCTAACATTGTCTTTTATTTTAAAGAAGTTTCTTTCTTTTTCTAGGTTTTGCGCTCTGCATTTTTGACAGTGGTCCCATGACATGTCTGTTCTTTGCTAGACTAACAAGCCAAGCTCCCGTGGTCTCCTATAGATCTTTCTGCATCTCTCAGCACATTTCTCTTGAACAGGAGTAACCACCACATTTCAGAAGAATTCCCCCCAGCACTTTGTATGGTCTAACACATCTCTGTCTTGATTCCAGCTGATGCATCCTAGGATTGCATTTGCCCTTTGTGCAGCTATTTTGCCTTTTCAGCTCATGGCCATCCTGGGAACAGCAAGTATTTCTTTGCCTTAGTTCCTAATCAGTTCCAAACGATGAGCTTATGCTACAAATCTTTGTTGCTAGTTTCCCGATAAATGACACTGTGTTCTGTAGTGATAAATTTAATCTCAGTCCTATCATTCAGGTTCCCAAGGCTGCACATTTCTTCCAAACAGTTTTCAAACATTTTTAATCAGCTTTTAACTAGGAAAAAGAAGAAGAAAATAATGAAGCAGCAGAGAAAAACTACCTTACATATTGTTTTATTGTTCCAGTTTTTTGTCCTAATTTTGTCTTTAGTTTGACCTCTGCTTCCTTCTTTATTTTTCTAAGAGAAAAGTGGTTATGTTGGAGAGAATTGTAAGATGATGAAAAATTAGAAATGTTAAACATGCAATCATTGAATTAAAAAAAAATTAGATTTTAATAATAAAACAGGAACTTTTATTAAAGAAATTCTATTTGAAAATTTTTTATATTGATGTTCTCCCAAAAAAAGCTTAATCAAGGAAAAAATCACTCTATCATTATGAGAATGTATTACATTAAACAAAACAAATTTCTTTAGAGATTGTCATTCTTGCATGTAACATGGATAAAGAAGTAGGAGAAGAAAACCCCAACACTGTGGAGAAAATCATAATCTGACCATGAAGGACCTCTAGTGGCATAAATACTTCAAATTAAAAAAAATCCAAAAGTTGTGCTTGCTCATTATTTTTCAATGAATCACTTTGCGATTTCAGATTTTAAGTTAAATTTGCATGAGGTGTACAATGGGACTGCACTTTAAGTTGCCTGAAACTTAAAGCAGATGCTGTCAACTTAAAAATTATGTTCTGTATTTTTCCTTGTCACCATTGTTATCTACTTTTATCACCTACTTAAACTTATGATTTTCTTAGCAGGAGAACAGCCTGATAGGACGCACTGAAATAAAGCTATTTAACAAAAAGGAGGTGAAAGCAGATGAAGATAGGAGAGCTATGTCTATATCTTGTTTGTTATGGCTGTGCTTAATTCTTTTATTTGTTCTCAGTTAAAAAGTAATTTATTTGTTGGTTTTTTGTTTTGTTTTGTTTTGTTTTGTTTTTTAAAAAAGCAGCAAAAAAAAAAGCTATGCTGTTACTTTTGGATTATCTTTCAAGACCAGGCTGGATGGGGCTTTGAGCAACCTGGTCTAGTGGGAGGTGTCCCTGCCCATGGCAGGGGGGTTGGAACTCGATGATCTTTAAGGTCCCTTCCAACCCAAACCATTCTATGATTCTATGATTCAATCATTCTAGAAGGTAACCAACTATAAGAAATATTTAGATTCTTAGTTCCTTTCAATCACACTTCAAAATTGTTTGAAATTTAGATACAAATTTTGAATACAAAGAATTCATTTTTAAAGAATTCTATGGATGTGTTGCTAATAGTTCTTTGTCAACAGATTTTCTAAGTTAAAAAAGAGGTATATGCCTTCTAGTCTGGAGACCCATTATGCATCCAAATCCATCCTGCCTGCAGATAAACAGTAGTCGATCCCAGGGATTTCACTCACCGTGGAAAAGATACAGTAACCAGTGAAATCAGTTACTTTTGTAGAGCACTGGGAACAGAGTTTTCCTGTCTGGGGGAGGACATCCAAACTTGATGCACGCACTCCCCAGTTTCCACTGGTGAGACGGCACAGGGGAGGGAAAACACCAGTTCTGGGCTGAACGGAGGATGTCTCCGAAGCCAGGCAGCTCCAGGCAGCTCCAGACAGCCGCCTCGCTTCGCTGCGGCACCAGGCAAACTCAGGGGACAAAACCCCAGAAACACGCAGCCATGGTCACGCTTGGGTTGAACCCCGAATCGTAGTAGAAGCTACGTAGTAGTAGAAGTACTCCTGCCTGGAGCAGGAGTAGCTGAACACAAAGTCGTGTTTAGACATCTTGGATATCTCTGCATTCATGGCCTTGTTGTATGCAAGCCATAAAAATTTCCTGAGATAGCAAAGTTTATCATACTCTGAAATGAACTTAGTCCCCAAAGTCTAACAAAGGGCACTTTTAAAAATTGTTGCTGTTGGTTTTTTTTTTTTTTTGTAACCTTCAAATTTTATTTATTTTTATTTTAAAGTCCTTGCCTGTTTAAACTCTTAGTACTTTGTTTCATATTTTTGCAGCACACAGATACCCCTCTGGGACTGCAATCCTTCTGCAGCTGAGCAGCTCTGGTGTAAAGCCCCAGCCTGGCAGAGGCTTTCTGGTGTGAGGCTGCTGCAGCCTATCTGGAGCAAGGAATTCCAAAAGCTGAGCTGAAATGGAGACAAAAAACACCAAGGACACAATTCTCCATCTTTGGAGAATCGGCAGCAGATCGCAGGCATAGGATAAATAAAATTAAAGGTGAAGATCATAGTACCAGAGTTGTAGAGCACAGATATGATGAAATGCATAGAGTTTGATAGTTCTGCTCCTTTTCTTTTTGATCTTGTTTTTATTTTAGGTTATGGAAATTTGTGACCAGCATGACCTGACTATCACAACACTGAAACTAGTCTTGACAGACTGATTTCCCATGGGAGTCACATCAGGATTTTTATTGGATTAGGAATTAAAAAAAAAAAAAAATTCCATAAACTATTCTGTTATATAAGTGAAGGAAAAATACATAAAATCCCAATACAATATAGAAATGAGTGTGTATATATATAGATATAGAAGTATATTTATGAATGCTGTTTTAAGACATATAATTATACAGCTTTTCTCTCGTATTGACCTACAGCTTTACTATCACACGCTCACAGGGTCAAAGAGGGAATTTGAGGACCAGTCCCCTCCCAGGTAGCCAATACTTTAATGGTTAGGGCCTGGCCCTTGGGAAGTGGGAGACTAAAATCCACCTTTCTGCTGAAAAGGGACTGGCAGGCACATGAAGTTATAAAGGTGACCTGAAAATGACAGAGTGGTGTCTCTTTTACGCTCCTACACCAAATCCTACAAGGATGAATTTGAGTAATTACAAAGGGAGATAAACACAGCTTGAATGAGAGAACTGCGATCGGGAAAAAACGTGTCTGAAAAAAACCCCCATTGTGGTGTTGAGGGGAGAAAGACCAAACCCTGGTGCTGCATGGGGAGCAGGTGAGGGCAGAGGGAAGCAGTGTCCTGTGGCAGAGAGGATGCTGGCACAGCCAGGACAGTGACAAACATCTGCACCCAAGGAGGGCAGGAGGTTGCTCTTGCCGGAGGCGCCTCTGGGGTTTGATTCCATCACCCATGACACATCATTAAAAGTGACAGTCATTAAAAAAAAACACGAGGGTATGCAAAATGCCACCAGGTTCTTCCGGTGAGTTTGGCTGAGATGTGGGTGAAGAAAAACAGGACAAGCTAAATCCTGGGAGTCGTCAGCGGAAAGGTGGGAGTTGAAGCCTTAGAGACAGAGGAGCTCAATGCTGTGCACAAAGCTGGGAGAAATTGAAACTTAAGGGTTTAGAGCAACTTTGACTCATGTAACTGGAAGAAAGATGAGACCCAAACTGCCTGCGTACCAGGCCAGCCGTAGCCAGCAGGGACGAAGTGGCCTTGCCGGCACCCGCACCGGGCCACCAGGCTGGGGCTGCTGCCGGGGAGCCCCGCAGGTTGCCTGGGCTGGAGAGCAGGTAAGTGAACTTCTCACTGAGGCTTTTGGAGCAACCCTTGGGTGCTGCTGCTCCTCCGCTCTCACCCGCGCCCCGCGGGTGGAAGGACACCTGCGGAGCGGGGCTGGGGAAGGAACACGCGGAGCATCCCGGGGCGGGCAGCGGAGCTCCGTCCCCCCCGCCCCGAGCCGAGCCATGCCCCTCCCGGGGGCGGCCCCTCGGCGGGCACAAAGCTGGGCTCGGCCGCCACCGCCGAGCTCTGTTCCGCCGTCCCGCTGCCGCCGCTCCTCCCTCCCACCCTCTCGCCGTCCCGCCCTCCTTTCTCGGCGGGCGCAGGGCCGGGGCAGCGTGGCGGCATGGAGACGGCCGGGGACCCGCCGCCCGCTGCTGCCGCCGCCCCCGGGGCCGAGGCGCCGTCCGGGACCGCCGCCGTCCCTGCCCCTCGTCGCCGGCTGCTGGCGCTGCTCGGGGCCAAGCTCTGCACCTGGTGAGTCCCCGGCCGCCGCATCCCCCGGCCTCCACGTGGAGACGGGCGGCGCCGGCCTCCCCGCACGCCGGGGCCCGGACCCGGGAGGAAGGGAAGGGGGAGACAATCCGGGCCCGGGCAGAGGCGAGACCGGCAGCCGGGAGGGGTTTGGCTTTTGCCGGTGGAGGGGCTGCGTGAAGAGGATGTTCTGATATCGGGGCCGCTGTGGGAGCGCAGCCAAGCTGCAGCCTGGAACTGCTGCCGTGTGAGAGCGCGGAGAGTCGCATCAGCCGACAGCAGTGTAGAACTAACCAGTGATGTATTTGATTTTGTTAAACTGACAGTGTAATTAGTCTGGAGAAGAGAAGGCTCCGGGGGGACCTTATAGCATTCTTCCAGTGCCTAACGTGGGCCTACAGGAAAGATGGGGAGGGACTCTTTATCTTGGAGTGTAGTGATAGGAAGAGGGGTAATGGCCTCGAAGTGAAAGAGGGGAGATTTAGATTAGATATTAGGAAGAAATTCTTTACTGTGAGGGTAGTGAGACACTGGAACAGGTTGCCCAGGGAAGTTGTGGATGCCCCATCCCTGGAAGTGTTCAAGGCCAGGCTGGATGGGGCTTTGAGCAACCTGCTCTAGTGGGAGGTGTCCCTGCCCATGGCAGGGGGGTTGGAACTCGATGATCTTTAAGGTCCCTTCCAACTCTAACCATTATTCTATGATATATGCACATACACTCGATTTTTTTAGTAATTCTGACTTAATATTTTTTCTGTTTTCCTATTTTATTTCCTATTTTTCTGTACTTTTATCTGTTCTGTACTCTTATTGATATTGTTGCGAAGAACAGGTCATGGGGGCTAGAGAAGATAACAGAACAAAATAGCTGAAATAAGGTATGCAGTCCAGGAAGAGCAATATCCCCTTTCCCTCCTTCCTTGAATCAGCTTAGGACAGAGGCCTGTTCAAGTGTATCACTTAAAATGTGAGCACTGGTTAAACATGGGAAACTTGATGAAAATCTGCCAAGTTGTGCAGGTATCGAACGCGTCGCAAAGGTGCCTTTAGTGACAGCAGAACTATCTCCTCTGACTTCCAGCCTGCAAGGGCTAACGTTCACTTACAGCTTCAGCTTCCACCTGGGAAAAAAATGAATCCCTGTTTAAAAGGCTTTTTTCAGGCTCTAGATTTGGTCTGTAATAACTATTGCATCAGATACCCTCGGCTATCGGACGTGCTGGCTCTCCTGCCAGCCTGGACATTCATGAGCTAGAGTCTCTCGACTGGGCTGTGTGGAGGTGTGTGTGTGCTGGCCAAGCGGAGGCTTATTCCAGAGGGCAAAGCCTGCCTTTCTTTTTTGGTTCTATGTTTTTCTCTTTTCATTCCTCCTGCCTGTCAGGAATGCCCAAAGGAAAAGATAGAACCTCGTTGAACTGTTCAGTAACCTCACCTGTGCTAGTAATTTTGCCAAAATGTTGCCAGAGGGTTTCACTAAGTGAGTCTATTGATGGAACTTGAAAGAAAACGAAGAGCTCTCACTGACTTTGTAAAAGTCTTGTCTGAGATTCTGAATTGATTTTTTTTTTTCCTTGTTTTTTTTTTTTTTTTTTTTCTCCTGGGGGGGCTGGAGGCTCAGCCACTTCAGCTTTCTTAGAGGCCTGAGTCATACGGAGGTTTAATACTTGCATGTAATAAACCAGGTTTTTTTTTTTTTGAGTAAAATCAGTAGAAAGTATGTTTGTCGTTCTTTTTAGTTTTTCTTTTCTGTTTCTTACCTTTAACAAACTAAATTGACCTCAGTTTCAAAGCAGAACATTGAAACACTGACTTCTGAAAATGTTAGTGTGTAAAAATACTTTTTTCCTGCCCTGAGCTATCTGCTAGTCATGTTGGAATATTGCTTCAGTCTGAACCAGTCGGGTGAAAATATAAGATTATTCAAATGAAATGGTCTGTGTCTGTGTCCTCCCCATTCAGGAAGGGTGCATTTGTTAAAGCTGAATTGCAAATAAACTGGCTATCTGAAGAGTTTTGTCAGGCTTTGCCTGTTAGTGTTTAAACAGTGACATAAATAAATTTAATTTTTGAAAAGATGTATTTATTTTCATGAAAGAATAACAAAATATAGGATTTATTAAAATAATAGCCAATAAAATTGTTAACTGTGGACTTATTAGATTTTCTTTGACTTCTTCAGATAAAGGCTCTGATTGTATTTTAATATCTTGGGCTATTTTTCTTCTGCGTTTCTGTCTAGAGCTGCACAAATTGGTCTAACACCAATTTGCTTTAGACCAATTTGTGGCAAACTTTCATGTTGAAAAAATCCCCAAAATGACTCTTAGTTTTGCTCATAGGCATGGACATAGCTAGCTAGGATACGGTGGCTGAAGGGAGAGGAGGAGTAATTACTTAGTAGCCAACTACCAAGCAGTAAAAAACAACAACGAAAAACCCACCCAAACTATAAAACTAAAAGGCCATTTCAGACGGCTTACCTTGCGTCATCTGAGAGTCCAAAGTGATTTAGCCCTTACCAATGCATTAAAAAAAAGAGCAGAGAGGATCAAGTTCTGGCACAGAAAAGTTAATAATTAATATAATTTAAAAAAAAAGATGATAAATTATTAATAAGAAAATCACTGTCATCGATACTCATGTCAATACCGGAATGAATGGAAACTCATGTCTTCTAAGCATTTTTCTTATAAGAAACTGTCTTGCAAAATGAAACCAATAGGATTTAAAGTTTGGTCTCAAGTTTTACAGAGGGTAAAAGAGTTTTTTTAATTTGCTATGGGAATTTAGTCGGCGCTGAAATAATAGGGCTCTGGAGCCCACATTTAATGAGGGTCATCTTACCCTGTTCAAAGCGCTGTCTTTCTGCCTCGAGCCCATGCATTGTGCCGGGAACACGGTGTCACCTTCGCAATTTGAAAAAATTCATTTTGACACCTTGGCAAATGGTGTGAGGGGAAACCATTGGTGCGTCCTGCTGAGGCTGCACCTGGGGCTGGGGGCTGTCATGGCAAGAGGCTGTTGTTTTGCACACATTTGCCAGAAATGTAGTGTTTGGGGATTCACAGAGGACATTTTTGAGGGCAGCTTTCCACTGTTGGTGACTAGTGTCTTTATTTGGCTCTCTTGATCTTAACATTTTTAATCTCTTCAGTAGAGAGAATTAAAAAAGAAACAACCCTGAATGAAAAGATAGAAAAATAAAGAAGGGAGTGAGACAAAGGAAGCCTGCTTGCCTCGTCAGATGCCTTCAGTACTGTAGAAGTAAATGCTGTAGGACTGCTGAGATATACATTAACTACATAGCCATGACTGCTGGTGCAGAAAACACTAAGCAAACAGTTCTGTAGATTGTGGACCTGTGTTTCTTCCCATATGCAAAAATGCAAGGAGATAATTCCCTAGATGCTTTAAACTGGAGAAACTTTAGTAAAGCTGAGGATGAGCTTAGTGGAGTTATTCTGCTGCAAGAGGGCAACCAGGTCCTTCTTGTTTTTAATAAGTGGTGGTTGAAGCTGTGATCAATCATTAGCAAATTGGAATGGCAGCAGATTTTCCCCCTTTCACCCTCTCGCTGGAAGATGGTCACTGCCCAGTTTGCTGCTGCGGTAGAGCCCAGGCCTGTGCCATAGAGAGGGTGCTGCAGTTCAGGAGCAGCAAAGCTACCCCTTGCAAGTCACATCCTGGGGGGAAAATGTTTAAATCTTGCCCCGCAGAAGCCCGTGTTAAATCAGCCAGATGCTTGTGGAGTAGTGTTGCCTGTGCTTCTGCCCATCTCTCTGGCACCACCTAGGAGATGGGTGGAGGGGAGTTTACATCCAGGAGAGCACGACTTCTGCTAGCCAAGGCAGCTTTAACCTCTCCTGGTAATGTATTGATGAGCACAGTCCATTTTGTGGAGTACACAGGCTTCACATCTTTGCTCCAGAAAAATTGCAGTGGTTCTGCCCAGTCACACCTCTGCAGAGGTTTGATCCCACCTCCACACCCTTGTCCCAGCTAGTCCAAGCACAGGGTGAGTTCAGTCCAATCAATCACCGAAGGCCTGCTCTGTGCCTCCTGCACTGAGGGTAAAGAAGAAATACATTCTGCAAGTTTGGAGCAAGAAACTCTTTATTTGAATAATAAAATGTATATATGTACTTTTTAGATGCCTGAAACCACATTTTTTTAATGTGCCATTCACCGCATTATTTCTTCCTTGAAATTTCAATGGGTCTTTTGCCATCTTACATCCTGCAAAGGAGCCAGAGTTCACAGGGCTGGAACCATCGTCTGTCTCTGCTTGAAAGAAGAGGTAGTCTCATCCCAGAAATTTTAGTTAACCTATGTGTCCCGGTTTGAAGTAAAACCGAACCAATTTTCTGTTCTGTAACTTTACATCCTAGCTAGGCCTCCTCTAACTGTCTGAAATTAACAGCATATTGTGGAGAAAACTGCTCGTTCTCAGAATGATAAGACCAATGTTTGTGCTCCATGCCAAGGAATGGGATGCAGGGAGGCCCTTGCTTATACTTATTGCTATAACAACCAAGGTCAGCCCATTTCGTTATTTGCCCCCTTAGGGGGTCAGAAATGGAAAAAGCGTAGAGGGGTCACATTGGTGGGGAGGAGTGGACAGGACAGGTGACCCAAACCTGACCAACTGGGGTATTCCATCCCATCTGCCCCATGCTCAGTATAAAGGCTGAGGGATCAAAGGGTCAACCCTCTTCCTGCGATGGCCGATGTCCAGAGAGGACTCTGTCTGTTCATCTGCCTCTGATCCCGATCCGTGTGTTCCTGACTCCAGAGCTGGAATCCAGTTCCCATCTGTCGCTGAGTCCAGTCTGGGACTTCCCCAGTGCCTGCCGGTGACGTGACTGTCATTCTGGGAGCTTGATACAGTTTTGTATATATTGTATCTATTTCATTATTTTCTTCTTTATTTTTATTTTAATATTAATTCTTCATTAAAGTAGTTTGGTTCATTCTAAACTTCTGAATCTCCTTATCCCTTTCTCTCCTCTCTCTCTCTTTTGGGGAGGGGTGGGGGAGGGGTGGGGAAGGGGTGTGGAAAGGCCATCTGTTGGTCTGGTTTCGGTAAATTCGGCTGAAACCGCAACACTATGTTACATTCTTCTTAATGGCACCTGATTAAATTAATTGTTTAGATGAATGTAAAAAGACAATTCTGCATCAGTCAGAATGATCAGCCAGAATGTGTCATGATCATTGCTGATTTGTTCACCAAATCATGCAATCAGGTCTTTGACCAGAATAAAAAGAAATTCAGTATAACAGAAGTGAGGTAGCTTCAAGGGTGGGGTTTTTCTTACTTTTTTTTTAAAATCCAAATACATAGATATATATGTATTTTATATATATATACATATATGATATGAAATACATATATGTATTTTATAGCGCTGTTTACAGTTAACACTGTGCTACAAAGTAGCCACAATAAATTTCTAGCTGAACCATAGTCTCTCTTGCTTCAACATTAAAAATGCCAGAAATGCACCAGAAGGAGTTATAACTTGTAAAAGTTATCTTACAAGATTGTCACATGATAGTTGAATACTTACACTGTGGACGTGCCCCGTTGCTGGGACGTGCAAAGTGTAGGGTTTGAATCTCTTGGAAGGGCAGCATGCCTGGACTTTGCAGAGATCTACTGTCTCATCAAAATGGACTTGGAGAGAAAAATGTGCCTAGCAGGATTTTTCAAGTCAGAAGAGCTTTGATGTCAGGCTGAATTGAAAATGAGATTCCTGCAGCTGAATTAGAATCTGTGCAAAGAAGATGTCTCCTTTCCAAAAGGAGGGATTGCCTGCATGATTGTAGTTGGCTTTAGCACCCCCGAACACACCTTTCCCGTTGCCCAACAGCTGGATTGCACAGCATAGCTGGGTGAGCTGGTGTTTACTATGTGAAAGTCACCCACCTTGGGAAAACAAGCGGTGTTGCTGTCAGGTGGTGTGCCTGGAACGTGGGTGCCCTGCCAGAAATCATCAGGGAGAGATGTGGACACAGGGTAGGTGCAGAATCATATTGGGATGCTTTCTTCCCTTGCTCGGTTACTTTGAATAGGAACAGATGAATCAGTTGTGCAGGCCATTAAATTCTCATCGGTAGTCTTCAGAGTAAATGAATCAGAGGTGAACTTTGCAGCCCTGTGCAGAGATGAGCCCCTCTCAGTGTATATGGAGTGGGCAGGAAGAGACTGGAGTGGTACAAATCTGCGTAGCTCCACTGGCAGGAAAGACAGCAAGCTGAAAGATACACAGCAATCTATGCGAACTTCTGTTTGTCTAGGAACACCTGGAATAGCTCACTTAATACAAAGTGATGAATTGCTACTAAAAGAGCATGAGCCTTGCCCCCTGCTAGCTGTGGGTTGGACTTAAAAGGAGTTGTAAACACAAACATGATCTTTGGCCAAAATGTGCTCTTAACTCCATCCTCAATTAGAGCAGGGTGTGATAGAATATAGCAGAAAAAAATCCAAAAAAAGTATTAATTATAACAATTCTTATTATAAGAAAGATTATTTTTACAGTGAGAACAGTCACTGGAACAACCTTCCCCAAAATGTCATGGAATCCCCAGAGAGATGCTAGAGGTTTTCAAGATGTGACTGGACAGGGTGCTAGATAATCTCATCTAGCATTTCCCATGAAAGGTTGGACCCGGTGGTCTTTTGAGGCCCTTTCAACCCGGGCTGTTCTATGATTCTGTGGTTAATGCTTTTGTATTTCCTTAGCACTGCTCGGCTTAGGGTCTCAGCTCACTTTCAAAGACTTGGGTCTTGGAAGAGCCTGAAGGCAGTGGTGCCTTATCTCCATATTACAGATTTCTATTGATCAAAGTCAGGATGGGATTCAGTGGATGATGAAGGATTTAACTCAGGCTGTGGGTGACAAAACCTCTCTTGAGCTGCTTGAAGATTCTTCCAAATTATTGCGGTCTCCATCACTGGTGGTTTGAACTGGCCTCGCTTCTTTTACAGCTGTCGTGAGGTTAGACCAGATCTTCTGTGTAGACAAACCCCTGCTCACTGGTAAATCAGAACAACATTGAGAGGAAGTAGAAAAGGAATAGAATGTCAATATAAAAAATGGCATTTTCCCTGTACAACTAGCAAATATCTTTTTAAAAAACATGAATGTTTAATTCTAAGCTTACTGTGTTGTCTTTTATATTCACAGGCATATTTTGAAAACGATAATTCTGGGCCAGATGCTCTCCTTGTTTATCTGTGGGACTGCTGTTACAAGCCAGTATCTAGCAGAACGATACCAAGTGAATACTCCAATGTTTCAAAGTTTTATCAACTATTCTTTGCTGCTTCTAGTTTATACAACAATGCTGGCATTTAGGACTGGTATGTAAAATACGGGATGGGAGATTCTGGTTCATCTTTTTTTTTCTCTTCTACATTTTCCTTTCAGATTTTGAAACTAAAGAAACTTAATACTTGTCCTAGTTTTTTAAAGTTCCTGCTGAAATTCCTGCCTCGTAATAACACATGGAAATTAATTTCACAGATTAAACGTGCATTTAATTTGATTTCATTTCATATCTGTTTAAAATTATGTGCTCTTTGGTTTCAAGTACTATATTAGGGAAAATCGCCTTTGTTATAACAAGCTTCTTTACCAGAAGCTATTTAATATTCCTCCTATTCTTATTAATTTACAACTCTAGTCTTGTGGGTTTTTTTCTCATGTGGGAGAATTTCTATGCTTTTCACCATGTGCATTGTCTCCTCCCAGGCTGCATTTGGTTGTTATTGTATCTTTCTCGAGTAGGGGCAACCAAAGTTGAACATGTCAGTATTATTTATGCTTCTAAGAAGCAAGATTCCTGTGCAACATTTGGTTGGAGAAAAACACATGTTGATCGCTGCTTTCTTTTAAACAGGCAGTGACAGTCTTTGGCAAATTTTGAAACAGCGGTGGTGGAAGTATTTTTTTTTGGGACTGGCTGATGTTGAAGCCAATTACATGATTGTAAAAGCCTACCAATACACGACCCTCACAAGTGTGCAGGTAAGGACCGATCTCTCTTTTTGAACTGTTGCTTTTATTACAGTTTTGGACTGGTTTCTGAAAAGAGCTTCGTAGGACAGACATGGAAGCTATTTAAGCCTGAAAAAGCTTTCCAATACCTATTTTCTCCCTGCAGTAGAGAAGAGCATCCTGCATCATGAGTAACATTTCCAGGAAGCAGAGAAAATTGGCTGGTGTTACCCAGTGCCAGCTCTTGAGTTGAACTCCAATTATTTTGATAGAAAGCACTTCTGAGAGTTTGCTGACAGCCACTCCGGTTTTTCTCCTGACGGAAAATAAAGATTTAGGACCAGATAACACTCACTCAGGGCAGGTTCTTGCTGATGAGAGTGATGTAGATCTCTTGCCTAGTCCTACAAGCTGTGAGAGGTGTTGTGAGACGTAACCCTACATGTGAGGACATACTGGTAGTTAGCTGGTGTTGCAGCAAGGGGTCAAGCCTACGGCTTTTGGACATGACACTTCAGTTCAGGCCCCTCTCTGGAAGAGATGGAAGGGAGGTCAGCATGCCAGGCTCCTCAAGTAGCAGTAAACATCCTCTGCGATGACAGTGCTTGGTGCTCGTTGCTGCACTGGGATAAATCTTGTGTTCTGAAATAGCTCTTCGAGCAGGAGGACTAAAGCTGGGGTTTCTCTGTCACCCTGCATGGGCTTAAACTGCTGGAAGAATTAGTGTCACCTTCTGCTTCCCACTGCATGATCCTGAGCTTACATGGCCAAATCTCTTGAGCAATCTGGCTCAGGGCACTGAGCAAAGTCAGAGTAAACCCTGTCTTTTGCTGGACTATTGGTGAGCTGTGTCAGGCCCCCAAGGCAGCTCCCTGTGGGGCTCCACAGCTGCTGCTGGTGCTGGAACAAGGGAGGGGATGGTGCAGAAGCAAGGAGGGAGCGTGTCCAGAGCTGTGCCAGCCTATGCTCTTACCAATGGTGGATCTGTGGCTGGGGTCATGGTCCCGCTTACCTGAATAAAAAAAATAAGGTACCATACAGAATTGGTTGATAGTTGGAAAGGAGTGTTGAGGTGTCAGTGTTTTACAAAGTCAAAGTAACCAGGGTTAATATTTAAAGGAATTACCTGTAGAGCAATAAACTTCTGTGGTCTGGGCTCTCTTTAGAGAACTTCAGTAACTTTTCCTTGCACTAGTCGGAGACCAGTAACATGTGCCTGATGGATTATTATTGTCATGTTTCCACTTCATACTTATGTGTTATGACTCATTAAGCCTTTAATTTCCTTATAAATAATGCCTAAGAAATCAAAGCTTTAAGAATGACACATTTCAGTCTTGAGATCAAGTTGAGCTTATAATCGAGACACTGTTTGATCATACGCTTTACAGCTGAAAATGCCAGGACTTTGATCCAAGTTCTCAGAAGTAGTAAAGCTATTCCCACGATTTCTTTCATAGAAATTAAGAAATAATAGAGTTGGGTGTCCTGTCTGGTTGCTAAGCTCAAGCATTTGCTGAACCTTCTTCCCATGTGGTAACCTTCAGACTGATGCTTCAGTGTCAGTTCAGTAATTACAAATTTGTTGAAACTGCCTGTTGCAGTAAGGTTTCTTGCATATTCTCTGAAGTCACCAGTTTCTTGTCACTGTCAGAAATGAGATGCAGGACAGAAAAAAATCTGTGATTTGCTCTAGTGCAAGGCATTTTCTATCTGTCAGTAGCAAGCAGTTCTGCAGCTCCATCAGAACCTGTGGTTCAGAGGACCCAGCCTGGTGGCCTGTTTGCAGTACAGGCTGTGAGTGGACGCCCAGGGAAGATAAAAGCATCGCAGGAGTACATGGCACCTTCCCAATACAGGGTAATCGCTGTTCAAATGCTGGCTGGCTGGAGCTTCAGCTCAGCCCTATGAAACTGATCTTCAATGATAAGTTTTCTCAGCTCAGCAAGGAACTTCCATGTATTGTCTCACACATGCACATAAAAGCAAAAGTGATTTTCCTTTAGTTATCAAATCCTAGCATTGCATGGAAGGGGTTGGGAGATTTTTAAGGAGATAACATGGGGATAGAAGCCCTCATTTCTCTCTAAATAAAGAAAAAGACTTTGGTCTACAGTTGCGACTCTTTCTGTTCAACTGTGGCTTTGGCAGTGCCAGTGAGACTTCTTGCTACAAGTATCCCTCTGTCTTGTGGCAGGACTTAACTGTGCTGCTGTTTGACCACATGTTTCATAACCAGAAAACAAGCAGTGTAGCTGTGGTTTCAGTTGTTAACATATAATTGGGCACAATTAGCATTTGCTCTGTACGTAATTCAAGTCGAGGCATTTTATAGGGCAGCAATTGACAGAATACTATCTGATGGAAGAGTGTTAACCTCAACAGGAGAAAATGCAGGATGAGCCCCTGGGGCTCAACTGGAGGCTGCCCGAAGGGAGCTGTGTGGGGAAGCAAGCAGGATGAACTGCTGAGCTTTCTTGCTCACAAAGCTGTCTGGAGCTGGCAATTATAAGCAAACCGATGACCTCTAACAGTCTGTGATAATTTATTAACCATATACTAAAACATCTTTCAATAATTTACTCACCCTACTTTTAAAACCTCCTATGAACAGTGTGGCCAAATCCTGGCTTGAGTGAAAACATTTGTAAATCAAATCAACAGGTTATGGTTTTTTTCCCCTTGTAAAAATACAGGGAGGAATTGAATAAGATGGGAGTTTGCTGATGCTCTACTGGCAATAGTAATCAGTACCGCAGTACTGTTGTAAATGTCATAAAACCTAAATAAAAAAAATATTATTCTTTTAAATGGTTCCATTGACACAATTCATTGTGATGTTACATCTGCTTTCCACCTCTTTGATCTTGATCCTGTACAGAAGAGAGCATTTTCCACCAAAGAGCTCTGTAACCTAGTAGATGAAGGAAAGGCAAGATCCAGTAGTTGGAAATCAGATTTCTGCTGTCTGTAATTGAGGATAATTGTCCCCTGGAATAGATTACCGGGACGTGTTCTTCATCATTTGGTGCCTGTATGTCCTGGCTACAAGTCCTCTAACCAGGATGCTGTAGCTCTACAGTATGTTATTGGTCTGGATGCAGCAATGCCCCATCCGGCGTTACTGAAAGAGCTTCTGGCTCATTATGTACTACTCCCTTACATCCCAATTAAGATTTTTTTTTTTTAAAGGGTTTTTCTCTTTCTGTTTGGGTTGAAAAACTGCTTGGAGGTTGGAAAGCTGCATTGTAACATCTTAACTAATGGAGAAGTGAAATCTTACTTATTAGTAGAAGAGATGTCTACTACCGGGGGTTAAAATTTTTGCGTTCTAATGTTTGTAATATTTCTCATTGTTTGATAGTAGTCAAAACAGTCAAATTTGGAGGAAATGTTAGAAGGCTTTTCTTGAGCCTAGACTAAGGGTAAGATAGAGGAAAAAGGCCTGTGACTAGATACAAACTCACAGCGTGATATTTTTTAGTAGAGCAAAGTCGTATTGAAATATGTCATATCACATATTAGGGCTTGGGTGGTTGTAACGTCTCATATACCATCCAGGCAAGTGCTTTTGCACTTTACAAGCAGACTTTACAAACTGGACAAGCTGGAGGCAATCCAGTGAGTGAAGACAAATAGATGAGGAAGCATTAGAGGACTGTTAAGATTTAACCTGTAACCTTTAACTCCCCTTAGTGCTATGCTTGTAAGACTTTAATATGTGTAGTTATGAACAAGTAAAACCAGACATACCATGAAAGTCTTTTGAGTTTGGTTAAAACCCTTGGGGACCATGGCTGAACTAACAGAAGCCAGCAGGGAAGATGACTGCAGTGGTGCACTTAGGCAGGCAGATGTGGGCAATGGCCATTAAGGACTAAGGGCTCTTGTCTTGATTGTAATGATTATGTCCCAGTCCTATTGACCTGGGCCTAAAATGTCATAGTGACTTCAAGAGGCCAAATTTTAAGGGCTGACATTTGAGAGTAATTTGTGAGCAGTCTTTGGAAGGCAGTCTATATGTTCTGCTGTAGGCTGTTCCTTTATATGTTCCCTCATGGCACTATACTGGGGCAGGTCAGAAAATACACCTTTTTTTTTTTTATTTTCTCCAGACAAATTCAGAAACAGTCTATTTTGTGGAATTAAGTATGAAATCAATTATGATAAGCTCAATGTTGTTGGTATTATTTGGTTATTCTAGAACATTATGCCCATCTTATGCTGCAGTGTATTTCTCCGTATTGAGTACACAGCTAACTCTTGATATTTTCTGTAATAATGGAGAATGGGTAGAAGATGGGTGGGTCTAACAGCAAGGTAAAGATGTGTAGGATTTTAGGAACATACAGAGAGGGGACAATGGAGAAAGGAAAGAGAAGTCGGTGTCACTGCTTGTCATGGAGTGGAGACATCCTTGAAACTTAGCTAGTAAGTCTGCTCAGGGCCATGTCTGCAAACAGATCCAAAGTGCTTCGAAACTCCAGCTGCTGTGTGTGTCTGCTTCTGGGGAATGGGTGAATTAGAGTGGGTTACCTGCTTCTGGCTAATTGAGTGTCAGGTCTAACAGAATAATGAAAATGCATTGGTGGCTTTTAGGTGCTTTTGTACGAAGCCGAAAGATTAGGAAGCTGACTTAGGAAGCAGGAGCTGATTAGGAAGCAGGAGCAGGGAAGTCATCGTGCCTCTGTACTCGGCACTGGTGAGGCCTCACCTCGAGTACTGTGTTCAGTTTTGGGCCCCTCACTACAGGAAAGACATTGAAGTGCTGGAGCGTGTCCAGAGGAGAGCCACCAAGCTGGTGAGGGGCCTGGAGAACAAGTCCTATGAGGAGAGGCTGAGGGAACTGGGCATATTTAGTTTGGAGGAGGCTGAGGGGAGACCTCATTGCCCTCTACAACTACCTGAAAGGAAACTGTAGAGAGGTGGGTGTTGGCCTCTTCTCCCAAGGGAATAACGACAGGACCAGAGGAAATGGTATGAAGCTGCGGCAAGGGAGGTTTAGATTAGATATTAGGAAGAATTACTTTACTGAAAGAGTGGTCAAGCACTGGAACAGCCTGCCCAGGGAGGTGGTGGAGTCACCATCCCTGGAGGTATTTAAGAAACGTGTAGACGTGGCTCTTCAGGGCATGCTCTAGTGCCCGGGATTGTTGGTTTGTGGTGGGGTGTTGTTTGTGAGGTTGTGGGTGTGGGGTTTAGTTGGTGGGTGCTTTTTTTTTTTTTTTTTTGGGGGGGGGGGGTGTTGTTTGTTTGGTTTTGTGTGTTGTGTTTTTTTGTTTGTTTGTGTGTTTTTTGTTTTTTTTTTTTTTAATGTGGTTGGACTCGATGATCTCAAAGGTCCCTTCCAACCACTAAGATTCTGTGATTCTGTGACTTTAGGAAAGCTGTTTGTCCCTTCCTTCTACCAATTTTGCACATTGCACATGGCTCCCAGCATATGTATCTTCTTTTTTTTTATTATTTTTTATTTTTTTATTAGGGTCCAGCTGGGGGAAAGAAATTCAAAACCAGAACTGCAGTCAGATTCTTGTCCTAGTCACTTGCATGTAAAATCAGATCACTTGCATCCTTCAATATGTCCAGATTTTTATCGTGTGTACATAGAGCCCTAAATTCTAATTACAGATTTGAGAAGGAGTGAAAAGACAAGCTAGACAAAACCTGCTGGGGAGAAAAGGAAACGTCAGTGAACCCCCTCCTTGTAATGGTGTCATGTCATGGGGAGCAACATAGTTTCAGAGCAACATCCCAGCATTCATTTGTAAAGCTGCAGAGATTGATTAGGAGATGCATGTCTCTTGGTGCCTTTCTACCAGGAGAGAGTAGACCCCCCACCCCTCCTCCTTCACTTGAAAAATGCTTTTCATGGTAAAATGTGGGTCTGATCCCTCTTTTAAACAAATCCACTGGGCTTGTTTTGTGGCTTTGATTAACATCTGGTAGCAACGGAAAGTATAATCATTTGCTTTCAGGATAATGCAATCCAGATTTGGGATGGGTTTCTAATTCATACCATTTCTCTGTATGCACAGCTGCTGGACTGTTTTGGCATTCCTGTGCTGATGGCTTTGTCGTGGTTCATTCTCCGTGCAAGATACCGGCTGATCCATTTTCTTGCTGTTGCCGTCTGTTTACTGGGTGTAGGAACAATGGTGGGTGCAGACATTTTGGCAGGGAGGCAGGACAGCGAAGGTAAGGAGCCCGTTATTGTGGGGGGAAGAGTGGAGAGACGGTTCCTGTGGTGGGCTAACTTCCAAAGGAGAAAGAAGAGCAAATGCAGGGGAGTGGATATAGATTTATTTTAAGACAGGAGAGGAGAAGACATGCTGCTGTTTGTATTTCTTGTCCAAGAAGATAGTGGCTGAGGAGATGCTGATATTATAGGGAGCTGTGAAATGTGTTTGCTTGTAGATTTGCATTATTTCTTCCACCTTAAAAGAGCAACATGTGTGTTAAGCTTAAATTTTGCTGCTGTTCATCAGACCTGATGAAAGGCCTCATTGGTGAAAACTTGTTCACTTATACTAATCATGTGAGATGGTCTAATAACAGATGCTGCCTCTCCCTGCAAACTTTTTCTCCCTTACACAGTATGAGCCTGCTGGCAGCCAGACTTCTCTGATTTGCAGTTTTTAATGAGCACAAACAGAAAATCACAAGTTACTTAAGAGCAGGCTCTGAGTTATCTTTGACAGACCCAACAGAAATGGTCCACGTATCCCTGAAGCCCACAGCCTGGAAAACAGGGGCTTACAACAGGAGAGCAAGAGGAGACATGGGCAGGATGCTGGGATTCCTGGGACCTCTGGGAGGGAGGCTGGTCTCTGGGGACCAGGATCCAGCTGGGTGCAGATGAGGGCAGATCTCTCTCTGACAGATGCCTACATCAATCCATGTTGTAGCAATCTTATTTTGAATAAGTATTTTGAGTTTTCAGAACCAGTGGGTGTGAGGCAAGGTAAATTTCAGTGCATTGCCTTCATTAGGCAGCATAGAAATAAGCCTGTTTGGTGTTATTTTGGCAAACTGAGGTTTAGCTTTAATGCTATATGGTACAAGTATCTCAGCCCTAAGAGAGAAAAAACCACTTTCCCTGAGACTTTAGGACAGTTGTGCTTCATTTACATTTGACTTGTATCCTTACTGCTGCTTACCCTCATATTTCAGACATATTTTCTTAGTGATTGCCAACTGGCTCAGGGAAGGCAATTTTAAATCAATTCAAGGATTTAAACAACAGCGATCCTCTTGCTGTTTAGCTGATGCATAATGGCATTTACTTGATGAGTGATTGTATCACAGGGAGTCCCATTTGCACAGTATAAATACATCTCAGCAGGACACATGATACCACCCATCTGCAGCGCCCACTTCAGACCTGTCATAAACTCGAAGCTGAGTCCAGGTCCTGCTGAAATCAATAGACTGATTTCAGCAAGACTTGAATCAGGCCTTGCTGCAAAAGCAGGAGCAACATTCAGAAAGATGGAGAGCATCTCTAACTGGGAATTTTCTTATGTCCCTACAGCGCCTCAGGTCAGCAGAAGTAGAATTGGACCAGGCTACACAGCAGTGGCTTGGTCAGGATGAGATTTCAGTGCTGTGTTTAGCTCATTCCAGACGATGCCGGGTGAGGTGAGCAGAGTCCGTACTCAGCCACTCATCTGCACGCACAAGAGGTGTTTCCTTTCCCCTTACCCTGGAAGGCGCTAGGGAGCTAGAGATGTTAGAGATAAATTTGCTTGTCTTTTTAAGGAAAGTTAAAAAGTGTTTGCAGCATTACCCTTATTGTGGATTAATATTTCTGTACAGGTAGTGACGTGGTGATTGGAGATGTCTTAGTGCTTCTTGGTGCTTCTTTGTATGCCATTTCTAATGTGAGTGAGGAATACATTGTGAAAAATCTGAGCAGAGTGGAGTTTCTAGGAATGGTGGGCTTGTTTGGGACTATTATCAGCGGTCTACAGCTGTAAGGATCTAATATTTATTTTAAAACTAATTAAGAATATTCTACAGATGATTGCTTGTCTACCATGAAATGATGTTGTTGTTATTAAATTAATTCTTTGTTACATCTGCATTTGGCCTGTATGGGAGTCCTTCCACTTGAATTTTATTTTTGTTGCTGATTAACATCCCTTCTATATCCTTTTTATTTGCACTACTCTTACTACAGCAATTCTAAAGCTGAAATCTTACCATTGAACTCATACGATACTTGGCTGTATTTTTGATTTTGTAAATCTTCATGAGGACAGTCAGTATGCTGAGGACTGTTCACAGGAATGTATTTCTAAATGGATTTTCTCTGTGGAAAAGTTTAGGAGATAATCATTAGCAGGAGGTCTTCCATATTAAATACCAGTTTTAAATGAGTCCACGTATATACTCTTATAAATAACCACGTTAGAGTAACAGACCACATGCGCTTAAGTCTATCTAATGAATTTTATGCTCCTCATTTCTCATCATTATAGTTAATAATTTCTTCAAATGGTCTGTCAAATAAAGCTGAATCTCTGAAGGATGAAAAAGCCTGGGAAGAAGGCATAAGAATTAAATAAAAGTGCTCTTGACTTTCAGGCACTTCATTTTTCAAGTCTTTTTTCATGCTTGTTAGATGTTGGAGTCAGTGTCATTCAATAAAATTTCAAACAAAAAATTAAGGGGTTATAAATCAAAATGTTTCTTATATTCTGGTAATTTAATTCTCTAGTTGAATATGCTATGCTTTTTTTTTTTTTCTTTTTTACTGTATTATATCTTTTCTCTAACTCTAGAGCCATTGTGGAACATAGGGAGATAATGAGAATTCAATGGAACTGGAAAATTGGTATGTGTATGACAAAATGATGTGCATTTTTACAGAACACTGGAAAATGATAATCATTTAGACTTCAAATGCTGGGAATTTAATATTCTTTCTCTGGATATTAAGCAACATTCATGTTGTCACAAATTTACTTTCTGCAAACTTTGCAGCTCAGCAAAGAGATAAGGTTTGCAGAATTGAACATTAAAACCTTTCAGCTCAGGTTTTGCATTTTTCACATACCATGAAACAATTTTTCAAAATAAATTGCAAAAAGTGAAAATTAAACCTGTTTAATCAGAGACATATTTGGTGCTGGAACACCACAAGTACATTTTTCTGTTGTCCTTCCTAAATGAAATAGTGGGAAAATTGATTTTGTGACACATTTTGATCTCAGCAGAACTGTACTTTATTAAGAAACGTGGCTCTAAATTTCTTCAGTCAGCTCTTATGTTAACTAGGAAAGAATAAGAACTTTCTTGTTTAGATAGAGTAATATTTCCAATACAGTGTAGGCTTGAAAAAGAGGTATTTTTGCCATGTTTTTCTTAAATTGACATTCCCGTATCTTTTAGGAGACCTTATACTTAAAGATAAAAATGCATAGTTTTAAAGCATCTGAAGAATACCGGTGTTCTTTAAAATCATTATTCCATGCCTTAGGAGTAAATTGTCGTCTTGTTTTACAGCATTGCTGTTTACAGTCTTTGCCCTGTGTATGTTTGGGCTGTATAGTTTCATGCCAGTAGTGATTAAAGTTACCAGCGCAACCTCGGTCAACCTGGGTATTCTGACTGCGGATCTCTACAGTTTGTTCTTTGGGCTTTTCCTTTTTTTCTATAAGGTAAGTACTTTTGTTCTTTCGCTATAATTTCAGTTAATTTTTTACTCCAAAACTGTAAATAAAGCATAATGTTCTTAAAAGCCCCATAACAATCGTTTCCACTTGTACATTTCCACAGCTTGTATCGTTCATCCTTGGCAGATGTCAATCAGAAGGACTCATACTCAGTTAATTACATAGCATCGCACCGTTAGGCAGATAGTGATTTTCAAACAATTTCACGCTTAATGGAATACGTTAGAGTTAATGTTAAGAGATAGTAAATAATTTCCCAAGGTGTTCAAGTGGTAGAGTCCTTGCTGGAACCCCTGTGTGGGAACTCTGTTAGATTGGGTTCATCTCTCCATGTGTCCAAAGAGAGAGTTTCAATCTCCCTGTCCTGAGAGACTTTGGATGTCTGAGAGGAGCAGTTTAGCTTGATTTCCAGAAATTAATATTTTCTTTAAGGTATTTAATCTGTTCATTATGCCTTGGGAGATGAATCAAGCTCTCTCAGTGCTACTGCTGAGAAGAGGCTGAAGGAACAGAAAAAAAATGCCGATAAATACATTATTCTGTATGGTCTCCGAAAGGCAGTTACTTTTATTGCTGTCTAAAATAGTTTTGGTAGTGTCTATTCAACCTAAATGACAGTGCTAAAAAGATTTTATTCCACCCTACACTTTTAATCCAGAATAATTTGTGGGAAACTAGCTTGTTACAGCAATTGGAGTAATTTAGTCAGTCGCTTGGTGGCTGGAAGGGCTTAGTGAGAAGCTTGTGAACTTTGCTTAAGAACTTAATTTGTATTATTCCATGTGGTTGCTTTTTCTTCAACGTTATGGAGAGCCAGAAGCTTTTAGGTCAGATTTGTTTCTGAAAATGAGGGCCAATTTATTTTACAGCGTGGAGGTCTGGTAATGGCAGGATCTGACTACAGTTAGATTTTCCTTTTCGAGAGACTCTTAGCTCAGCTTTCCTCCCTATTTTGGATTCCAAAATGTGCTCCAAGTGACAAAGCATTTATTAAAAATGAATGTAGGAAGCAAACCATACTTACATTCTAACAATTAAAAAAATCCTTTCCAAGTCACTTTCAAACATGTTTTGGCACCCAGATAACTTAAGAAGTGATTACAAATTTATGTTCATAATAGTACAGAGGAGGAAGTAAGCAAGAGCTTTGGAAGGCATATAATAAACTTTTCCTCTGCAGGATTTTTAGCTTATTATGGGGAGAGGTTTTTCTGGAGGCAGATCGTTACTCACTGCGCAGTATTCTGGTAGCAAAAAGGAAAAATGAATTAGAGAAGATTTGGGGGGTGTATTATGAGAGAATTTCAGATATTTATTAGAATAGGGACTTGCACCTGTGGTTAGAAACAATGAAGTGGCAAAAAGGGGAGCAATAATAACGCCACATCTTTAGTAATCGGAGGACCTGAGATAGCTTAGGAACCAAGAACTGAGAGAGCATGTTTTTGACACGGCTTTTAATATAACACATAGCAGTAGGAAATCTTATTGCCAGGTTAACCATATAGTTTCTTTACCTACTGGGCAAAGAAACCAGGCAGGACATTTCCTGGATTAAAAAGCAGCCTGGATGCAGAAATCTACAAATGAAAATGCAGGGATCACTCAGTGTTCCCTGTTACCAGATGATATTTCAGAGCAAGCCCCTGAAGGCTGTGCTGCAGAGCGGGGCGAGCCGTGGGCAGCTCTGAGTTGCTGTGATCTGACCCTGCTCTGAAGCAGAAGCCTCACAAACATCTAGCAGCTACAGCGGAGATCAGGTCCAGGTGGTGGAGTCTTCATCTCTGGAGACATTCAAAATCTGCCTGGACACCATCCTGTGCAACCTGTTCTAGGTGGACCTGCTCTGGCAGGGGGGTTGGACTAGATGATCTCCAGACATCCCTTCCAACCCCCATCATTCTGTGATTCTGCGAATTCATGAATTTTTTGACTTGAGCACAGTGTTTTGGTAATACACTCAACTTTTCAGCCCCCACTGGATCTGTTTAAAGTGAAATGTGAGTTTTGCATACCTGTTTTGATGAGCTCTTTTTTGTTTTTTTTTTACTCCATAATGAATCTTTGCTTCGGTCGTTCCTAATGAGCTCATTATATAGTAACTGTAATCCCTCAAGAGATATTAAAAAAGGTCTCCAAATGCTTCTGTTGTGTAAACTCCTATGGAAGGGAGTATACTGCAAATACAGACACTAGGTGGAGTTACAGTCCTCCAGTAACATTTCAAGTAGTCTTTAGGCTTGATAGTGGGCACGGGGATATAAGCTGCACAGGTACAACTGAACTAAGGGTCTGAAGCAATGAAGTTGCTGCAATATTTGAAATTTAAAAAAAAAAAAAGAAGACGACCCAGGAAAAGGCCACTGAGCCCTACCCAAAAATGAAAGAAGAGGAAAAAAAAAAAAAAGGTGTGTAGGTCTGTTGGAGCAGCATGGTTAAGGTTCATCGGTGTCAATAGCCACAAACACATAGGCAGGCCTTGAATCACAACTACGCTGCAACAGCTCTGGCACCCTGGCTTGGTGAATGTGTGTCCATTCACGGGGGAATTACTTCTGAGCAGGATCAGACACCTACTGCCTTGCACACACCGCGAGAGGGACTTTGGCAGTTATGGTGGCTGCCCAGTCTCACCTGCCAGACAGGTGTCCTTGCATGAAGGCATGTGTTCACTCATGGCCTTAGGCTGCACTCTGGAGAAGTTGTGCAGGTGCCTTGATACAGACCCAAGCTCTACCTGTTTGATGGGAGTGGGTCAGTCATGGGCAGGGCTGTGGACACAGCTGCTGCCTCCACCAGGACATCTTCAGAGCTTGGTGGTTCCTCCTGTGCAGAGTCAACGCTTGAGTGCAAGCTCCTCTGGGCAAACAGCCAGCAAGGTGAGGAGAGGGCACGTATCACAAGGCCACTGTGTTTCTGTCTGCTTTTCCTTTTGCATGGTGCCATCCTAGGGTTTCCGAGCCAAGTGGCTACCAGCTAGGAATTGCAATGCCTTAATTGTAGGCGCCTCAGTCTTTTTTGGATCAGAGTCCACTGTCCAGGTGCTATCATTCATTTCATCCAGCTCTGCTGCTTCATAAAATAGAACGTATATTTCAAGCACGTCTAAGGAAGCTAAGGAGGTTAGGGAATGTTGACAGTGGGATGTAGGATGTGCTGTGTCCTTCATCCTACCGTTTAATCAATGTGGTTTGGCAAAGGCAATATGAAGGACTTCAAAAAATCTGAAAAAGTGTTCCTGGCTGGGGGTAACTTGAACTGTTTGTATTAGTGAGTCTGGTGTTACGAAGTAAGCATTTATTTTTCTGTCAAGGTGGATGAATCTCAGCAATTGTAGTTCGCTTGCCTGTTAAAATTCCAACAGTGAATGAAATGCCTGATGTACCTCGGCAGTTCATACTCTTGCCTCACGCCACTCTTAACAGAGCACAAATGCCAATTTTGTAAAAGGAGCCCCAGTCTCCCTCTCTTCAAGGACTTGCTCAGTGCAGAGAGCAAACTGGTTTTGGTCCAGTAATAACATTTATCGAGCCCTGCAGATGGTTATGCAGAGAACCAGCTGCTCTAGTGACTTGCAGTAGGATGGAGAGAGTCATCTCTTGCCAGGACCTGAAATACTTGGCTGTGCTGAAATAAAATTCTCTTAGGGGTACAGCGTGTAAACAACTATCCTTCAGTATCGCCATATTTACAGCCATTTGTTCTCTCTGTTAAGATTCCTGTATGTAGACCTAAGGAAACTGCCTGCCCAACAGCGTTGGCATGAGCATGAGATGCAGAGAAAACCAGCCAGTACCTTGAGTCTATCAGTGAATGGAGCTGTTGAATTTTCGTTTTCAGACCTGAATACAGATTGTGGTGATAATCCTCATTAAAATAATTTTAAGAAGGAAGGGTAGCTTTCACATTCTTAAAGCAAGGCAGTATTGACATGTTTTTACATCAGAGAATACTTAATGCATCTCTTTCTTTCCTCTGCCAGTTTTCAGGTCTTTATATCCTGTCCTTCGTTATCATCATGGTGGGCTTCATCTTGTATTGCTCCACTCCAACTCGGACAGCAGAACCCACCACCTTGCCACAGCCCGGCAGCACCGGCTTGGACAACGCTGCACTAAAGCTCGAGGAGAACGACAGTGAAGCTCCGGCCATAACTGTACAGTTCGCAAGAGGAGAGACTGTGGTGGTCAGCACCGATTAAAGAAATGGCAGCACTTCAAAATAGAGCTTTTTTTTTTTTTTTTTTTAACTGCCGAATTTCCCTCAAATATTAATCTGGAGAATTGTTCTACTGCCAAGGCATATGTCATGCTGCGCTGGTTTTAATGCACTGGATAGACTTTTAAGGCCAGATCCTCAATCAGTGAAACTGTATTGATTTACCCTTGCAGAAAATCTGGCCCTTAGAAGAAGATAGAGTGGTATTTATGTGGAGTCTCTGGGAAGTGAGAGACTGTTATTTTTAAATGCTTAATTAACTTAACAGTAAATGCTTGGGGGAAAAATCTAAGCCAAGGCGTGCCCTCAGGTCACTAACTGGAGCAAATATGTTTTATATTGCATTAGGGACCCAAATCTGCAAGATGCTATCAGAGGGCTTCATGGTTCCCACACTGCAGTGCCGGGTACCCTCAAATAGCATCTTGCAAGAGCCACTCGGCTTCTCACAGGATCTAGTTCTGCAACCTGTATTACGTACATACACCTTCCATGTGCTGAGGGACTTCATTCCTCCACTGGAGGCTTTGCTCCTTACATTCCACCCAAGTGTTCATCTCTTCATATTGCTGCACTCCCTGTTGCAGCTGGGGTTGCTAAAAGTATTTTGTTTTTAATTTTGCTAGTAAGGGAAGTTTGAATCTGTTTTTTCATAATACCTTTTTTTTCTCTTTGTGACCTGTTGTTTGGTGCATTCCCACTAGGTGGAGGGTATTTTTTCTGGATGAGACAACAAAAGGATTTCAACTTTTGTTCACTTCTCAGTGAATTTCTCCCTGAAACGAGACACATTTCTGCAGAAAGATTTGAATAAAATTGGCATTTCTTAAAAAAAATATGGAAGCATCTTAGCCAATCCTCATTGCAACAATAAAGGCATCATCTCCAAAAGGTTAAGTGCTTTCAGTAGATTCATTGGCACTTTTCTTCCCCCTCTTCATATTTCCAGTAAATGATTAAAAAAATATGAGGCTGCAGTTTTAACATCAGTAAAACCATACAGGGATTTTATTTTTTTAAATTTTTTTTGTACAAGCCTTCATAGCTCAGGTGTATGAAGTAACAAAAGAATAAAGTTTTCAGCAGCTGAAGAATTGGTTCTTGGTTTGTTTATTTTTTTAAGCTAGAATTTCTCTGTTGCTCAAAATTATATTAATTGATTTTACTGACCAAATGATTATTTTAATGGCTGAGCTTTGCTGTAAGAAGTACAAGAACATTTTTAGTGAGATTTCCGTGTGAGAAGTAGAAACCACATTTGCCAATTTGGCGTGTTTTCAACCCAACTTGCGGGTCTTCTTCTCATTGCTGAGTTGTGGTGGGGTTGCTTCACTCATTTCAAATGAGCAATGAATTAGATGGTAGAGCACATACTGGAAAACATCAGGAGAACTTATGAGCTTTTCTGTGCCAAAAAGCAAAAAGGCACCTGGTTCAAATGTTAATCTACAATATTGCTTTGATTGGGCAATAATCTGGCTAAATTAGATAACAACTAGCTGTTGCCTGTTTGTCTAGGGCAGAAAATGCTATGGCTGTCCAGACTTGAGGAATGGCAGTTATCTCACCTTATGAATCTGAGTTAAAGTAAGGATTAGGTCTTGATTACGTGTAAAGAAATAGAGTATCCTTGACAATGTCTTCTGAGAACTTATAAATATATTTTTTAAGGGTTGCGTTTTTGAGGGAATGTGAAAGGAAATGGTTTACCCTTTGAATCTTCTTGTAGGTGGTTATTGCATGAAGAGTTCACCGAAGGTTTTGTGCTGCTTAAACCCATCAGCATCAACAGGGGGTGTTTGAAGAATATTAACTCTTCATTGCAGCAGAATCAAGGGGGAAACAACTGCATTTGGTTATTGATGTCTGGATGCCATCAAGTTTGTAGTGCAAACACAAAAACGTTTTGGTTAGGTAATTATCACATACTGTCACTACTACAGGAAAAAGATCGTGCTTGTGGCAGTGTAGTATGTTATATTTCTAAATATGGTGCTATTTTCAGGTTTTTATTAATTTTAATTTGGATATTCAGTTCTCTCCAATGTAGAATTCTCCCTTTGAGGGGGGATTTTATTTTATTCTGTATAACTAGTGGTATGATCAGTCGTAACATAATGTAGGTTTCATCTGAAAGTACATAGAGGGGTGTATTGACTCAGACTTTGGCTGGGCTTCAAAACATAGAACCATCTTGTGGAGTGGTGTGAGTGCACAGGCAGTGGCTAATCTTCTCAATATATAGACCACTGAAAATAAAATTGTGTAAAAAAAAAAAAAGTGTGAGATTACAAGCACAGCCCATTAACTATGGATTTGTTCTTCCAAGGCTTTTAAAATATGACTATAATAGTAGGTTGTAATCTGATTCAAACAAATTGGGCCGGACAGGACGTCTGTTGAGCCACAAGGAGAGCGGAGCAGTGCAGGGCAGGATGCCAGCTCAGATTCCCCATCATTTACACTGGGACAGCTTAGTGAGTTGGCTGACATATTCTGAATTGAAAACTTTAGAACTCGGTTTCACAGATACAGGCTGTGATTTAACTTCATACAAAAGAATTTTGTGCCACGTTGGTAGCTAATGTTAAGATGTGTATTAATGTCACAAAGAAGGTCTGGAAGGTCTTTCAAGCTTTCAGTGAGGACAAGGATATTTTTTTGTCAGTCCTTCTGTCAATGACCCCATGCCCTTGCCATCCCTGTGATGCAAAGTGGTCACCTCTCTCCTTGTGACCCCACTGGATGCGGGGGGCTCCTCTGGCATGCTGGTGGTTGTGCACACCTGGTGTCTTATTCTTCCTCACCCTAAATTCCTATGCCCATCCCTGTGGAGTGGCTACCTGGGCAAAGAGGAGGCAAAGCTGACTTGCAGAAGGGCTCTGCATCACGAACCGGCACTGTGATGCAGTCCATGCTCTGAGCATGGAAGAGGTACTTGAAGCCTGGCCTTGCAAAGTCCTAAGCTGGTGCTGGCCCCCCAAACCCTGCTCTGCATGGGATGGGGCCAGATACACCACCCCTACTTGCTGTCTGACCTGCGGATCAGATACAAGTAGGTGCAGATTCTTTAAGAAAGGTGCATCGCTTCAGAGCACAAGTGACACGTGTATTGCTCCCGGGGAAACAAATGTTCCGTTAATGAATCGCATATTACGGATCATCTGGTACCTCTGAGAGAAGGTGCACGGATGAGACTTTAACATGAATCTTTTTAACATTGGAATAAGCTGGAGAAAAAAAATCCAGCTGTCACTCGCATTAAATCCAAGTATCCAAATAAAAATGTGTGACATCCAGCCTCCCTCCAAGGTTTGGTTACAAGACATCAAAAATTATCTGGCATGAGAATGTCATGGTATGTTAGAAAAAGAAAAAATTAGTGCGGCAGTAATTGAGTGGTGACATTATCTGTGCTAGAGTTTGAGGGAGAGGATGAGCTTTTGGACATCAGCTATTTTAAGATTTTTGACCTTTCCTAAGTTGCACATACTCAGTTCTATATGATGTGATGTCTGGGACAAGCATATCAGTTCCTGTCAGCACCATTCACTCACACTTTATGTATTGTGGGATGTTTCATTGCATTATACAGATCTGTCTTGTAAATATCTATTTCAATCAATTTAGGAAGTTTGACAGAGAGAAGCTGCACAAGCTACATGATCAATCATGAAAAATTTTGAGCAAGTAGAAGGAGATTCCTAAAAATGCAAAGTGAAGGATCCTGGGACTGTCTTAGTCTTTCACCAAAACACGGCCTATAAAATCTCTTGGCAACTTAAGTGTTAGACCTGATGATAATCTGATGAGGTGTGATGTCAAAGCATTAATTTTCAACTTGGGGCTACACCTAAACCTACATTCATCAGACAAACAGCATCGAAGGCATTGGAGTCTCATCCTCCTGAGCTCTCTCTGCAGTCCTTGGAGTGAGCAATTCAGCTCTGCCTTGGAGATGCCAATAGTGCTTTATGGAGTTTTCTTGTTTTGGGTGCCGAGATTTAGGTGGAACCAAGCCAGGTCTAGAGACACCAGCCAAGCTCAATACCCTATTCTTATGGGCATTAGTGTCTGTACAAAAGGGTTATCCAAGCTGGAAGTGTTACAATTTGCGTGAGAGATGAAAGAGGCACAGAGATTTACACAGCAGCTATGGGAAGCCCGTGGCAGGTTCAACAAGATTCGTATGCGATGTGCATCCTTCACTCTTCTACAGGTACAATTTAATTTTTCTCTCACATAAGACTGCAAGTTATAGATTTTATGGAAAAGAACCAGAAGGAAAAATCTGATTTCTTGTACAACACAGGTCAATACATTGCATCCAATTGTCCAGCATCAAATGTGTTGGTTTTAGTTAAGTTGCAGCACCTCTTTAAAATCTTGATATTAAATTCCCAAAGCAATATAAAATTTACCTCTTCTGGAAGTAGGAGAATTGATTTTTTTCATGATCTGCCTCTTGGACATATAAAGAGGGAAGAGAGAAAGTTACAGTTCTCAGAGCTCTCTCAGAGTATGCAGCCTCCAAGAGCAGGTTCCCATGCCCTTCAGGACTGATGTATTTTTGTTAAGCTACCAGCTGGGAACAGTTGTAGTATTTTCATCTTAAATCCATGGCCTGGGGTCAGCATCACCGATCTCGAACCCATGACATCACCCTATTCAAAATAAACTTTATTTCACCAGCTCATCTCCAGCCAGTCTCCCTCGCTGTCAATGCCATCAGCAGAGCTTGCACAGCAGGGCAGAAAGATCACTGGGACTACAGCTGAAAGGTGTGTTTTGTCCTCATGAATGGCAGTGGCAGAGTGTCCAGAGCACTCCAAAAGAGCCGACTCCACATACTGAAACTACGTTATAGACAACTTCCGAAGAAGGTATTAAAGAAGATAGCTAAAAAAAATATTATGGAGGCATATTATTATTGCACAAAATGAAGTTTTGATGTTTATTTAAGAATGTTAAGATGTTTTTTATAGACATACCGAAGTTTATTATGTAGCTGACTGGAAGCAGTGCAATATCTCCAGAAGCGCAGGTCACTGAAAGTTTGTGTAAACAGCAGCTAGTGACAGCAGTGGCAATTCTTTAGGAATATTCTCGATGCTACAGCAGTCCAGGGTGACGTTGCTGCTCTTCAGCACCATCTATTGACACAGTACCTAATTATTTTAATTAGGAACGGCACTCTGATAAGCAAAAGTGCCCCTTTCAAAACACAACAATGTAACTCAGTAAATGGACGACCAAGGGGTTGGTTGAAAACAGGGTAAACGTCCCTGGGAAAGGGCTGCACAAGAGTACAGCTGCTTGCCAGTCATCCAGAAAAGATTGGTATTGCTTTAACTGATGATGATGATGATTATTCAATAAACCAAGTAGGTCACGCAAACACAGATCTTTGTAATGAAATGTGGACAGTTTTAGGTTTTAGCCTCAAAACTACTGAGCCACAAAAACATCCCCTCCTTGAAAAATTAACCAAACCCACGACAAAAATTTGAACTCACTGAAGAAGCTTGCTCAGGGTGGAAAGAGGCGACCGACCTCAAACAAGCCACCACTTCGTGTTCTGATGCTAATATGTGTGTGTGCATAATATTTGTGCCCTGGAAAAATCAGTGAATACTTAAAAACCTGCACAGGTACAGAGTACTACTGGTGTTCTTGCTTTGCTGTACTGTTCACAGCAGAGCTCCTTCAAATCAGTTGTGAGGAGACTGCTATGCTCCTTGGAGCTCAAAAATCTTTGTAGTTTGTCTCCCTCTGCCATTGGTGTAAGTGCCTGTTGGTTTTCTCTGAAGAAATTACTTTCGTTTAATAAAGTTTATATGTTGCATGTGTTAAAAAAAAAAAAGAAATCCTGCTGGGTAATCCTATCTCTTGTAAGATCTGTAAATTAATTTGTTTCTTGAGAGGAAGAATGATTTATAACTCACAACAAAGCTAAAGTAGCATGACTAAATTAAGAGGAGCATTCAGGCAGCTGGAATGCAATTACAGCAGAAATGCACACGCCGTGTTAATGCGATATTAAGGTTATGAATTTAGTGAAACGGGAATCAGCATGCACAAAGATCGGGTTCCTTCCTTCCTACAGTGTTTGCCTAGCTGTGCTAACACGAGAAATGTCTGCATTAGCTAGATACAATCTGAGCACTACCTATGGATTTCATGAGATGCCATCTTATCTCTGCGTTGCACCAGCTCGTGGACGGCAACCCTCGCTGTGCTGTCAGAGGGATTTTGCTCTTGGTCTGGTTGTTTTTCTTAGTCTAAAGGGAGGTGTTTGGCGGGGAGCGGGTGGTTGCTCTGTTTGCACAGGAACATGGGGAAGGCAGGGCAGGGCGCTGGGCATCTCTCACCCACCCATAACCCTTGCAGAAGCTGCTGTGGGGCTTCCCCCAGTGCAGCAGGGAGGACCTGCTGGAGACCCCCCCCTTGGCTGGGGCACGCTGTGGCTGGGATGGTTTTCTCAGGCTCTTGGCTTCCAGCAGAGCGTCGTCTGCCAAAGGTGGGTGTCCCTTGGTCTCTGCAATGGGCATCCACAGTGGTAATGGGGCTGTCATGGGCCCTCCTGCAGTATCTGTCTGTGCTGGCGAGGATGGGGTGAAGGTACAGGGCCCCAGATCATCCTAACTACAGTGAACCCTGTGTCTGGCCTCACTTTCTGAGGCCCGCTTTGAAATAGACAGGTGATGAGTTTTCCTGGAAGGGATTTGCAGCAGGGAGGAGGAACATGGCAGGATTTGGAGCCACCTCAGCCCTCCATCCTGGTGGGGACATTATTGTACAGACTCAAGGTGCAGGGTTGCTACGTAAGGCTGACAGACTGCCTTCTGTCTGGGAGACATCTGCTCAGGATGCAAAACACTGTTGTAAGACACATTCTCCCAGAGCCGGGTGACTGGCACGACCTTATGGCTGTGTCCGTACTGGTAAATAAAGAGGCTATTTTTGGGCCCCTAAGCCAAGGGCACAGTGGCACTGATGGAGGTTGCAAGTTCAACCACAGCCGAGGTCTTGCTTCTGCAAAGAGGAAGGCATTCCCAGCTTCACTGCAACTAGTAGGTAGAGGGCTCTGCAAACACCAGAAAAACACCAAATTTAACCTCTGCCTTGTATTCCCCTTTTTTTTTTTCCCTTCCATTTTGCTTGCTGTGAATATATTTCTCTACTTTTCTTGCCCAGATAATATAAAAATCAGCTTCTTTGGCAGGGTGGCCTAGCAGGAGCAAAAGGAACCCTCCACCAAGGTGCACTTCCTCACACACAGACTTGCAGTGACCTTTTCCTGAGAAGCTGTGAGACGTCGTCTAATCTGACTGGTGCTCACGCTCTGGCCTCCCAAAGCAGCACAGAGGGGAGCTTTGCTCGAGCGGAGCCTTCCCAAGGCAGGGTGCTGCGGGGGCAGCAGTAAGGCCCTGGGCATTCACCAAAGCCTGAGAAAGGAAGCTCTCGGAATGAGAATTGCAGCAGCTGGAGGAGACACTGTGTTGGGTGATCCCCTTGGCCGTTTTGGCACAGCAGATGGCATCCATGGCCACAGCACTGTGGGCTGGCTGTGCCTACAGCCAGTGGCTCCTGGATCTAAGATGTTGGTTATTATTTTGGGGTTTTCTTTAGTTGCAAAGAGTCTGAAGAAGTGTGAAGGGTGAGCCACAGTTCACCAGCAGAATCGTTTTACCTCCTTAAGTAGAGGATGCTTCTCAGAGGCCCTGGCAGGCAGCGTGGGCGTCTGTCTGATGGATGCAGTGCCCCAGGAGGATGCAGGGAGGCTGCAGAGGGCAGCGGGAGCCCAGACTGGTGCAGTCTTGTCCACACTGCCCAGCTGGAGTGGCCCTTGCTAGGAACCATGCACCAGTTTGGTTTCAGTGGAGGCTGATTAATTCACTCCCAAGACACTATCTGGGAAGAAAATGACATTTTAGCAACATGGATGATCAGGACAGCAGGATCCAAGACTCTAAAATATTCCAGTCCCTTTGACTGGCCCTGCACACACATGGTGTGACACAGCCCATATCCCTACAGCTGCATTCCCTTCCTTAAAGCTGGGGCCTCCTGCATCTGCCTTCCAGGATGAGCTGCTGGCCTGTGCTGGTCTTCCCTGAATTTTTCTGAAGAAGTCCAGCCAGCACAGGCCACAATTTGGCAGCCTTTGTTTTCTTTTCCATGTTTCTTCCAGTGAAAGCTGGGGCAGAATTTAGCTGCACCATTGGATAATTCAGGCCATGCCAATGGGGGAGGACCCAGCAATTCTTTCACATCTACAGATCTGGATGGGCAACATGATCCTGTTGTGACACCATTTCAGGAGATCAAGCAGGGGTAAATGTACCTCACTCATGCTCCAGGTTCCTTTTATAATGTCCTTTGCTCCCATCTGCTGTGTGCTTTCTCACATAAATCATCTGGGTGCCAGGAATCTGCACATACTTCATCCAGGAACAAACAGTGACAAGCATTAGTGCAAACTTCATTAATGCTGGGGTGATGACAGTCTCTTAAATGTCAAACTCATGAGCGTGCCTGGCCCCTGCTTTCTTTCAGCGAGGTCTGTTTTTGGTAGAGGGCAGCCTGTAAATTTACAGTGCACACACTCTTCATTCCTTAATGCTGCTCTGCAAAGTCAGTATTGTCCACCGTGATGGGCTACAGTGTTTGGGATGAGGGAGAGACAAGTCACCCAGAGGAGTGAGCGAGGCACTTCAGAGCATCCAGTGAGCTACAATGACTACTGCTGATAAAACATAAAATGCTGCATCAGACACCCGTCTGGGTGTTTTGTAGGTGTTTTCAAAACTCCTTGCAATTTCGAGGTGTCTGTTATCTCCCATCTGCAGTGCCTTCACAGATGTTTTGATTGCATTTGAATGGCTGCTGGGAAAAAAGATAATGCATCGAGGGAAGGGAATGATTTATCTGAGCATGAAAGATATTTCAAAGGGCAAATGTCCCGACCCAGGCAGTTAACCTTAAGACTCCAGCATGAGGATTATGGTCTACTGAGAGCTAGCAACTTTTTTGTAAAGAAAAGGACCTTTCATCTCAGTATTGAATGAGGAGAATTGAACAACTTCTACCCTTTCTTTCTGCAAAAGAGTACAACTGTCTTTTAGTAGCATTACCAGGCTGGTGGCAGAACTCAGAGTCAGGTTTCCAACAAACTGAATTAAGATTGTTTTAAAGAAGACTTGCATTTTGCTTTTTAATTTGGTGGTAGTTTTCCACGGGGACTGTCTCAATTTGCCCCAAGTCATTTGACCACCATTAAGTTAGCAGAAGTGGCATATCAGAGAAATCTCATTTAAAGGATCCAATATTCAATTTTGATTATAATTTTGGGATGCTGTGTGTTGAGTTACTCATTATTGGACCAGCCTTAAGGAAGAGCTCCTCTGAGGATTGTAATCCACATCCTCCAAAGCTTGTAGATTCATGTCTCTGAGGTACTGACCATGTACCAAGACCGGTCGTGGCCTTGAAGGTCAGTGCAGGACAGGTGCTGTCCTGTGATGAAATCTTTCACAATTTTTCCTTAAAAAAGGGAAGAGAGAGCAGATGACAGCTGCTCATCTAATTTCTCCCAGTGAGGGATTGTCCTGTGGATGTTTTTGCTGGATGAATTTTGGTTACATTCCTAGTTTGGTTGACTATTGTTGGCTAAAATGAACTTGTATGCATTGGTCTCCCCTTTCTGCAACCAACCATAGTGTGGTTAGTCCTGTCTGACTATGGACATGTCCCTCTGCAGTGGCTCCTGGCAGCATGGTCGGGTGGGATGCACTCCTGAGTGGTCCTGTGGGCCCCAAGAATGAGGGTCATGGGCACGGTGGTCACCCCCTGCCCCACTGCCCTCCCCTTGTGCTGCTGAAGGCCACACAGACAAGGGTTGTTTGCAAGGATGCCATGGTGGGATGGGGCAATTCGGAGCCACCTGAGCAAGAGCTCTGGCAGCCAGCCCTGGGGATGTTCCCTGCATAGACAGACCTGAGGCTCTCTGACATCCTGACATGGACATGGTGCCATTGAATGCTTGACCATCCTGTTGCTGAGACGTAATCCTGCCTCTTTTGGGGATGCAAAGCTGATTAAAACCCCTCTTTGTTACGAAGGACACACACTCCTGCGCATGTTCCGATGCCTGCAATGAGACCCCCACCACCAGCAAAGTGCAACAACCGCATTTGCACAAGCTCACATGGTTCCAGCTCTGCCCGGCCCGTGGCAGCCTTCGATCCAGCACAGCATCAAGATGCAAGTGTGTTGTGTCCTTCTGGGACTTCTTCCCATCCAATTAAGCTTCTGTGTGCTGTGATCTCTGTCTCAGTAGTAAGTTGATCCTCTGGCAGGGTATTCATTCAGAAATTAATTAGTGGGAGCAAAATATTGTGAATACATACAGTGTTAATTTTTTATTCTAATAACCTAGTTAATAATTTCATTTCTTCAAGCAAAGAGGGAAAGTAGTGTGAATTCCAGCGCTTTGATCAGGAAGAGATATTTTGGTGCTAAGTTGCTAAGATAAGAATCTAGACCAATAATGTTATACAAAAGCAATTAGAAGGCACTTTGGTAGTTTTTAAAGTGTCCTTTATGGAAGATGGACCAGGCACCCAGGAAAAGGTCTGTGCTCCAACACGACACCACTGAAGGGAGGCTCATGGGTGCTGTACAAGGAGGGGAGGAAACTGTGCACATCCTTCTTTGTACAGGTAAATGGATTGAACTATGAAGCACTTAAACTGGTTTTTCTGCTTAGGCTCTGTCATGAGTGGAGGCTGCTGGGAATCTCAGTGGTGCAGGCAGGACCATGATTCAGGTCAGGCTGCAGGAGAACACCCCCTCTGACACCACTGCTCCTTGCTCTGTTATTCCTGCCCGGCCAAGGCAGAACATGCCCCAGAAAAACTCATTTCTGCTCTGAGGTCTAGCAATATTTCAGTTTTATCTGCTTATTCTTTTCATTCATGTTCCCCCCAAATGTTTGTGTACTTTATCTACTTAGTACAGAGCTTCACCATCTGCCAGTGACATTCAATATTCTCTGCTTTTTGAAATGGCCTAATTGACTCGAGGTCATGTTGCAATGACAGGTCTGCAGGCAAACCTTGCTCTGGGTGTCTGACTAAGCCACGGGAGTCAACAGAAGCAATTCCTTCTCGTTTTGAAACAGAGAGAGCACATTCCTAGGAGGGAATAATGAATTTGACCATTTACACTGGTACTTATGTGAACCCATTTAACATAAAGACCAGAGCAGGCGAGCTCCAGCATAACGATGCCCTGCAGTTGTGTGCAGCGCTGGAATCTGTGCTCAGCAGATAATAACACAGCCTCATGCATTCAATACAACAGAGTAACCATGCTCTTCTGCAGGTTTCCCACAGTAACAGGAGGTGAATTAATTTTGGCATTTTGAAGATGGTTATTTTACTGTGTTGGCACCAAGGCGAGGATGCGGGGGGTGCTTTTCCACATCTGGGACTCTACTCAGAAAACAGCAGGAGATTTTCTGATTCTGTACTTCCTTTTCTCTGTTTCCTTTAATCTAAACCCTCTTTTCTTGACACAAAATCCCTAGAGTTCAGTGCAATCCACTGGGATACTTGCTCTTACCGGGCTGTCATCATTAACAAACAGCAGAGAAATATTAGTGATGGATCAGCTTGGAGCAGAGGGCATGTGGGTCACAACAAAAGTTGCTCATGGCCAAGTGGGATCATTCTTAGGAGCGTGAGCTTAAACAGGTATTTAACTCATAAAGCTGGCACCAGAGCTGTGGCATTTATGCCTTCTGCTTGGCGGAGGGTCCAGACTAGAATAATCCAGATTCCTCATCAGCTGATTGGAAATCTTGAGTCTCTCCGAACAGAAAAATAATTGGAAAAGCTTTGATACATTTCTCCAAGTTTAAAAATGCAGTTCTAATTATCTGCAACATTGTGATTGGCTCCAGAAACTGAGATAGTACTCATTTGTTAGATACCATCAGCCTTGTTACCCATAAGCTCTTCCTAAATGGAGGGGAACTAAATAAGGAAAGTGATGTACTACAGTCTGTTATCTGATTCCTCAGCACTGAAGTGCCTTGATTAACCACTTCTGGTATTAATTAGTTCGGAAATAATGTCATTTATTGTTTCAGACCATCTCCACCTAGACTAGCATGTTTCTGGAAGTGGCCTTATGGAGTCAAACTTTGTCATTTGTAAGTGGCCGACATTAGTTGGTCAAACACCAAATATATTTGTTTGTGGTGACTTTACTGTGCTCTGTTTTGATCTTTAGATCCTTCTCTTTAGGAGTGCTGCCTTGCAGACAGCGCACTTCAGTTAAAAGTCCCTGTCTGGAGAAAGACTTTCAACTGCAAAGGTGTTAGACTATTTTCAAAGCTTTTTTTCATCAGAGATAAGATCTATACTTGCCTACAGTCAACATCTTTGAAACACCATAAGCAAAACAGAAGCCATCAACACACCGCATTAATATTTTAGAAAGCTATTTAATTATTTATGATGAAGCTTCAGCATATTCTTGATATAAAACTTCAGTGTAAAGGCATTGCCTTGAGATACACTTCTCCCTGATCAGTACTGTATTGCTGGGAACAATTTATAGGGCTTTTATTTATCAGAGAACATCATTAACATTTAGTTAACTTAGAAGAAGTGTATTAAAGCCACTTTGCATAGCGGGGTTATGGTATTGGTCGCTTGCTGTTCATGTATGCAGGAGTCAGCACAGGCTTATTGGGTTTCTGCCTGCAATACTGGCACAATGGGGGTGCACGAAGCACAGGTTACTTAGAAACCATGGAAATAAGCTATTTCATTACAGCTTCTCAGATAACACAATGAAATTGCCATGGTCTGAGGAGCTGTGCTGATAGCCGGGACCCCAGGAGCTGAGCCAGGAGACTCGGTCTGCCACAGGACTGTTAGGTGGTTGGGGAAAGTCATTTGATCTTCCAAACTCAAGTTTCCAGGTATTAGAGGGGGACAGGAAGACATCAGCTTCCTTTGTAAATGCTTCTGGAGTTAGAGATGAGAAGTAACTTATGAGTGGTCTGGTCCTCAACAATCTTAAAGGAAAGTGAGTTAAAGATGTGCTAGGGATGTAGTTAATTTCTAAAAGTTAATTTATGTAACCAGAAAGTTAATTTATGTAACCAGACAAGAATGACATTTCCTTCTTGATGTCCATTAAAGGACCCTTTAATGTACAACATTGATTTTATGTTGTAGCACCAGCGAATCTGGCATTACAATTTGCCCTACCAGAACAGGTGGCTGTGTGTCACTCTCCTCTGCATACCTGGCTTTCTTGGGGAAGCTGTGTTGAGGACACAGACCTGAGGCTGAGCTTCTTTCCTTGGCTTGCCCCAGGATTAAATTAGAATGAGAACCAACATGGTTGGCATGAGGGCAAATGAAGAATATGGGCTGACATGGTAATAGAGATTTGCAGGAGATAAGAACAGATGTCTCAGCAACACCTCTCACTGCCAGCCTCTCTCCTGGTACCCGGTCTGGATGCCTACCCTGTCTTTCCAGGTAAATTTCCCCCCTCCTGCAAAAGATTCTTAGCATTTCCTGCATTGATAGCATTGCATCCAAATGTATAATTCCACAGAATGTGGACTTTCCCAAAATCTCAGATTTACCAAGGCAGAAGATGTTAAATGCTTACTGATGTATCAGATGATCATTACTAGACCTGGAAGTTGAAGATCGCCTTCCTGAGGTCCAAGTTGGTGCCTGCTCCCACGGCTTTGCGGTGTGCTCCACCTGCTGCAGAGATGCCCAGATGTGTCACCTCTCCACGGAGTTTGGGTCACTGCATGAAATGCTCGGTGGTCTAAGTCTTGTTCACAGGGAAAACATCATAAACAGCAGGATAATTAGTTTAGAAAGACAGATTCACTGGCAGATTTATTGCATATTTATTGGTACAGCTAGTGGATAGGAAAAAAAAGATTAGGAATAGGGAATGGTGTAGTCTTATACAGTAGCAGAACTAGAGGGAGTGAAATTCACAGCATCTGCTGGGAGTTCAGCTTTTCTTTGACTACTGCTAGCCTATACCTGCTGGGCATCACTTTTATCTTTGACTCAAAGGACACTTCTGAAGAAATTTCCTTCCCTGGCAATTTTTTAACTTGAAACTATCTCATAATCTAAGGCATTTCAAAGGGGAAAAAGAGACTCTGGACCTACTTGCAAGGATGTTACCACACTACCCTCTGAAAAAGCACTGTTTTTTCCCCCTGTATGTGAAACAAAAGAGCACTGAAGAAAAGAGAAGAAAAGAAACCCAATACTTACCCGGGTGCCAAGTCAATGCACTTGGAAACCAAACCAGCATTTGGAGACAGGTTTATTTAAGCACTATGCCTGTGATTTTTTTTAGCCACCTTGGGAGCTTTTAGACCTGTGAGTCCTGGAGATCTGAGATGAGGTGAGGGTTTTGCCTTTCACAAAAATAAAGTTTCTTGCCTTTAATAACTGCTTAAGTGGAGAGAACTCCTTAGTTGCCGCTATTTAAAGAAAATTGTTTGGATTTGGGGGAATCTGACTCATGGTATTTGAATATTTGAAGCTGGCAGTAGTAACCCAACTCTGTTTCTTCACTTAAAACTTCCACAGACTCTTCACAAAGTAATTATGGTGCTGACAACACACAAGGACCTGAGTCTTCCCTATTTGTGCAAGAATTCACAGTAATGCCACACCTTTGATCTTTGGGCTTTTGAAACCAGAACAAGAGGAAAAATAAAGCCAAACTCCGAATCCAATTGTACATTGATTTGACTGGCATGGAGCCCTTTTTGAAGTTAAATCATGCAAAAGCAGAGAGCTGGACTTGAGGATCTGAAGGTTTTATTCAGGTTTCAAATTGAGATCTAGCTCTTCTAGCAACAAACCTAAGTTGTAGGTAGGAAATGGGGAGTTTTTCTCACATTATTTTCAGCCCAAGAGAGTAGAAGGAGCAACAGTCATTTGTCATTTTGCAGATACCTTATTTGGTGCTACCAAAAATGTGTAACATTGAAATTATTACTGTGTAAAAAGTCACTAAAGTGTCATATTGAGGCATGAGCTTATTGAGCAGGCTTTTGTTTCTGATACAGAAAGCCTGCAAGGAGAATGACGTTGTTATGGAAGTTTTTAGGTAGAGCATGTGACCTCTTGGATGCTTTTGTCCTTTATGGCAAATTGACTACCACTGTTCTAGGCAAATAAGCTGTCCAGAACGGCACTCTGTGTCATCACTGTGTTCCCAAATAAAAATCACCTTTCCCATCCAGACAAGTACAGGGAAGGTCAACTGCCTTTTTATTCAATGTGTACATACACAGCAATTTTTCTGTGTGTGTGAATTTGCTCTGGAGGCCCTTATCCTCCAGGGGACAAATTTTTAGACCAGTACTGCTACTGTGAACCCAGAAGATGCCCATGCACATCCACTTCAGTTCCTGGGGGGGCTTACTTGTTGTTTGTTGTGAGAGAGAGCCTGGTTAAATTAAAAAAGGGAGCAAGAGCATTAGCACAAGCACAGTTCAGCACTCCTGCAAGAAACTGTGGCCTCTCAACCTTGTCAAGCTTGGGCAGAGGAGGGGGGCGATGTCTGTGGCTCAGCTGAGCTGCTGCAGAACACGGTGCAGATTTAGAGGTTGTAAATGAGTGTTAATCTACATTGACAATTGTGTGCATCCCCGCCTTTCCTCTAAGCTGCAGAAGCAAGAGCAATTAGTCTGACTAAGAACATGACTGTAGAACAGGCAATATGGGCTCTAATAAAGCAAGCACGCTTTTCCATTAAAACAATTTGTATAATGTAATTTTATGAAGTATTTTCTTCATTTTTCAATGTTGTTTTCATTCACTGAGGTCCATATTAATTGCTAATTAAAAACAGAGCAAGAGGTTTCATTCTAAGGGCTTCCTATGCATTTTTGAAGTAAGAAGATCAAAGCAAAGCACAATTTGGTAGCTTACATTCAGCTAGACCTCAGTGCAGACTTCCTTCCTATCAAAGATCTTTGATAGCTCAGAGGACACTGCCATTGTAAGGTGGACACAGGAGGTATGCAACCTGTGAGATATTCCTCTGCTAACCATGCTATTAAGTGCCAATCTAAAGCTTAATGGCCAGGTTATCCATTCCCTCACCCTGAGTTGGCTCTGTTGTGTTCTGGGATGAGAGTAGCTTCCAGCCAGGTCAAAACTGTTGTGGCAGAAGTAGTAAAGATAATGTTTAATACTTTGGTCCCACACACATTCTGCTCCGATGCCTTACCCAAGTCCCAGATGTGTGCTTGTTCTGTGTGCTTTGACCTCATGCATTCAAAATGCCACCAGACAGAAGGAGAATGGTGTGCTGGGTGTTGAGCTGTTGTATCAACATGCAGAAGCTTTTGCCCATGGCAGCTGTGTTTACTTTTGGGGAACAAAGGAAAACTGACTGACCCCCTAGATTAGACATAGCAGAAAACTACTGCAAGGCAATGAGGTCAGTGGGACACCAGAACAGGATGTCAAGAGAAGTTGTGGATGCCCCATCACTGTAAGTGTTCAAAGTCAGGTTGGACAAGGCTTTGAGCAACCTGATCTAGTGAAAGATATCCCTGCCTTGGAGCAGGTGGGCTTGGACTAGATCTTTGAAGGTCCCTTCCAACCCAAACCATTCAATGATTCTATGATTCTATGATAAAACGATGAGTTTGGACCCAGGGGTCCGAGATATTTCCTAATACTGTGATGGAAAAACCTCAGGAGGAAGGAAACATGGTAGCTGTTGCATATTTGTGAGAGAAAGAGAGAAACCACCAGGGTTCAGCTCTATAGACAACCAGAAAGGTGCTTTTGGTGAAACTGCGAGAAAGAAAACCCAAAGCGTGAAACTTGGGGTGGAAGGAGTCATGGCCAGAGACAATGTGTGTTGCTGGCAGCCTCTTACTATGCTCAGGGAGAAAAAATGTTTTACGTACTTGGAAAATAACATACCCCTCAATTTTTCTTCCTTGTAGAAACATTTTGTGATTTTGTTCAATTCCTGGGGTGAAAAGAAGCAACAGTCCACAGCCCTGGTTTCCTTGTGCATCGCTGCGCCAGGGTGGTGAGTGCTCCAGTGCTGGGGTGGGATGAAGCAGGTTGTCCTGACTACGAGGACTGGGTAAATAGAGCAAAACAAAACCAACATGGAGAATATTATTATCAGAACACGTCGAGTGAGTCATGATTTTCCAGGTGTTTGAATGTGGAAGTTTTCTCTGCTGGATAATTTGAGTAAAGCACATTATATTTGATTGTGTCAGTGGGAATGGTTTTTCCCCAGTAGCATCATTAGTTTTCTTATGTTTCCTCATGCATTTATTTGCATTAAATGCAAATAAAATCTATATGTTTAGCTACCTCTTTTTAAACTGTTGTGCGTAGATGTAAGTTCTTTAAGGCAGGGATATTATTGTTATTTAACTGCTCAGTGCTTTCTGGTGGTATTCTGATCTTTAGACACTACCATTGTAGTAATAAAATATAATGGTGATACTAATGTCTTTGGGAAGGCACTTGCTGAAATTGCTTTTTGGATGTTGTGAAGAACTTTTATTTACCAAATGGTTAAGAGGCTATAAATTAGAGGTAACAATTAAAAATTTGAACTTATCTGCATGTTATTCTCGAGGAGATAAGGGACTCCTGTTCATAAAATCTACAGTGCTCAGTCAGGAAGAAGACAATCACATGTGATTCAAGCGATCTGTGATACCTAAAAGCAGCAAATCACGAAGCCATGGCAGTTAGTAACAGCGATCAGGTGACAAAGAATGATGGATCAAAATGTGTTACTGCAAAAACATGTCCATTATGAGTGACAAGTATTAATAAATATCACTGGTTTCTTGCAAATAAATATCACATTAATAAACATCATATTCTGCTGAGGAGCTCTTCATATTTTAAATACAACCTGTCTTTCTTGCCATTGTCTCAAAGGCTGATAACATATAATAGAACTTAAACCATTTAAGTTTCAGCCTCCCAGTCAGGATCAGTTTTTGGCCACGGCCTACCAGGGCATGTCCTTGGCCACCCATAGTCTCCACAAACAACAGCAGAAGCAAGAAGAAAAAGGTGGTGGAGCCTCACGCTCCAGCTCCTGCCTTCAGGAGATGTCTCCATGAGGTCGGATAAATCCCATCCTCAGTCTCCAAAGGTTTGGGGAATGGTGAGTGTGGCTCTAAATTTCCCTTAGACACTTAGTGCCAGCTGTTGCATGGTGGGGTAGTGGTTTGAGTGGCCGGGAGGGAAAGGGATTGGTGTGCATCTCAGAGGCTGCAGGGGAAAATATGCCTCAGGGCCATGATCCAAGATGAAAAGCTGGACAACGGTGATCAAAATAACATTTGACTAGCTCGGGGCTCAGGCTTTCCCCACTTAAAGTCCTGCTCAGTCCTGTGCTTGAAAGGGGAAAATTAATATCTCACAGCAAACTGGAAGACGAACCTGTGGGAAGCAGTGATGCTGCAGCCAGGGAGTGAGACATCCTGGTGCAGGGCAGGCAGGGGAAGAGACCCTGCCTGGGCTGGGCAGGGAGGATAGCTCTCCTCTCCCACACAGAGCTGCCCAGGGGATGACAGTCACTTCTCCCTTCGCTCAGCTTGGCCCTCACCGCTCACCATGGCACTGGGATCTGTGGGCTCTGGTGTAACGTACCATGAGGCATTTTTCTCAGGCCGGGAGCACGAGTGTCCATGCAGTGAAGACCCCCATGGTGACTCATCTATGATTTCCCTTGTGCTGTTTCCCAGCGCTCCCTGGGGAAAGAGACCTTTTTGGGTCTTCAGTAGCAGCACTGAAGCATGCGTTTTCTCCCTGAGACCTGTCAGCTGCTCTCAGAGGGGAGGAATGTGCAACATAATTAGCACTAAGCATCCAAGAAGCACCAAAGGGCAACCCTTGGCGGTGGTTCTGGTGCTTAGGGGGGTGGGGGGATGCTGTGACTCTCTGGGGGAGCCCTGCACACAAGCAGGGAGCTGCTGCCCACTTACTGCTGCAGCTCTCGTGCCCGGCCTTGCCCTCCCTGGGGCTTGTAGCTTAGCACTCGCGTACAGGCTGTCTGCACCTTGCAAACCCCGGTGATAAATCCTCCAGGGGATTAGTCTCCAGCAGCCCCCACTACTGCCATTCCTGTTCAGCTCCCCAAGGCGCCCATGGGGTCTGCGGTGTCGTGGGAAGGGCAAGCTGGGGCTGGGTGACTTGGGGAGGGTCCAACCAGCCAGACAGGCTGGAATGGCTGCAGCCACGGCACAAGCCAGGGCAGCACCGCAGCCCACCCAGTGTGGCAGGGCAGAGAGCCAGGGGCACACCAGCTGCCGCTTTTTGGCCACCCTTGCACCCCCTGGGAAATGCACTGAGGGATTTCATGGACTTCACCTCCCTTCAACAGAGTAGAAGCTGAGGTTCCTCCTTTGCTTTGTTTAAAATGAGAATTCAAGCCTTAGATTTTCAAGACCCGCCTTGATGCAGCCCTGAGTAATGTGCTCTAGGCAATCCTGCTTTAGCAGGGAGTTGGACTAGATGATCTCTAGAGGTCCCTTCCAACTCTGAGAATTCTGTGATTCCATGATTCTGTGTCTTCTCTGCCTCCCCCGCAACTCCTTATACTTGTAATCAGTTATTTTTCGGTCTCATTTTTTGTAAAATACAGGTGTTTTTCAGAGAGAGGAATCTGACGACTCTTACCTAGAAGGTGCTGCATAATCCCAAATGTAGGAAAAAATCAAAGTTAGAAATAAAAGGGAAAAAAAATAAAAGATAGTTAGCTGTCACCAGAAACCCCTGAGTGTACTTGATCTCTGGAAAAAATATGTTAGAATGAAGTGGAAAACCCAGAAAAGGAGAACAGAAAGACAGGTGTAAAATTAGGGCCTGATGCAGCCTGCAGTGAAGGAGCGAGAGCTGGGTGGCGAGCACCACGACTCGGTGGGCTGAGAGCTGCTGAGCGCTGCTGCGGGGAGAGGGCGGGCGGCTTTTCGCAAGGCTGTGTTTAGGTCACAATTACTTTGAAATTAATTTTTTTTCTTCCCCATCAATAAATGAAACCTAAAAAGGGCAAAAGGCATCTTGTAGATCTCCTTAAGTGGAAAACACCCTTTAAACTATGCCTGATAGTGATCTCAGAAACAGCTGCCAGTCCTGGCAGGCAGCGGCAGCCCAAACAGGCTATTCTTAGCCCAAGAAAGCGTAAGTAGGTCGAGTTACAATTGGTTCTGGTAAACACTGTCCCCACTAAAATCAGAAATCGATATGAGGTCAGAAATTCGTAGTATGCTGAATCAGAGAGATAAAATGGACGGGGTTGATTTAGTCATCAAATACCTGTTCTTTTGGTTCATCTCTGTTTTTACAAATGTTTTTTGCTCCATATGCTGTCAGTGGTTGGAGACTTCTCTCCAGTGAGGGAGGTACCATGACCCTCCGAAAGGCCTGGCAGAAATAAGGTACAGTTTAGGGATGCCTTCTTATTTACGTATCCTGAGGTAAAGCTAAATAGTTAATGAGACTAAAAAGGAAGTTGCAACTTGATAAGTGCTTAGCGCTTGCTAATAAAACACACCGTTATGTGTGAGTGAGGTGACTCCAGTCACAGGCCACCGTCTTGTTTGCCAGAGCTGAGATGGATACACAGGTTGTGCCACTCCACCCGGGTCTCTGACTGCTGGAAAGGTAGTTCCTCAGCTCATGCCTGTCCCTGGCCAGTGCCGGCCACCCATGGGCCCTGGAAGCAGGCTGGAGTGACCAGCTCCAAGCCACATTGGCTGAACGTGAATTTCAAGTCACATAGTTCACCGGCTGCACCAAGGGCTTCCCAGGGAGTGGGGCATCACCAGTGACCAGAGGTGCAGGAGGAGGCAGCCCCTGGACCGGGACTTCCCCAAGATGCCCTAGAGGAATTATCATTCCTGCTCTCCTCTGAACTCCTGTGCAAGTTTTGGAGCTACTCAAATCTGATCGACACCACACCAAGCAGCAGTGGGCTGCTTTTGTAGTGCTGCTGGCTGGAAAGGAGGTATGAGGAGCAGCAGAGGTGGATGGGTATGGACAGCCGAGGTGGCCCTGCAGGACACTGCCTCTCTGAGAGGGCTATGCCAGGCTCCTGTCTCCTCCCGAGGGTGGCTGTGCCTCCACCAGCGTCTGTGGTGCTGCAGGACTCCTCAGCGGGGTCCTGGCTTTCCCAAGGCCACTGTTCTCTCCTCTGTTTGTGTTCTTATCTCCCCCCTTTCTGGGATGGAAATATTTAGACTTGAAGGAAGTTCATTTGTATGCTAAAAGGAAGGTTTGGGGTAAAACGTGGGTAGTAAATCCTGTGCAGATTTTAATCCTGCATTTATTTTTTTTTTAACTGCCCAATTTTATTCCATATTTTATCTGCTTTTTTTGGCTGGCATTATAAATTTGTTTCTACTCTATTCCACACGTATTACATTACAGCTCAGGGACTTCCTCCACATCCAGTTGAGCACTGCCTAATTATAGCTCGAGTTGGCCTTTTAAATAGGCATAGCATCCTTTCCAAACAGCGTTTCTCTCTGTCTTTTTCATTACAAAGGCTACAGTTGTTTACAGCCACCCTGATGGAGGAACCAAGACCAAAACGTCTTTAGCAGCATTGAGCTCCTTCTGATCATGAGAAAAACGTCTGTGCTTGATTGCAGAGGATGGCAAAGAAATGCCAAAAGGAGGTTTCCAAATAAGCCCAGTAGGCAGGGCAACATGAGGAGGCTGATTCGTGAGCTCTTGGCACGAAAGACTGAGGTTTAGCTGGGCCTGAAATGAAAGAGAGTTGTCTTAATTACAAGTCTGAGCCCTTTCCTTGAAACTGTGACCGAGTCAGTGTACTGATTTAATTCTTTGGCCTTGTTAAAACAGATTAAAAAATTCTGACATGGTTGGGATCCCATTATCGGTCAAAAGCCAGGTTAAATCTTTAAGAACTTGGGTTTTTAATTGGGATAGACTTGCCAATTCTTGTGATCTATAATGTTTTTCACAGTATCTTTGAATTCCTTCTTGCAGCTCCAGCACCTGAAAGCATCTTAGCAAACAAGAATACTCCACTTTAACTGAAAAGCAAATGAGCATCTACTGTAGTTAGAAGAACTTGAAAATAGGACTCCTGAGGTTCAAAGCTATCAGGCGAACAAACTCCTGCCCCAGCAATTTGTGTTTCACCTTTCAAGCAAATGTTCTGCTTTCCAGATCTTAAATCAAAGGGCAGCAATGATATCACTGTTAAGTTCACAAGTAGCCATTGGCTATACTGCAGCTTTTAATGTGGGACTAAAATTGTACTTATATATAGCTGACACAAGATACAGTTGCAGCTTGGGTAGGTCCTGCCTAGGTAACTGAATATATCTTTCATTTTATCAGCTAGGCTATTAGAGACCACTGATGGGAGTGTTTAGAAGACTCTGGAATCATGCTAACTTTAAACTCTAAATTGTCTGCTAAATTCATTCATTAGCAACACACTTGCTAATGGGCAATTCTTACACAATGTTAAGCATTGTCACTACATAGAGAAAATTCTTAGTCCCTAACAGTCATACTCTGAATTAGCTGCGAGTCCACCACACCAATGAGCTAACAGTTTGCACTGCTGGCCGCAGTCTTGGTTGTTCATAATCACCAAGGTCCAGGTCATCAGGCCTGAGAGCTCACCGGTGAAAGAACTCAGAGCCCAAGTGGTCTTCTTCTCTGATTTTTCTTGATTATGATTAGTGTTTTCATGCTACTGCCCCCCTCCAAAAAGGGGCAGAAGGTTTCCTCTGCTCCTGATACCACTTATTTTATTTTGTCTTGACATCAGTCCTTCTTGTCCCATCTACTCCTGGACCCTCACACTTCTCTTGTCCTCTCTCTGGCAACTTTTGTTACTTGGATGCCTCCAATGTGCAGCTACAGCTGTCTTTGCCCCGCTGGTGATCACTTGCTTACTTTTGAAAAATTGTGCCTGGTTATGCCGTCATAGTGTTACAAAACACATGCACGCTGTTGTTAATTATGCTATTTTAGCACTCAGGTTGAAGGCAAGTTAATACTGATGGCATCCTGATTAGTGTACTTCTCTTCTACAGGTGTCAGGCCTCTCTTTTGGTTACACTGTACTGATGTGGAAAAACACAACCGATACTCCATCTCCAGGGTCTGTGTAGAGAACATGAGTTGGCACCGCATCTCGTTCGACTGTCTCCAGAGGCCCCAGATGGTTCCTTTGGGGCCCATACACTGATCTCTGTACCTGTGGTCTCTGCGCCTCCACACCTCCGGGAGCAGGGTCCTCACCAAATTCAGAGGTGGCACCAGTGGCTGCTGTGCAGTCATCTGCCTGAAGCGTAATGAGAAATGACTACAGCATTTCCCTGAGAAATGAAATGCCTCGATTCAGTTTCCTCAGCCTAGGGAAGACCAGGCTTGTATCTCCCAATGCTGCTTGTGGGGGATGTTTTTTACCCAGCACTGTAAAACGAGGCATTCAAGGCTCATGGGAGGACAGGGACTAGGGGGAGGTCAGGACAGTAAAGGAGTAATGAACTGTGCTTAACCGGGCTTGGCTAAATATCTGACAGAGCGTGGGACCAGACTGCTGGGACACAGGGTCATGCTCCCTCTCTTGGTCTCTGGGGACCATGCTGCGTGGTACCACTCAGCTGTACACAGGGCAAGGGATACATACTCGTCATTATTGTTTCACGTAGTGCCTAAACATGCAGCTGCCAGCTAATGAAATGGAAAGAGCTTTTAAAATGTTGAAACTGGTTACACTTCAGCTGTGTTTGCATTTCCTTGATATTTCTTGGACTACAGAGAGCACCTCTATTGGTCAGTGGCAAAATCTGAAATGGCTAGAATAAGACTAGATCCATCTTTTCATTAAGAAGGTCACTATTTAAATATAACATGTCCGCATGACACTTTGCCTGAGGCCTGATTCAGCAAAGCTCCTCAAGTGCATTCAGCTCTAAGTGAGAAGAGCTATTCTGAAATCAGCAGCTGACTCGTGTACAGCTAAACATGTACTTAAACACTTGATGGGATGCTGCAGTATGGCTCCTCGCCTCTGGGTAGCTCGGCATCCAGCCAGGCTGTGGGTGCAGGGAGCAGCCACCCCTCAGAGTTGTACATTTATTTTATTATTAATTTTTTGCCACTAGGCAGAAAAGAGGTTGGGATCTAAAAGCCACTGGCACTGGTGAGTTTTCCTTCTCTTGTCCCAACTCCTTCAACTTCAAATAGGTATGCAGCTCTCAGAAGACACTCAAATGAAAGTCCCTCCTGTGGGGCATTTAAATGCAATCGTAGAATCATAGAATAGTTAGAATTGGGAGGGACCTTAAAGATCATCTAGTTCCAACCCCCCTGCCATGGGCAGGGACACCTCCACTAGAGCAGGTTGCTCAAAGCCCCATCCAGCCTGGCCTTAAGCATTTCCAGGGATGGGGCATCCACAACTTCCCTGGGCAACCTGTTCCAGTGCTTCACCACCCTCACAGTAAAGAATTTCCTCCTAATATCTAATCTAAATCTCCCCTCTTCCAATTTAAAACCATTACCCCTTGTCCTGTCACTACATCTCCTGACAAAGAGTCCCTCTCCGGCTCTCCTGTAGGCTCCCTTCAGATATTGGAAGGTTGCTATAAGGTGTCCCCTGCGCCTTCTCTTCTCCAGGCTGAACAGCCCTAGCTCTCTCAGCCTGTCTTCATAGGGGAGGTGCTCCATCCCTCTGATCATCTTCATGGCCCTCCGCTGGACCCGTTCCAACAGGTCCATGTCCTTCCTGTGTTGAGGACTCCAAAGCTGGACAGTATTCCAGGTTGGGTCTCACAAGCGCAGAGTAGAGGGGCAGAATCACCTCCCGCGACCTGCTGGCCACACTTCTCTTGATGCAGCCCAGGATGTGGTTGGCTTTCTGGGCTGCCAGTGCGCACTGCCGGGTCATGTTGAGCTTCTCATCCACGAGCACTCCCAAATCCTTCTCCTCAGGGCTGCTCTCCAGCCATTCTCCACCCAACCTGTATTTGTGCCTGTGATTGCCACGTCCCAGGTGCAGGACCCTGCACTTGGCTTGGTTGAACTTCATGTGATTTGCATGGGCCCGCCTCTCGAGCCCGTCCAGGTCCCTCTGGATGGCATCCCTTCCCTCCAGTGTGTCGACAGCGCCACACGGCTTGGTGTCATTGGCAAACTTGCTGAGGGTGTACTCTATCCCACTGTCCATGTCTCTGACAAAGATGTTGAACAGCACTGGTCCCAGTACCGACCCCTGAGGAACACCACTCGTCACTGGCCACCAATTGAACATTGAGCCTTTGACCACAACCCCTTGAGTGCGGCCATCCAGCCAGTTCCTTATCCACCGAGTGGTCCATCTATCGAATCCATGACTTTCCAATTTTGAATTGTTAGTGTCTGCCTGGCTGCAAGCACCCAACAAGCTGCACATCCACATTCCTTCCACTGAATAATTAAGGCACTTTTAAAAAGTCTTAAGACACTTTTGCTTCTATGTGAAGAGATTTTTTTTCAGTCCCAGACCACTTACAGGGTTATTTTTTTGTTTAGTCCAATTTAATCAGCTGTGTCCATTTTGGGGTTGCTTCTTGGTAGCCAGATAAGGGCTTTCTTCACCTGAACGTGACAGTGGATTATTTAACCAGTCCCCTCAGTGAAGAGTCATCTAATCCTCTTAATCCATGTTCTCTTGCTTTCCATGCCTGGAAGAGTAAGGGCACCAAACCTCAGCTGAAACATTATATTGCAGGATCCCCACTGTAGAAATAATTCATCCAAACAAGTCCTTCTGCAATCAGATAATGCCCAGCTGGTCCTTAATGAGGTTTTGAAGCAAGAGCTGACAGATGTCCTGTGGCAGGGATGGATGCATATGCCAGGGATGGCTACGGAGGGAACTTCAGAGCCCCAGACCCCATGGCAATGGTGGCACGACGCTGACTCAGCCATGCTGTCAACAGCAGGCTCCGACTGTACGTTGTACCTCAGTTGTTTAAGGCCGTAAAACTATGATCTGGGAAACCTGCCAAGCCTCAAGTCTATATTGGAACAGGGCTGGTGTGAATACATATGACTGCAACCTCTAAAGAATACTTTAGATGCTGCTCTAGCAATGACTAATGATTGAAAAGCCAAACTCTCCCTGGAATTCTGCGTCTATGAAGATTAATTTTCATCCCTCTATAAATTATCGAAATCTGTTCTTTACCTCTCTGAAAACACTAAGGGCTTCAGATTATTTATCCACAGCCTGTGACAAGCTCCAAGGCTCTGGTAAGCGAGCCATATTCACAATCATAAAAGAGCCGTAGCACCAATAGGGAAATCAAAGTTGTTACCTAGGACAAGGGCAGGGAATTTGTGGATGGTATGTATCTTTTTAGAAAAATAATTTTTTGAAACAGACATTAAAAAAAGCTTTATTGGTTTGTTACAGAAGATACCAGTTGCAGTACATAAAGTATTACAGATTGTTACAGTAGATACAGTATATGCACAATACAGATATTTTGTAAGACATAACTTTGACAAGTGAGACTGATCCCTGCTGGCTTTGCATTGTAATTTTTAAGCAAGTTTATTTCAGTCACAACAAAGGAGTTAGTGGTGAATCCTGCATGAACTCATGGATTCATATCTAGATCTCCTGCTCTCCTTGCTGAGAGCATCTTACTCCATGGCTGTGGTCTTTCTGTGCTCAGGGAGCGAGTTTGTATCGGAGTAAAATGCTTATGACAGGTAGATGAGGGCTATTTTGGTGTCCTTAATGGTGCCCACTTATGAAAATATTCCTTCTGGTTCTTCTACATCTCCAAGAGCAGCAAGAAAAGGTATCTTTTCTATTTCTTTGGACTACAGCAGCCAGAAATGTGAATGTCTTGGGCTCATACATACCCACACAGCTGCCCTTTTTCTATTCATCTCCACCTGAGACTGAAGCAGATGGTCTGTGGAAGTTGGAGAACTCAAGTTGTATTAAGGAAAAGCTGCCCCAGCCCTTCAGCATTCTCAGGAATTTCTTCTTGGGTTTTCTGGCCTCTGCAGACTTTACCAAAGCTTTCCCAGCCCTGTGTAGAGCTGAACTGCAGCAAGACTCTTCCTTCCTTGAAGGAAGGCATGGGGAGCCTCATGCCCCTAAGAAAGGCTTGGGCAAGCACCACACCTGATGAAGTGCACTCGAGAACCCCATCCCCATTCCTGAGGGGCTGCAGGTCGGACCCTCCCAACAAGTGGTGGTTGGGACCAAGGCAGCCGTCTGCCCTATCACCTCTGCCCACCACCTCTCTGTCTGTGGTGGCCTGCACCGACTGAAACCCTGTGGAGGGGTCTCCAAAGACTCTGAGTTAGACCTCTCTCTCCACCGAGTGCTGGGGGATCTCAGAAAGATTGGTCTTGTTAGGCTGATGATGCGCTTTGGCTGTATAACCCCAAGTCTTAATCATACAGACAGGTGAGCAAAGAAAGTATCACGCTGATTTTCTATATATGTCTTTCTCATCTTTTTTTTCCCCCCTCTCCTCTGGAAATATCTAGGAATAAAGAAGAGCAATGCAACAGTTTCATTGTCCATGAACTATTTATAGCAAACAGTTTTCCAGTATGCCATTCATCAAATGAAAAAAATAAAGCTTGGTCTTTAGTGATACTCAGAAGCTTTGAAATTCAAAGAAAAGAACTTGCTGTATATAAAGCAAAACAAATAACAGGCTTTTGAATGGAAAAAAATATCGGGGTTTTGGTAGAAGTAATTGTTCCAAGCTTTCCTCTTTCTGTCTCTTTACAATAAAGCATCAAACACCCTATTTCAAAGATTTTTTTTGTCCAAATGAAATAAGTAGACCTGAAAATATTTTCCATTTTCTGTGATGCCTTGGCCCACAGGTCCATCCAATTTTTGCAGCAGTATAAGAGGCCCAAGAGATGGACAGAATAAGATTGTTTGAACTAAATAGCATGGAAGAGTCTCTCCGGCTTTCCTGGGATTTAAATCAGGCCCTCGAGGGAAGTTATTTTGCCAGCTGTGCTGTTTCTCCCTCAACACACTGCAGCTTCAATTTGCAGTAAACATTAACTGCTTCTCTACTGAAATTTTCACATTTGCCCATGAATATACCATAGGAAAACTAAGAAATAGTACAGCACTTACAGATCAGATGAATTTATGTAAATGTTCATCACCTCAGTGAACAGTTCTCATGAAAGGTAGTGAGAAATGAACTGCAAATAATTCCTCCCCAGTCCTACCAAGAGGGAGATGGGAGAAGAGACATTTTAAAATCTCACTCGAGGTGTCGGTGATTTTCTCCAGGGCTTTCTTAGCTTAAATTGCTTTTAGAAAAATAAATAGTGTTTAAAAAAAATAGTTTTTACCAAAAGTTTGGAGAGAATGTTCCTAATGGAAAATAGTGCATCCAAGCCCCACTGCAGCCAGTTTAATACTCCTGATGTTTTCTGGAGCTGGGATTATGCAGAATGAGGAAATCCGGGATGTACCATAGCCAGATGAAAGCCATGCAAACACATGGACCTGCTTGCTCCTACTGGCTTCTTGCCACCAAGCTGGTTGCAGGTTGTAATGTACTAGCCAGGCTGAATGGATGGTGGGAACTGGCTTTTTTGGTTCACAAAGTAGGGGCCATCATGCTGCTTTCATTAGTTTTCTGTGGCAGAAGCCAGGATATTCCTGTGGTGCAGTATCTGTGTGCCTCTTAGGATGAATTTCCACCTGTATAACATGCTACCCTTTATAAACAGTTGTGATTAGGAGGGGAGCTACTGATGATTTGACTCCTCGGATATGCATCGATCAGCTTATCTACATTGCAACAGGAAAATGCCATAAGATTCCCATAGTTTGGCTGCCTGAACTTGCCTAACTGGGTTTTGGCTTTTACATCACCATGAAATCACAGCATAGGCTCCTTGGGTACTGGGCAATTCCCCAGGGTCCCGTTTGCATGCTCCTTCCAAAGGGCACTGACATGACATTTGAGTTACTGAACACCTTCCTCTGTCGGGGTGGTGTGTTGATAGCGTGAGTGATGGCATTGGTGCGATGCTCCTCTGTCCGTGCTCAGCCCAGTGGTGCCATTTGCCTGTTGTGTACCACAGCAGAGCTGGCTGTGGAGATGCTGGAGCCATGACATGCTCCGTTGTGTGCTGCTCCGGCTGACCCAGCCACGAGTCTCTTCTCTTCCTGCCCTGGGAAGCGGATATTAAACATCAACATGGGAGGCTGGACAAATCCACAGTCCATCTTAGGTAGAGGGCATGCTCTTGTAGCTCTGCATGGATGTACAAAACCCAGCAGCATTCAAGCCCCTAACGACTTCCCCAGCGAGGACAAGCCTCAGTCTGTCCCTCTGAGTGAGTGGTGAGACCTGGTTGGGTTCGGCACCTGTTGCCCAATGTCCGCACATGTGGTTGTTGTTAGTCCTCTGTCGGAAAGGTGCATTGGCTTCTTGACTACATGTTAAAGCAGCAGAAGAGAGTGGTGGCTTTCCTTCAGGGCGGATCTTTGCTGCAGGACTGTGACCTTACATTTCTTCTAGTGCTTCATTAATCCCAGGAGGTAACATCCTATTAAAAGTCCTTATCACATTCCAGAAGTTGATTTTGTAAATATTTCATGGACCGTAAGTGGAACAGCTGTTCCCTCGCGGCACCATTAATAGCACGGGTCCCTGCTGCTGGGAGTCCCATCCTCCCCTGTGCTGCCGTGACTGCCTCAACCCTGCTCCTCTCCGGCATCACCAACGCACAGAGCTGCTGCTGCTACTCTCCCAATTTTACACTTTGCTTTGTATCTTGGCCCAAAAAGCACCCAAATAAAGGTGCAACGAGGTCTACTGGGGGAGTAGGCGTGGGCAGCTGGGCAGGGAACAGGTCAGGCTGCACCGAGGCTGACCAGCCTGGCACGGTGTTAGTCCTGCGTGGCTGTGTCTGTGCCACTAAATAGAAGAGTCCAGGGGCAGTGCTTTGCCCTGAGAGCAGCAGCACAGCCCAGCTGCTATGCACGTGGCTAAGTCCTCTGAAAATGGGACAATCGCATCCAAACTGCCTCCAGTGACGGGCCCTGGTGTCACACTGCCTGAGCCACGTACGGGTGTGTGCGTCCGTGGGGCTCGGCCAAATGTGTGTCCTGGGTGTGTTTTATTTACTAGTACTGATGGAACCTTTGGGACCAGTGGGGTGCACAGAGGAAGGGGCCATCTTTATGGCCAAGGGGAAATACCCAGGGGTTTGGGGGCTAGCAGGGCCCTCCACTCCTCCCTGTGTGCCTGGAGGCTTTGTTGAAAAGTGGAGCAGCAGAGGCACAGGCCTGACAAATTTATGGGTAGGTGAATTCTGTCACACTTTTTTTTTTTTTTAAACTGGAGCTTAGCTAAAGTTCCAGCAAGCCAGTAAACGAGGATTTGCACCTAGCCATGTGGGAAGATAAAGGTCAGGTGTGGCAAGCCATGCTTTGTCCTAAAAATGATGCTAAAACCCAGCTGATGTTGCCAACCTACGCTACAGGATTAAGACCTCCTGCCAAAGAAATTGGTGTAACAGCTGGGCTGTCACATCAGTCCAAAATGCTTAGATCATTACAGAGTCAAAGAGCTTGCCTCCTACAGGAGATACTTTTAGTTTTACGGTAAGCCTGGTGGGACTGAGATCAAATAATAATACAACATGCCTTTTTCCTCGCTCACTGTGTCATTTGTGACCCGGTAACCTGGGACAGGAATCTGAAATTTCTGAATCAAAGACAACAGAAAGGGAGTAAAAAATATAGAGCAGTGAATTTGGCAGAAGTGCAAAGCTGGTGGGCACCAAGTCTTGAAAAAAGACTTCGATTTCAGAAGGAGAAATTTTCTTCCTCCATGGGGACAGGGCTCGGTGGGTACCGCATACTCCATGGAGACACTCAGGGTGGGTGCTGGGGATGCTGCAGCTGCAATTTTCATCTCTGTTGTGCACTCAGAAGGCTGGTCAGAAAACTCATCACTCCTGCATGGCTTCTGTGATGTGTTTTGGGCAAGACATGCAGTACTGAGATTGCAACCCAGATCCAAGGTTAGATTTGCAGGTGGGATCAGCAATATTTCTTACTCAGATTACAGTTATTTTAGAGGCATGGGTCTGCTGAAGTGCCAAATGAAATTCATGGTTTGGACAATTAAGATAACCTGGATCTGGGCTGAGTGTTTTTGGCCTGAAGAACAGAGGATCTTAGTGAAGGGAGGAAAGCAGCCTGAATAATCCTGATTTTAGAAACAGGCTCTGCAAACTGAAACTGGGGTGGGCTTTTTGTGTTCTCTGCATTTTTAAATCTGTAATAGTCTGAATTTCTGCTGAAGAAGATTAGTTAGTAAAATTAATTTTTGAGATTAGTTGGTAAAAACAGTTATTTATACAATCATGTTTTTATTTGCAGTTTTCTGTGTGAAATTGCATGCATTTCCCTGACATTTCAACAAACTGGCTCTGTTTTGCCTGGCTAGTGCAGCGCAGCCAGAAGCAGTAGCCCTGACCAGACGTAATGGTAAATCCTGGTTTAGGTACTGCTGCCGACCAAGTGAAAACTGGTGGTGAGGTCAATCCTGTTCAAAAATATTTGTGGCTGGATGCAGAAAGCTCTGTTCCCTGCATCTGTCTCCAGATATGTTCACCCCTGTTCTCACTGGACGTGGCCGCTGAATCCTACTAACCTCTTTGTAAGTACTTTGGGCCCAGCAGCATTTTCTAAGACACTGTGGCTTGTCTGCCACCGGTTTCCCTGAATTTGAATAGGCTTCTGCTTGGCAGCTTTTCCTTTCAACCGGGTTTATTGGACTCTCTTAGGGCACTGCCAGAGCAAGACCTTCTTTTTCTTCCAAGTCAAATGCCTTGGGAGACAGTAGGCAGGCAAGGGCACGCACAGTCATGCCTCCGGGGGGGGACCAAGCAAGAACCTTGGCTTAGAGTATCCCTCACATCCTGCCCCCACCTTGTATACACACACCCCCCCCCCCCCCCGCTTATCCGTTACTCCTTGGCTGACATTTCCCCAGCACCTCCCCTTCTCTCAGGCTGGTCATACCCAAGCCACGTGCTGGCAAACCTCAGAAAATAATTGGCGCAGAACCAATCATGCCTTATTATGAGGAGGAACTGCACACAGAAAACAACACGAGCTAGCAAGGCTTGCGTGCCCTTATTGCCTAGGTAATCATCCACAACATCAACCCCTGCCAGTGTGTCAGGCCGGAAAAGCTGAACTTTAGCTCAAGATAATGAAGCAACATCCCCCCTAATGTTTCCTGGGTTAACGAGTTTCTTGTCTGACCTGGCACAGGTTGTCACTTCTCTCCAAGAGGGTAGCAAGCCCCACAGGAGCTCTGCAGAGGATCAGAGCATGGTTCTCTGGCTGTTCCTGCTGGATTAAGAGATACTTTTGTTAGCCAGGGCTGACACAGGTCAATGTCATGTCATCCAGCCCGAGCAGTCTATTAGGTGTCAGACAGTTGCTAGGTCCTACAGGCAAAGTACCGGTTTTGTTAATATTATCAAGCCAAGTCAAAGAGTGTACTGACCTGCATCCCTGACCCTCTCCTGCAGGGAAGAGTTACAATGAGTAGGAATTCATGCTTGCTGCTAGGTTAGCCTGACCTCCTATCTGGAAAGCGTCTCCTGTGATCCACAAAGATCTGGAAGAAGGCAGATAACACCTCTTCCAGTCAAGAAGAAGTGGAAGAGACGTCCCAGAGGAGCAGATGCCAGAGGTACATTCAGCCAATGCTTCCAACACAGCATTTTCAAGCACAGCATCTTGTAACCTCTAAAGCACCTCTAAAGGAGGCTGAGGGGAGACCTTATTGCTCTCTACAACTACCTGAAAGGAGGGTGTAGAGAGGCAGGGGTCGGTCTCTTCTCCCAAGTCACGGCTGACAGGACTAGAGAAAATGGCCTCAAGTTGCGCCAGGGGAGGTTCAGTCTGGATATTAGGAAAAATTTTTTCACTGAAAGGGTTATCAGACATTGGAATGGGCTGCCCAGGGAGGTGGTTGAGGCACCATCCCTGGAAGTGTTCAAAAGACTGGTTGACGTGGTGCTGGGGGACATGGTTTAGTGATGGTGTTGCATTTTGTTGTTTTGTGGGTGTTTATTTTTGTCAGTTAGGTTGATGGTTGGACAAGATGATCTTGAAGGTCCCTTCCAACCTAGAAGATTCTGTGATTCTGTAACCCCCTGTGCAAGCATTTGCACCATGCAAAATGGCTAACACTAAGCAGTGCAACCAAGGGTGGAGGGATGGTGGGGTGGCTGGCTCCAGCTGCCATAAGATCCGACTGCATGCTGGAAGGTCTGCTGTTCACCGCTGCAGGATTGTGTCTGTGGCCTGATTCAGAGAAAGTCATGTTGACAGCTGGTTTCGTAGTGCCCAGGTTTGGTATCAGTGGTTGCTTAATCAAGCCCTGGGAGGGCAAAACAAGCAGTTTCCTGTTTCAGAGGAGGGAATGAATGATAATGTGTTAATAGAGGGTATGATTCTCCCAAGGAAAGATTTGATAGCTGAGCAAGAAGTGTATGTCCTTGTTTTCTTTCCCTTAGCCATATCACACTCAAGCCTGTAGGCATAAACGTAGGTGTCTGTGGACTGATCACTTGCTGCTATCTGTCTGCAGTTGTATACCCTCAGGTAACAAAGCCTCCATCTGCTCATGCTGAGATGTGTTAATTGATTTTGTAGAAAGCAAAAAGTGGATTTAACTGTTCATCAGTGACGCACAAAGTGTGGTTACTAGGATGGGAAGAGGGCAAGGAATATTTATCACAAAAAAAAGAGGAAGCTTAACCTTAGCATTGTAGCTACCTAGTGTTAAAAGACTTTGCTCCCAATACGTTCCTGGTCAGTAGTCCTGTTAAAAGTTGCTCACCCTCAACACTTGTCTTGAAAAGAGCCCAGACAAGCATATGTCTAGCAAAACAGATTGGGAGACCAACCTCCAAATGGCTGATTATAACTGATGTGGGTTTTGACGAAGCAGGAGGAAAGAAGTGCTGGGGGAGCCCAGATTGAAGGTGCTGGTTTGGGCTGTTCCACGATTTGGCTATTGAAAACTTTTTTTTCTGGGTTAGATCCTGATAGTCCCTAATACTCAGCTGCATTTGGTAGCCTGGAGCAAGCATCTGGATCCTGGGGAGAGAGGGGGTTGGTGGGTGGTTGAGAGTATCCATGTCTGACTTTTTCTCATTTATTCCATAATAGTACAGTGCACTGAGAAAGAATAACAATTACTTTTCAGTAGTTAGATACAAAACTCTGATCTGCATTGTCTTGAGCCAAGGTTCATTTCAGATTTCATTCCATTCACCCAGGGTCAATGACTGATGTGATTAGAAACTCATTAGAGACCTCTTGACTCTCTTTGGCTGTGTATAAACACCTCAAAGATGAAGGGTGAATCAATGCTGAGTGGGGATCTGCTCCTGCCTTCCCTTGCCAGCAGGTCACTCCAGCCCTTATTAGCTGTGTTTGTCCTAACGAACACAAGGCAGTGCCACCACGTGCTTAGGGCTCAGTCTGGACCTGGTTAAAACCAGTAACAAGATTCCTCTTGAATTCAATGAGAGAAGGATGAGATCCTTCACGGGCTGACTAGCACCATGCAAACCTGGATAAGAAGGAAAGTTGATTAAAACGTGACTACTTAAATTAAAATCATGTTTGCTATTGTAGTTCATCCTTTCCTCAGGAATCAATGACTTATTTGGGTTGCTATGGTTACTTGGGACTGCTATGCAAACCCAGCTCAGCCTATCCTTGGAATGCTGGATGTAGGCAACTTGAAAAATAAACACAACAAATGCTGTGTTAATCATGCCAGAGCTCCTGTGACTGCCTCAGACCCATAAAAACAATACTGCTTGAGCTGAGAGGTGTCTCTCACTTGGTTTTGTTTCATGGAACACAATGCTTTAATATGAGGATCATGCCTTTTCTTGCTGGAGTGAGGCTAATTACTATTGGCCTTGTATTGGGCTCAATAAATAGAACAGAAATGTGAGTGTCAGCATGTCTCTGCAGAGGGTCTTTGTGGGTGCGGTGAGCCAGCAGAGACATATTTTAGATACTGTTTAGTAGCAGTTCATCTATTCATTACCCCTATTTACATTTGTAGAGCACAGATAAATCTTGCAAAAGCATTAGGTCTTTCAGCCCTGTTTGCTTCCCTCTGTCCCAGGCATCGCCTGAGTAACTGAGGGTTCTTGTCTACAGCATCCAGAAACCCATACTACTGTAAAAAACAGTATCTAATTGATGACTGCTAAGCTACAGTCATACCAGGGCTCATGCTGTGAAGCATTTATAGAGATAAGCTTCCTTTTTTGTTTAAATGCAACAATATTCTTGGTTCTGATACAGATACCCAGTTTAGTATGGTTTCCTCTTCACCAGTCATGGGCTAGACCCAGAGCTCACCCCCACACATCCTGTTTGCAGACCCCCATGCTTCCTTTTGGTGGTTCCTGGCTGGAAGTATGCTGCTTCCTACCCATCTCTGAGCTTCATAATTCCAAAGGGCAGATGTTTTCTATCTGTTGTTTTTATCTTTTTTTTTGTTATTTCCCCAGACAGGTTTCAGCTTGCTGAAACCATTCATTTCAGACATTTCCCCTATGGCTTCAGCTTGCTGGTTCTGTTCACATGCCACTCTGAGTATCCCTAGGGAAGGACGCCGACTCCTTTCCACGTTCCTGGGGATGGGCTCTCTGTCTTTGTCAAAGATTTTGCTGTTGGTGTTTGTAAAGTGGTGAGAATGGGAGGGAATGAAAGCTCGGACTGACAAGTGGAGCATAATCCAGAATTTGTTGCTTATTTGGTTTCCCAAAGGTATTTAAGGGCCCCGTTTGGCCAAGGTTTAGCCAGAATTTCAGAGTTTTCCCTTTGTTGGACTCAAGTGGGGCTGTCCAAGGATTCATTTCCCAAGTACACACAGAGAGAGTGCCCTCCTTCCAGTCCTTTCAGATGGTGTATGCACAGGCTGCCTCGCTGCAGCACTCTCGCTTCAGTAGCCCCTGTCCTTCAGGACAGCCCCCATCACCCTGCTGGGATATATCCCTCTCTGGGTCGTTATAGCCAACCAGGAATGGTTAACAGTTCTCTGCAGCTGCCAGAGCTTTGTCAAGAGGATTTGGGCGTGCTATTATCGGTCTAAGGAGAAATGGTACTATTTTCTTGAAATGCAGGACCTGCTCCATGGCATCCGTGTTCATTGTTCTGTGGTACATATGAAGCATCTTCTCCCCCAGAGAAGGAGGGACCACACACCTCACCTGGGGTAAGGGCATCCATGCAAGCGAGGAGCCATGTGACTTGCACATTCTGGCAGAGCTGGGCAGTGAGCTTTCAGAAAATAGGTTCATCGGCTCATAGCCCTGAAAGACCACACAAACACTGTAGGTTGAAAGTACCAGGCTGTGTAGAGACAACAGCTGGTGGCTACCTAGTAACTAAAGGCAAACCTTCCCCACAGGGAGTATTTACAGGCTGCCTTATACATGACTCCAGAGATTTAAGAACTCACACGACAGCTGTATGAGTTAGAGCTGAAAGATTTTCACATAGCAGTAGTGCTGATATGGTTGTTCACAGAGATAAAAATTGTATTTCTACATGGTGCCAGGACATAGTTTATTAAAGACTCACTTCTTTTCGTGTAAGAGAAGTAAGCCAGGCTGTGGGCACACAAACACCTCACTCTGGGGCAGGGTAAGGGGACAATCTGCCTGACATCAGTGGCAGCTCATGGCCAAACTCCTACTCAGAAATAACTTTACAGTAACTCGCTCTTTTTTTTTTTTTTTTTTTTTTTTAGAGAGAAGCACCCTGTCTTTACTTATACAGCTACTGGGCTACAACCAACAGGCTGTAAGTTCACAGCCAGCCTTGTTGCTTTGTGTCCATCCCTGTTCCAGGATGGCTGGACCCTTTGCTAGCAACTTTCAACACACCGATAGCTACAAGGGCATCAATCAGTCTTGATGAAAGAGCACTGAACATCAAGGTCTGAGTACAGAAAACTGCACTTCTTTGCCTATGCCTCTGACCCTGCTGCACCAAAGTCTTTCCTCCACCACCTGTGGAAATGTTCTCTACCACTCAGAAATGAGTTAGAAAAAGAAGATTGTGTTTCTGATTGGAATACGTTCTTCTTCCACTACAGCTTCTACCGTCAATCCCTCTCATGTATTTCTCTACTAGTTTGCAGATCATTTTTTCTTTGAATAAATGCTGATTACATTTTTTCTCTGTTCCCTTAGCACTTTTTATCTGTGGGCAGAAGTCTGCTGGTTCACACATAAACCCCAGAAATGGTTTCCACCACAATAAGAAACTTTTACGGATGTGGCAAGTGTCATGCCTGCTCTGTTCCTGAAGAAGTTGCCGGCGAGGGACCTGTAGTTGCAGGGATTTATCATACACCTGCCTGCTCTGTCTGCCCAAACTGCAGCTCCATCCAGCAACACGTTTTAAACTCTAACAGCATGGAAGAGTGTGGCCACAGTAATCCGCATCTCTGTGACCTTGACCTTGATTGCTGAAATTAGCTTTACAGACGGTTAAGCTCAAAAGCCTCTCCATAGCTTCCGCCAATACTGGCTGGACGAGGGAGTGCGGTGAGAGCATATCCCAGTGCATAGCCGTGAATCCCCTATTAGCTTTCAGTTATCTTCAGGAGAAACTCATTAACTTCAAGGCCTGATGTTTAGCACCGCTGGGAGAAGTCGTCTTTTAATGCCTTTCTTTAAAGTCCAGTGAAAGACAAAAGCTGTGTCCCAGAATTCAGCTTCATTCAGAACAAGTGGGAGCATATATGAGCTGAGATGTAAAATACATCCACTTTGTCTAACTTTCTACAGCATTTCTGCATTATTTCACCTCTGATATTTAATCTCCTAAATGTTATTCACTGTCTTGATTGTCCCTGGTGTGACTGGGTCACTGTTGTTGCTGGTGAATTGATGTTTTCTTCACTCTTGACCTGACATTTAAAGTAGTTTGAGGACAGCCGGCTGTAAAAGACTAAAATTGAGGTCTCCCTGTCTTTATCCTTCTTGTCTTACCTCTCATTTGTGGTGCCTTAAAAGTAATTTCAAGTTGTCTTCTTTCCCCATTGTGTTCAGGGCTGCGTGTGATCTTTTATTGGTCTAACTGCGTTACCATATGGGTTTGTAATTTGGCTCATAGTATTGCAGCTTTTGTCCAGTTGAAAATATTGTATAGAAATAAGAGGAATATCTTCTGACTCTAGGCTTGTTGTGAAAAGAAGTGTAATACTAATAAAACTAAAAATGAAAACAATAAAATTAGCCTAATAGAAATATGATAAGAACAAATCTAAAAATAAATGAACTCTAAATAAATAAATGAACAGAGAACAAGGGACTATGACCTGGCAACATTATAAATGTCCATGTGACTTGTGTCCCATTCTTTGGTTATTATAATCTTCTCTGAAACATTTTTACTTGTTATTTTGGATTTTTCTGGTCATATTCATCTTGCATAGCTGTGGAGATAAAAAAAGCTAAATACTTTTCTTCCAGAGAACTGTAAATGTCGATTTTATGTCAAATAAATTGCCAGTTGGAGGACTCTCTCTCCCCACCAACTGTAATGTGATACTGTGAGAAACTGGACGTGAGAACCCCTCCCAGACCTATCAGACCAGGACCTTACAGATACTGATACTGGAAGAGATTAATCCCACCTGTCAGACACTGAAAAATAATGATAATTCCCTGCCTGCCACCCATTCCCTATTGTGTTCCTTTTGAGGATTGGCCTCGTTACCAAGTCACCATAAAGCAAAGCTAAACATGCACGAAAGACTGTAAGAGAGACTGCCATTACAATTTGGAAGTCTTATTCACCAATATTTTCAGTGATCTCTAGAAGGATAAGACTGGGGAGCAGCAAATATCAACAATATGGGGCAAGATGTCCTACTTCTGCTCTCCACACCCAGAATATAAGTCCTTAAGTTCCTTGCTGTGCTGACATCTCATTCTGGAGACACTGTCCATAGTTGCTTGCGTTTTTGATCACTGAAGATCCCCAGGACCTGAAAGACCAACAGTGGCAGGCAGTTAGCTCTCTATCTTGTCTCTCTGTTGCTGTGCAGTCTTTTTCCTGTCTGCCCTGAGGGAGAAAAGAACTGAATCCAGATCTTCACATCCCATGTGTGTCTATCCCTGTGGTCCTGCTGGGGAAATGGAAGTACAGTTTGCTGTGGTTTGAAGAAATGATGCCTGTGGCGTCTGAGGATTTGTTCAAAGCATCTAGCTTGCTGTAGATGATGAGATGCATGCAAATGCAGTTACTAACTACTTTTGTGACTGGGTGCTCTGAATATCTAATGATTTCTCCTTTGCTTCTGCTGATCTGATGTCCCTGCTTGTTTTGGGTCCTTCAGTTTTGCTTTACACTTCAGTAAGCCCCAAAGGACATACTGATGCTAATGTCATACAAACTGTCTGTCAAACTCTCCTGATCTGCTGGACAGGCAGCTTTACATAGGAATAGTACATGGCATCTTGGGCAGGGACATCATGCACTGTTGACTTTGGGGCATGAAGAGTCTTATTCCTTGCATTGAGGAAGGAACTCAAGAGTGCCAACCCATTTAGCTTTGAAAATAAAAGGCTAAACGGCTTAATTCAGAGGGAAGGGTAAAATCACCTGTGCCTAAGTAGACTGCGATGTCTCTCTGCAGCCCCAGGAAAGGTACCTTGCTCTGCAATGATGACAGCATTTGAGATTTGCTTTGACCCATAGGATCCCCTATCAGCTAACTGAAGCAACTGCCTACTCATCCTGGGGCTGGGGTGAATCCTGTTCTTGGGAACTCGGGTAGGTTCATCTGCTAAAAATATAGGCCTCTGCCATTCGGCCAAGTCCAGCCTTCCTAGACCCTCAAACTCCCTTTGGAGGTGGTCAGTACAATCTGTGGAGTTTTGGGAGGCTGACCCTACAGGAGACATCTACATCATCATGTATCAAGTGCCTGTTTTTCCTTCACTGACTCTTCTAAGGGGGCCTGTGCTGACTGGTTCTGCGGGAGGCTCTGTGCTGTAGTCATGAGGCATCTCACTGGGAGCTGTGGGTCTCACACCTTCCTGGCAGGTAGGATCCTGCTGCAGCTGCTGTGAATTCTACCAGGAGCCCAAAACCGAGATGTGGCAAAGTTCAGGCTCTTTTGTACATCTTCTGCCAGTTGCTTTTTGCACAGTGATGGTGTCTGTTTAGAAATTCTGTAAATCACCAGATTTAAGACCTATTGAGCAATTTTAAGTGATAGTTGTCTTCATTTCCCATAGTGAGACACGATATGTGTGAAATACATACTGTGATTACAAGTACAGTATCTTGCTGCAAACTTGGGTCCGTAAAGATAGACATCAGTGTTTCAAGTGGATCTTCTAAGAAGATACTCATGATTACACTAGAGAGTAGGTGCCAATTAAAAAATGAACCAATTATTAGCAGATTTAAAAATATATATACTGCACTTAGTGAGAAAGGTAACGATGAGAGCAAAAATGAACACAATCTGCTCTAATTATGTAAAAATGCCTTTAAAAGATTATGTGCTACTTGATTAGTGGGCTGGGATGAACTTGTGATACTCACAGCAACTTTAAATATAGACTAGAGCCTTAAGTTTGAGTACGCAAGGCATGAAGAGGGAGCTTTGGCACGGGCCATGTGAAAACTGAGAACATCCAGATCTGTCAGAAAAAAAGAAGAAAAAATAAAAGTGCCAACAAGAAAAATACTCAGCATGGTATATAAACCTCTGGGTTAGTATTTAAAGTAAAACCATTTAGTTAATTCTCCTCTTTATCTTCTTTCTGCTTTCCTAATCAGTTTTAAATCACTTGGTTAAATAAACCATCCTTTGAAAGATACACCCTTTAAAGTCTTTGGGCTCTTTGTTCATAAACAGCAGAAGTATGGTTTGTTGGGTCAGAATTTTCAGCCTCTGGCAACTGCAGACTCTGATCTCTGGTGTATTGAAGTGAGATGTTCAGACACTGGTTGGATTTGCAGTTAACGTCCAGGCACATTCCACAGCTCAGGCGTGTTTATTGGGACCCCCTGTTTAGTGCTAAGTCCTTGTCTTTCTGTGTGTGTACACATATATATTCTGTCAGATGGCATCAAAAGTAAATGTAACATAGTTTGCCTCTTCTAAAGTTACTAGGGACGTGCTCTGTCAATCAAAACGTGTTCCTTAGCTCGTTGTCTCAGTTCTAGCACATGAGCTGCCTTCAAATAGTTGTTAGGCTGAGGAAAGAGAATTTCTCTCCTGTATCGAATATTTGAATCTGCTCCTTCATTTTTGAAATGCTGAAAGTATGCAGGGTGTTGTGTAGAAAAGCGGAACTATGAACGAGTTGCCTGGTCTATAACTATTCATGGAATGAGCTATCACAGCTGCAGGAACAGACCCTTGTATTGAAGAGACCCCCTGACAGAGCAAGAGGGAGCCATAAACCCAACCTTATTTGTAGTCCCAATCTAGCAATCCAAATAGACTGAATCCCAGAAGTATGAGGATAGGCAGGCAAAGATCATGTTACATTTGCTTCATTTCTATATCCTTTCTCTGGATTCCCATATCAGCCAGTATGTTGGGGTAGGTGAACCTTTGTTCTGGTCCACTAATGAATTCTTGTGATCCTATATGCTCTTCCATTGTCTCCTGTAAGATCCTCAGCAGAAAAATGAGGGAAACATCTGTGCCTGTAGAAAGAAAGGAAGGGTATGCAGGAGTTAGGGCGTTTATCGTGTGTGCTGATAAATGACATTTACAGCTCTGTTTCCCTACTTTGAAGAAGGGAAGTTTTCCAGCCCTCATGGGCGAAGTCCAAGATGAAGGAGGTGAGCTGGGACAGAGCAGGAATGGGCTCCCTGTCAGTGTAGAAGTGCAGATACAGGCCTGGGCACCAAAGCTGAAGGGTTCCAGTTAAAGAAACACATTTTGATTTTTGTGTTGGCAGAGAATAAAATAAGCCTCAAGGTCTCCAGGATGCACAGCCCAAGGGGAACATTTTGGCACTGATGTGTAACATTTAATAATTAGGTTCAATGGCACTCAAATGTTTAACCCTTTTCCTGGTGGATATTTATGTGATTCAAGGTGAAATGGATTAGCCATTGCATGAGAAAGCCAGACATTTCTGCTTCAGAACATACTGGGGAAGGGAATAGGCTGGGGCAACTTCACGACAGACATGTTCCTTGCTTCCCTCGGGCAGATGGGAAGATTTTGAATTTGGATTTCTCAAATCCTCTGCAAGTATGGGAGACGTTCGCCCAAGTTTTCCATTAGAGGATGGGCTTTGATGGCACAGCCCAGCAGAGCATACATCACAACCCTGCCACCCACTTAGGCATCTAGCTCCTGAATGAGGCATGGATGGGTTAAGCCTTTGCTCTCTCATCTGTATATTTTAGCACAGGACTCCCACACAGCATGTTGGCTTTTGTGAACCCACTGCCTGGGTGTCTAGAAGAGTGGTGGCATGGCAGTTAGGCCAATGAAAGGGAAGATTTCTGCTGTTCTGGTCCCCCTCCTACCTCCAGTGATTGCGTGGGGAGGCTATTTAGGGAGATCACCCAGCACAACCCAAGCAAACCCCCCCCACCCCCCCCACCCCCCACCCCCCTGGTTACCCACAGCTATTTGTTTTGTTGTGTTTTTCATCGGGTTGGTTTCCAACCAGCCAGCCTCCCTCACCGGGGGCATCGCACCGTGACATGAGGGTGGGCGCTGGTGCAAAGGGTGAAACCTGGGAGCTGATGGAGGGGGACTGTCACAGCAAGCTTGGATACTCTGAGCTACACTATCTCCCAGCATGCCCGAATATAAATACAAAAGGCATCAGAATCAGTAAATAATCTGCATACCATGTATCATGTGGTGTTTGGCAGACAGAATAAGGCCAGCGTTGTGGATAGCCTTACACACTTAAACCTGATCAGGATCCTCATGCTCATCTGGCAGCACTGTGCTGCAGGAGTGACCCCTGTGACTTCGGTGGAAATACTCCTATCATTCATCTGAAGCAAAGGCTCCAAGGAGGGGAAACCCACGGCAGCACGAGGCCAGCAGACTCTGCTCCCGGTTCAGTCCAGCCCTCTGTGCTGAGACTCTCTTTCAGCTGTGTTGTTTTAAAGGAAACAAATAGCCATTTCTTTTTGTTGATATATATATATATATAGCAAGTTCTAGCACTGCCTTGAGCAAAGATAAGATGATGTGGGGATTACAGCTCTCTAGGCCACAGAGCAATGTGCTTTCTGGGAAGAAATGCTGCAGGGTGGCAGAAATACTTCTCTCTGTCATAGTATCATAGAATCATTTAGGTTGGAAAAGACCTTTAAGATCATTGAGTCCAACCACAAACCTAACACTGCCAAGTCCACCACTAAACCATGTCTGACAGTTCTGTCTTGCTCCCCAGACACCGATTCCTGACATGCTGAGAACCTCAGGGCAAAGGAAGTCATTCCTGCAAAAAAGATCTGGCTATCCTCTTCAGCCAAGGAGTTGTCCCTACTCAGGCAGGTGGAGCATTAACACCAGCATTGAAAACTGATGAGGGAAGAGCATGCAGGTGAGTCAGTGGCTCTTTTCGGACCTCCTAGTCCCAAAATTTTCTATCCAGAAAATAATCCTGGATTTCAGTATTCTGTATTTAAATGCAAAGACTGTTTTATTCCTATTCACTTTCTTTTAAATGCATATGAACTTGAGAAGCTGTGGGGACTATAGGTATATAGGACAGCAACACCTGTACTGTACTTAGGAAGGTAACTGTATAGACAGGGCACCATACCCTGGAGAACATCTTAAGAGATGCTGAAATCTGCACACAGACTTCTGCAGGTGGCTTTTTCTTTCCTTTTCCCCACATTGGGCTTGAAGACACCAACAGGCCAAACGAAATTCTCATAAAATCCCATTGCGTCCCAAGGGCTGCACACAGCTCTGCTCTTAGCACAGCCCCATGTCAGAAGAACTAAAAGAAGCAAACCAGCCCACAGAGCCCACTGCACAAACAACCTTAACCAAATCCTGCAGCCCAGCTTAGCCCTTTTAAAATATTTTGGGGGTGATGTCAGCACCTGGGTTGCCAATGCACTTGTTGCTCTCCTCCCTCAGCCTACTTTAGTTCCCACACAGGGACGGGGCATCCAGACCGAGTGAGAGATAGGCAGAAGCTTGGAGAGAAATAATATCTGCAGTGACCCAAAGTCCAGAGGCAGAACCACTGGGCTCCATTTACCTCCTTAAGGTAAAAAACTTGGCTTACTTATTAGGTCAGATTTTCTCTTGTCCAAGGACATAGGAGGCTGGCAAAACAACTTGGGAATGTAGGAATTTGTTAACTGCATGCACTGGGCTTTTAATATTTAATCTGCAAACTAAAGCAGTTTCTATTTAAACTCTGTCTTCATGCTGGTATGGTCCCACGGCTTCTCTTGTTTGCACCATAGATGTTACAGCCTAATCTGACTTCTCTGCTGAGATTTTAGTTGTGTGGCTGAAATTCTTTGTCTATAGTTTATGCCTCATTTGTTGAAAGGTTTTTGTTTTATTTACATGGCAACAGATGAATTAGTGCATGATATTCATGAAGAATTCTTATCTCTCTGCAGGAACTCCAAAAACATATAAAATTCAAAACTTGCTGTGATTGAGTAAATAAAATCAATAACTAACAGAAAAGTTTTCAAATACAACTTGAATCAGATTTCTGGAGTGAGAGATCTATAACAGCTTGAAAGTGCAGGAAAGTCAGGAGGAGTTTGATAAAATGCTATTTCATCTATAGAATTAACTCACAAAATTTATGAAGTTCTTCAGAAATGAAAATGTTTAACCTTAGATTCTCCTTTTACTTCTAGTGGTAAGATAAATAATTCAGATTTATTAGTCTTTCTTTATAAAAGAATAGTTTGGACATAGTTCCTTTAAAAAAATGAAAATGTACAAACAAATATAGGAATTTAAAGAACTCTAAACAGTAGTATATTTACAATGTATATCTGTTGCAAGTAATTAACAGGGCTTGGACATTAATTGTTTGAAAATACTTGTACAAAGCAGTGCTAATTTCCAAGGACTGGTCACCCCTGCATGGTGTATTTTGGGGTGACACTGAGAATGCTGGATATCAAAGCAGGTGATAAGCTGCCAGAGACAGATTTTACTTTTTAGCATCCCCAGTGCTTACTAACTTCTAGCCACTGAAACACTTATTTACACCAATATAAATAACTCTGCTGAACCGTCCTGCATCTGTTCTTCACATATTTTTCTTTTTCCTTAAAAGAGCCCGTGACCTGAAGGTTGAGCTCAAGGACGCTCCCAGGACGTCACTGAAGTTTTCCCCTTGCTCTACCTGCTGACCTCTGCTCTCCCCTGAGTACTCCCGAAAAATGGAGCGGTCCACACAAGAACTTTTCCTCAACTTCATGATTGTCCTGATTACTGTATTGCTCATGTGGCTCCTTGTGAAGTCTTACCAGGAGTAAAAGACAATCAGAAACTCTGGGAGGTGATTTAGGTGTGTGTCTCCACAGACATAAGTAACACCCCCAGCACACCTCTGTGATTAGTTTTCAATTGAGGATGTCATGAATTTTTTTTTACTCTCTCATACCTGTTGCTGGTGCTAATGTCTGTGATGGGTCTATGATGGTGTAATTATTTTATTCTGCAGTGATCCAGCTGTAAAATGTAAAATGCAAGATCCTTAGGAACTGTTTGATGTGCTGTCTCCTCCTGTAGTCACTGTGAATGTGGTAGCCCCTGCCTGCCATGCCAGCGTGCTTGGTGTCGGTGTTAGGTTCTCGAGGGTATAAAACTGCAGTATGCAATGTAACTATCTGAATTCACCAGCACAAGAGGCACAAACTCACTTAGCAGAAAGGAATGTGAAACCTCTGCTTTCACTTGCTCATTTCGCTTAAATAAAGAATGTGTAAAACCATTTTTTGTAGCATTCCTTATCCCTCTCCCGGCCTGACTGCTGTGGAACAGTGTGCTGAGCAAGGCTGGTGGTTTGCTTCTCCCTCCCACCTGGATTTTTATTTGCAAATGAAAAAAAAATGTTGTAGATTGGAAATCCTGCAGGTTAACTCATGTGCAGCCACGTGAACGAGCGGTTCAGGTCACTTTTCTGCCCACGGTGACTCTCACCGGTGGTGCTGTGGACGCGGACTTCAAAGAACCTGTGTCCCACTGGGGCATTGTCAATAATTGCACTTTCTCAAGCTGGGTTTCAGGCAGGGATTCCCATGATCCTATTTTTGGCCAAGCTATGCTTGGAGCAGTGCCTGGCGGGACAAGCCCAGGTCAGTCGCAGGCGTAGGCGTCCGCCGGCGCCACAGCCCTGCTGCCAGCCTTGCCCGGGGCGGCAGTCCCTCGGCGTCCCCTGGGCACGCCAGGCGCCGTGGCACAGCCCCCCTCAGCCTCAGTAGGAGAAGGTGTGAGTGTGTCTGCGTCGCTGTGATGGTGTTGTCGCCTGCTAGAACATCTCGAGCCAGCTTGAAGAACCCGCGGTCCCTGGGTTTGTGAAATCAGTAATTAAACTCCTCCTAGGCATTCCCCATCTGTTCTTTTAATGGCTTCAGAGAATCAGTGTCTTCTACAAAACAGAGCTTTCTGTAGGACGGCAGTTAGGTGTGTGCCATGCTGCTGAGACAGGTCTCCTTCCCCTCCAGGAGCCTGCAAGGAGTGGGCAGGATGGTGGAGCTGTGCTGAGTTATCCAAGGCTGTCTCTGGAGTGTTTAGGTGGAGCAGTGCCGGCTGTGACAGCAGGGACTGAGCTTGAAGGAAAGACAGTAAACATTGTGCTATCACTTGTTAAGTGTGCGTGTTGCTTAAAGATTGCTAATAAATGACCCCTTGCCCTGTGTCACTTGTGCTGTCCGTCCCGGTTTGCAGCCACCCCCGCTGCAGCTGGTGCCACTCATCCTCCCAGTCAAGCCATCACCACTCCAGTGCAATGATAAAAATCACCTCCTGTTTACTTTTGGCTGCGGCTGAGCAAACCACCTTCCAGCATTTCCAGGGATGGCAAATTTTCTGTGAGAAAACCAAGACGTTGAAATGAACTTTTGCCAGCGATGGACACAGCCTTTCTCTGCAGCCCACCTTGCACCAGATGCTGCTATATTTTCACTAATTTACACGGTCAGTTTGTGTTCGTAAGCTTGGCTGAGACATGCAGCAGTGGCTGGAGAAGGACACGGAAAAATCTATTTTTAAATACGGTGAATACTTGATAATTCAGTATGAAAGATTCTCGTCTTTCACCGGCTGTGACTCCCTACCCCAGCTGAACATGGTGTCTTCATCCAGCATTATCACGCCTTCCCTGTGGCTTAAAAATAGATTTTCAGAGTCTCTTGTGCATCACGGCTTTCACAGGGGACATCACCACCCTGCACCGGTCCCACCTGGCAGGGCTGAGGCTTTTCTGCCAGTCCCAGAGCACTCGGCCATTGCCCAGGGAGAGCAACGTCATGAGCAAATCGACACATTTGGGCCCATCTCAGGCTGGCAAGGGAAAAAGCAGAGGTGTGGGCTTCACTGTCTGCTCAGAAGTGGTTCAGCAACAGCTCAAGGTGAGCCTAGCAATTTTCAGATGGGAAGAGAAACTGTCCTGGAGAGTCAGGCCGTCCACAACTTTTAGCCATCAGTCTTTTTGAGAGCAGAAATGCATCTAACTTTGACAATATGATTAAGGTAAAAGACAACCCAAACAAGTTGCTAGAAGTGAGAATGCCAGTCTAAGCAGTTCTCTTTTCAGACTTTTATAATTTTTAAGCAGATTTTGAATGAGATAAGTTATTTGCTTAAGTCACTTGCCTAAAACTGAAGAAAAAAGCAATTCAACTGTTAGCGCCAGACGCCATGAAGAGCCAGCACCTAGCAGATGCACAGGCACATTAGTGTCAAATACATACATACAGACAAAATTTCCCAGTTTGAGGGACATCAATGTAGATGTCTGGTGTGTCCCTTGAGTCTCAAACTCTCTCCATTATCTTCCTGCTTGCCAAAGAGGCCCTGGAGGAGAGGTGGCACTTCAGTGTTATTTGTTACCAGTGGTTTCCAGCCCTTGGCAATGTTAGGGAGATCAAGAACATCAGAGGACTTCTGGGTTAACAGTGGTTTGTCTTTAGTTTATCAGTAAAATTATTTTAGGCAAGAATTTTATTAAAACTATACTTTAGAGTAAGTAGTTGCTCTAACTCCTCCAGCTTCCCTGGGCAAACTGTTCCAGTGCTTGACCATCCTCACAGTAAAAAAGCTTTTTCTTATGTTTAAATGTAATTCCTGCATTTCAGTTTGTGTCCATTCCTCTTGTCTTGTCGTTGGGCACCACTGAGGAGAGCCTGGCTCTGCCTTCTTCATTCCCTCCCATCAGGTAAGATCACCCTGAGCCTTCTACAGGCTGACCAGTCCCACCTCTTGCAGCCTTTTCACTTATGTCAGATGCTCCAGTCCCTTCATCATGGCCCTTTGCTGGACTCTCTCCAGTATGTCCATGTCTCTCTTGTACTGAGCAGCCCAGCACTGGACACAGCATTCAAGTTGTGTTTCACCAGTGCTGGGCAGAGGGGAAGGATCATCTCCCTCAACCCGCTGGCTCTGCCTGATAAAGTCCAGGAGGCTGTTTGCCTTCTGCCGCAGGGGCCCATTGCTGGCTCATGGTCAGCTTAGTGTCCGTGGTGAGCCCCAGGTCCTCTGCAGAGCTGCTTTCCAGCTGTTTGACCCCAGCCTGTCCGGGTGCCTGGGGTTAGAACCTGACTTTTCTCTCTGTCGAGCTTCATGAGGTTCCTCTTGGCCCATTTGTCCAGCTTGTTGAGCAGGACAACACTCTGGTATATCAGCCACTCCTTTCAGCTCTGGATCTTTACATCTTTCCATACATGCATTTACATACTTTACATCATTTTAGTTAACTCACACCTGTTTTAAGCTGTGCCTTGTGCCCCTTCTTTGTGGTCCTTAACACATTATGAATGATGTACCATGAGAAGTATTTATTTATTATGCAAGCTCTCTTTTATATCTGCAAGCTTTTTTTTTTTAATATAAATGTATATATTTTTACCTATATATGTATGTATATCAACATTTGACCTGTTATAAGTTTTACATGTAGTGTGCACAGGACATGAACGCAGCAGAACACCTGCTCGTGGAGAGGATTGCCAAGGTGACACTAAGTGTTTCCTCTCCCATCCCACCTACCTTGTTACAGGCACTCTGTGTAGGACCTCAGGAACTGGCAACAACAACTAAAGCCATGGTTGCTCATGACTTTGACCTGACCTGAACAAGGCAATTTTCATTCTGGCATCTAAGTATAGATCAATTAGCCTCACTCGGAACCAGAAGTTCAGCAGTGGCCTTTCCGTTCACTTTACTGGGCTTTGGATCAGACCGTAGCTACCTAATTTTAGATGTTCAGATTTCAAAAGTTTGGCTCTAGGCCTGGTAATTCAGAATTGCTAAGCACTCAGCACTTCACTCAACAGAAACTAGAGACACAGGATGTTCAACGTGCTTTGGGGAAAAATCAGACCACTAGTTTGTGTGCCTGGATACCAACCTAGAAACCAGATTTAGGTACCAAGATTTGCAACTTTGGCCAAATATTAGAAAATTGTTCAGAAGGGTTTATCAAAATGCTTCTATCAACCAGAAGAATTTTCAGTTTAAACAGGCTTCTATATTTTTTGCAAAAAGAGTGTTTTTCCTCAAGGAAAACTAAAATTTGTGAAAGGCAAACACCATGCTTGAAAACGAACTGTGTCCATTTTGCTCTTGAATAATGTCATTGCTGCTGTAGGCTGTGTGGCTTGTGCCCTCTTTCTCCTTTATTGCCCAGGTCAGGCAGGTTCTCTGTCCTGTGTGCCATAACCAACCATTCTCGTGACGCATCACCTCCGAGTCAAAAGGTAGGAAACTGCCATGTAACGAGAGATAGAGGAGAATGGAAAAAAAAGTGATTGACACTGAGGAACCACATGTGCTGCATATCTAAGTGGGTTTATTACAAACCAGTTCACTCAAAATTCAGTTTTCTGTGGAATAATTTGCACACTGTGTAAGGTCTGTGTGTGTGTGTGTGTTGAGGGTGTGTATTCTTAGTAGATGACACAGAAAGAAGTGAAGAAAATGGAAAGGCAAACCCCAAGATACTCAATCTTATGAAGACAGCATTCCTGTATATACATATAAGTTTTCTCTGGACCAAACTAGGGAAATGTTAAGCATATATAACTTCCTTGCTAAGCAGCAAGTCCAGCACGGTTCTATTTATATAACTACATTTGGAAATGTCCCAAAGGCAATAGACGCCCTTGCAATTCAAGAAGAACTTTACACGATAATTATCTATATTTTAGTGCTGCAGTGAGCTAGGAGGGATCAAGAAGACTGACAACTGCTGACACCTTGGGATGCCATTGCGGGGGCTCCTAAATCATTCTTCACCTGCACAGCTGAGGTGGTTTGCCCCTTGTGCATAGGGTTTACCCACAGATTAGCATCTCACAGATCTGAGCTGGAAAAGCCTTTGGCGCGTTTCCCAGGGCCGTATACAGCTGGTGCTCAAGCCAATCAACTCTGACCTCTTAGCTTAACAGTTCAGCTGTCAGCTTCTAAAGAGAGATGACAGCATTTTCAAGCAGGCTCCATTATGCTTATCAACTAACGCTAATCTTGGCTCGCTCTGGACCCGATCCATGTGAGAGTACAAAGAAGCGTAAATTAATGCAAAATGAATGGAGACGGTCAGTTTGTGCTGGTGTGTGCACTGTATTGCACTTGCACTTGCCAGTTCATCACTGTAGTGGGTGGATGAGGGAGGTGAGTAATAATTTCGTTTTTGCAGTGGTTGTCAGCTAAATGTACGCCCGTGCTTCCTTTTACTGCAGCTTCTAACAGCAGGGTCCAGAAGGGCGTTTATATGGGGCATGGATCTGCCGTGATCTATTGGCTTTGTATATATATCTCTTCGTGTACCCAGAAGATCAGCCAGAGCCGTTTCTTTCTTCCAGATGACTGTTTTTGCCATGTTTCACAGCTCCCCTCTTGGGAGGCAGGCAGTGACCTTTGTCTTCGGCCTGATGGCCAGAGTGGTAGATGGTCTACTGCAACAATGGCATATCCTGTTCATATCTGCTCTGCGCTGCTGTCCCTGCCCATGTCTATGAAGGCCTGGAATGAGTGTGGCTCAGCTGACCTGAAAATCAAACTGAGGGGGTCAGGATGTTCACAGCGACACAGGTATCTAATAGTTTCTTAGGAGGGACTTTTAATCTCTTGTAGAGATGTGCCCTAGGAGAAGGGCTCCTGGAGAAGATGCTACCCTTGTGCTCATGGAAATCTGCGCATTTCTACACACACTTGGCATAACTTTGGTCTTGCACATTACTGTGACAGACTGGACTAGATGCATCCTCCAAAACATCTAGCGTGAGTGACCCAGTTCCTTAGTCAAAACTATGGAACATGCTGTGCAATAAATAATCTAGAATGGATTTTGCGTGTACCTCTCTTCCCTGCAGTATTCAACCATTCTGCTGTTCAGCTTCTTGTTCACAGACATCTGTTGGCATATCTGAAAGCAGGGACATAATTTTTTTAATACCTGCAGTGCAGTTTCATTGGTGACTGGCAATTTCAGTAGGATTAACCTGAGCCTTTCAACTAGGTTAGAAGAGATCTACTTCTGCGTCCTGCAAGCTGTTTACCCAAAGGACTTCAGTGGAGCTGGGTCTGGTTATATCAGACAAGGATCAGCCCCTTTGCATTTCCCCAGCTCTGATCTGCTCTCTGCAAAAGTCTGTTCCAGCATCCCCTGGAAGTGATACGCCAGAAATAGTTATAGATCTTTCACTCAAACCCAGTTTTCAATAGAATAATTTCCTTATAAGAAATATTACATCCTATATTTATTAAACTATGTTAACTGACACTTTAATGAATGTAAGAATTGGAAACAGTAAACTTCACATTTTAAATCCATGGCTGTATTTTAAACTATACCTTTGAGTTGCTAGGTTCTAAAATTTATTTGGCTATGAAAAAAAAATAATAAAAATTAACTGAGTTTAATATGTTTTTTTGCAACAAATTTAATTTTACAGTCCCGATAGAACTTTAAATCTAGTCTATTTTTCTTGAATTTTTCTTTAAAAACAGTTTAAAACTAAGTGAACTCAGAAAATAATAAACATCGAAAACACTAAGCCTTAGGTGTGTTTTTTTTTTCAGCCCAGTGTGCTTCCCTACTTACCTATAACTCTGGGTACTTCAGCTGTGTTTTCACTTGTGCATCAGAAAAAAAGTTTAAACTGAAAATATTCAATAAGATACAGTCAACTCCCTGTCACAATGAGGCCAAATACAGTCTTCTGTGAGAATAATAAGTGGGAACTCCTACATGTCATACCACAGTCACGCTCCAGCTGCAGTCTGAGGCTGTACTCACCTGGGCACAGAAAGTTCCGAAAACTCCCTCACGGGGTTGGGGAAAGCTTGTCTGCATAAAGAGCCAGCCCCACAGCTACAGCTCTCATCTTCTAGGTGCAAAATCATATCATACTGTGTCTGCTGATAAAGAACAGGATGGAAGTCAACGAAATTCAGATGGGAAACACAGCAAACAGCAGTTTCAATAAATAAAGGGCTATTTAGCCAGAATCAGACCAAGTCCAAAGATAACCATAGTTTCCCCCCACACCCCCAGAAATCTTTCAATTGTAAAATGAAGTAGAGTAGACTGGAACATCTGTTTTTTAATCAGAACTGGCCTATAAGAGAGGTGGTGACTGGGTAACAACTAGCAGGACATGGTGACAAGGCAAGTATCAGATATCAATGAGGAGGGGGCAGCATAGATTAAAGAGAGTTTTAGAAAAATAAACTAACTGTTCCAAAAAATAATATAGTACCCCACTAGCCTGACATTTGAAAAATAGGAAAAATGCCATTAGGACTAAATTGTCTGCTGGAATATCATAGAATTATAGACTACCAGGTTGAAAGGGACCTCGAGGATCATATGGTCCAGCCTTTCATGGCAAAAGCAGAGTCTAGACAAGATGGCCCAGCACCATGTCCAGTTGAATCTTAAAAGTGTTCAGTACTGAGGAATCCACCACTTCCATGGGGAGATTATTCCAGTGGCTGATTGTTCTCATTGTGAAAAATTTTCTTCTTGTATCCAATCGGAATCTCCCCAGGAGCAACTTGTACCCATTATCTCTCATCTTTTCTGTGTGTTTCCTTGTAAAAAGAGAGTCTCCACCTTCTTTGTAGCCACCCTTTAAACACTGGAACATGGTGATAAGGTCTCCCTAAGCCTTCTTTTCTCAAGGCTGAACAAAGCCAGTTCTCTCAATGTTTCCTCATGGCAGGCTTCCCAGTCTTTGATCATCTTCGTGGCCCTTATCTGGACCCTCTCCAGCCTGTCCACGAAGCCAGAATGACATGTGACATGCTACAGGACACCAGCGAGGCTGTAAGGCAGAAAGCACAGTGGTCATGGAAAACTCCAGTTACTCACTGCCTCCACAAAGTAGGAAAATGTCACACTGTGCTCCAACTCATGCTTCATTTTTTAACAACGTAAATTTTTGTTTCTAGGGCAGTCAGACATCACAGTAGGAGAAGTCATGCAACCATGAACAGCACGTAGGACCAGGATCAAAATGTTACTTTTGAAAAATGTTGGTGTGATAGTGACCACAATGTGCATGAGTGGAACACATTTTTGGGAATGGGAAGGCCAGAGGAAGAATCAGCAAAGCACAAGAAGCTATTATAAATAGAATACTAACATTCAAAACACAGAAAATGCATCCAAATTGGAAACATTGAAAAGAACACAGAAAAAATAATTAAAAAATTATAAGGAGGGCAAGAAAAAAAAAAAGTTGACTAATGAACCAGGCCGGATGCATTAAAAGCTAATAATAGAACACATCAGAAACGGAAAACCTGCCATGGAGACTGCAGGGTCTGCAGATGATAGACGCAGAACAGGAGTGCTCAGAGAATATATTTGGTGCAGAAAAGCTATATTACCTGCGGCAGTGCTCACTGTGGAAGGACTTCGGAGGGTTTCCACACTGGAACTTTTATCTGCAGGTGATGAGTTGGAGAAATGGTCCCAGCTGAAGGGCCAGAAGTCAACAGAATGAACAGTGACATATTAGCAGGGTCAGACGATGTTCACCCAGTTATTTTAAAGGAGCTCAGATATGAAATTGCCTGCCTAGTTACTGTGGAGTGTAACTTCTCGCTCATGTCAGACTGGTACCAGAGGAACAGAAGGTGGCAGATGCAATATCAGTTTTTGAGAGGTCTGCAGAGGACAGCTGGGAAGTTACAGACCATGATGTTTCATTTCCATATCGGAAAAAAAAACCCCAAACCACAGAAAAGCAAATGGATAGAATTCATAAGCATATAAATAGAAGAAAATCAGCAAGGCTTCTGCAAAGGGAAATCCTGCTTTTGGTATCTATTACAACTCTCAAAGAATCAGTGAATATGTCAGTAAAAGTGAGCTGTTCAATACCCTTAAAAAAGCCCTAATCTGTCATGGGATAGGATGGGAAATTCTCCCCTTAACTGGCTGAAAGACAGAAAGAAAGTGGCAGTGAACAGTGAAATTGCATAATAAAAGGAAGTCCGTAAGAGACTGCATTGTTTAACATACTCCCTGGAAAAGCAGGAGGATTGCAATATTTTCTGGTGGTACAAATGTCACAGATGAAGAGTTGTAGAGTGTCATCTCAATGCCAAATGATAAGTGATAAAATGGTAGAGGACATTAAAGGGTGACAAATGTGAAGTAGGACACACAGGGAGAAAAATCACTTCAACACACAAAGTAATGATCACAGCAGACACTGGCGCACAGGAAAACTCTGGGAATCACTGCAGAGAGTTCCCTGAACACATCGGCTCCACGGTCAGTGTTGTAAAAACTGCAGAGAGTGGCAGCAAAATGATAAAACACATTGTGACAACTTTGACTTGAGAAGAAATTAAACAGACTAAATCTCTTTAACTTGAAAGAAAAAGACTGAAGAAAGGATACGAGTAGTAACAACTGAGGGCCATGGACCCACCGTTTACACTTTCTCAGTCCATCAAATAAATAGCAAACATAATAGGGACATATAGAACAAAGAAAGGCATTTCACAGAGCAAAATTGAACTGTAAAACTCAGAAGTACAAGATGTTCTGAAAGAGAACAGGACAGATATGTTTAAAAATGTTTAGACAAATCTGTGGAAGGAAAATAACCCATTAAGACCTGTAAAATATGAGGATAGACTTACTGGCTCCGTAGGAAGCTTAACCCACAGATTGCTAAAACTCTGAAGAGTTATTTAAGAATGGGTTCAAATATCCATTAGAAACAGCTTAGAACAGAACTGTCCTAGCTCGGAAAGGGATACTATCTCTTGGGGAGCTGCCACGAAAGCAAACAACAAAGGCTACCCTTCTTTCAATGCTTGAGAGGTCACAGCCTGCCCAGCCCAGCTCAATGAAGAGGACATTTTACACCAGAGATGAATGCTAGTAGAAAGTTGCTGCAATTTGCTTATGGGAACTAAAACCAAGTATGTAAATAGGCCAAATCTGCTCTTTTTTGATGGAATTTAGAAAGTGTTTAGGTGAGTGAGAGCATTCTTTCCCAGCATGGAACATGCTTGCCTCAGGAAAGACAGGTGCTACAGAAATTTTGTGTACTCCCAACCGCTGCAACCTCTTTGGCCTCTCTCAGGCCTTGGGGTGCAGGATCTGTGGCAGCCTTTCTCTAAGGTGAGGGCATTCACAACAGCTGACTCCTGTCCAGGCAACGCGACATGGTATCATAGAACGGAATCACAGAATATCTCAAGTTGGAAGGCACCCATAAGGATCATTGAGTCCAACTCCCTGCTCCTCACAGGACTACCTAGAACTAACCAGATGACTAAGAACATCATCCAGATGCTCCTCGAACTCTGACAGGCAGACTGAGTGAAAATCTCCCAATACAGTTCCAACTCCTGAACGGGCATAGCCTCAATGGATTGCCAAACTCTGATTGCCACCAGAATCTTAAGTATTATTAACCTAATTTGATTAACAGAGTTTTCTTGGAGACAGTTAAGAAGTATCCCTACTGCTATTGTTCCAGAAGCCAACTAACAGCAAGGGGCTGAAACCTGGGGGTAGAAGCATGAATATCAGGGAGCTCGCAGTTAGTTCATTGTGGTTTAGGCTGGGCTGGCTACTAAATGAATGACAGATGGTCTCTTTTAACCTCTCTCCCAAAGAGAAGGGAAAGAGAATAAGGAAGAGAGACTTATGGGTTGAAAAGAAACTAAACTACTCTAATAAAATATTAATAATAAAAAATAAAGATAATAATATTAATAAGAAAATAATGAAATATATACAGTAGATACAAAACCAGTATTGAGCTCCCAAGGATGGTGATCACATCACCAGCAGGCACTGGGAAAGTCCCAGACTGGACTCAGCGATGGACAGAAACTGGATTCTGGGTCTGGGTTCAGGAATGCATGGACCGGGATCAAAGGCAGATGGACAGACAGAGTCCTTCTCGGATGTCGGCCATTGAAGAAAGAAGCTGAGCCCTTTGATCCCTCAACTTTTATACTAAGCATGGGGCAGATGGGATGGAATGCCCTGTTTGTCAGTTTTGGGACACCTGTCCCATCCGCTCCTCCCTGCAAGTGTGACCCCCCCTATAGTCTTCTGCTTCTGACCCTCCAACTTGGTACATAACAAAGTTAGTTGAGCTTGGCTGTCACAGCATTAAGTATAAGCAGGAGCCGCTGTGCCTACCATCCCTTGGTAGCCACTCTAAACATTAGACCTTATCTACGAGAAACGGACACTGTCCGAAAAATTAATTTCAGACAGTTAATTTCACAGAGTTTGAAGAGGGCCAACTGAAAAGTAAGGTTCCTGAAAAGAAAAGAAGTTCTGTCCTCCGCCAGCCGAGGACACGGCGCTACTGTTGGCCGTGGAGCCCCGGTGGCCGCCGCAGCCCCGTCGCCTCCGCGGCCCAGCCCGTCGCTGTCCAGGGTGCTGCAGCCGCGGCGCAGGGGAGAGAGGGGGTGGCCCAAGCCCTCGGGGGTTTGATTTTTCACAAGATCAGAAAGCTCTTGCTTTTCCGCCGGAAGGTTCCTTGGTTATAACTTCGGGAGGTCAACTAGAAGGCTATTAGTGTGATGGTGTTCTTAAAAATATTTGTGGTCATGGTTTTGAGGATGTCTTTTGTGGTGTTTTTTTTCCCTTATGACCTCAAATTCATTGTATGGTCAGATACCAATAATGATGACTAGGTTATGGGGGCCTTGCAAGAAGAAAAGTTTTGAAGGGGGAATGAGACTTTGGTTTGAGCAGGTAAGGATGTAGGTGAAAGAAATATATAAGAAGACAAAATCCAAAGGTGGCGTTGACATGATGGTTAGGTCATTATCGGTAGAAACCGAAAAATGCACCAGGCATTAAACAGAGGAAGCTTCACCCCTTTGCCTGAGGAATCTGACCTTCTGCATTTGAATGTCACTTAACAGTCAGATTTCAAGTGTGGCAGAGTGATGATGTAATAGCTTTAAACAAGACAAGACAACATCTTTTGCGCTTGATATGTATATATCTTCAACCTTCAGCCATGTCAGAGAAGTGGCTGTTACAGTAGTCGGGTCAAGATAGTGAGTGATAGTTACTTGCCAACTATAAAACAATGCATTTCATTGTCAAAGGAAATCCTACTTGTTTTTTGGAGAAGGCTTTCTCATGGCTGAAGCAAGGTAGGAGAGCTTGAGAATTCAGACCTATCCCATGTACTAGCATAATTAAAACCTAGATTATTTTCCATTGCACCTCATTTTCCCCAAATGGGATAAGTGGGTGTTATTTTTCCATCTATTTGGATTTTGTGAAACTGTAATCCTTCTGATGTGCAAAGCATTACTTGTCCTGGGTGGAACATGGCTATTGGGAGTCAGTTGTACAACAGCAGATTGCTGAGATACATTGATATTACGTGGGCTTGTTAACAAAATACTGCTCTCTCTAAAACACAGTATTTTTTTTCTCATTGTGGTGTTTGTTACAGGTAAATTAATATGAAGAAAATCATTTTATTACAACTGCTTTGATCCTAAGAGCAGTGAGCTGAAGTATCCTGGAATTAGCCCCTGGCAGAACACAAGACAGATGTAAAAGTCACCCTGCAGTTCCCAACTGTCTGTGTGTGTTTCAGACTCAGCTTTTTTTTAGACAGGTACATGGTCTTATAAACATTTTTGCTATGTGCTTATCTCCCTCTTTGAAGTTTAGGCATTTGATATTAGAGTTATAATATTAATTACCTTTGATTATATTTAATTATTAATTACTTTTATTATAGTTATTATATAAAATAGATTACCTTTTATTATATTTAATTATATTATTAATTACATTTTCAGTAGCATCACAGATGACCTAACCCAAATGGCACAGGCTGCACTGCCTTCCACGATGCTCTACTCCAAAGGCAATTCTCTCTCTGTGAGGAAGGGGGTCTCTGCCTCCCATCATTCAAATGTCAGGGAGCTGTCATTGCTGTGCCTGAAAAATAATGGAATCGAACTGTGGCATAGAAGTTAATTACCATTATGTATGAGACTCATAGGCAGTGATTACAGACATTCATAATAAATTTAAGAGGATCACAAAAGATACTCTTGCTAAACAGTGATGTTTCACTTGCATTTATAGGTGCAAATTGAAAATGCAGAATAAAGCACTGAGGTGCCAGCATCTCTCTCTATGACTTGCAGTTCAGACAGTTCCAGAACGACTTGAGCTGCTGCAGGTTCCCAAATGGACTGCACAACCTCTCTGTAGCTCTTGGATCTCTACTGGAATTAGAAGCGAGTTTTGTGCTCCAAAAGCACCAGTATTTCTACATGACAAGAAAGTCAAGTCACTGATGGCTTTTCAAGTACTCTCCCAGGATATGAATGCTTAGTCTAGCTTTTAATACAAGGGCACTCATACCACTGATCAAGGAAGATTTTCTGACCCACTCAGTAGGTAGTTGATGTTCACATCTCCTTCAGACTTGCCTTTTTATCCAGCAAATGAAGGAGAGCACCATGCTGGGCTTATAACTCTTTGCTGGGGCTCAGGGTTCCCTATTCTTTGCTGTTGCTGGATTCGTCTCTTCTGGGCAGATTCGGAGCTGGTGTAAATTTTCACAGCTTCACAGTAGACAGGCATGCTAACTGACGCCTGTCTCAGGCATGGACAAAAAATAAAAAAAATCTCTTGTGTGAGACAGAAGAAGTTGATTCACCCTGGAGAGAGCCTGGTGGGAGTTTGAGGGTGCTTTAGGGGTGGAACAACCCCATGCACTAAATTAGTAGCTGAGTTTGAGTAGGTCTGTGCTCCCCATTCATCCACACGCTCATGCCTCTTTCCCACAACCCTCATGGAAGGGGAAAAGCAGTTGGAGGCAGCAACCTTGAGATGGCCAAGCTTAGAGCAACCCTCCTACCCCTGGTGTCACAGCGGCCCCCTGCAAACTGGAATGGTGAAGGATGGAAGGAGGGGGCTCACCAGGCCAGCTGGCACCTGCTTAGACCTTTGCTCCCATCGGTCTTTTTCTGCAATTTTTTGGCCACAGAGCTACGGTGAAATGACACCCACATCCTCTTCAAAACGGTTCTTTGCCAAACGGCCTCAAGTTGCAGCAGGGGAGGTTCAGGTTGGATATTAGGAAGAATTTTTACACTGAAAGGGTTATCAAGCATTGGAATGGGCTGCCCAGGGAAGTGGTTGAGGCACCATCCCTGGAAGTGTTCAAAAGATGGGTTGACATTGTGCTGGGGGACATGGTTTAGTGCTGGGGTTTTTTTGTCAAAGTTAGGTTGATGGTTGGACTAGATGATCTTGAAGGGCCCATCCAACCTAGATGATTCTATGATTCTATAAAAGGGAGAGAAGCTGGAGGAGCGGTCAGGGCAGAGACATGGAAACCCAAGGCAAAGTGTGTCAGTTGGCTTAAATTCAAACAACCAACCCCATGTGAATAGAAAATGGGGAGCAAATGAAGAGGCAGATGATAGCTTAGTCACAACAGCTTAAAGGAGTGAGACCATCCAGAGCCAAATCAGCATCACAAATATCCCTGGCAGAGAGAAGCAGCAAACTGTATCCTCACGCCTTTTGCATCCTGCCCCTTGGCATTCCCCCGGCCGGCATGTTAAACAGGGGCAGCTTCACCAGAGTGAGTGGGCAGGTTTCATAGGCTGGATCAGCCTGGGAGGTCTGTGTCCCCAGCTGCAGAACACATGCCATTCCAATCAGGTGGACTGAGTCTACTGAAAAAGATCAAATTGTTCCCAGGAGTCAGTCTACAACTCGGCAAAACTCACATCTGCCTTTGAGCAGGCAAGGAAGGCTCATGTGCTTGGGTAATGCTTGTTAATTTAATGAATCTGGCCAGCAGGATGCCTTGGTTTGAAAAGGGCAGGTGATAACAGCTAAGGGACTGGGCTGATTTATTGCTTTTGAGGATTTTGGTACTGGTTTTGTTGGGTGTACACACTGCTGCGGTGAGATGGGCACTGCGCGAGTGCTTGCTGGACGGATTAGAAGGAATTCACTCAGGATAGAGCACATCACCAGGGAAAAGTCAGAGCACTCAGCTGTCAGATGCCTTTGACACAGGTGACCATGGCTGTTTTCTCAAATTTGGTCTCTCCTTAGTTTCTGAGACTGTACTGTCCCACCTCCTGCTTTTCTGATCATTACTGACACAAGTCCTATGGAGGTTTCTTTCTGTCCATGGGGGTCTCTGCAGGGTTCTCCCATTGGTCTATTCTTTATTCCTGCTTCAACATTTTCTCCTTGGTTAATCTTGTTTGCAAGCACAATCTTGGCAGTTCTTGCCCTGTCGATGAGTCACAGAGATCTCTCTGCTCCAGACTTTTATCCTGATGTCCAAATTACAGTCCTAAATTGTTTATGATTTCCTAACCCTTCTTCCCAGCTTAAGCCTGATGTGGCTACAAAGCTCTTCCCAGCTGTGTAGAACGCTCCCATCTTGTCTCTAGACCATGACCAGGGTCTCCACTTCTGTCCGTCACCCCTCTTCAGGGCTTTATATGTAGGCTATGTCTACATCTTGATATTGCCTGACTGGTCTCTTTTGACAAGCATAGCCTTTCTTGTTCATCCCTAGAAGTAAAAATTGCCCCCAAAGTTGTTCTTATCTTGACAGGCCCTGGATGATGCTGTGCTGTCATGCTCAAACCCAGTCAGGACCCTGGCACACAGTCCATGCCGAGCTGTCTGTGCCAACTGTACCAGCCCCATGTTTATCACACCAGCATCTCTATGAATCCCCCTTTAACACGCCTCTCTCACCTCAGACTATGTTTTTCTTTCAGGGACATTCCCAGCTGTTATATCCACCAGGGATATGTCTATCCTCATTTCTAGTATGTCACAGTGCTCTGTGGTCCATTGCTTAGGTTTTTCACAGTCATCTCTATGTGCCTTGCTTGCAATTGGGAAAAACTGCCTGCAAACATACAAGAAGCTTCCTTGTGTCCCTTTCTCCATCACCTCTTGTGCTGCTCTGCATCTCTGAGCTGCCAGCTGTGGTAGTAGATGTGGAGCCCATGCTCCCCTCTCCTGCTCACCTCCCTCGTTTGAGGCTGTCGGCTCTTTGGGGCACAGACCACCTTCAGCTATGTGTTTTCACAGTCCTTCAGTGCAGTGGAGCCCAGGTCTAGGAACACGGCAACACAAGCAACAAACCCTCAGCCCTTCCCTGTGTTTCATTTTGATCCAAGCTGCTGTACCCAGTTCTCGCTTGGAGCTTTTAGAGCTAAATCTTTTTTTCTAATTATAGTTCTGTACAGAGAAGAACAGTTTCCTTTACTAGAATAAGTAATGACCTGATTTCTATGTGCGCTGCTCACAGGGAAAGCACAAAGCCAGCCCTGTTCTATTCCTACATGATCTTGTAGGAAGGCTCCTGTCTAACCTTTGGCAAGTCTTATAGAAAACCTGCACTGCCTCAAACGAAGGAAAACAATGAATAATTCATTTTCTTATCTGTTTCAGGATTGTTTTCTGCAAAACATCTATTTTAATAATTCATGTGATTTTTAGCTGCAGATGCAAGTGTACAGAGGAGAGCCATACTTTTTTCTCAGTGTAGCCTGGAGGGCTCATTAATGAAAAATTCCAGCTCACGTTGGACCAAATCCCAAGTGAGGAGTGAGAGGTGAAAATCAGGACGGTTAGGAAGATTCAAAGTAGAATGGTTCTCCGAAAATCAGAGTTTATGAAAGTCATTCACAGAGGAGTCTTCCTATGATGACAAAATGGCCATATGTTGACGATGTCAAGCTTGTCAAGAGCCAACTGGGGGACAGAGGGAGGTATATACAGAGTTCCCATGTTTCCCAACAGTATGTACAGAGTTCCCCTATTTCCCAACAGTACTTGTCAAACACTTAAATTTGGCATTTATAGAATTGTACGCGGTTACTGTTACAGGCTGTAACTGATTCCTACCTCAGGCGGATCCAACCAAGCGGCAGAGCTGCAGGTTGAGGTTTCCTCTAGAGCTCAGGCAGGAACAACTCCAATCTGCAAGACCCCACCAGTGGACAACCCTGCAACGCTGGTTGCCCCTGTGGAAAGGTCAAAAACCTCAGGTCACACTATGACAAAAATGGACAGGTCAGCAAATGAAATGCTAAAAGCTAACTATAGCCCATGAAGGGCGGGATCGGGAAGGAAATGACGATAGGAACTGCAAAAAGGAAAGCGATGTGTGCATTGTGCTACTGCTGAGTCTTTGGGTCAGTAGTGGCAGATCTGGGTCCTTTAACCCGAGCAGCATCACTCTGTTCACATGCCTCCCGCTCCACCAAACAGCACTTATTTCAACTGGGAAGGTGCTTAAAATCCTCCACTTGCAGCAAAGTGCTCCAGCCAGCACCACCAAGCCATCGCTACCCAGCCGTGTCCCACAGGGCACACAGCACAGACCCCACAGCAGGCATGGGTGCTTTTATTGATTGCTCTTCTATTAATGAGGACAACGGATTAATACCCTTTACCCTCTATTATTTGCCTGAGAAAAACACCTGTTAAAAGAAGAAGGTGCCAAAGAGCTTTACAGGCTGGGCAGGCAGCTCTCGGTGCCCGAGCCACGCAGGGCCAGGGATGATGTTTTCCCAGCAGCACACGTTGGGCCGGCTTCGCAGGAGTCCCCGGGAGAGGAGATGTCAGGTGAGGTGCAGCAACCAGGAGGCTGGGGGAAGTCTTTCAAGAGATCTAACCTAGATCTTCTCTACTCTTAATTAAGCCAAAACCTGCACCCTACACCGAGTATAAATATTGATTCTACTTTCTTGAAACAACTTTTTACATGCTTATTTTTTGTTGCTGCATTCATTTCTTCCTCCCTAGAAGCAGCAGTATCCAGTTCCTCACAGTTCAGTTTGGAGATATATCGGTGATTGGGGAAATTCTCATTTTTTTTAAGAAAAGTTTAGGTTTGCATCACGGTAAGAGGCTATTCCTGGGGAAGAAGGCAGGCAGTGCCAGACAGACAGACATCCTCCCCCAGCAACACTCAAAGTTTGGCAGTCACCAGGACCATTCTCTGCCCAAGTTTAACAAGGCTTTTGAGAGCAAAGATGCCCTAGGCCAAAGCTGAAATGCAACTGGGCAGTACGATACGGTCTGTAGGCACCAGCGTGCAGCAGCTCCATGGGAGAAGGAATTTCACACTTAGCTTCATTAAATCCATGCCCCTGCAAGACAGGAAAACAATAACCCAAAGCAGCTAGATTACAGTGACACAACCTGACAAGGAGCCAGATGACATTTTCCAATTTTATTTGAAGTTGACACCCTGAGACAAGGCATAACAACTGAGAGGATCACAGCAGTAGGAAGGTAGCAGGGACCTTTGTGTCCCCCTTCCCCACCAACTCCATGAAAAATAAACCAGCACAGCCTAAGAAATTGCAAAAAGGTATTTAAGTCAGAGTGGGGCAGGGAAAGCAAGCAAGAGACAGAGGTTTTAAAAAACTAAATCTGTTGATAGAAACTTATTTTAGAAGCTTCAAGAGTGACGCCAAGAAGTCCTTGATTATAAATAACCACTTCCCAAGAAATCAATGGTAGTGAGTTAATCATGCATAGTTTTTATTCCTTGTATTTTCATGCAAAATATGCAAAAGTTAATATTTTCAGTTCTGTATTTCCAAATTCATTAGAGGAGACTAATCATCACAACACCCATAGAGTTTCGCTGATTAACTCAGCAATGAGTGCAAATTTCCAGCCCTGCAGAGAAGTCCTGATCCCCACCTCACACTTGATCAAAGAAAGGAGAGGGCCTAAATCCAAAAAGAAGTTTCCCAAGAAAGGCAACCGCTCCCATTGCTTTATTTTTTACTTATTAAATGATGGCCCAAGCTGTAACCAGAAATGGTATAAAGAACATGATCTGAGGAAGCGCAGACCACACTTCAGACTAGGGAAATACCACAACAAAGCTGGGATGTCCCCTTTTACCTGACCCATTAAAGAAAAATAGCTTTCATCTGTATTACTGCATATCTCAAAAATAAAACCCACAGTGCTTCAGTTTAGAATGACATATCATTTATTCATATAATTCACAAGTAGTTGGACACTACTCAATTTAATCTCCATATGCAAGTGATTTACACAAACATATAATACTAAAATTGATTGCTTAGAAGGTAAAAAATACCATGGGTATGAAATGCCATGGTAGATGCTGTTCAATATACTACACAGTCTTAGTGTCAGACACTTTTACTCATTTATTTCTTTAGAAAAAAGGCAGTTTGCCATTTTTAATTTTTTTTATAAGTAGTCTGGGAAACTCAAGTTTTGCTCTAAACCTTCTAATCAATTATTTCTCCCAGTTCTTAGGAACTGAATTGACAAGCAAAGCAACATTTTCAGTAGTTCAAAAAAAAAAATAAAAAATAGACTTTTACTCCCTGAATTCACCAAGCACGATGTGACCAAATGATGTTGCCTTCCAACATGCGACACAAGATACTAATGGCTGTGTATTCAGAGGAATGTGCAGGAATTTCGACCATGCTTTAGCATGACAGTGTTGGTGACAACAGCCCGATGATACAGTTTTTGGCCCCTGCCAGCATCCAGTAGTTGTGAGTGTGTTTGCACTAGCATCACCCAGATCATTTGGTATTCATGCAGCTGTGGAGTCTGATTGTAATTCTGCATAAACTCTTCTCACTGAAACTTGTATCTCATAACCCTCGTTAATTCTGCATTAAGCATATATGGCTGCACGGAGAAAATTGGACTTTAATGCGTTTGCCTGTATCAGATTAAATTACACACGTTATCTTCTAGACGAGGTCCAAACATATATTTCGCTTGAAATGCCAGTAGTTATCCTAAAACATACCAAGAAGTTAAAAAGCTTTCACAATACAAGATCCAGCTATTTATTCCACATATACAAAAACACAGCTAGAGAAATACAATTCAACTGTCAATGCTGAATTTATGAGGAAAGTCTAAAAAAATAGAAAAACTCTGATACTCAGACATCAATTCAGAATGTAACACTGCATAATGCCGCAATATGAGCACCCATTTAAAATGAGAAATCCCCAACAAGAGAAGCATAAGGGGATCTAGTACGCGTGACAAAAAAAAATAAATAGATGAATACTGCATCAAAAACATGCATACAATCGCCATGGTCATTCAGTATGCGGTCTAAACAGTGATCTAACACAAGAGTGAGACAGTGTTTCCAAACGAAAGTGAGTGAGTAACTACATATTGATTAAACTTTCTGATGCAGCAAAATGAGGGCACAGAGCCATCTCTGGGTTCTGGAGCTGTTTCAAGATTCGCTTGTGAAATTTCTCTCTGACACGGTTGAACTCCATTATGTCCAGCGGGTCCTCTTCAATCCAGAATTTGTGGAATTCATGCATCAAGTAGCCTACAAGATCATAAAAATAAGAAGTAATAAAGATAAACAAGGTATGGAAAGGTCATATCCAAAATTAGAAAAAAATTAACAATTATGATGTGCACGCAGAATCCTGGTCACCAATATCTGACACCTCACAACACTATGCAGGGATAAAACTAAACCCATTTTGGGCAAATACAAAATTTGATGAATACTATCCATTGGCAGAACTTCTCCCAAGAAATCGCTAAGTGTCTTGACATATGGCCACGTGAACTAAAACATTAAACAGGGGAAGGCGCTGCTGATGCTGCTCCACGAGCCTTCTGCTTATATTCAAGTTCTGCCTCAGGTATTTCCTCGTGGAACGCTGCTTACTCTCCACTAAAAAAAGAACACACTGGTAGGTAACTGAACAGTTGCCATCATGTCTTTCTGTATTAACACTTCCAGCAAGGTCATGAACACACAAGGTAAAATTGTGCATGAGGAGGAAGTGTTGTTTTACATTTATGCCTATGATCCTAAAAAGATGAATGATAAGGTGATACACAGAACCACTCGCTTTGGTAAGATACCCCTGTTTCAGGAATAAACTTGATCCCAAACTGGGTTTAATATACAGGCTCTGATTAAGGCCTTTACCATCTCAGTTCTGTGCCATCCTTGGACTTGAAGAGGAACCACTGACAGGAAAAAAATGTTACAGCCAACACTAGGACTTCAATAAACTGGACCCAGCCTCTTGATCCCAACTTCTATAGTAGATGAACCATTGAGGAAACATAATCTTTCATCCCAACACAGCAAGATGTGCAAGTAAGTTTTCTGTATTCCAGAAAGTGAGGGCACATGGAAAACAGTGCATCCTGACTCCCTGTTGGCAGTTTCTTGCTTATACATGGAAAAATATTAGAAGTGTTGCTCCCGCTGTCCAAGGCCGCACAGTAGGTCTGTGCTGTAGAAGGGATGCACTAATACAGGGGAAAGAGCTGGGAAAGCATTATTTTGATGGGGGACAACTCAACTTAAGGGTAGAGAGTAATGCTTGAATGTAGATGCAAATATCTTAAGACAGTTGGATTTATGGGGAAGAAACCTCTAGCAGCTCTTTAAAGTACCTTTAGTTTCTTATTATTATTTAAAACCAGTCTAAGATGATAGGAAGGTCACTTGGTCAGGCCCTTGGAGGTTTTTTTGTTTGGGTTTGTTTCTTTTACCCCTTGGTTTGGTAGAGGCATCCATCACAACTAATCACCGAATCTAAGTATCCGAAAAACGGGGAGAGCAAGACCAGCATGACAGTCTCTGTGCTGGGCCAGCAGGAGATTCTATTTTTTAAGTATAGGTAGTACAAAAGTGACAGCAGGAGTACAAATTATGTATTCCTTCCCTCCCCTCCCCGCCCCGACTTACAGAAGGTCTGCTGAAAGTGAGTTAGCGTTGGTGCTTCTGGAGCAACATTGTAGAAATGGGTCTTCAGAGCTCCACTCACAAGCAAGTTGTATGCGAGGTCTGTTATGTTAATGCCCACGATAGCAAAAGAATACCTGTAAGAAAAAGAAGCAGCAACATTTGTGGAGTTTGTCTTCTTTCAGCACACTATATGAAACACTGATGACACAAACACTGCAGATTGTGTGCTACTGAGGTATGTTAATTCTCTCCCTCGTGAGCTTCCAAGGTGTGGGGGGGTGGAAAATAAGAAAATCATTTCTCTCCTGCTTGCTTTGAACACCCTAATAGCAGTGTTTCCCTGTGAAACATATGGTCACAGCGAAAACGGGAGTTTCATCACTGTGCCAGCATTTTCAGTAGAGCAGCACTGATTCATTCCTACAGAATAAGAACAAGCTCAGGCATCCCTGTGCTCCTGCCCTCGCCTCTGACACAGGGCAAGCACTCCACACCGTGGCTGTGTCTCAGGGTGACCCATCGTCTGGCATTTTAACTCATCTGCCCAACCGGAATTCATTACCCACGGTTAGAAACATCAGGTTGCAACAATCAGTCCTGTAAAGTCCTATAAAGATATTCACCAGGCTAAAAAGCAAATCCAGCTGAGTCACCTCCAATTTCTTCCTAACAAAGAACTAGATACACAGGCCAGAAGACAGGCAAAAACCTAAATCTGAGCATGCTGGAAAAAGAAATAAGAAAATCAGACTCCTGAAGCAAACCCTGTCATATTAAGAGATATCAATAAGGAACACATATTTAGGCACAACAGAATTCCAAAATTGGAAGTTATTTCTTAATTTGTGAGCCTGTTGCGTAAATATCTTGACATTTCTGGGAATGACTGTTTCCCAAGAAAACATAGTATGTCCCACACTGACATTTAGTGATAAAGGCAAACTTGTTTAGTTACACACTGATTATTTTTTTTTCTCCTTTAAACACAGCTGCCTTTTGTAGATTATCCCAGGCATTTTTGCAATTATCTCTATGAAATAGTGACCAAAATACTTTTTTTTTTTTTTTTTTTTTTAAAACTTTTGACATATTTCAGGAGAAAATAAAAAAAAGAATCCAAAAAGTTAACTGCAACATGAGGCCTAATGGCAAGTTTCACAGAAAAATGAAAAACATAGACATTAAAATGTTGTATTATAGGTTTTCAGATACACTCATAAGGAACATCCAGTTCCATACTCATGAATAAAGCAGCTATACCAAGCCCAATGCTTTATGGAATAAAAACCCCTCAATACTATTTCTTTCCTATTATACTTTCCTGAAAGCAGATTAGAACCTGTCTCTGACAATAAGTAGTGAAACTTGATCACATTATGTGTTAAGAAGAATTAAATAGATATTCATCACCACACTATTCATAGCACAGAGAAAAAGCTTCTCCTTGCTACAGCATTTTTCAGTTATTTTTTTCCTAATTCTTACTTCAAACTGTTTTTCCTGTAATCTTTGATCAAAATCAACGTGTGGTTAAGACAATACACATTAGTATATACACTGAAGTGTCCTTTAGGAAGTGACCAGGAAACACCTTTTTCCCCTTGAATATACAGCATGATTGTTAACTGTTGTGTTTGTGGCAGCTTTAAAAAGATTTTTAACTTACCCAATTGCCTTATCAAACTTTTTCTTCTCCCATTCGGCTTTGCTCAACTGGCTGGAGGGGAAAAAAAAAGAAATAATCCAGCTGTTGCCATGCACTGCTAATCGACAAATATTTTCTTTCAGTTTCTTTGATGTTGTAACATTGACTGAACAGGGCATTTTACCTCCACTGAGATGAATAATCACATTTAACCCTGCTTCTGACTGAACAGATTGATATGACGACTTGAAATGAGTAACTGGCTTTATAGCATCACTGATAAACTTCTCTCATCATTACAAAGTATCACCCACATCAACGCTCTCAGTAAAAGCCAGTTATTTTCTATGCTGACCACAAAGATTATCCACCTCAATTAAGTCTGGAGCTACACAAAAAGTTGAAAATATTACATTACTTTTAATTAACCAAAAATGATTTTAGCCTTCTGCGTTCTTGAAGATATACATAAGGCTCATCACTGTAGGCATGGTTCACCTGAGCAGGCAAACATGGAAGATATTCTTCTACTAGAAAAGTTATATGTCCAGCCAAACTGGAAGCCATACAACAGCCAAATACAGTATTTTCTATCATTTGGCACAATAATGCAGAGGTTTTCAAGGACACAGAAGGTCCCTCCCTTAAAACAGAGTTACTTAGGGAACTATTTACTTTTAGATTAAGTTTCTGTTCAGTATTTTCATTTAAAAGAGCTGTCTGACAAAACCAGTCAGCCAACATCCCACTAACCAGCCTTTAACTGTACCTACGTGTATGGAGCAAGTTTAGCAGAAATCACTGCCCACATTTATTATTGGCTACTATTGGCAGGCAAGGAAACAACCCTAACCAGTGGGCTACAACTTCGACATGCCTGTGAGAGTTCTGCATTAGTAAACCAAATCAGAGCTTGCAGGCTTTAGATCCCAAATTATAGACAGCTGTGTGAAAGTGTCTGTCTTGGACTACACTTGAACTACAATAAGTTTATACTACACTGAAGACAATCCCCTGAACTTCACATAAATATAGTATTTAAAAACGGTTGCCGTTAAGTATTAAATGTGCTAATAGGTTCATACCAATCCTGACCTGAGTGTTACCAGGTGGCATGTGTGAGGACAAAACTTCTCTTAAATCACCTGGTGTACAGGAATATACTCATTCTCTAAAATCTTAGCCATCTTTGTAGGCTGTGGCATAACAGCAGTTAAAAAACACCCAAGCAAACATTGAATAATAAAGGTGACACATGTAGGATCTGGACAAGCAATATAGTTCAGCAGAAATAGAAACTACAGTGATCATGATCACATCAGAAACCAGCATGGCTGCTAAGCAACCACACCAGGAAGAGCACCACAAGAACCACCAGCAGCATCTACCTTCTACCAAATGCTCTTTCAAGGGATACTAATTGCACATGCTCACACAGCACTCCAATATGGTCCTTGGTAATTAAACATGTAAATGAAGAACACTAATGGGATTCCTTGCTTTAGAGCCCCAGTACTGAATACTCTGCATCTGGGTACTATAGTTTGGTTTCCCCTGTGAGAGTTCAGTTAAATAAAAACCCTGGCTATTTTCTATAATGCTGCTTAAGCATCATGACAGTCCCAGTTCATCAGCAAACATAATAAAAATTATCCACGGGCAACACAATGTATCAAGGCAAGAATAGAATTGTGAGGGGTGCTTGTAGGAAGAGAACAAATGCCAATATATAAAAGAAATCCCAAATGAACTAAATTTGAGGGCTGACTCTCAGGCTCAACATACATTGATTTATACCCATCCCACCCCTCAACCTTCCAAGTGCTTTTTGTTACAAAATTATCACTGGTCACCCAGTCACAACATACTGAGGAGATCAAAAGCTTCACAGGATTCAGGTGTGGACCTGCTATACGGATACCTAACACTACTGGCAAAAATAAGACGTCTTTTGAGGCCACTGATTACTATGTAACTGGCTACAAGGCATTTCTGCTCCCTTTCAATAAATATAGAACAAATCTCCTATTCACAAATAGTACACACCAGAGAATTTTTGCCACTTGAAGGTACCTGGTCTCTCAGTTTGCCAAGTCAGGACATTGGACTAGCCAGATTAGACCCCTTATTAGTCAAGGCAGCCAGAGTATGTAGCTATAAATCAAGGGGCTCTTCAACTGCGGTAACAAACCCTTGGCCTAGGCTACTTTTGATTATCAAGTCAGTCACAGTTGTGACCACAGTGGCACTGCTTCAACTTTTTTTCCTACAGGTAAAAGTCACCCAAAATTTGCTGGTTAAGCCTGGTGCTAAAGAGGTCTAAAATATAGTGCTTTAGCTACATCAAGCAAGGCTGATTTCATTCTCTCTATATAAGCGTGCTCAGGTATACCCAGTCCTGCACTATCAGCTACATTAGAGTTAACTTTACAGAAAGGAATGTGGATCTCTTGGTGTTCCAACAAAGACTTCCAGTTTATAACAACATGTCAAACTGCAGTATGGTTTGATCTTTATTTACATGTAGGGTCTCATAAAACTAAGAGAAAAGGAAAAAAAAAATACCTTAGTTCCTTCTTAGTGACTTCCCTTCATTATGAAAAGACAAAAAGAAAGGTAAATAAAAATACAAAATCACTTGAAAACATTTAACACTAAGTTTAACTATTTCTAAGATTCAATATATAAGGTTGTCTTTTGGATTTGATCAGTTTTCAGGATCAGCACTTGAAAACAGATAGCATGTGGCAATACCCAAGCATATGCCAAACAAAAAGAAAAATAAAACCAGCCCCCTCCCCAAAACATCAGCCAGCACAGTGCTCTCAAGTTATTTTTTCTCATCTCAAGCATTACCTGTATTTAGGATGAAGAGAATCAGAAAGAACCTGCTGAGCTATCTCAGTGTCCCATTCAGCAAAATACCTGCAGATATATATAAGGTGAATTGTTACAGAAACACAACAAAAAAAAGCATCTTCAATCATACTAAGCTGTCCATACACGCCCTTTTAAAGGTCACTACATGAGTTATGCTGTATGAGTAGCACTTAACATGTTAAATTCATTAAGCTACCACTCAGACCCCCAAAATGAAAGAAAAGCAGCCTCAAATTACAAATGCAATTCTATAAGCACTTGGTGAACGTGCATCACCAGAGTCCTCTTTCTACCCACCCTACAGAAAATCAGTTGTTTATTACTAGAGCATGTTGGCTGCTGAGTTCAAGACAAAGCAATTTAGGCTTCTTGATCTGGCAGATTCATTAAGCAAGATAAGAGTCATCTCAGGAGATTAAGAAATTAAATACATGGTAGGGATTCATCTCCAATGGAAGTTCAAAGACAGAGTCAAGAGTCCAGATTCTCAACTGAGGCTTGCTAGAGAACGACATACAGATGATTTATGTCCTTCAGTCTGTAAAAGCAGAAAAATATTTCTTTTTTCCCCTCATAAGGAGAGATTATTTTACCAAATGTTTCTAAGTTATGTGACTACCTGCAGGGGATACAAGGGCTGGAGGAAACAACAGGCATTGATCGGTTCCCAAAGAACTGACCACAGACATGGTACCAACACCTGGTGTGTGTGAGGCGGAAAGGAATAGTGATGTAAACTCACTGCTTAACTTCAGGTATCGACAGAAATTGAAGTAGTCCAACTACAGAAGTCTACCATCAGCAGCTGCATTTCAAGTGTTTTGCCTAAGAATTCAGGCAAATTCCCAAACAAGAAAGCTGAGCAGTAACATAACCCTCCCACCCACCCCGCTTCCAGAGCATTTTGTTTAAGATCTAGATATCAGTAAAAACATACTTTAAAGTTTCTTTCTTGTGGGCAGAAAGTGTTAACTTACTGTGTCACAGAGAAACTAAAAAAGGGCTTAGTGATCAGTATTACCAAGTTGAATTAGGAATACTCAAAGAAAAGAGAGCCCTTCCAGAAGAGAAACTCCCCCAGAATTGGGCTAGGAAATAATTTATTTCAATTTTTGAAGTCTGTAACACTTTCACAAGTTATTCCCACAGACTTGCTAAAAATCTTTAAGTAATGCTGCTTTTCATGACTTCAGACACACATAAATCCATCTACAGAGGAACATACTTACACCAAGTTATATAAGCCCAGGAGACCCATCCCTCTAAAGTCTGTTTTAGGATCATCACCTTGGAAACCGATTTCACACCACTGCTTCGAAATCCGAGCTTTCAGTGGTGAATTGGGCTTCAAGCATTTCCACAACTAGGAAGATTACAGGTAAAAAATAATTACTTCCACACATTAGTACGGCCTTTTCTTCTTTTTAAACCAAGTTAATTTCTTGTGTAATGTCATGGCATTGCTATTCCAGCAACCCAAACATAAGAGCAAAAGAAATTCCCAGGGGCGAGGAGGGGGAAATCCCAAAGCACTCTTAAATATTGCAGACATTTCAGCCCTACAAAGCACTTGCGACCTTATCTACAGCTGCTATAATGCCTCACACAAGGACTCGTTTTGTTCACGCTTTGTGCGTCAAACTAGTGTCTGCCTCCATAAGCACAGAGACAGGAACAGGCTGGAATTTGGTTGTAAATCACTGACAGAGCAGCAGGCAATCAGCCCTCAGGTCCCTGAGGCTCTGCAGCAATCTTTTCTCCGGCATCTTTTGCAAGTCTCTGGAAGGGTTATAAATCAAGGCTGCTGACTTGGCTACCACAGTGCTGAAAAGCAAATTGAAGAACATAAAAAAAAAATCCACACAAGAATAGCGTGTGCCACCTTCATATTTAACTAAGGGGTGAATCATTCATTGGTCTCACATAAAAAAGGATAAAATGATTTAACAAGCCAGATCCTCAGCTGGAATAAATCCACTTAGCTGCACTGGTCCAGCAACTTTAGTGCCTAAAGATGATGTTGCCAGGCACCTAAAAGCAGCCTAAACTGACATGTCTGACAAATACATACCTTTCCACACACCTCACATGCCAAATCACAAGCTCACCCTTTCCAAAGTGTATTAAGAAGCCAGGTGTTCTCCATAAACCATAAATTTGTGAGTAGGGACTCAAGAAACACACTTAGACAAAGCCTACCCAAGGGAAAGAGCTGCATGCACGTTTCCCAAATAAACAACCCAGAAATTGTATTAATTTTAGCAATTCTATCTGCATTTAAAATGAAGTGCCTTAGGAAGGTTAAAACTTTAATGATTTCACTTTATAATGACTGCATAAAGCATCATTGTTTAAATCATATTTGCTATTTTTCTTGTTCATCCATCAACAGTAAATACAGTATTATTCATTAGTTCAATCACATTAAGTTAATCTTTCTCTCATTCATAAAGCGCCCTCCTGGTAAACATGAATAAATAATAGACATTAGGAACTTGAATTACCCATTGCAGAGATCACTTAGCAGAATACCTTGAAGGAATGAAAACCAACCAGACTATTCTTCCCCAGCGTGGGCTGGAAACCAAATTAAACCCTTGGACATATTTCCATTTGACATGAGAATTTGCTAAAGCAAAATGCCTGCTCTAAACAAGTGCTAATACACAGGTTACACTGGAGGCAGATGGTGAAACTGATACTTGCTTCAACATAACGAAATTTACAGTGTAAACTGCACTGTTTAATCCCCCCTCTGACAAACAGTTTCCATTCTGCTTTTATTCTCATGCAGTTATGCACTTGACATAACTACACATCATTGCTGACATGATTCTCAGAAGTGTCCAAGACCCAGGACCTCACCCTCACAGGCTGGGTGGCTGGGAAGGAGACCACAGCCAGCTCTTTGGTGCTTCTCACCTGTGATCCCATCCTCAGACCCAGCTTGCTCTCTGGGCAGTGTAGATGCCCAACATATTTAGGAATGCTTTCCTGGAGCCAAAGGCCCTTCTTACACCTGCAGTCAAGTATCTGGTATTTTCAGGGACTAACACCGTAGAGGTGGGAGTCCAGGTGCCAGCCTAAGACACAGGCTTCCTCACTGGGTAAAATCTATGTGTTCTTTTAGTTAAAGCCTATTTTACTCCCAGAAATTTGCGCTTTTGGCTGCACAGGGACAGCACTTGAACAGGAAGAACCTATCTGCCTCATCCCACCTGGTGGCTAAAGCAGTGGTTCAGGGGCAACTCTAGATTTTGACTCCTCGTCAGTGAGACTCCCACCTCCCAACAAGGTGTCAACCTTAAAGACAGCTTTCCAGACTCCTACTCCTCCTTGATCATTTGACACATTTTTTAGGGATGCAAATAACTATTTCTAAGTGGTTATATAAGATGCCTATTGAGATTTCGGGAAGTACCTGGAAGCTCAAGTAGGCAAGGTAAAATTTCCAGAAACTCCCACTGTAACTTGTGTAAAGCACTAGACTGCAAGCTGGAGTGTGGAAGACATCATCATGTGTTGTAGAAGTCCCAACCAAAGTCAGATGGGGAAAGAAGCACAGGTAGTGTTTAAGTTTAATATTTTTGTTCAAAACAATTAAAAAAGCCTCCAAATAGATGGTATGTTTTTATAAGACGTCTGAAAAGTCTGTAAGAAGGCATTTTGCTTGTAGATGAGCTCATAATCACTACTCTATTGCCATTTCTCTGAAGCATCTTGCACTAGCTATGGTCAAAAACAGGATCAGAAGAAATACTAGGACTTGCTATTAGACTGTTTTTCACCCCCTTTATTCTCTCCTCAATTCTTTTCTAATATAAGAGGTCTCTAAGATCCCCCTCTGCTTATGGCCTCAAGATTATCTTCCTGAAAAAATTCCCTGCGCCAGTACAAGGTTTTCCTGAAAGCATGAAGTAAGTTAAACCCAATTGGTAGGGTTTTCAACGCTCTGCATGTATTATCTAAAGACTGATTTCATTTTTTTTAATATGAAAACATATTTAGTAAATATAAATGTGTATCATCCTCTCCTGCCCTTCCATCCCATACAATGAGGTATGAGGTTTACCATTGGGATACACAGACAAGGTCTTCAAAAATATAAGAAACTGAAGAAAAAAAGTTTATTCTGGTTAAGAGAAAAAAAAATACCCTTCTCGTGTTGAAGAAAGGTATACTGGAGTAGGACATAGGTTATTTTTCCAGAGCTCATAGCACAGAGCTGTTTTCTGCATAAAGAGCTGGGCATCCACTGCCTAGATACAGCCCAGGCAAGAAATGCGCATTCATTGACCAGGGAGTGAGCTCCTTGCTTGGCAGGTGTTACATCCAGACCAAGGTAATATGCTGTATAGCCTTATCTTAAAACATGTACACAATGGAGGAAGGTGACAATACCTCTCGCCGTTTCAAAGAGGTTTACAAACCAGCCTGCTTGGAGCTGACATGAATAAAGGATGCCCTCTAAGTATCTCTTAAGCACCTACCTTCAGAAGCATTTCTTCATGTTGTGGATTCTCCGAATCATACGGCTCCCTGCGCAGCTTTTCAACCTCTGCAATCAGATTTCTGTACCCCACAATCTGCAGCAGGCATGCCTGGAGAGATACTCCCAACCTGAGGGGGGAGGAAGGAGCAACATAATCCAACTCAATCATACGCAGCCATGAAACAGCACTACCACATACATACCCGTTTAATTCACGAGTAATGCTAATCAACAAACTGATAGTCTAACACTGTAATTGCAATGGGAGAGTTTCCAAGAGATCAATATTACATTAAACAAGGCCTTGTGAAATGCATAGTCTTATCTAGTGCCTTCCTTAGATGAGAACATTTGGGATTTTTTAAGACTTTGAATAGTGAATTTTCACACTGAAATTTCATTATAACTATACACAGCCATGTTGAATGCCTGCAACAAGCACATCACTGGATCTTTCCCCTCATTCAAATGGCAGCTTCTCAAACAGTGCCCTGAGACCAGAGATGTGAACTTAAAATGGGATGAGGGGGAGAGAAAACTCAGCAGAAAGCTAAAAATACTCATTTTGCTTTACTGCCACAAAAGCCAGCATAAAGAAGCCAAAACCCGAATAATATAGTTCAAAGATCTGCCTTGAGGAAGTTTTTTTTTGGTCTCATGTTAAGAAACACCATAATGTCTCTCTTTTCATTATAATGCAGATTTTACATTTCCTGATGCATCACTAAAAAAACCAAACCAAAAACAACACTCCAGGAAAAAAAAAACCAAAACCAAAAACTAAAACAAAAAATAATCCCCAAAACCTCACCAAACATGTGGCCTCCAAGGCTTCAAATTTACAACAGCTTATTCAGTTTTAGGTTAAGATTTTATACTATTAAATACAAGTTATGCAGTACACAACTGCCACGCGCATAAGAATATTTAAATATATATGGGAATAGACCCTTTAATTTTTAATAAAGTCTGAAATTATCTGAATGCCTAGTATAAATTTGGAGGGTACAGCTAAATCTGTACCCTCATTCCTCGTGGAACACAGGCTGCATTGATATTAAGCTGCACAGGGTCCTTATTTGTCTTGTTTGATATACAGAAATATTTTGTTTATTCCATAATACTGTTAAATTTTCTGAGCAGAAGGATTTTCACTGCTTATCTTTTGAGATTAATCTACAGAATCAGAGATGTCATCATTAGGCCATTTCTCTTGCTGCAATTTCATATTATTTGTGGCTATAGCCCTTTCAGAATAACCTATGCAGTGTTTTCCCTCCTTTGCTGTTTGTGTGGGTTTTTTTTTTGTTTGTTTGTTTGTTTTTTTGTGTGTGTGTGGTTTTTTTTTTCCCCCCCACATGCTTCACTTGCTATACCCTACAGTTCTACAGTTTTACAGAAAGGCTGCATTTCAAAGAAAGCTGAAAAGCCTGACAGGACTGCACGTGAATTGCTGTAGTGCATCACTAAAGCACAACCATAATGTTCTTAACTACTCTGCAACCTCAGAGTAGTTTAGAGCAGAACACCACAGGCAGTGGCAAAGCAGAGCCATTTTATATTAAAAGAATAAACACATTTTTAAGTTCCAAGTCGCACCACATATACAAAGCAAGTTACTGTTGAGCTTTAGATGAAGCCAGTCAAATGTTCTGTGCAATGTTATTTGTGGTGGGAGAGTAGAATTAGTTTCCCTGCTCTCCTTTTCATAAAGCTTTCGCTCTCCTCCTTGCCAAACAGAGGATGCGGGTGAGCTGCTGATGCCCCACACCTCCTCCCTGCCACCCTTGTGCTGGCAGTGGCAGTTCTAAGAGCACAGGAGTAACCTGCTTGGGCTTCCACCACCATGGTACTCAGCTCCAGGTGCTCCACAAGATGGAGATGAGATCAAAACTGGGAGTATTTAATAGACTGCTTCCACAGTTAGTGTAGACTACAGGTGTCACCACCTGGTTATTCAACCTACTTGCTCCCACTGCTAAATAAAAGTGATTATTTCAGAGGCATTCATAAAGGGAAATTACTGTGGGCTCCTCCTCCTCTTCAGGTCATGGCAGCCCACAGCCTTTGAGAACAGCTGAGTGCAAACACCCTTGGGATGCTAGTTCAGCTCTGCAAAGATGCTACATTAACAAAAATGACTGCATACAGATTTGCAGAAACACATATAGTATGACACATGTCCTCTTGTCCTTACCCCAGGAGATTTCAAGTCTCTACTTCACAAGGGAAGGGCAGAGCTTCTGAATAAGACAGTCTGGATGCAGGTTTTATTTATGTTCAAGAGTAGGCAAGCCAGTGGATTTTCCTTAATCCTGTCTAAAGAAATAGCTGATCTGCCTCTGCTGAAATTTCTCCAGAAAACTTTAGCATAAAATAAATGGCTCATACGTAACACTTCAGTACAGATGCTTAAAGTTTAGCAGAACTATGATTAATTTAATATAAGGAGCAATTTAGTAGCAGGGTGTGTTTCTATGTATGTGCACATCCATTCCTCACTGTTTTGAAAATATATTTCACCAAATGGGGGTGGGTGGGTGGTATGAGAGACTCAGTCTTGTAAAATGCCAAGTACAAGGGTTCTAGTCCAAAAACAATTAAGCATTTTTTCTGTGCTAAGCATATGAACATCACCTGGATTAAACAAAAAATAGTTCAGGGGGTTTTTGTGGTTTGTTTTTTTTTTCCCTTTGGTTGTTGTTGTTTTGTTTGGATTTTTTTTCCCCTCTGTGTTTTAAATATTAGAACCAGATGACTCAAAGTGTATCTTAAAGTTCAGGTGCCTGATTTAAGCAAGCAGAAATCATTTGCACCTCTGCTCTCTCTCTCTTTTGGAAGATAGTATTTCTTCAGAGGCCAAAGGCAATGGCAAAAGGAGAATCAGATGGTGATCTCCAGCATCACAAAAATACTATTTTAATGAACTCCTTGTTTTCTCTTGGAATTATTCCACCCAGTTACCCAAGGGTCCAACACTGAGAAGTGAGTACTTGGATCAGCCTGATTGCTAACATTGCAGTTACTGATGTCCACGGGCCAGGCTCTGAGCTGGGCACATTTACATCCTGCAGTTTTTTCTCATGTCACCCTCAGTAATTTTGCTGTCACTGATTTTTTTTTTTTTTTCCTGAATTTCAGCAATCAGCATCCTGTGCAACAGAGTGCCAGAGCTGTGACACTCTCCTCAGATGGGCAGCCTCTCAGCATGGCCTCACGTCCACTTGAAGCAGCTGCTTTTTTATCACCTTCCCTTTGAAGTTCATGTGGGCAAGGTCCTGTGAATTGACACCCCTGGAAAAGCTCTGGGCCCACTCCCAGAAGAACTTCAAAGTTCTAGGAGATGAGGCGTTTTCTTTGTTTTGTTTCTCTTATTTTCTTCCCATCATTAATGGTTGGGTCGCCATTTTTCAATCCAGGTGGACAGTGGTCATGTCCACAAGAGTCGCCTCTCAAGTTAGACACCCAGTACGCTCTATTTCCTTTACGATCAGTGAAGCCTCATTTTAAAGCTACCCAATTACTGTCCTTTTCACTGGAGGGTAGGGCTCGGGGGTCATAATTGTAATAAGACCAAAATATTTATATTTTTCCAACTGAGCTTTTGTTTTTTGTTGTTGCAGCAAGACCTTGGGACCACCTTACCTGTTGATGCTGCTGACCGCTTAAAAAAAAGTAGCTATCAATGTATGGATGCCCATTTTAGATTATGTACATCAATTTCGAGTTTGGGAAGAGGAGTGAACCTCAGACTGATCACCTGAATAACACAGCCCTCAACATTTCTCCCAACAATTCCTGACCTACAGCATCTTGCACCTTAAGCTAGGGGCTGAGAGGCAAGGGAATCACAAAAGTGTTATCACTTATCATTAAATTTACAAGTGTGTATTTCAAGAGTTTGTTGTCAATCTCTTCTTACCAGTAAGATCTTGTAGCATTAAAATATATCAGCTCTGTTGTATCATTAAAACTTATGTTTGGATAATTTAAAGCAGTTTTAAAATGTAAACCAGTATACCATTTATATCAGTTACAACAGGATGATTTCTTCCCTACTCAAAAGGCTGCATACAGCCTTGCTAAGAAGCCATCACTGTCATTGCCAGGACCACCTGCTTTAGTGGTGTTTTATTCCTGGAGAAGTGGCCCCCATAAATCAATGCATCAATAATATACTAAGACAGCACGATTCAGGAAGCGGATAGATAAAGAGACTCAGGACTTGCCTATTACAGTCACCATAGAAGATCATTCATTTTTCCATCAGCTTTTTGACAGCAAAGCTTAAGCTGTAGTTTTATACTGAGAGACAGAATTCATCTTCAAATTGTGTGCCATGATAGATATGGAGAACCAGTTCTCCATGGACCTAGGCAATGAAGAAATCAATAATTCCTATTTGTTTTGTAAGGAAACCATGAACTTACTGTGGATTTATATCTGGATTAATCCTTTTCAGCTCCATGATGTCATCTATTGTTTTTTCAATAGCATCAGGGTGAACGCTTACTGAAGTTTGCAGTCGCTAAAAAGAGGTTTTAAACACATATTAATTCTTATGGAAGCCATTACTCAGTAGAAATTAACAGTGATAAATTCGATACCCAAAAACTTTTAAAGAGCTCAGAAGACCCTTTTTAATACATATACACAGACCTTTCCAATCTATTCAACCCTACTGACTAGATTCAGAGCACTAGCTCAAAACTAACTCGAGTTGCTTCCCCATACCCTTGTAGTCAGTCTATTGCATTTCTGCGGCACCTGCCAGTGAAGACAATCTGCACTGAGGCCTTTGATCAAGAAGCAGCGTCAGACGATCTGCCTAATTACACTGGCATTACTACCCTTCATTTTACACTCCCTCTCCCAACACATTGCAGGAACTGGGCAAAATACTTATCCTTTCTCTTGCACATCATGGCACTTTGTAGAGAAAAAAAAAATAAAAAAATCAATGTGCCTTCCAAAAAATGAAGAGGTTGAACTTTCTGGTGCCTTGTCTCAAACCTATACAATTGCTTAAATGCAGGCTTTTAAATAAGATTCCGCCTTTCTGTTTGTGCTAGAAGTGTATTTGGAAGCACTGTGCAGAACTATGAGCTATGTGACATCGTTTTTGCTGATGCTGCGGTAAGTTTTTCAACATCACTGATTCTCATACCAAAGAGAAATGAATGGTTGAATGATGCTATTTAACATATATCAAAATGCTTTATAAGAAGAATTTAGGTTAGTACGACCAGTGCTACAGTGAAAGGAAGAGGTGACAGAGGCTCTTCTCCATGAAATGTATTTAAAAGGAAAGTCATCTCAGCTATCCAAGAATTGCTGCCTTCAGCCTCTTTTATCCCCGCTTTCCAGACAAAAAAAAACCCACAACCCTGATGGGTAAAGTGTGTAAGTGACTGACTGCAGATTACAGAAATTCTAGGACAGGACAAGGAATCAAGCCAAGAAATCCCAAAATTGCAACACATCACCAACGTTGCCTCCACCATGACCTGTTCCCTCTTCATTCCATCAGTGCCACAGCATCCCTGCCCCTGGAGCACAGGGCACTCTCCCTGACTTTGCAATATCACCTGCTACTGTGGACACAAGACCCTCTTCAGTAGAAGATTATATTAATGCAAAATCACATCAGGCCCTAAAGTGATTTTTTTTGTGGTGAGCAAACAGACTGAACAAACCAACTGTACAGGACACAATATAAAAGGTGAACGGTGGTATCTTTCACTCACCTTACTTTTTGAACCTTTCAGTGATGCCTCTGCAAGAGAACAGTATTTGAAAGCATCATGTCAGACAAGCTAAGTTTATATTGGATTCATTTAACATTTTATTTCTTTACAAGAATTAAGTCATACTATTTTTAGCACATGCAGAAATGTATGAAGGCATGCAGAACTAAATATTTTGCAGTTACCTATTTTCATAGTTCTGGCAGCTCCAGGTTTGGTATTGTAACAGATCCTTTGCAATTCACATCGACCTGTTAGTTTCCTGACCACAAATTTCAGGCAGCGCCACAAGCATTTGCAGTAGAAGTACAGGCATACCTGGACAAACATCCTGGCAAAAAAAAAAAAAGAAGTCTGAAATTAAGAGTCTTGAGCAGAGTTTGTTTCAACAAGGTCACCACCCAAACAGAAGGTACTTCCTCACCCAAATTCCTATTGCCTGAGGGTTCCTTTAAAGCAAAAACAGCATTCACACTGCAAATGTTTATGCTGGTAAGTATTAAATCATGCTTTTTAGTCTTACTCAACAACAAGAGAACCATGCACAAAGCACCAGAACTGGAAGCACAAAATAAATCAACTCCAGAGTAATCAAAAGAGTATTTCTAGAAAACTCTTTGCCCCTTAAAATAAAAGGATCTATAGTTCCTATTAATGCTTTGAGGAAACAGGTCTACATGAGAAGGGAGAACATCTCACCCTGTTATCATGGCTGCTGAGGATCTAGGCAGCCACTATACCCTGGCTTAGCTTTGCCCCTGCATCCAGCTGCTCCAAGCAGAGTGGCTGGTTATCCTGACAAACATGAATCAAGACTCATGTCAGGTCCCCAAGACTGGCAATTAAGGAAACCAAAGCTTCCCTCCTTCAGGAGAGAAGGTGTTTAAGAACCTGTCCTGAGGACTGCCAGCTCTTTCCAAGACCAGCTTTTATACAGCACTGATGCTGCTCAATTTCTCGAAGTATAAAACTGAAAGTAACCCCCAAAAGACCTCATTTAGATACTGCATCCAGTTTTGAGCCCCAGCAATACAAGACAGTCTTTGACAAACTGGATGGATTTTAGCAGAAGCCCCCATGATAGTGGGGCTGAAGCACAGGCCCTGCAAGGAGAGGCTGGGAGAGCTGGGCTTGCTCAGCCTGGAGCAGAGATAGCTTTGGGTGGACCAAACAGCAGTCCCCAGTGCCTGTGGGAAGATCACGGAGGAGACAGTGGTGCAAAGCAGGAAGACAAGGAACAACAGTCAAACTGAAACATAAGAGGCTCAGCCTAGATATAAGGAGAAGCTTTTTCCCCCAAGAGGACAATCAGGTAGCGGCACAGGTTGCCCAGAGAGGCTGTGCACTCTCCTTCCTCAGAGATTTTTAAGCCATGAGCAGAAAAATCCCTGAGCAGCCCAGTCTGACCTCAGAGCTGACCTGCTGTGAGCAGGAGGTTGGATCAGAGACCTGCTGAGGTCCCTCCCAGCCTGAACTAACGTGATCCTATGAAAGCCTGAAGAAAGCTGCATACATGAGAAATGCTCTATTTTAAAGTTTGTTAGCATTGCAGCTGCTACCAAAGCCCACATACTGCTACCACAATTACATAACACACCCCAAAAACAGATTTCATGGGCTACAACTAAATTTGACACAACTTAGCTTTCTCGTTTCTGCAGCTATGAAGGCACAGATCCTGTCATGTTACTCCAATGTAATGTTACCTTGAGGCAGGGGGCAGAATCTACCCAGTGTCCTTGGGTTCAGAAGCACATCTCAGAAATGGCAAATTACAAAGACCTGACCGCAGGAACGTTGCCATCTGGACACAGGCCTGGGCAACTGGTGGTCCTGCTAGAGCAGGAGGCGTGGATTAGATGACCTACAGAGGTCCCATCCAACCTCAAGCTTTCTGTGATTATATTCTATGATTATATTATGGGAAAACATCAATAGAGCTTTGCTATGCTAGCTTGCCACTAAATGGTCAGAAATAATTTGGTCCATTATGTTCTAAGCCTGTGTGTATGTGTATTCATCATTAGCCCATTATATCCTCCACATGCTGTTGATGCTTTCAAAGGACAGTCATTTGTCAGGAGACTACGTATTATCCTTTTCAATGGAGTGCAGTAGTTATTCTGAAATAGTGAATTTCAGGAACTCAAATCAGTTATAGCTTTAATAAAGCTTAAAGAGCTCCATCACTTTCTAAAAACATCCTGAAGGGCATGGTGCAGAAGGACATTCAGGGAAGGGAAGATAAGTTAACTCATGTTATTGTCCACACAGGAGTTTAATCTGCTTTATGTTCACTTTAGCTTAATCTCCTTTGAAGGAGGATTAAGCTAAGGGAACTAAAGCCATTTTAGGTCTAAATGGAGAGCATCCACACAAGTATTTAACATGCTTTAAAAGCATCCACTTTATCTTCGCACTTTTTGTTAATTCACTTAACACTCCCAAAAGCCTGCATGCAGGCAACCCCCTTGTCTTTATGCAACAGGAAGCCTCTATTTTAGATACAAAGTGAAACCTAAAGAATGAGGAATAACTCCCACACTGGAATCAAGTTTTTGACAAGCAAAAGACTTTCAGCTGCTGACATTGAAATATTTGGGTCCCCCCCTCCCTGCAAAATGTGCCAGAACACACCGCTGTGAGGAGTTTGTATGTGCTTTACAGCAGGTGATCACCTTCAGTATTAAGAACAAGACCATTTACCAGAAAGCAAGTCCATCATCAGCCACACAGATACTCTTTAAGTTTCCAAGAGTCAGTAGTGTAAGTCAGTTAAAGAGTCAATCTTATATAAAATCAACTAATGCCTCTAACTGCAGCCTTTAATAGTTGCTTGACAAAGTCTGCAGGCTAACATTGGGCATTCTGGTTTTCCACTGGACATTGGATATCAACCTTCACAGATTTGACTAGTCCACCATCCCTGAAGAATCCAAACACAGACTACAGCCATCCCTCAGCCTTCTCAGCACACTCCAGCTCTGTAGTCAGGCTGAAGGTCCAGAGAAATGAATACAAGAAATTAATGCCAAACTGGAAGATGGAGTGCGGTAAAACAAAGTTCTGGGATTTCACCATACATTTGTAGTAGAAATTAGAGTCGCTTTCTTTTTTGGCCTGCTTTGTTTCCAAAAGTTAGGTCTCTGTTAGAGCAACTTACTACACAGAGAGCTCATTTATATGAAAGAAGGAAGGAAAGACTCACTTAACTTCATGTTAACAGCCCATGTAAGGTTTCCTTCTAATGAACAAGATGGCTCCCATAAAACCCACACATCCTTTAAGAAAGTTAATGCCTACACTTAATCGCCTCCAGGCTGAAACATCACAACTCATTTAATTACTCAAAACCTTGTTTGTTTATTACTGTATTGTGTGTTGTGGACAAGTTTGGGGGAGGGAGGGAAGGGCAGGTGTTGGGTCTATTTGAATGATATGTTGCTGCCTTTAGGCTCAATGACAGATTTGCAAATCAAAGGAAAAAACCTCCAAATGGGATAGAGCTGTAGCTATCCATGGTCACAACCACCTTCCCCACTAAAGCTTTGCTTTGGCTGTGGTTTGCACAAAAATTAACCAATAAAAATGCATCTACTAAAAACATCACTACAGCACACAAACACTGCATCTGTGATTCACTAGAATATACTTAGCAGCTATTACTAATAAAGCAAACACTAGTTTTGACTAGGTAGCTTATAGAAGAAAGTTAGCCTTTGTGGATACCTTCAATTTTCTACTACTCATCCATCTCAAGCTTACAACAGTTGAAATCTTCTATTTGTAACATGAATGGCATAAAAAGTAACACAAGTTTGTTTTCAAAGGATTGTTCTTTATAAAAGGGAATTCTTGCTTGCAGAAGTCCTGTAATAAAAGCATACTAATGATTAAATAAGACAAGTTTTATGCTATCTGCTACACACCAGTTCATGTAAGCAAAGAGGAGACACTGGCAGCTATAAACCAAAACAGCCTATCATGAACAAGAACCCACACAGAGGTGTAGCATGAGCCATGTGTCTGACTACAGCACAGTGACATTAACTTCTGGTTTGTTTTAGAGTTCAGTTCCAAACCTCCTCTCTACTCTTCTCTGGTTTTGTGTTCAGGTTTTTTTTTTTCCTGCTTACCTTTGCAGGTTTTCTCCACACAGAAAATAGTGTCTTTCAACAGTAGTTTGTGTAGTCATGTACAACAATACTTCAGATCCTGAAATGAGCTTTAAGAACTAAAGTATTATGGAAATGAAGGTGTGCCTCAGAAACTTGCACTCTACTCTTCCCCCTCCTAATACAAGCTCCTTCTCCTCTTGTATTACATTCAGCTGTACAGACCTACAGGTTTGTGCTTACACGTCCAAAGTGCATTACAAGAGTTCACATGAACATTTATTCAGATAAAACAAAGAAAAAACTGCATAATAAGATGCTGATGCACACAGGCCCAATCAACAGGCAGTTCCCTTGCCAAGGATGCTGTATGACTGGAAACACATGCAGCCATCCTCCCATGAGAAGTCAGGGTTACACATTCCCAGTCATTGATGGGAATCACTTGGACATCAGAAGCTACCTGTTGGCTCCTGAGCAATACCAACACAACCCAGCATAGTTCCCCCAACTTAGCTCACAGAAAGGGTCACTGAAATCCAAGATCACTGCTACAGAAAAAAAAAATAAAAAAAATATGTATTTTTCACTTGGGTTCCAAGAAAAACAAGACAAATACTTCAGGTAAAATGAAAACTTCAACTAGATGAATGAATAACTATGATTACAATAACAATGAAAACTAGATACCCAATGGTAGTTACCAGAGTTAAAATGGCGGAAAGCAAGCAAGTAAAAACCAACACCACCACTCCCCCCAGAAAAACCACTAGTTTAAGAGAATGACATAAAAGTCACTGAATCTATTTACACATCATTTTCTTTCCTGTGTGTCCTGTTTTAGGTCTTACGAATAGGAAAGACTCTTACACAACTATTTTTCCTGAAGGACGTACTCGGCTTAGAGAAGAAAGCATTACACATCAATATCTCCTTCCTGAGAATTCCGATTACAGCTTGAGAAGTCAAGGACACACAAGTTAGTTAAGGATGACGAGCTGTCCAAATAAGCAAATGATGCTACCCTGTTAGGAGCTAATTAACTTGACTGTCTTTGGTTTATTTGTATAACTTACAATCTTTTTACAAGGTCAACCAAGATGTACCAATCGCTGTTTCCGCCACAGGCAAACCTGCTATTAGCTCCTTTAAAACACAAGAATTTTTTTTCCACTCTGTGCCTTTGCATACTTGACAACTGAAATCCACCTTATCTCTCCATTTAGACATGAAAGCAAGTCACCGTGGCAACTAAGGAAGACATAAGAGTAGCTTTTAACAGCAGCTTTCCACACTTTCCCTGCTCTTGGTTTTTGCTGACTTGATTTTCATTTTATCTGATGTGACTCCAGTCAGACAGAACTTATGCTTAAAATCTGCTAGTGCTTACAGACTGTTTTGCAGTAGATCAAGAGAAGGTGTCAGGTTTCTAGGTTTTATTGAAAAAACCTAAGCGTCTACTACAGTTGGTTCTCCAAGTTGTTATTATTTCAGATGTTTAAGATAAGTTACAGTCAAAGTGGAAGTGTCACCAACAGACTCCTCAAAACCCCTTTACAAAAAAAGAAAGCACTGAAAGATTAAATATCTCCCTAAGACACAGTTTTATTATTTTGTAAGTAATATTTAGACTTTAGGAATAATTCATATCAGAGCACGCTGAGAAAGAAAAGAAATGTAGAACAACCTAAAACCTATTTTCATTTAGACATCACCTTGGATTAGAGATATGAACATAAGAGTCCTGTAGTTTACTGGCCAACAGCACTCCCCTAAATTTAGGGATTTAGAGTTACTCCAAGGACTTTCTATTTAAAAAAAAAAAAGCTTCTCATTTCACTGGAAAGCAGCACCTGTTGAAAGCATGTAGATGAAAAGCCAAATTCTGTTACATCAAGGATTTCTCAGTTTATATTCTTATTCTCAGATTATTTCTCAGATTATATTCTTATTAAAGACCTAGACATCAAAATACGTGCCATTTGTGTAAGCACAGCCCCTTTCTTTGCTATTCAGATGTGCAACACAGTCCTGGAAAAGGCAGGATTCGAGAAAGTAATTCAGATTGAGAAGTGAGACTGCACAAGCAACCAATTCAATTTAGGACTTCTTTTGAAGTTTTGCAATCGTTCAAATGCTGGAGAACTTCAGTTTATTAAAAGTAGTCTTACTACACGGCACAACATGTATCTTCTCATATCTTTTTATTGTCTCACTCAATGGCTGAACTTTGTGTTATAAATGTACTATGAGACACATTTTTCAAGTTTTGTAAGGGAGGGGGGAAAACCACTGCAGGGATGTTAGCCAGGCTAGTTGTGAACCATCAGGTCACTGGACCATTATCAATGGATTTGGTGGCAGACTTGGGACTATCCAGGATCTGGGCCACAAAGCTGCAGGGACCAATCCTTTCCCTCCTGGCTGGAGCTTATCAGGGTGGTGAGCACACTAACACTTAACATAATGGCTCATTAAATCTTAGCTGTCTTTTGTGGGTGTTAGCAAATACTTTTAACCTGTGTGTATCCTGCTTACAGAGTACTTTTGCAGCTGGCTCAAGATACTAGGAGAAATTGACCCAAACACTCCACAGAAATGCTTAAACCAAGGTTGGTTTGGCAGCAAAATCATTGCGGATTATCATCCTAGAGGTAATGGTGCTGATATCCACAGTGTATAGGATTCTTTGCTATAAACAGTCTAAAAAGAGAGAAAAATATAGTGACAGATGCTCTATACAGAAGCATATGTTTCAGCCCTCTTGAAAAGGTTTTTCCCATCCAGACAGAGTATAATTTCTTTGGTTCATACACAAATTAAGCTCTTGATCTGTTAGTTTCTAGGAGTGCTCAACTCTCTTCACTGACTACAGAACAAAGACAACATGGTCTTTCTGCACCTACAGCTGGTGTCTGAAAATCCCCCATTCTACTCCTGGTTTATAGAGGAATAACTGCACGTCATATGTAAGAGCAAGTAATAGACATTTCTCCCCATATTGAGTACAGTCGGCTTCAAAAACATTTGCACATCTTCACCAAACATTTCCCCCTTCTCAGCTTTCACAAATAACACTCAAAAAATTCAGAGAGCAGACAAGAGCGGGGAAGAAAAAAAACCAAAAACCACCCAACATTTTTCAAGCACCGTTCTATGTTATTGTTTCTCCTGTTCTCCCCTGACATATCAGGCACTACTGATACATCACTAATCCAATCCCATAAGACAGCTCCCACATTCTTTGCTTCTATAAAGAACTGGAAAGGAAATTTTAATTTAAAAGAGCTTTAATTAAATAGTGAAATCTAGGTGAACAGAAAGCAATCTATTATAAACTAGTTTACACCTTCTGTACTACAGGTAACAGCTAAAACACTTCACCTCACTGCAGCATAGAAGTAACTGGAATAATTTAACACTTTTGAAAAAATATAGAACAGTTACCTCAAGAAGTGTTTCATGGTGACGGTTTTGTTTGTGTTGCTGGAGCTGTAATCTATTGATCACTGATGAACTCTTCTTTGCAGGTGATATCAGTGCTGTAGAAATAGAATTGAGATGTATTTACTATCAGGAAAAAAAAACAAGTTATACTTCAGTTTTCTAAATTGCTCTCGAATCAAACATCTATGAAAATACATGAGAAAGATAATAAGAAATCTCATGTCAGTAAAAACATAACAAAGAAGCATAATTTGTTCACACTCTTCAGCCTGAGCACATACTTCGACCAGGCTATACTATCCATGCTATCCAGTAAAAAATTCCACTAAGAGTACAGAATTAAGTGAGAAAGATTGAAGAAAAATCGAGACTATTTCAAACACCTCTTGTGTTCTTCAAACACGTCTCGTTCACAGCAGCTTCCAAGTGGCCTTTTCAAGAGGCCAGCAGGCCAGCTCGCTCTGCTATTAAAAGTCCTCTCTTCCCCAGAATTTGCAACAGCGCTTGGACACCTTGGGTAAAAGTAGCATGTACGCAAAGAGCTGCTATCGGGTCCTGATTTAATTCACTATAGGAGATGTCAGGTAATGAACTTACCTGGTGACCAACTTCATTTTTACACCTCATATGTATCATTTAATAGATACAGTTGACCAGGTTGCTCATCTGTTCTGACATCTGGTGTCCTATGGTTAATTTTTATTATGATTACTATTTAGTTCCAGTAAAGGAGAGGAACAGGAAGAATTTGGGAAGAAACATCATAAATATAGCCCTACCCATGTACTGCAGACTCTCCCCACCCATCACCTCTTTACTTCAGGTTTCTAAATAGAGTATTTGCATCACATACAAGTGATGTCTACCAATATCTGAATGGAGCCTACAGGAGAGCTAGAGAAGGACTCTTTGTCAGGAGATGTAGTGACAGGACAAGGGGTAATGGTTTTAAATCGGAAGAGAGGAGATTTAGATTAGATACCAGGAAGAAATTCTTTACTGTGAGGGTGGTGAGACACTGGAACAGGTTGCCCAGGGAGGTGGTGGATGCCCCATCCCTGGAGGTGTTTAAGGCCAGGCTGGATGGGGCTTTGAGCAACCTGGTCTAGTGGAGGTGTCCCTGCCCATGGCAGGGGGTTGGAACTCAATGATCTTTGAGGTCCCTTCCAACTCTAACCATTCTATGATATTCAATAATATACAGACTTCTCAGATTACTGTCTTTCATATGCTGTAAAAGGCAATAAGACATCTTTACTTGCTGCCAGAAAACAGAGTGCTGTTACACACGTCTGCTATTGGGACAGCTTCATCCAAGACTTAAAGGGAACAAGACCACACTTGCAATCTCTGTACCAGTACAAACCACACACAAAGGCCTGAATGAAAGCTTCACTATTAAGTAATTGTTTAGAGTCCATTTTTCATCAGGACTGCCTGCAGCATGCTGAAAGATAATTGAAGGCCTTCAAAAATCTGGCCTCTTTTGTCACAAAGCTATAAACCTATAGAACCTCAAATATATTTTCTTCTGCAGGACCTACCAGCACTGATAGGATAAAAATCTTCTTATCCTACCTTGTTCTCATTATTTCCCTTTTGTTAACTTACATTATGCTGTTGCCTGCTGACAGGAACAGAACCAGCACTTAAGTTCAGAAAAATGCAGCTATCTGGTTGAATTACATCACATACAACTTGCTAAAAATATATAAACCCTGAACTGCTAAAGCTTCATTCATTTATATTGTTTTTGACTGGCTGAATCATGTTGCTGTCCCCTGAATACAGCTGTAATTGGTGCTGGCTGCAGTGACACCCACTTGCAAGGGCAGATCAAACTCCGGTTCATTAACGAACACAGTAGGCAGGCTCCTAACACTTCCTGCTACAGCTTTTGATAGGTCTTCAGCAACAGCATGCACACAGAGCACAGGAGATCAGCAAAAACTGGAGGGGATGTAACCTGCTTCCCTTCTCCAGTCTAATAATTTGCTGTTTAAAAGATACAGTTTGTGAAAGCTTCTCACAGCTAAGTCTCAGCTTTTTAGCATCAACTTGAACAAAGTAAGCTTCACCACAATATCTGACCCATAAGGGCAGCAGTGTAAGGAACACGCCAGAAGTGCCAGGAGCTCTCAAATCAACCCCCTCTAAAAGAGTGTGCTGACCTCAGCCTCTGCGGTCAGCTCCTTCTTGATTCTGATCAACGTCCTTGCTGAAAAGGATGCTGCTTCTTTACTACTGCTTTAAAGGGAAGAGAAGTTCCATTTGGCTGAAGTCCAAAATTGGCTCATCCAAGTGTGGCATGGTAGGAGCTTCAAGACACTCTCCCTTCAAGAACTGTTACCAGCTACAGCCAATTATAAATTTGTTTTGAATGCTCATTAAAAATGAGATTGTTTCAAAAACTTTAAGAAGTCAACAATGATGTTCATAAACTCCTGCTCTAACCCAGAAAGCTAAACTCAAAGGAAGGTTGTTGGTTGCAAAGAAAAAGCATAACTGACAACAAGTACGGCAAGCAGTTAAGACCGCCAATTTTGGATCTCTTTAAAAGCCTACTCCTGGAATTACAAAAATAATTCTCCTTGTTCTCTCCCTTTTAAATTAAAAGGGGGCAGGGGGTAAGTCACCAGAAAGAAACTTTATAGCTGAAGTCCCAATGCCACAGAAGTCAACATCAAAGCCCTCCAGCTTGGAGAAGAACAATTTACCCTGCAGGCTTCAACAGCTAGTCCCCTACAGCACAGGCCCAGCCAATAAATAGGTCCATTGAAAGGCTATGGCCTTAAAAGTTTCCTCCACTGGAGCACAAAGCAAATTCCACCTGACTCTACCAAGAAGGTTTTCAAGACCTAGAGGCAAGACTTCCAGTACAAACTAAAGTACAGACAGTCTATACTGCTTGGTTCATGAGGTAAAAATTTTACCTCAATGTCTGGCAGCCAGGCTTTGTAAATGCTGTCATCTGCTAAGTACAGGGATAGAAATTAATGTCACACTCTGTGATTCTTGCAATGATTCACTTGTGTGGATGTGGTTTGGGCTGGGTTGGCCACTGCGTGGTTCTGTTTTACCTCAAACAAGGACAGTGGACACACACATACACATGGCATTAAGCTACTGACATCCAGGCTAGACCAGAAAATCAGAAAGTAAGAATTTACAGTCATCTTCAAACAAGTAGGATGGTAGGGCAGTATTCCTCATTTCCATATACCTCCATAAGTGGTCCTCTAGAGGAGTTCAGTAAAGATTTTCTGTGAAAAAAAACAGTGTTTAAACTCTTTAAAAAGATTGTTACCACAATTCACAGCTGAGTAAGTTCAACTATTTATAAGCCTTTAGTGCCACAAAACCTAATAAGACAGGTCAAGAGGAGGGCCACAAAAATGATCCGAGGGCTGGAGCACCTCACCTGTGAGGAGAGGTGAAGGGTTGGGGTTGTTCAGCCTGGAGAAGAGAAGACTCCGGGAAGACCTTGTTGTAGCCTGTAAGTACTTAAAGGGGGCTTACAAGAAAGGTGGGGACAAGCCTTTTCAGAGGGGCCTGTTGTGACAGGACAAGGGGTAATGGTTTTACACTAAAAGAGGTCAGATTTAGACTAGATATAGAATGAAGAAATCTTTCGTGATGAGGGTGGTGAAACACTGGAACATTTAGCCCAGAGAGGTGATAGATGCTCCATCCCTAGAAACATTCAAGGTCAGGTTGGACAGGGCTGTGAGACACCTGATCTAGTTGAAGACATCCCCGCTCACTGCGGGAGAGTTGGACTAGAGGTCCAACTTTAAAGGTGCCTTCCAACCCAAACTATTCTATGATGCCAATTTTTGCCAACCTCTTTTCCTCTGAAAACATAATAGATCTATGTGGAAAAAAAAAAAAGGAATAAAATCCCATACAAAATAAACTAGTACTCTATTTTACTTCCAATAAAGTTGTTACAGCATCTCAGTCAACAAGATGAGCAGCTATAGCTTTGGAAGACATTTACATCACTTCAGCGTTTGCCCAAAAAGTTTCAGGTCAATTGCCATTAGGGTGCGTTTGTTGTCAAGGAGAGGGACTTGACTTACAGCCTCCTGTCTTCTTAAGGAAAGATTTTCCTCAGCAAGTTGGATGTCTGCAGATCAGGAAGGTTTTCAAGGTCCACTTGTGGGAAAAGAAGACACATATGAGAAAAAGATTTCTACAAGTTACAGATAATCAAGGTAATGAATGTTTGTGAGCTTGTGGAAAGAAAGAGCACAACAATTATACAACTAAGTTGAGAAGCCAACAGCAGTTATGGATTTGGGGAGACACACAAGTGTCTGAAGACAACTTTGGGAACTTTTGAAATACCACTTTTGTCAGAAAGTGCCAGACTTGCAGCAGGATACCCAGAACCAGCAGGCACCCAGTGGGGAGCAACCTGTTGGCCTCAGCACCCACCCACCACTCTGAGATCCTGAGTTTGCACTTTTACATGGTTTCATTCACGTGAACTTGCAGCTGCGTTTCTCTGCAGCTTAAAAAAAATATTCCAGCTTTAAGCTATGCACACATTTTCTCACTGAGGGACCTGCAAGATATTTCCCCTCTTCTCCTTTTGTAGGCAGCTTTTCAGCCTTTTCTGATTTCAAGTCATGCAGCTAGACTAAGCCTAAAGATGAGTGGGTTTGACTTTGTTAGCTATCCTTCATTAATTCTGTACAAGTAGCTTACACCAACAATACAGATCCACCATTGAAAACCTCTTGGCCCAGTGTTTAAAGTTTGCCCTTTGGCATGAAAAGACTCATGTTCTAAGGCTCTAGATTGAGGATGGAGCAAGGACACACTCTGGATCTCCCATATGCTCGAGCTTCTCGCTTTGCAGGATTTTATCCCATGCCACACCACTTACACAAATCAAGGTTCTCCTTCCTCCAGCAACCCACCCACATACCCATTCACTGCCAATTGTTCCATCCAGTTTATCTTAAAACAGACAGGAGTTTTCCCTCCCAAAACTAGCTGCAGCTTTTCTTGGAAGAGAAGCAGTACTACTACAGTCACACTATTGTAGTATCTATTGCAAGATCCATCTCAAAATATAAATGAAGTTTTCCTTAAATAAATATTAGCTGTTTGAATTCTTGTGAGTCTATGATCTTTCAAGTAGCATGGCAAAACATGCATCAATCTGAAAGGTTAACAGTTGCCAGAGGCTGAAAGAAGTCAAGAGTAAGCCTTAAAAGTCACCTCTTTATATGAAGCTGAAGGTTTAGTTTGTGTGTCTTTAAGAAAGCTGTAGATACAGTTGAGGGAAAAAGTTGTGTTAATATAAATCAGCATATTTACAGAGTAAAATATAAAGGAAAGGTAGTTTTCCTGACAGTGTTTGTCTTTCAAGCTAATGACTCACCTGGCATATTGCAAACATTTTTAGATAGTTTATATTCTAAATATAAAGAAAGAATAGCTGTGCTGAAGAGACAAATCATCAGAACCATTAAACAAAGTCCTACATTCAGCCTGCTCATCTTATGTGGATCATTAGATTACAGTTCATCCAAACTTCCCTCCTCACAAAAAACAAAAAAGACATATGTTTGAAGTAGAAGGCAATAATTGCATCAGTCATCTTGAGTGCAGAGGAAAAAAATAAAAATAATTTATTTATTTTTAGGTTTAGTTGTTAACGCTTTCAAAGCGGGTTCTTCCGAGCTGAGCTGAATGCCACCAACTACCATCATGATGTTGATTTCAGGTTGCAACTTTTCTTTCCAGTAGCATTCCAGGTTGCCACCTATCTCTTATTCACCTCAAAAGCCTACATGTATTTATTTGTGAGGGACAACAATCTTGAGCCTTATGTCACCAGAAGTGCTTTGCTACTCTATAATTTTTTTTTTTCTGATGGGAATGTTAATGCTTCCCTATCCTGAACACCAATCTGTGATAACTAGAATTAGAAAGGGGAAGAATAGATGATACACGTTATGAAATATCCCTTGAGGTCCTGGTGGATAGCAAGCTGCCCACAAGCCAGCAGTACGCCAAGACAGACAACAGCCCTGAGAAGTCTGACCTCAGATCTGACCCTGCTGTGAGCAGGAGGTTGGGCTGGAGACCCTCTGAAGTCCGTTCCAACCTTTGATTCTTTGCTTCCCCCACAGCTGCTCTTATGAGGAGGTCTCAGATATACCCTGAGCTACAGCCAAGTACTCTATAAAACAGACAAGGTGCCCAAGTCCTTGCTATTTCATTAGTTTAGGAGCTACCAGTTTCTCTCCAAAATCCTTTATAAATCACAGTGTTTCCCGTGAAACAAGGTTAGTTTAAGGATGGAATAAGATTACTCCCTCTACCTCATCTTTCCCCACTGCTCCCACTGAAAAGCCTCCACCACTCAGTCTGACCATAAACTAGTCATTATAAGGCACCTACAATTCAAGAATAAGTGTCTACAAGAGTCCGGCCAGTATCAATATAACACACAAAACGCCTACATTAAAATAAAATCCCAATGACTGTAGGACCCCAGTTTGGTCAAGCCATACTAATTCTCAGCAAGTATTGTTTATCATGCCATCCCATGGAATAGACCATGGATCTTGCATTCATACACCTTCCAACTTGCATTCACACCCAAGGTGGAATAAGAGTAAGAACAGTAAGGATCTTTGACCACCTTAATTGCAGCATAGTCATTCATAGGTCTTTGAACATTATAGCAGGAACAGTGTGTAGACCTCTCCAACTGAGAACACATCCTGGGAGACTGCTCTACTGCCAAAAAGGCTCCCTGGAACAGGTTGCCTCAAACCCCAGTTCCATGGAGTTCAAAAGCCCTTTGTGTTGGCTCAGAAGTGGCTCTGCCTGACACCAACAGATAAAGTTATCTGCAGGACCCACCTCAAAGATCAACAGTGGATGCCTGTTTTGTATGAGCTCAGTTTCCTCATCTCAGTACAGAAAGGTATTTTCATTTCTGTGTGCCAAAGACGAGGCTGCACTCAACTTCAAGCGTTCTTTAGAAGGAAGTCTTAGAACAAAATGTCAGAGTTGATTGATGAAGCTAATAAGCAAGACTTGACTTCAGTCACACTGTCACAGGTAATAAGATTTTTTCCTCTCCTAATCTCCATCACACATTGACATTTTATGTTTCTGTATTTCACTAGGAGAATGAGCGAAAGGCTAGACATGAAGTCAAAATTCACTGCATTTTAGTCCTATCTAGAAGAGCCTGGGAGCATGAGCACATACAACACAATTGTATGAAAGAATTGAATTGAATACAAAGAAAGACCCCTGAATAAAAGCTTAAGATCACAGCAAAGCTGGGGGGAGAACACAAAAGACCCTTCTCCCAAGCTACAGAACAGTGCTTTGAAAATCTTTAATTCTGTAGTCCTAACTTAACACTTCAGTCCTTTGCTGCCTTTTTAAAGTGGTAAATAGCATCGCAGATATAAGACAGAAACAAGGAAGCATCAAGAGCACCTGTAAAAGACAGTCACATAGGACTGACTGCATTTCAAATCTCACATGGCAAGTTACCTCTAACACCATACAGTTCAGCCTACACACTGCAATTCTTCAGTAGATTTTTGCCCAGTGATAAACCACAGTTTGATGAAGATATCATCAACCCAAAGCTCAGCACTACAGAAGCATCTCCACAGTTCATTGTTGATCTCTGCCCTTGAAAAGAAAAGTGTTGTGGTTCTGTACTCAGCTTTTTAAAGCAAACTGAGTCCCAAAAATTCAAAGGAGATTTACCTGCATACAGACATATTTTGCATGCAGAACTATGGCAATAATGTACTTTTACCAATTACTATTCGCTCTGCTCTATTACATTGTTGAAAGATGTTGAGGATAAAATTTTATGAAGTCACTTCAGGTCACCAGTGAAAACTTCAGTGGGTACATTCTATGTCTAGTAATAAATATGAAGTTAAAAAAGCAGAGGAAGCTCTCCACACCCCAGAGTACCGTAAACTTCTAGAAATGTAATCAGATGCTTAACTTCAAGAAGAATTTAAGTATTCAAGTATTGTCTCCATTTATAACGTTTCAATCCTTAACAAGCTTACTTCACTTATTGCGGAATGTGTACTTCATCCAGAATAGGCCCAAGTAAATGATCTATCATCTAAAAATAAAGTCTCATGCTTGAAAACAGCCCTCAACAACTTCCCCCTAACCTCTTCATGCGTTATAAAAAGGCATCATTTTTAGCCACTTCTCATGGACTTTCACTTGGCCACAGATGAGTTCACCCAGGAGAACAGCATCATCATCTGGGCGAGTTGTTTGTGCCTACATGGTTTGCAGTGCAATGTTTCTGGCCTACTTGCTTGGTTTCCAGACACATCGTACAACAGCTTGTACTGCAAGGAAGTCTGTTCTAAATAAAACATCACACTTTGTAGCAACATTCTTTCAAGTTTTGAATAAAACCTACAGGACTGGATGCATAAAATCCAAAGATGCTCCTTGGCTAGCTCCCAGACTAATTACTGCAGAAGCTCCGTGGAAAGAAACCCAAAGTGACTATTGCCAAAAGTGAGACTGATGCTTGTTTGCCTTCCCTTCTTGGTTTCCACCTCATTGCCTAGATGAGAGGATGGTACAAAGTAAAAGGCAAAGATGAACTATTCACTTGCTACCAAAATTAACTGAAGTCCAGATTTGCCTTAGAACCCTACCAGTTGCCAACACGCACTAGTTTATGGGGAAGAAACCTCATCCTATCAATGGGTCACATGCAGATCTGCAACGTCAAAAGAATTACACCAGAGATGCTTGTTCTATCCTTTCTCCTACCTTTCCGACACCTGTTGTATTTGCTTGGACCAGGTACAGTTAGTTAATTCAGCCATTAAATCAATACAACCTCACACAAGGCATCAGCTTGAAAACATGTAGAGCTAAGGACTTTGATATTTATTTTGCTAACTAACTGACAAAGAAGGAAAAAAAACATAAAAATACAAGGATGCCAGATGTGCAGGACAAAGGCCAGACACATCACTGTAGCTTTCAGGCTACAGGAGCATAAAGCAATTGATTTACCCAGGAACTAGGTGAAGGTCAGACACAATTCATACTGATCTAATAGAAAATTGTTCCATGTGGTGCCCAGTCTTCCCATCACAGCATCCAGATTACTTCAGCGTGCAAGCAACAACTTTTCCATGGAGCTCCGAGACAGACACACAAAAGTAGGGTACATAAGAGTTTCTGCATGTCATAGAATCGTAGAATCGTCTAGGTTGGAAGGGACCTTTAAGATCATCTAGTCCAACCATCAACCTAACTCTGTCAAAAAAAAAGTCCTGCTGTAATTTTACAGCAGCACTGTTCCCTGAGACAGAGTTCAGGAATAATGATCCCTCAAGCATTAAGCCAGTTAGACGATGTCATGAAGCACCACAATTGTGAAACTGAGCACCCTGCAGCAAGTGTTATGCACTAGCTGTTACCAGCCTGAGGTCCTGCAATCTGCAGAGGGACCACAATAAATGAGTAACACACACAATCTGCAACCAAGAGGACTAAAAATCCCACTGCAGTTTTTTTTTGCCAAACTTCATGGCCTACTATTTAATCTCCTATTTGCTGCTCAGTGAGATGTTCTGCATCTCAAGGGGCAGGAAACCAGGACACCTCCAAGTATGTGACCTTGCTGGAAGTTCTGGTTAAGTGCTTGCTGCCCAGAATGACATCTGCAGGGTAGATTGCTCTGATTTTACTAGTGTCTGGGGTGAGAAGAAATGGAAGAAAGAATCTCTTTGCCCGTAGAAATCAAAGTTTTCTTAAGTTGTTGCAATAAATATTGCAAACACCATGCTTTGGTTTAAACAGGTTTAAGGCCTTCTTTAGAGAAAAATTTTGAATAGTAATATGGTCTAAAAAAAAAAAAAAAAAAAGCCACAACCCCTCTTTAGGGGCATCTTCCCAAGTCTGTTTTACAGGGCTTTGTACCAGCAGCTACCAGTTGACTCTTCAACTTGAAAATTCACAAGTACCTCATCAAATTCTAGTTTCCACTAACAAGGATTGTGAACAACTGTAAAAGTGACTGTATTTAGACTCACTTCACTCTTCTGTTGCTGCTTGGAGTTAGCTTAAGCTACAAAGTCAAGCATCTGTACGTAGTGGAAAAAGAAAGCTAGGATGGAGTTTGGTATCAGGGACAGTCACAGCAAGGAGAGATACAGTAACACAAACACTCCTCTAACACGACAAAGCAAAAGGAAAAGGTGATGAAGATCTGCAAAATGGAAACAACAGTTTGAAAGTCAATAAAGTTATATGAGCTGGTAAGCAAAACTGATGAAACACGCTTGCAGGCATGGCCCAGGAACCATCCTTCTGTGGTAGTTGCAGAAAGCATCCTTTCTCAACCGAGTCAGTGGCAATGGAAGTGCGACCTGCCGTGGTGCTCTCCTTCCCTCTGCCACGTCCTGTGCAGTCCTACTGGGCGCTTGCTTTCTTTTAGGTGTTCACTCTCAGATAGAAAAGGATGCTGAAAGAGATTTGATAGCAGAAGATTGAAAAGGGTGGAGAAGACAATGATGGGAAGAGACACCAAGACCACTGGAAATTGTTCCTGCAACACCATTACCAAGGGGGGAAGAAGAACACAAACTAGGACAGGATGATTGGCAGCACTGCCACAACACACTTATTCTTAACACAATGTGATGCTGAAAGTCTTCTTCCCTCAGCATCTGTTTCTACTTAGAATAATGGGGCATACATTTTTTATAGTCCTCCTTTTTACCTCATAAACATGAAGTGATAGTTAGACAAACTTAAAAAGAAAGTAAATAAAGCAAGTTTTCTCAACACTTGCAGCAGATACACCCATAATAATTCAGTTATATGAACTTATCCTTGAGATGGTAACCTGTATGATACAGCACAACACACAGACCGAAATTTTCTCTTGATTCAGTGGGTTGGTTGTTTTCAGGGCTTTTTTTTGTTTGTTTTTGGTTGGTTGGTTTTTTGGACTGGATGATGACCACAATCTCATCTTTCATGCTTAGATCTAGTCCCAAATTACTTGGTTTTCATGTGACATTAACTGGACATTCAAAATGCACAAGAGCAAGAGCACTCCCCCTTGCTTATGCTGTGCCACTCAACTTCCCCTCTAGCAGAAAAATATCCCTCAGTTTCCAGTGATCCCTACAATGCAATAAGGGGGGCTAGGAAGAAAAGCCACACCAGCTAAAACTGCCTGTAGTATAAAAACCAGAACTAATGCTGCAACATTTTTCCCTTTCAAAGGGAAACCTCAGTCCAGCAGTTCTTGAGCATGTCATTCACATATAGGTACCAAAAGACTCCAAAGATGTCTTATAAAAACAACAAGCCCTGACCCGAACACTTGTACTGTATGCAGTCAGAACAAACAAGGTTGAAAGAAGAACACGACTATCTCAGATCCTTGGAGATCTCACTGTTGTCCCCCACCAAATAGTTCAGGCAGATCGCATGGCCTTTTCTTAATTTGTGCCCAGGATATGTCCTGTTTCCCCTATCTTCCTCTGGGAGCACCATCTCCCCTCTCTCTTCCTCACTCCTCTCCCTTCCTCAAATGGTTCAGCAAGAACTCTTCTTTTCCTCCTTCAATCCATCTGTTCTCCTCAGGCTGCCTTAACACTGACAGCGTGAAGGCCTAGCAAGCCCAAATTAAGAAAACCCACATTGATCTTAGTGTTTCAGAGGCACAACCTGTTTGATGGCATGCATCCAAGCCAATGTTGATATGGATGTGGCTTTGTGAAAGCAGAGTGGGAGAGGGAATAAGAGACTTGCTCTTATAACTGCCTACCAGAGCTATGGAAGAGGACTACAGTTTCCACCACCACAGGACTGCTTTGTACTAAGGTGCCCAGTTCCTATCACCTGCATGCTCACCTGGTTGTGCAAGTATCAAAACAGTAACAAATTGTTTATAGAATTGTTTGGGTTCAAAGGGACCTTTAAAGGTCATCTAGTCCAATCCCTGTTGCTACACCATTGGCAAGTCTCAATACCTGAAGCATCCTGGAGGACAATGAAAGGTAGGGATTTACTTTTGTTTTTAAATATATAAGACTACTACTAAAAAAAAAACAACCAACCAACAAAACAAACAAAAAAAAAAAAATCAGTGGCAAAATTTCTGTTCCTTATCAGTGCAACCTGGAACTGGCCAGAGGAGCCCTTGCTCAATATACTGATCCCAGTAACATCACAATTTTGGAGTCCTATGAAACTTATCAGTTCACTTTTGGCAGACTCAGACATAGGCACACAACATTGGCTTCTGTGGCAGATGGTATATCCACCAAGAAGTAACTCTTACGTTTGTGAAATTGATAGCCAGTTGTACACAGTCCTAAATAAGCATTCTTTACAGAAACAGCCTTTCTTCCTTATGCACCTTCAAAAGACATCAGTTAACGGTGAGTGGATTAGCAGCATGACACATGACAGGACCTCATCTAACTAATTTTCTTGGTCGTGTCCCTTAATTTGTCTGCCTGAGCATCCTTCCCTGGAGAAGGAACATACATACTTACTACAGAGGCTACAGCTACATCAGTGCATAGCACAGACCAATAGAGATGGCTCTGCTGAGGTAAAAAATGGTGCCAAGCATTTGAAATTGAAGCTACATACATGGGGGGAAGGCTGTTTTGTTCTTAAACAAAACACGCAATACGGATGCTGGAGTAGCCCCTGGTCCCCGGGACTGAGTGCCAGGTTGCAGCTGGTGTGGTCCCTGCCATTTCTCAGGTGCTCCAAGACTAGTCCACAAAGTGAGCTGAAGAACAAAAAGGCAGGGACAGCTGGGACATTTGCTTCAAAAACACACTCTCTGCCTCAGCTAAAACATTAGCTTGGACATGTATATTAAGACTAAAAATGCCTGTGAAGTAACTATAAGTACAATACCACCAGAGATGGGAGAGCTCACAGGTATGTGTGGTTTCCTATAGACATGGTCAAGAGGACTACAGTATCCTGTGCCTCTTAAATCTGCACTAACAAGTTGCAATTTCACCTGCTCAATCTGCTGATAGTTTTCAATTCCAGTCTTTGCACCTCCCGTATTTCTCCTATCCTGTAGGCTCCTCTGTACCTCTGTAACAGTAGCTGGCTGAACCATAACAGATTGCTCAGCCTGAGGCTCTGCAGACCGATTAGAACATGTTAAAAACACCACACCCACCACTTGGGTCCACTCAGGTACTATACCTACTGTATGTGCTGGAAATTATCTTCTTGAAGAGCCTCTAAGCTGTAATAGAAAGCTGAGAAGTGTTTGCTCACATTTTGCAGGGGAGTGGGACATAGGACTCCAGACAAACTGCCAGAAGGGTTTGAAGCTAACAAACTTGGTGTAGAGGTCTTCATTTGTAAAGTGGATGAGAGCTGCCCAATTGATTACAGCTAACAGGTACTCTTAAGAAACCAATATCTTTCACACAAGACTCAGTAATTGACTGGGAATACTCCCAGAGCAGGACTCCTGGTTTAGTTTCATCAGGAGAATTCAGGTCTCTTGCAGCAAGACTGCTCAGAGACCTGAACCAGCACGAGGCAACTGGAGAAGGTCTCCAGAAGATGTGTCAGACACTCCAGCTGGATGTGAGCCAAATTGGTAACGAAAACATATCCAGAATTTGTTTCAAGGCAAAGTCAGACAGGTCAGTTTACCACTAAAATGCCTTGAAAAGGAGGAGTACTCACGCAGTCCCATGTATCACCGAGAAGTGACTCAGGGAGCTGCTCCTGCAGCTTTTGCTGTCAGACTTCTTTCCAGCGCCTGCCAGGAACAAGCAGTGTTTCCACCTTGGGCTCAGGCTTGGCAAATCCCGTGGTGCAGCACAGCTCAGTGCTCAAGCTCGCATTATGTGGATGCTGAGGATGCAAAGCCCAAACCATAGCCTCAGTCCTGCACTATCACAACCATTTTCTTCATCTCTTTACATCAGTCTCATTTTTCGTTTTATTTTTCCTTAGTATATCCTTCTTTCCTGGTTGGAATCTTACCACCCGACTTCCTCCCCAGTATTCCAGCAAACCCTACCCTCTGTAAAGGGCTGGAGTTTACTCTTCTTGCCTCCTTCCTAAAGCTTGCATTCAAGGATGGTAACATATTTCATGCAGTCTTTTGGCCTACATCACAGAGCAAAAGATTTCAAATGAATGTCAAATAAAACAAGCTTTCCAATCAAGAAGGCTGAGTAGATGTTCATAACAAAAATTAAAAAAAAAAAAAAGTCACATGAGCTAGAGGACATTAAATCCAACAAGACTCAATCTCCAGGCAGCCCATGCTTGCTCTTCTTGCAATTTCGTGCTAACACATCAAACGACCCCTTGGGAAAAATAAGGCTTGCCTGGCTCTGTATACCACTTACGCCCTGTCTGTACAGCTAAGCAGAGTTTTTGTTAACATTGGTTACAGCTGATCATACCCTAACTGTAAGTACAAGTTCTCTGGACAGCTTTAAAATACAAGAGGCTTTAAATACTAGCAGCATTCTGGAGCGCTACACACACTAGCATTTGTGCAACAGCATTTTCTCTGCTTCCATCACTGCAAGCAACAGCAAGACTCTGTTTGCGCAGGGGAGATGATAGATAACAAAATAACCACCTAATGCAACACATCCCTCAAGGTTCCCTGCTTAAGTATAGCTTAGCTCAAGGGGCTGTTAATTCCCCAGCAAGAGTGACAAAGATGTTTGATCAGAGGAAATTCTTGGGTTCACAAATGTCAGTGCAGCTAATGTGATGCTGTCCCATGGCTAATAAAGCCCTGTCTCAAGAGCCAAGCAGACGAAGGATTCATAGGCACTTTGGTTACATGCGTGGCCCTAGCAGGTTTGTACACGGAACATGAGTTTGTACAGAGCATGTATTACCTTGTATCAAATAATCAGCAGGAAAGTTAATGAATTATTATTCTGTTACAGGATTTTTCCATTGTTTATGGCTTTCCTGGAAGTATTTTTTGCTAATTTTCCGTCTAGAGTGATACATACAGCATCTGATGCTGTCACATGATTTCACCCTGAAAATCATAGGTTTCCCATCTCTGAGCATCTATTAGGCTTGGTGACAAGTCAATTGCTACAGCAATGTGGTTTTGCACTAGTTTTAGCTGAAATTCTGCTTAAAATGATATGCAAATTATGAGAATTGAAAAAGTCAAAAGATATGTCTAGATGTAATTCCACTTGTTCGCTTTGGAAATGCCATGGTCCGCATTTTTTAACTAAGTCAGAGAAAAACAGGCTCTCCTTAGAATTAGCAAGTCTTTTTTGTACTCACACTTGGCTAAAAATGCTAAATAGACATAAGTATGCAACACCTACCAAATTACTGCACATAAGTCATTTGCTGTTCTCATCTTAAGGAGACGAGATGTTCTTGTCACAAACACACTCAACTGCTTCAACTATTCAAGGCTCTACCAGTAAAAAATAACCTTCCTTAAAAACGCATAACAAAATGTTTGAAACATAAGGCAAACCGTAAGCTTGCTATAGTGCAAAGGGATGATGCAGGAGTTAAGAGATGCCATTTCTTCTATTCTACTTCATTTTAGGATAAAATTTTAGGGGCAAAAGAGAGAAGAATGAAAACCTGGATTTATAAAGCATGCAAGCCACAAAATAAATTTCTTTCAGTTTCTAAAATGGCTCCTTTGTTTCAAACGCCTTTGTCACAAAAACCAGCTTGTTGTGATCTGACTGTTGAGTTGACTGAATTGGGACAAAGGTGTTGTTCTTCCTTCTTCTCTCTTCCCCCCCCCCCCGCCCTTCTCCCATTCTGACATATACTCTAGCTACTTTCCTTTTAGCCATTTGCCTGGAAATGGTAAGAAAAGCAGAAGCGGCGAGGACAAAGAGAAACATAAAAGACTACAGACATCAATTCTAGAGTTAACTCAGGAGCAAGTGTAACTTCAGTACACAATGACCATGCGAGGCGGAGGGGGGGTGGGGTGCGGCGAGGGGGGGATGAAGGGGAAGCAGGAAAGAAGAGAGTGGCATGAATAAAAAATAAATTAAAAAAAAAAAATCATCCTTATCATGTCCACATGTCGCTGTAACTGAAGTCCACGGCCCTGAGGGCTGCCGCCGCACCTCGGTGACGGGGCAAGCCAGGCCGGCGGCCCCCTGCGCGGTGCGGGCTGCCGGGCAGGGCGCGGAGCTCACTGCGGAGCCGCAGAGCCCTGCGCCCGGCTGCCGCCCAGCGCCCGCCTCCTTCAGCCGCCCCTTCGCGAAACACGGAGGTTGGCGTAAAAGAGTAAAATTGAAAAAAAAAAAAAAAAAAAAGATTAAATCGAAAAAACCCCAACAACCCAGCAACCAAATACGCAGAACACCCAGAGCCCCCGCAGTTTCCTTACGCCGCAAGGTCTTCCCGCAACCAAAGGGGCAAAACTTCGCTCCCACCGCCGGGCGGAGGATGAGGCGGGGGACGGGGACAGCGATGCGATGCCCGGAGCCGCCTCCCGTCGCTAGGCGACCCGCGAGGCCGCCGGCGGAGCCCGCCGCCACCGTGCACTCACCGCTCCGCGCCGCTACATCCCCGTCGTCCCGGGCCGTCCCTCTCCGGCGGGCGGGTGCGGTGCAGCCGCCGCGATCTGGGTCACCCGGCGAAGGTGAGGAGGAGGAGGAGGAAGGCGGGTGGCGGTGCCGCCTACCGGCGAACGCGGGGGGAGGCTGCGGCGGGGATCAAGCCCGCCCCGCGGGGAGGGGAAGGGGCCGGGGCCGGCGGGCAACCGGCGTAGGATGCACCTCTCTACATCGGCATCCCCACACGAGACCGCAGCTTTACTACCTCATCTCTTATTTGCTTCATCTTCTGCACACTGAGGTAAGCTTTCAAGCTTAATTCCATGCAGCAATGCAATTAGAAGAGTAGCTCTTTCTCCTGAGTTACAGCAGTATTTCTAATTACTATATCCCAATGATTTCCAACACACAGATCCTTTCTCTCAGTTACAGAATCACAGAATGTTTTAGGTTGGAAGGGACCTTAAAAGTCATCTAGTTCCAACCCCCTGCCATGGGCAGGGACACCTCCACTAGACCAGGTTGCTCAAAGCCCCATCCAGCCTGGCCTTGAACACTTCCAGGGATGGGGCATCCACAACTTCCCTGGGCAACCTGTTCCAGTGTCTCACCACCCTCACTGAAAAATTTCTTCCTGAGCCTGTGTCAGGGACTGCTCTGTCACTAGGCTGGAGGGGCTACCACAAGTCACAGCATCTCCAAACAAAATAAACCCACTACTGGGGAACTTTTCAGGGGCTTGAGGAGCAGAGTCATGCTTCACAAAATAAGCCTGGGAACGGAGCTTTGTGAGACAATTAATTCGTAATTTTACAAGATGAGCCAGATCCATGCTACAGAAGTAGCCTTACCTTCCTAGATGCCATACTCATGTCCACAACTGCAGAGAAATGTGAGATGCAAGGTGGAAAGGTTCATTGACTTTAGTCCCTTACTGTTATGGCAAATTTAGGACCAACATGTTTGAAGTTTCCAGATGGCCTCCTGCCTGTTCTCTGGAATCGAGCCACAATACAGAGCTATACTGTAGTCATGTAGTGCCATTTCAGACTTGCCTGGATTTTCACAAGCCCCTTGTTATCAAATTGCAGTTAGATATACCCATTCACTCAGTATTTTAGGATGGAAGTTACCCAGATTACTATGCCTCCTACACTCAGCATCATTGTTCTCATGGAAAGTTGAGGCAACACAGTATTTTAAAGCTAACAGGGACCTGGATTAAAAAGATCTTTTGATTACAAGCAGTTAGAGAACATTTTGCTATGCTGCACTTCCTTTCTAGTAGCAAAATCATTTTTAATTTACAGCAAGTGAAAGAAACTGTGCATTACAGCGGAAATATAGCCTGTATTTAGAAATGGCAGTGAAACACAGATTAAGAAAAATAGATACAAGACCCCACTAGTTGAGCAATGTCACACTTTCCCAGCAATAGCTCATACAGCCTGCTGTGTGTAATAAAAACCAGCAAGGTCAGCCGCATGATAAATTTCACGTTAGAAAAGGTGACAGATGCAGCAAAAAAACAGACAGCAACACACTTAACTCAGATATTTGTGAAAAAATCAAAAGCTCAAGTCCCTCATTATTTTGGATGGAAGCTCTTGTTGTTGCACAATTTACTGATAAAGACAAGATTGATAAGGAGTACAGACACTATGCCCTTGTGAAGAAACCAACGTGTTTTGACACCACCCAGCACTTTTCTCAGAAGATGTGCCACCCAAGCATTATTAAATGTACCGTGGAGTTACTTTTTAGTAAACACTTTCATAGTATTACTTTGTTTTCTTTTTAACAAATAACATTTTTCTTTTTGCGATAATACAGATGGTGGCAGAAATACTTTAGCTATCCTGGTATTCTTTTAGTTAAACCATATAAGAGAAAGAATATTTTACCTAGCAATCCCAAGAATTTAAGAATAGTCTTAAAAGTTGTAGTAAGGAAAGAATAAAAACACCCCCCACCCCACCCCCCATTTACATAAGGAACTTTCTTACCTCAGTTTTCAAAATCCATAGTCTAGATTATCAATCTGTTTACGTCTTACTCAGGACAACACAGGCTACTCTCAGCATAAAGTAAAACCTTCTCAGGCTTCTTCCAATCCTCCTCAGCTGCCCTGGGCATCAAGGGACCCTTTTGTCAGCTGGGCATTACCAGGGTGTGATAAACCACACCCTTGGCTTTAGGGTGCTAGTACTTTCCCCAAGACCCATGGATCAGCTGAAAGTTTTTATTTTTTGTTTCTTAGTGTTTGATCTTCTGACTTTATTAACCCAGGCATGATTTAAGAGACCATAATACATTAGGCAACCAGTGACAGTGCTGTGCATTTAAAACAAAATTGCTGAAATGGAAGCATACTGCTAAGTATAATGATACTTGTGATATCAAAGGAACAATAGTGGATTAAGTACTGCAAGACCAGCTGCTGTGTTTCTTTATTACTTTGAGCTGACCAAACTTTTTTGTTTGTAGGAAAGCTTTGCATTAAAAAGGTTATACCTTTCTCCTAATACTGGAGACACACAAAGTGTGTCTGGAACATGTCTCCCAGTACTGGAACACATGAAGGAGTATTTGCCCTCACTCCATAGGAAAAGGCATCACACCTCTTGTCATTTGGAAACCAATATGTTTATATGAAACTGTAAAGGACTTTGGTGTCAGACCTCTGTAAGAAATGATCAAACACTGGTATGTGGTGAAATGGAGCCTTTACAGAGCAAGCAGATGAAAAAATAATGCTGTAATTAGCGAGCCTGATGCTAACTACAGCTTTTGTCAAGATGTTCAGAGAAGAATCAAGCTCAGATTACCTTAGGTGTAGGATGTCATCAAGCAAACATCCAGCTATGTCTTCTGGGAGGTGTTATATGGTCCAGGTGAACAGGATACTCAGGTAAAAAGTGCAGATGGGAGGACGTTTGTCTGAGCACAGCTTGTCACTATTCTGCACACATGCATTTGGGGTGTACATTACTTGCCGGAAAAGAATTTCCATAAGGATCATTGCAGGGGAGGAATCTGGAGACTTGGAGGCGACCAGTGGGAGCAGGAATCATGCAAGAGGTATGTTAACTATTGTGAGCTCTGTAAATCCATTTCCAGTTGCTGGACTGCACTACATTTGCAGCTGGACAGGTGCTCCCAATACAGTTCTTACTCCTGCATCAGCATAGTCAGAAACTTTTATATATCTGCTTGGAGTTGTATAGTTTACTTCTAATAAATACAAAAAAGATATAAAAGATGAGGAAACAGGCCTCTCGGGGATCTGTGAGAGTATTAAACATCTGTAGACTTGCTTATATGTGAGAATTATCACACTTTTGTAGCGATACTCGTGATAGCATGAGTTACCATCTCTGTTTTATGTTTGAAACTGCACAACATATGTACAAGCCACTTATTTTTACTCTATATAATCATGTATATCCATGCTGGGATTTACTGGGTGGGATCTGAGGTTTGTAGTTCATTCTTCCCCATTCCAAGCAGTGCTCAGGTAGTGACTATGATCCTGAATTATGTGATGCAATCAGTGACTGCCCTCTTTGATCTCCATGTACATTCAAATAGCTGCTGATTCCATTTCTAGGACAGTGTCCTGTGTAGTTGACGGGTGTATGGGAACTTCCCTGCAGATATCCTCTCCCCCCCTTCAAATACGTTCCTACAATTGAGCTGCCGAACACTACAGAAGTGTGTTATAAAGAACCATCCTGATGCAGTGAAGAGAAGGATGGGGTGACAAAATATATTTCCAATCACTAGCTTCTATAATTTTGTTTTCTTAAGAAATTTGGTTCCCCAAATTAAAAGCTATTTTCTTGCTATGTCTGAGTATCTATTACAAGTATCACAATGATTTCATAATCATTATGATGCTTCAAATCTGAGTCCACACTCCGCTTTGAAATATTGAACAGCTGGCAATTCTTTGTGCCTAGCTCAGAACAAGCATCAAATACAGGATTGTCCTGAGATGATGTATTACACGGCTCTTGTGCACTGATATTATAGGAACTAAAGCAATCTGCACACAACCTTTATGATCATTTCTTAAACCTCTCTCCTAGTTATTTTGTTCATTTACAGTGCTACACTTCGTTTCACGCGTATTCCTTTGACTGAAGATGCCGTAAAGTTTAACACGGGAGACAATAACAAAAGCATGTAGACGATGATAACATGAGAGATGAAGTGTGTCAGGCTTGCTCGTACAGCCTTTCGAGAGATGACAGCTAAGTGAAGCAGCCAGTATGCTCATTTAGTCTCTTGAAAGAATTTTGCCAGAGAGGATTTTATGTATGAATCAAGAGCATTTAATGCTATACGTTTTAAGTTAAATAACTGATACATCTATATAGAAAGAGTAAAATAAAGTGGTGTAGACATAAATTTCAAATACTGTATGCTAACAATGTCTGCTTTTTTATCTTAATAAAAGTGAACAAACTTGAATATGCTGATTAGCATCAGACTGTTTCCTATTCTTCTTCACTAAGATGAATACCAACCATATTATGAAAGATTTGCATTTCTAATAGAGAATTGCTTTGAAACCAATTTTGAAAAAGGGAAAAAAAGAGTGATGTGATCATTTTTTATCTGTTCTTCTTTTCGTTTATCCTCTGTTATTAATCAGATCCATACTCTGAATGCATATGCTACATTTCATTCAAGGATTACAAAGTGTTACACAAACAATGATTCATGAAGATTCACAACCCTTGGTGAGTTGGGTAAATATTTATGTGAATGTCATACAGATTGGCAAACTGAGTCACAGAGAAGTAGTGTTTGTAAAAAAATTCCATGAAGTTTGAATGCAGATATTTTTTTTTGCCTATTCGGTTGAAAGACTTACAACTTCTATTTTTCAGATGTGTTGAGTATGCATATAGATCCTGAGAAGTCAATGAAAACTGGATTACAAGAGCAGCAAGTGGGGTGACCCAAGAAACTGTTGGCCCAAGATCATGTTTTCACATAGAAAATTTTAACTTACGGTTGCACATCTATTCTTCTTCCAAAGAAGGTGAATCTATTGCATAATCTATTGCATCTATTACAACAACAGCTAATGAGAACTTCTGATGTGATGCCTGAAAGGGGCTGAAAGGATAGAGTCCCAGACTAAGGAATACTTTGCAGTATTCTCTCCAGTCTCACTGGAGGCACTAAGGATCTCACTTACGATGGAAATGTAATATTTAGTTCTCTGTAAACAATACTATGCCTTTAAAAATTAACTTTGCTGATTGTGTCTGGACTGCAAGCACTATATCCTTAAAAATGTACTGACTGATGAAGTAGACAAATTCACTGCCTGATATTCCATGATTGCCGTTATGCTACATTTATGCCCTGAAGGATAACTGTGAGAAATGATGGTTTCCAAGGATATGTAGGAAAGCAGACTGCCTGTCTAGTGTAGATATCAGGGAGGATCCCTGAGTAGGGTCGCATTGCTTTCTGAATGCCTACCAAATCCTAATTGCTTGTGACAGAACTGGGTTTTGCCAGGTTAGTGTAAGACTTTGACTGTAGGGCCAGAAGAGAATAATAGAATTCAATCAGTAATTCCAAAAAACAATATTTCCTGTTTCATCATGAAAAACAGGCATAAAGAGCAAGAAGAGAATGTAAAGTACGTGCAGGCTTTGAAGAAGAGATTATGATTTTCAGCCTTTGTGTCAAAGAAAAACAGAAATATTTTGTCGGAATCTTTGTAACTGTGTTGCTTTCAAGGCTAAACTAAACCATGTGTTGATGGGTTCAGTGATTTGGAGGGAAATCAGTATTTTGTATGGTTCTTTCAGTACTTCATACTACTTTTCTGACACCCTGGAAAGTGTGCTAGACAGGCACAAGAAGATTTTCCTTAGACTTTGCCCAAACTGCAGAGAAAGAGTTACCTGGGCAGTGAAAGCAGCAGTTCCTGTTCAGCAGAGAGCCAACAGAGACTTCAGGAATTTTTTTGAGAAGTCTTTCCAGCAGTGGTTTATGTATTGAATCATCTCCAAGCCTCTGGTATACGGTTCATGGACCTATCGTGTAGTATTGTAGTTTTATAGTATTTTCAAACAAAACCATGATGATAAAGGTGCATAGCGCCTGATGACAATCTGACAGTGGCCCATTGATCCAAACTGCATGAGGTTCCCTGTCCTAGAGGCTGGAAATGTCAGTAAGTATTCTTACAGCAGAGAAGGCATGCCTTTGGAAAGATTTAAAGCCCTAAGTCTCCAAGATTGCAGATGTGCAAGCTTTGGATTGCAGTACTGATAACAGAAGGTCTTCAGATGTGTGGCATGCACATCACAACTACCGTAACTTCTGTCTTGTGCCTGAAAGCTCACAAGAATTTTCTGAGGACTCTCCAGGAGGGGATCAAAGATTTTCCATTTATTGAAGCCTCCAGAATTTTGCTCCCAATTCTAGTGAGAAATTAATGGTGACCCAGCAACGTAGGCGCACCTTTGCAGCATGTCTGACAACAGAAGTTAAAATTGTTCCTCCATCCTCTGATAGCACGTGCTTACATTGCATTAATGCAATCTCATGGTATAGCAGAAGTGCTCAATTTAGCTAATCTCTGCCCAGTCCTAAACATTCACTGACTGGTTCAGTTCTCTGGATGACAAGATCTCTAGCTGTCCCAACACAAAACTGAAATGTGCCTGCTCAGAAAAAATCTTCCAATTTTATCATATAATTTAAGCTACTTAATTTATTTCTCAAAGTTCCACTACCCTGAATGTAGAGATTTCAGGAAAATTTCAGCTTTTATTTAAGGAAAGGAAAAAATATGTACTCCAAAGTCTTATGTTTGTGGAAAAAAGCTTGGAGGTATGAAGAGAGTGTAGCCTAAAGCTTAGAAATCAGAGAGCATATTGATATTACTTGACGTTTCAAGTCTCTTGAGAACAAAAGATTTTTATTTGCTATTATTTGAAAATAAGGATAAAACCTGCCTTCATTGTAATAACTGGCACAACTCCCATTGATTTTACCAGGGCCTAGATTTCTCACATCTTTTTTTGGTCTTATGCAATTGCTAAAAATTTCTTAAAGTTGTTTTTTTGGTTGTTTTTCCTTTTTAGAAGATAATATGAAATCCAGCACTGAACAGCACAAATGCAGAATCAAAATGACATGCAGCACAGAGCCAGCTTTGCTATCTTCCTGAAAAATATAAGCCTTTGGCATTGCAGAGGTCTGTTATGGAGAATTTTACTATCGCAAACAGCAGTAGCAGCACATTTTGAATTTAGGTCAACAGATATTTGTCAAAGTCCTTAACTCTTACATGAATGCTATACTAAAACAATTCAGCTTGTGTCTCATCATTTACTATAGTACTTCTCTACAGTACTAGTCATGGATGATTTTGAGCTGGATTTTGTGCTAAGAGGTTTCTTCTTATTTCTATAACAAACTGCTATCCTCAAATATATCCTATTTGTCATGATTCTTAAACTGCAGCTTCTTAAATCAAGAGATTTGATACAGCAAATCCTACTATCTTCCTGTGATTTTCTTTTAATTGGGTTTGAAAGTGATGGAAATCCAGTGTGATCACATGAGGCTAAAGCATGGCTTGGCTTGCATTGGTATAAAAGTGAGTAAGATTGTCTTTCCATGTATAGACCAGTAACCTGTATTTTGTTGGAGGAAACAGAAGTGGTGTTATCTGTTTACTTACTATCATATGAAGCAGATGGGAAATTAGAAGTAATAGCCAAATGCCTTGACTCTCCCTGTGAATATGGCAAAGATAAAATAGCTAACAGCACAGTGAGTATCGTAATTTGCTCCTGGAAAAAGTCAGCAGCATTTTATTTCTCCCCCATGAGGAAGTGGGAGCATGACATTCTGCTTTAGAAGACACGCTTCCTGGTTATCAATTAAAATAAAAAATAGAGCCAGAACGAAGATTTTCTGATATAAACATTTTTTTCTTAAGAAAACTACAAAAATTTAATTTCAAACTAGAATATTTGCGGAATTTTAAGACCAAAATATTATCATTATAAAAAACTTGATTTTTTAAGAAATATTGAGATTTCTTCCAATGCACTTTTTATCAGAGATTATATTAACATCAAATGTAAACGTATTTGAAACCCCACTTCTGTGAACTATTTTGTGGGTTAGTCAATGACAGTATTGTTAACCATATGGAGATGTATTTTTACTTGTGGTCAATAAGCACAGTGGTTCCTGTAGGAGGAGTCTGTACCTGTGTTATCTAGCATGAGAAGGGACTGCACAGTACTCCAGGGCTTCAATTATAAAGGGAATAACAGTTCTGGTTTGACCAAAATAAGCTTGTATTAAAATCTCCATAACCAGCCTTTAACTGTTTTCATTTTAATTGGTGGACTTTTCCTATGTGAGAATGTTGTTTTTAAAAGTAAAATTTTGATGCATTTACAAAGGAAATGTTACTGCAATATGTATCACAAATTCTTGACCAATGCTAATCATACAGAGCTATTTCAAGAAAAAAATGCAGAGTGAGTTTGTTCTCCCCCAGAAAGCAGTTTTCAAAATAATAAAAGAGAATAAATGCAAACAATGACTAACAAACACAAGGTCAGGCAGCTGCCAGAACCTCTTGGTTTGTGCTCTGAGATGTAACGTTCCACTAAGCCTGTGTTCTACTTCTTACCTACCAACAAAGCATCCCAAACCACACATGGACAGCCAAGTAGAAGAATGCAGAGCCCACACAATCAGGGCTTTGAACTGGAACGTGAGTACTTAATAGAAACAACCTTTGGGCCAGTATTTTTCATTTGTCAGAACAAATTGGTAATGAATTACAAACCAATTTCATCAGAATCATCCTTTCAGTAGCTTTTGGGTTTGGTGGTTTCCAGAGCTGAGGGCCTCAGAGAATATTTTAATAGAGACAGCAGCTGTTGACGTTGCCTGGTTGTTCTTTCCTCCCATTCATTCTGGCTTACAAAAAGACCAGATGATGCTGATGCTTAGTGTTAACAAGCTCCCTGCTATACTCTTACTAGGTAGGCAGTAAATATTCACACTTAACTATGAGAAAACTTAAGTAAAAGATTTGTGCTATCACAATACCATGCTACACGCAGCGTGGGTCAAAGATGGAGAGTGATGTAATGCCACAGACTGCAGTGGAAGGACAGAATTGACTACTTTTCTGACCAAATACTACCTGCACAAGCTGGTGGATGTGCCCCATCAGCCTCACATCCATAGTGTGCTTGTACCTCCAGCACATGGGGTAGCTGTATCCCTGGCACAGGGCATGGTATATGCTCCAAGGGAGACCAACATCTATTTTTTTTCTGGGTAAGTACAGCCCTACCTAACAGCATGGGTAGACTGCTCCAGAGTGTGGATCTGGGACAAAGCTGAGGAGCTGGTGTCTGACTACAGGTTTACCGGCTCATCAGTTACCTTACCTACCATGCACCTGGGAATCCCACACCTAACTTAACTTATCCTGAGAAAGGCTAAATACCCACAGGAGGTTGAGGGAGGAAAAAAAATCAGCTTGGTATTTAAATAGGGGAAAAAAACCACCCAGTTTTTAGGTAATAAACTACAGTGGGAAGTAGAATATTTGTTAGGTAAAGACAGAGAAAGTAGGTAATGCTGAACTTCAGTATTTTGGACAGAGGAGGAAAGGGTTATGTCTAGGGCCATAGCATGGCTCAGTTAGTCTATCATGGCACAGAAAAATGAAGGGAAAAGAAGACTTACATGCTCTGTCTCTGATTTAAGGGCTCACTTTCTTGCACAGGGAGCCAGCAAGCTGTGGAGATGCTTCCTTTGAGTGAGGTCTTAGTGGGGTTGCTAGCGAGCTGAAAAGTGGTGTGGGGAAATATGTATGTACAACCAGACGCTTGGTCTTCATATGGCCTTGGCTGCATTGGCATGGGTTTGTCTTCCTCTGATCATAGTGTGTGATGTGCCAAAGATAATTTGATCTGTGATGTAGATCTTTCTAGGTGATGGTCCCTTTGCAGGGTGCTGTCAGCCTGAGGGAAGCTGTCTTTACCCTGCTGTGTGGATGTGGGCATTTGGGGGTCCCCTGTGCTGGAGGAGGCTCTGCCCTGAATTGTCCTCGACGAAGGAGTGGAATGAGGCATGGGGCTGAGGTAGGGGCTCAAACATCGCTTTTCTTCTGTTGCAGACTTGGAGGAAGACTTTACTGATGAGGATGATGACAAGGCGCAGGCTTTATTTGGAGAGGAAAGGCAGCGAGGAGAGGGCTTGCAGACAAGTGAAGCCGGGTGACATCTGGGTAAGCAGAAATGAGGATATGAAACAGCTACAATAAGCGTGTGTCCAAGGCAGGAGGCTGAAGAAGGCCGCTCTCTCCCCTCGTTACACTGCCAAGTCTGCCTCCGCGCTGAGAGCCCCGGGCCCGACCGGGCACGGACGCGCCTCCTCTGAGGTACCACAGCCCCGGGACGCTCGCCTACGCCAGCAAAACCGGAGTTCGCCTCGGACAGATTCTCCTTCTCTCACCCTGCGATAACGAGACAGATGTTTTCTCTCGGAAAACACCCCCAGGCCGCTTGCCGCCCGGCAGCGAAGACCCACCCGCCCGGGGCGGGCCGAGGGCGGGGCGCCGCCATGACGGGGCGGTGGAGGCGGCGGCGGTCTGTTTGCCTGCCCCAACATGGCCGCCTCCAGCCAGGTAACGTGCCGGGCCCGGGGCTGAAGAGCCTGCGGCTCCCGGCTCGGCGCTGAGGGGGGGTGAGGGCACTGCGGGGGCGGCGGGAGCGCGGGCGGCTCCCGGCGCGGCCTCCCCTCCCCGGCGCGCTGGAGCCGAGGCCGCGGCGGCCTGGCCCTGTCCCTGTCAGGGGGAGGTGGTGTGAGGGGGGGACGACAAGGCCAAGTCAACCCCAGCGTCTGCCCCGCAGCTTTGACACCCACCCCCTGAGTTTACTGAGGGCAGAGGAGCACGTGCACATTCCTGCTGTTGTTCCTGTTATCGTTATTTTTTTACGAGTACCCAGAACCCATCAATTTGAGGGGTGTCGGTGGGAGGTTTAAGTGCTGGCTGTCACCGGCGGATGGGGTGGGGATAGCCGCAGGGATGTACTGGCGCCTTCAGGCGTATTTTAACCAATGCGGGAACTCTTAAATCTCCCTTCCAGGACTCCTGAATTTCATTTTTTCCACGAGTTTTGATGGCTGTGTTTGGTGCAGCGTCTGTGTACGTTTATGTTTACGTGTCTGTAGCACAAAACCAACCCAAAACTGAGCAATAAACTGCCAAACTTCGTAAGTGAGCGTGGTGCTCCCTCTGCTGACAGCTGCCGTTTAGCTCCGTTCCAGTAACGATCAACTTTCATTTTCAGAAGTGGCTTCTACAGCAAATAAATCTTCCTGCCCTACGTTAAAGTTTTACATTAACCTTTGTAGTAATTTCAGGCCAATTGAGTCACCTGTATAATCTGAGCTAACATTGCACGGGGAGACTGTTTCAGTGTGTTTTCAGGAGGTACTTTTTTAATATTTGTGAAAGGAAGTGATAATAGTAGTGAATAATTCCCTGCTGCATGCTTTTTCTTCTGTAGTCATGTTGGCCTTCGTAAGGGGAGTGTGAGATGCTACCAAATAAATTTTTCCAATTCTGTGCAGTTGAGTGTGATTCCTTAGTTCCGAAATCAAGGCAGACCGTTGGTTTCTGTGCCTGCAGAATTGAGCCTCGAGTAATGATGCAACAGCCAAGGCAGAGAGTTTAGGCCCAGTTCAGACAGAAACCAAGGGAAGGTTCTGTTGTCTTGGCAATGCGGGTAATGCTGTCTGAGATGCCTTCAGCCCCTGAAGGCATCTGGGTGGTGTTGGCAAGCGTGACACAGCACGTGGGGAAGATCTTCAGCCTCTTGAGCAGCAGATGAAAGCCCAGGCAGTGTGGGGTAGGACATCTCTGACAGTTTTAAGTGCTGTTGTTTAGGCAGCTGAGTCGTACCTCATCTGTCCCTTGATCTGTTGTTCAGTTTAGAGGTTATGAAAGGATGGAAAATAGTCTTTCAACCTCAGTTTATGTGCTAGTTTGCTGAATATTGAGACATGACTTCTTGGCTGGAGAATGTGGGAGTTTGTGAGACCAGAAGTGGCAAAAGATGCAACAAAACCTGGAGAAGGCCAGTGACCCTTAAGTAACTCACTGGTAGGCAAATGCTGTGTTGCCATAAGTTCAATATTTAATATATGCACACAGTTTTCTCTTCCTTCTCATGAGAGGAATGTGATTTACGTGAAGTTTAGCCTAGGGAGATGTATGGAGCATCTGGTCGCTAGTTCTTGGACATCTAAGTATTGAACACATTTTTATACTCTCAAAAAACCCATTTTTTGCCAATGTCATATTCACTTGAAAGTGGCAATTAGGAAAAAGGAGCCAAATGGAAACAGTTCATCTCCAAGTCAAGCATTTGGTTAGGCAAGAATAATTTAGAAGCTAAGACTGTACAAATCTCATGGCAGCTCCACATATTTTTTTTTTTTTCTCTTGTTTTGCTTTGGAGAGACTGCAGAGAGAAGAAAATTAACTGTATGAAATACGAAAACAGGAGAGGCAAGCAGGTTAAAAACTGCAAATGGATGTAGTGGTATTGTGAATAAAGGAGTGGAGAAAAACAGAAAAACTGGAAAATGAAGTCTAGCATCATGGCAGTCTTTATAAAGCTTTATTTTCCTGAGGGATTATCTTAATAAAGAGAGTTTAATAACCAAACCTCAGAGATGAGGAAAACCATGCTATTGACTGAGGAAGAACATACTTTGTAGACTTGGTTTTGTCAGCCCCAAATAATTCATAAAATCTGGAATTATTGAAAGTCCTGTTACTGTCACAGAGATGACATGAATGGGGGGGCCATCTCTCTGGAGCAGACCGAAGTATTTAATTTTTCACATAGAACGCTTACTATGTGGTGTTACTTCTGCTTCCCAGGTCACCAGCATGGATGTTAAAACCAGCGAAGATCATTTGAAAGTCCATAAAATGAAGAAAAAGGTATTGAGGAAGCAGGTCAGAGCTCAGCATACATTGATGAGACATGAGGGCATTGAGTGCACATCCCATGCCACGCAGGTAACTGGCAGTTCTGATTGTAATGGTAGTGTGAAAATGCTGTTTATCTGTGTTCGATTCCTTCATATGCTTTGTCTAAAATGCAGTTCTCCTCCAAAATGCACTTCCTGAGATTGAGGGTTTTCTGTGCCTCTTTGATTTCAAAGCAGAACTGTACTTCAGCCATTTAATGTCTGTGGAGACTTTGATGGCCTTTGGATAAGGAGGAGGAAGTGTGGGAAATGTTACTGTTACCTTGTTGAAAAAGATGAGCTGCTTTGTGGTTTTTTTTTTTCTGTGGCTTTTAGCTTTTGTATCTTTCCTCTATACTTCTCTATCAAGTATGATTTGTCTTGTTTAAACTCTCTGTTAAAAACATTACTTTCTTAGAAATGTTTTCCACATTGTTTTCTTCACCTAAATTGATTAAGGCTGTGGTTCTGTGGGGGTTGAACTGATTGACTGACTTGCAACTGTTGAAATGGGGACAACTTTCTCTTCCCTTGCACAAAAGGGGACAAGATAGGAAGGAATTCTGCTTTCTTATGATGCTCAGTGAACTTTACCATAAACCACCTAACCTAACAGAAGACCACTCAGCTTTTTCATCTGTAGTTTTCTGCCACACTAGATACTACAGCAGATCAGAGGGTGACCTTGCAGATGCTGGTATAGCAAAAAGTGAAAGGAACTTGCAGACAGAAAGGGAAGAAGTCAGAGAGTTTATAATTTCCTTCCTTCAGTTGTGAGGAGATGCTGATGGCTTGAAGCACTGTAGAGCAGTATCGTTTATTCTAGCCTTGTTCATCTTGATCCTGCAAATTCTTCCTATTCAAATGTGGAAACATCAGTTAGATCTTTATACTTTTTTGTAACAAAATTTGGCTTAGTCTGCACTCAGATTTCACAGCACATGGGCATATGCTGAAATGACCCAGCAATCTTGTATATATTGTAAGCTCTTTGGAGCAGGGACTGTGTTTTTTCTAGTGTTGCTTGGAAATGGGTCAGTAATCCGTGACTTGTTCCCCTCAACATTGCTCCAGATACAAATTATCCATTGAATCTATTCAAAGAGTAGTTTTGGGGTCCAGCAAGATCCTCATTGATGATGGAACATTTGAATAAGTGATGTATGAAACAAAATCATAGCGCTAGTGATAAACTTGTGTCAAGAATACAGAAAATGCTTTAAGGCTTTGTGCAAGAGTCTGATTATATTGAAATTGCTGTCAGAACGTGATCAGTTGCTGTACATGCTGCTGTTGCATAGTGACCATCTTTGTAGAAGAAACGCGTACAGCCAGTGAAAGCAGTGGTTTGAGTCTCTGTGTTTCGTCTACACATGTGGGCCTCCCCATTAATAACACTCTAGAAAATAACAATAATTAATAATGTGGTCAGCTTTGAAAAATGTGGTCAGTAACGAACAGCCTGATGCAGTGCTAAGAGCAAGTATTAACAAAGCCATCGCAATAGGCATAATCACAGCAGTACCTCAGGTGTGCTCACTATATAGCTCACTATATGTATTTTTTTTTAAAATAATCCTTCAGTTTTAAACCTAATTTTCTGTCTTTTAGAGGAGTGAAATGCTATCATTTGAAACAATTGAACACTTTATCTGCTGCCTTCAGAAAAGGTCATAGAACATTTATAGACTTTAAGGAAAAGATTGTCTGAAAGCTTTCTGGAAAGGTATTACATGGAGTCAATCTGAGTAAATTGTTGCTAGCTGTTTGGAGTCACCATAGCTTAATCAAAACTTCAAGACTGCATCCTCATTTGGCCTTAAAAAGGGACTTAAATTTCTTTCAACCACCATGATTAGATTGAACATCCAGTTATGGCATATAGCTATTTAGATGTCAAAAGAACTTGTTAATTTATTTTGAAAAGGCCTATGTATTTTCTTGAATGCAAGGATATTTCTTGAATAAAAGTAATTTGAAAAGTTCTGTTTTGTTGTTTCTTCTAGGATTTGGCAAACCATCAGCAATCCTCACAAAGTGCAGTCCTTGATATTTTTGGACATAAATCACTATGAAAGTGTAGAATTAATAATTGGGCATTGTGCATAAAGTACTCTGTGTTAACTAAGGATGGGACAGAAATCCCTTTTGTTTATAAAAAAAAGAGGGAAAATTTTCAGATAAGAGTGCTGGAGCAGAACTAGATGCTCTGTTTCTAGAGGCTCATGCTTTTTTTTGGGTGAACCTGATGTATCGGGACATGAGTTGGGACTGGGAATACCAGTCTCTCTATGCTTGGAGAGGCTCCTTGGCGAACATGAGAAAACCATTCTTAAAGAAAGGAATCACAGTTTCCAAAGGTTTTTCTCTTTGTTTTTGTTAGTGGTAGCAGGTCTCTGGAAAAATATCCATTTTAGAAACCTCCAAAATTGTGCATGTCAGTGTCACTGGAGAAAAGGATGCTGAGTGGAGACTTTATTGCTCTCTACAACTGAAAGGAGGTTGTAGTGAGGTGGGGATTAGTTTCTTCTCCCAAGTAACAGGCAATAAGACAAGAGGAAATGGTCTCAAGTTGCACCAGAGAGGTTTAGATTGGATATTAGGAAAAATTTCTTCACTGAAGGGGTTGTGAAGCATTGGAACAGGCTGCCCAGGGAAGCAGTTGAGTCACCATCCCTGGAGGTATTTAAAGGACGTGTACATGTGGTGTTGAGTGACGTGGTTTTGTGGTAGCTTGGCAGTGGTAGGTTGATGGTTGGACTTGATTATCAGAAGGTCTTTTTCCAACCAAAGCAATTCTATGATTTTATGCTGCTACATGCATTAATGGAGGAGGCCTTTTTGCCAGAATATGTGTTGGGCAAACAAAGGTTGTCTCAGCCTCATATACCAAGCTCATTAAAGTGTAAATATCTTGTGTGGAATACGTAAAAGAATACTAATGGACTTACTTCCAAGTAAGCTGGTCTCTTGGTAGAGTGTTAGTTTTAAATGAACCAATAGTAATTGCTAATTATCAATTTTTTTTAATTCCTCTTCAATTAGAGTCTGGTTATTGCCAATGCTGGTCTTGGTAATGGGATGAGTAGACACCAACTGCTCAGGATAGTAGAAGAGTATGGCTTGGTGGAAATGCTCTTAATGCCACCGAATAAACCATATTCATTTGTGAAATACGGGACAACAGAAGAAGCCAAGAAAGCCTTTGATGCCCTTAATGGAAAAGAAGTAACACTGGAAGACTTTGGTCAAAACATTGTTCTATATATTAATTTTGTGGAAAAAGGTATAATTTTTCTGCTCTCCTATATATCCAACTTCTTGCATACTTTTGCTTTTACTTCCTAGGTTGTAAATATAGTTAAAAGCACACTGGGTTCTGTAAGTAGACACAGAGAATGAAAGCCAGAATCTAGGATTCAAGACATAAAATAATCTTTCCTCCTCTATTTAATGATAGGATACTCTAATTTGAACTGCTTTACTGGGAAGCAAGAGGAGAAACTATTTTAGGTAGTTTCCAGACCGTTCAATACTGCACTTGAAGGTTTTGTGATTAACAAGCTAAATTGGTACCCAGGAGATCTCTGGACAGTCACTGGGATTTTTGTGTGACCTTGGTCTTGTGATCTCTATCTCAATTTCAAGAAGGAAAATAGACACAATAATTTCTGGGTTTTTCCCCCTTCTCTCCAGGCTTTTTTTTAATGGTTGACTATAGGCTGTTTAGGTTTAGAACTGTCACTCTTTCTATGAGCTTTTGTAGTGTTTAGTGAAAAGGGTTCCTGGTGTTGGTCTGTACATTCTGCCAGTGAATAGCTTTTTTTAAAGCTCTTAGGATAGCGAACTGAGTATCCCTACATCACCAATATTTTATGTTCATCTGGATATTGCATTATATTCCTCCATATTTGATTACAGATTGCTTCTCTGGACAGAGAAGCAATCTGGTGATTTGGTAAATCACCAACGTTCTAGAAAATTAAAATAAAATGCAGGTAGAATCCTGAGGTGATTGGGAAATTCTTCTTACCATTATTTTGACAGGAAAATCACAAATGGTTTTGTATTTGAATAGTGTGGAGTCTTGTTGGTTTTATGCAGTAAAATTTTTAGAAAGTGCTTGGCATGATGCAAAATTTGGGCCTTACCGTGTTTTGTCATGTCAAAAAGGGTTCTTTCATTCACCAAATAAGACCTCGATGAAGGCTCCATTGTATCATTAAAGTAAATATTTCTACAGCTATACTATATGCTCATATATATAAATATCCCTATGGTTTTATTTTTTCTAAACAGTGACAATATTCTCTTTTTCCATCCACCCTAGTTTTCTGGAAGAATGCTGTTCCGACAAGCTTGCCTCCAGGCCTAATGGTCATTGAAAAGGTTATTTCTCCAGAGGAAGAAAGGAGGATGTTGGAAAGTATTGACTGGATAGGAGATGAAGAAACTCAAAACGGTGGGCAAAACCATAGAAATCCAGACCTTCATACTTTTATGCTGTTTTTTCCTGCAGTTTCAGTTTACAAGAAGTCTTCATCTTGGTAAATGTATTGTTTGAAATCACTGTGTATTTGTTCTTGGTGTTATAGAAATTGGGTCTTATATTGGAAGTGATAAACTCCTGGGGGCAAGTGGTCTGAATTGATACTCTGGTATGGATTTAGTTGAATAATATTGCTGCATATTAAAACTAAGGTCTATTAAAACTATAAAAACTAAGGTCTTTTTCATGTGTCTTAAACCAAGCACAAGACTATTCTTGTGAAGGTTACCGTTGTAATTTGATGTGCAACTGAGGAGCTGTGTCTTCTCTTAAATCAAGAAGAAGTCAGTGAAACACACATTCTGGGTGCTTTTGTGCTTTCACTTGAGCTCTGTGGAGTTAAATTGCTTAATAAATTAATTGTTCTTGGAATTCACTTCAAGGTTTCTCTGTAAATTTTGTTCCTTGAAGCAACACAAAGGGTTATATTGACCTTAGCTAGCACGTAACTTGGTGATTGGTGGAAGTAAAGGATCCTGCTGCATCCATAGGATATTAATCAAGTGCAGGTTCAAGGGCAACACTAAAGATGCATTAAACATGACTGAAGAAGATTGGCGCTCTCTACTTCTTGCATGTACAAAACCACCATCATTTTGACTTCAAACAGCAGGGAATGTGATGCTTGATGCAAATACAAAAGATAATAAGGCAGAAGAAGTGTATGCCATGAAGAGCAAGGGTCACATACATTCTTCCAACTGTTAATTAAAGGATGTTTAGGTGTAACAGGTCAGATGGAATAGGGAAGCATAGCAAATTGCCTATACTGTTTTATGTAGTCTAATCTTAAACTTGTGTCATTTTACAGCCCAGAAGACTTTAAAACATAGAAGAGTAAAACATTTCGGATATGAGTTTTGCTATAGTAACAACAATGTTGATAAAGACAAACCTTTACCTGGAGGTGAGAACTTCTTTATTAAATCATACTTATTTTGTGCTGATGTTTGAACCATTATATAAAGCCTTTAAGCCTCACTGAGTTGTGAGATTCTGATAAAAGGAGAGCCTTCACTGTATCTTAAGCACACACTGAACAGTGCTTTTGAATAGGATCCATTCTAAAGTATTGTGAGTGCTTGAGGCTTGTTTTCCAATCGCTTGCAGCCAAGGGTTGCTGCCCTTTGAGGTCCAGTCAAATAAGGCTTTTGGGATTGTAATTGTCATTCTTTTTTAGCTTTTGTTTCATAAAACAATCACGTTAGAAATTATATATTCATTTGTTTGGGGATTGTGATGTATATTGTTGTGTATATTTACCTAGCTTGAAGCTTGCTGGATGCACACTGAAATAAAACTTCCTTTGGACTAAAAGCAATTTTGAAAAGGTTTGAGTAACTCTTATTTGGAGTTCAGAGCTGTGAGTCAGAGCAAAGCGAGTGAGTCATCTTATAGTCTTAGATTTAAAAATAATAAAATAGGGGAGTTAAATTCCTATAAAGCTTGAAGGTGTTTAAGGTGATGTATGTGTACTGGGGTGGATATAGCTTCCAACAGAAGGATTCTGGCTACATTGTGGTTTTAACAGTGAAACTATATGATCATAAAAGCATTGATAATTGAGCTGTTCTCTAGTCTCACAGCTAGAATATTTTGTGTGAGAAAAGCATAAACAGTTCATTGGAGGAGAACAATTGAAAAATAAAAAAAAAAATAGTTTCATGAAAGGGCTGTTACTAACATGTTTGTGGGTGTTACCTCAAACAGAATTTTACAATGAAGTCCTCGGATAAAATAGCAAATGAAAGATTCTGTGAAGGACTGTAACTTTCATTCCTGTTTCAAAACCAGTTTAACCTCAGCAGATTTTATTTAATCTAATTCAGTAACAGATTTTAAGGGCATAAATTTATTTGGAGAGCTCTCTGCACAGCATCTGACTTTCTGTATAATAATTTTGCTTCTTGACCGCAACTTTTTTTCTGTAATTGGTGGAAACTTTGCCTCTGATTTGATATACTTTTATTTAGAGAGGGTGAAGTTTGCATTTGTAAGGAGTAGGCCTGATCCTTTTCTGACTGCGGAGGCATTGGTGGAATGGCCTTTCTAATTGTGATATGTTATAAATATATTGGACTTGCAGATCAGGGCTCCAGTTCTGATATGCGTGTTACAGCAAATGTAAAGTGATCATTATTAAAGATGGATTTATGTATATCTGAAGCTGTTTCTATGTATTTTGTCCAGTTACTACATTTATTGTGAAAAGAAAGGATAAAAATGTAAAAAGCTATCCTGTCTTGCTTATAGTTTTGTTTCTGTAACTAGGTCTTCCTGAAATTTGTGACCTATTCTTGGAGAAGTGCTTGACACAGGGATATATCAAACATAAACCTGATCAACTGACTGTAAATCAGTATGAACCTGGACAGGGTAAGTTTATTTGTCCTTCAAAAATTTTGAGCTCTTTACCTTACATTGTGGCTTAGCCTTGGTGGGCAACTAAAGCACCACATAGCCTCTTGCTTACTCCCCCTCATTGAGATAGGGGAGAGAATCAGAAGGATAAAAGTGAGAAAACTCGTGGGTTGAGATAAAGACAGTTTAAATTTAAAAAAACAAAACAAAACAAAAAACCAGCAAAAAAAAGTGATGCAGAAAACCCAAGTTGCTTACTACTGATGCCCCACCAGTCCCTGAGCAATGGCATCTTAGTAAACTTCACCCCTAGTTTTATTGCTGAGCACAATGTCATATGATAAGGAATACCTCTTTGGTCAGTTGGGGTTGGCTGTCCCAGCTGTGTTCCCTCCCAACTCCTTGTGCACCTCCAGCCTACTCTCTGGTAGGGAAGCATGAGAATCATAAAGGACCTTGACTGTGAAAGCACTACTCAGCAATATCTAAAACATCCCTGTGTTATCAACACTGTTTTCATCTCAGATCCAAAACATAGCACCATGCAAACTACTGTGAAGAAATTTAACTCTATCCCAGCCAAACCAGTACAACTTAAATGAAAATCAGAAGAGAATAGTGTCTAAATGTGACATGGTGTAGGAACAGGATTTAAGCACCTGTTTAGTGTATTTCCGCTGTGACCAGAGATGCTTTGAATCAAAACTAAAGTCTTTAAACTGGTTTCTGAAGCCGGGAGCTTGTGTTTAGAAGTACATTCTTTGATACCACTGTTACGGAAATTGATGGTGTTTCAGAGTCCAAGGCAATAACATGGAAACGAAACATAAAAAGATAGAGGAATAAATAGTCGTATTTGGTTTTGTAGTCAAGTGCATTTTTTCACTCCAGACTCTTCTTTCTCACTGTACTGTGCATGCAGTCTCCAGCAAATGGCTCTTGCCAGTACAGATGATATAATGTTAGTAGATGTGATATATGGACTCATAAGGATGATACAAGGAGTGTTCCCTTATCTGAGGAATAAGAAATTACTCTATTTCTTTAATATTTCCTAAACTGGAGACATCTGAAGAGACATTTGCTTGTAATCACACCTCTAGGGAATAAATCACATGCTGTGCTTTTTCCTAAGGTCAGTCATCAAGGCTAAGTGTCTGGCTTCCTTTCCAGAGTGGATATCTCATTTGTCCTTAGGAGGAAAGGACAACGGCATTTCTTTCAGAATTAATGTCTGACAGCTAATACAATGTCTGCCAAACAGGAGACTGAAAAGCTGTTCCTATTGGTTTACATATCTGACAGTGTTAAATTGATAGTCATGTATTTCTGGCTGGGACATCAGAGGAGACTAGTTAGAATTGTAGGTTTCTATCGAGAATAGAAGTAGTTTTTTGTTTGTTTTTGTTGGCTTTGGATTTCAAAAAAAAAACCTAAACCAAATTAGCTTTTGTTAAGTGCAAGTTGTTAGGATATGAATGAGCCAGAGTGGAAGTCAGGGTATGTAAGCTGTAGCGGCTACACTTAAGACACATTAATGAATTCCTTTTTGAGGGCACTTTTTTCATTCAGGGTCCTAGTAATGTTTAAAATTGTAGATTGAGACTTGAAAGTTACCATCTAGTTTTGAATGCTTAGGTCACCATCTCTTACTGTGTGCTGCGTATATGGATATGAACAGTAGGTAGGTAGGTCAGTGTGGTCTTGATTGAGTTGTCTGAGTGATGTTGAAGAGCAGTGGATGTTCTGTTGCACAGTGAACTGCACTGACTTCAGTGCGCATCTGAAGGCAGAGTTTCAGTGCTCTGAATGAGGCAAAGTTATGAGCAAACACAAACAGGTATGTGTCCTTGGTTTTCAAGTTTCACTGATTTTCTATCAGATTAAACGTTGGCCTCATAAAACACTTCTACTACTTTCAGAATATTTACATCTGGAGGTAAAATCTAATATATAGGGCTGACTGACACTGTTAGGAGAAAATATTTCCAGCTCAAAAATTCGATAGTGTCCAAAATGAATGTGGGTAGAGTTTTTAATAAGCAAATAAAACTGTTTTTATTTGGATCATGTAGGAGTTAACTCTGCTTGGGCCTGCAATGGTGTCAGAGGAAGGTGTAGTTCCCAATTCCTGTGAGCTGTCTGCTGGCCTTGCTCCACTGCTGGCTACAGTTCCCCACCATGTGGTGAGATCTTGCTGTGGCACACAGTGCTGTTTCAGCGCTTCGTGTTAAAATGTGTGGTACAAGCTGCGAGGAATGGCAATTTCTTTCCAATTAGCAGATGTAAAATAAAAATAAATAAGAAAAAATTGCTGTCCCTTTGGCAATTCTCAACTCTGTGTGGTTACTCATACACACAGCAACAGATGTACTACCCTGAAGTTAGCCTAGCAATGGTGTGTGGAGTTCTCTTGGGAACTGCAAAGCAGAGGCAGAGTTTGACCCTGGCAGTGCCTGCGTTTGTGGTAGTAGGTCCTAATTCTGAAGCTGAGACCCTTAGCACAGTCATTTGCTTAGCAATAGAGGGAGTATTTAGTATGAGTCCTTCTCTGTGAAGAAAATGAGGGAGAAATACATGATCATGGACGAACTTGGGCCCAAAATCACCTAATGTAGCATAACTGTTAGTGAGAAGTGCTAAACTGCCTAAGGGGAGAGCACAGTGATTTCAAGTGCTCTCTGCAGCAAGGAGACCATTTGGAGTCTTCAGAGGGTGAGTTAGTCTTTTAGATATTTCCACTGATTATACAGGATCTAATCTGGAAGTTTTGTTTGTTCGGCCGTACATCCCAGTTTTCTATATTGACATCCATGGAAATAGAGAGCTTACTAACAGAGATACCACTCTATTATTATTATACTGACTTTTTTGTGGTTTTTTTTCCTTATGCAGGAATTCCTCCCCATATTGATACACATTCTGCTTTCGAGGATGAAATAATCTCTCTCAGTTTAGGATCTGAGGTAAACTTAATGTTTGCATGTGTTTTGATGATGCTTTACTGAGAACTTTGATTTTTATATTGTTTAATGCAAGTTAATTTGATTTTCCATGGTGTCTGTTCACACTCTTTTGAGTTTAATATCAAGCATGTAAGGTAATGTGACATGCTAATTAAATAAGTAACTGCAATGAGATGTTGTTACTGGAAGATTTGCCAGTGATATCAATGATACCCTATTTTTAAATCTTAGCATCCAGTTCTCCACCAACCTTCCTTCATTTTGTATTTAACTTAGAGGTTATATCACTCCTGTTTATATTTCTACTTCCATTTTTTCCTGTGTCATCAGCTGTTCCCTCTGGTCTGCATAAGCCTCCCATTATATATATATTCAGTACACCTAGAGTAGGCTAACGTAGTTGTATTTATTACCTGTAGAAGGTCCAGTCAGAGTCTGAACCCCACTGAGCTGGTCATGGTACAGGCAGAGGTAGACTCTGATCTCATGAGCTTCCAATGTATGCAGATGATGTAGAAAAAGAGTGGAAAGGGACATGGAAGAACAGTGGACTAGCATGAAGTCACGCAGCATATCAGGAACAAGGCTGAAAACAGGCTGTATCATCTAGTGTCAGTGCTCTAATTAATGTCTTTGCTTTTACTCTGTTTGGGTTAATCTATTGCATCTGTGCCGATCCATGTTTTACAAATTTAGCATTACCTTCTCTGCCTTAACCACTACTGCAGCCAGTCTGCTACTTGGCCTTCCCTTTCTGTGTATTTCTTGTGAGTGTGTTCTACACATCTGCAAGGCCTGCTTCCCTCACTGCCTTGGGCTTTTTGTGACAGGAGTTACATGTATTGCTGTGTATTCCCATGGTACTGGATAAATAGAAGCTTAGCAAGGCTAAGAACAAGTTATTGCAGCGGGTAATAAAGGTTTGACTTTTGAATCTTTCCATTGAAAAGCTATGAATGCTGTGATAAGAATGATCTAATCTGCTATTTGTTTTTTCTGGCAGTGGTGTGTGGATGACACAGATGTGCATGCTTTATAGAGTTGCATTACTGATAGCATTCTCCTGTTACAAAACAACTTTGATTATTGCTCTGGGTTTGTCTTACTCTTTAGGCAGAGAGAGGAACATGGCTGTATATTCTGAGCACTGACATTTTTTGAATCTTTAGTCTGGGCTGTGGCATCCACTTCCTCTTTTCATCTTGCAAGCTGTGTAGTGGATGCGGAGCTCCTGGGCCTAGGAGTGAAACCAAGGAAGGATAGCTTTTTCATTCGTGTGCAGCAGTGGCACATCTGCGTTCTTGGTTGCTTGAAAAGGTGGTTGCTTGAAAAGGAGGGGTCAGCATTGCTAGTCCTCTCAGCCTGATCATAGATGTATTTGTCCACCACTCACAAAAGCATCCACTCAAGTAGGAGCGTCTGGGATTAGTTGTGAGGTGGTATGCACAGTTGCAGTGGAGTTCTTACTACTTTTGTTTTGGAATCTCCCAATATAGAGGCTACTTCCTTATGTGGCTTCTAAACTTGTCATAGCGACAGCGCGTTCTCTGTTCAACAGCAGCGTTGTCTTTAACAGTGCCAACACCTCCATGGAAGGTAGCACATGGGAACGTTGGTTGCTGTTATGAGCAACCATCTCTAGGAGCAGGGGTCCAATTGATCTTCTATGTAGTTATCAATCCTAAGTTTAATTTTTCTAATACGTGCTAAGCATTCAGAGCAGCACAGCAACAGTAGATGATCCCAACTTACAGCTGTTCCTATGTTGATATTGTAAATAAAAAAAAAAATAGTTTATTTTGTAAAAAACACATTGGTGCTGTAATTTCACATGTTCTGCCTCAGTCTGCAGCCCCAGGCTTTCTTACCCTTTCCATGTCAATTAAAAGGCTAACTCTGGCACAGGTGCTCCATTACTTCATTGATGAGGCACCATAGGCAGTGCATTTCTAGGTGATTATGTTACCGCACACCTTTGTGATGATCTCAGAGATGGCCAAAAGCAGAGTGATTTTAATCACTTGAGAAATACAAACCTTTCTGGAAAGTGGATTGCCTGGAGCATTATGATGCTGTTAAAAATTGGAATGTGTACATTTCAATCAGGGAAACGGCCAGACTTGGGCCATTTCTAGATATTTCAGGCATAGGCATTGGATACAGTCTGTTAGATAGCTCTGAAGTTTCAGTGCCTTTTCCTAATGGGCCATTAATGCACTTCTCAGGTGCAGACAATCACAGCACACATGTAGTAAAACAAGCCAGTGGCCCATTAAGTGCTACATTATTTAATGGCTTTTCCTTCTTGTACTTTTACAACTTTTTATGATTCTTTAGGGTGTTTTTGTGCACATAGCTCTTCATCTGATTTTAGAATATAAGTAGCAATTGCAGTTATATGCAAGTTAACTATTTTAGGAGTGAAGCCTCCGACACTATTCCTATTAAAGCTTACCATGTACAAAATTTACACACTCTCATAATAAATAATTGGAGTTGCATATACAGCAGCAAACTTTGGCATCTGTCTCTCCTCTCTTCTCTCTGTAGTGTGACTTATTTTTTTTCACCTGAATAAGTTAGGCTGCAACATAATGAAAAACATACATGAACAAAATCTTATGTCTTGTCCTTTCTTTATTCTCCTCAGCAGTAAACGCACACAAGGAGAAATAACCTTGCAGCCCAACTGGTTTTGTATTCTACTTTGGAAGCTGACTAACAAGACACTTCAGAAGAAGAAAAGAAAGCAGAATACCTCATATAGTTTATTCTTATACTAAGTCATGGAAAGAGCTTTTCTTTCGATTGGTTGTATGCTTGCCCTTCGAGGATCTGACATAGGCAGATTCTAGTAACTAAAATAAACACTTTGGCTTATGAAAAAGAAGTCTGTGACAGAGCAGGGGACTAAACACAAGTGCCTTCTTAGCCTAGCGCATTAGCTATCAGCATAGGTTCTTAAACTTCTTTTATCCTCTTCACAGAATTGTTTAGGTTGGAAGGGACTTCTTGAGGTCATCTAGTCCAAGGCCTCTGCATAAACAGGGTCAGCTAACACAGCTTGTCCAAAACTGTTCTGTTGTGTTTCCATTATCTCTGCAGATGGAGACTTCAGAACCTCTCTGGGGAACCTGTTCCAGTGTTTGACCTCCATCACAGTAAAAAAAAAAACTCTTTTATTGTGTTCAGATAGAATCACATAGGTTTTAAATTGTGTCCATTGTCTCTTTTCCTGTTGGTGGACACTGCTAGGAAGAATCTGGATCTTTCTTCTTCATTCCCTCCCATCAGGTATTTATACATGTTGATAAGAGCCGTCTTATCTGAGCCTGAGCCATCTCTTCTCCAGGCTGATCAGTCTGAGCTCTCTCAGCATCTCCTCATACAAAGATACTCCTTAATCATCTCCTCATACAAAGATACTCCTTAATCATCTCCAAGTCCCTGTGCTGGACTGCTTAGTAAGTCCATATCTTGTATTGGGAAGTCCAGTACCGGTACTGGACAGAGTACTCTAGTTGCATCCTCACCAGTGCTGAGTAGAGAGGAAGGATTACCTCCCTTGACCTGCTGGCAGTGCTCTTCCTGTTGTAACCCAGGAAGCCGTTAGCCTTTTTTTCTGTTAGAGTACACTGGTGGTTCATGTTCAACTTCTTGTCCAGCAGGACCCCAAGGTCCTTTTTGGCAAAGCTGCTTTCTAACTGATCAGCCCCCATTGCATAGTGATGCGTGGAGTTACTCCTGACCAGGTGCGGGATTTCGCACTTCCCTTTGTTGAATTTCATGAAGTTCCTGTTGGCACCAGTTGTCCAGCCTGTTGAGGTCCCTGTGGATGGCAGCACAATCATGTGGTGTATGAGATGCTCCTCCTGGTTTTGTATTGTCTGTAAACTTGCTGAGGGTGCACTCTGACCCATTGTCCGGCTCATTAATGAAGATGTTAAACAGTGTTAGCCCCAGTATCAACCCTGAGGGTACGTTACGTGTATCCAACTGCACTTTGTGCCACTGCCTTCTTCAGTGATATCTTGCAGCCTAAATCACACTGTTGAGAATCAGTCTTTTCCTCAGTGGCAAATGAGTTTATCCGGTAACAAAGCACTTCGTATTATTTTGTTAGAGGAATCATTGTAAGTCTAATTTGTTTGTGTAAATGCAATTTATGTTAAAAAAGGAGTAGCTATTGGCATGTGGCATATATGTTCATTGTGAATAAGAACAATCTTGAGAAGAAAATAAGGGCATGATTCTTCACAATACTGCATTTGTCTTGCATCTGATAACCTACAGCAATCCAAGTTCTTACGCTTGTATGTAATGAGGCAAAAGCATAGGTGTGAGATTCTCTTTCCTGTCTCAGTCGCATGGAGCAGCTTTATCAAGAGGCCCAGAGAAACCAATTGGCTCAATTTTGTTCTAGTTGGTGTAATACCTTATGTTTTGGGGAGTTTACAAGGCAGATTAAATTTGATTTGATGGAGAAAAATCTCACTATTACTTTGTACTCCTGCCTAGCTTATAAAAACCACCAAATAATTTGAGGGCAAAGCAGTGAGATATGTGATGTGTCTTGTCCCATAATACTCCAGGAAAAGTGAGAGTCAGGCTAATCACTTCTCTGGTCTTGACCCATTTCTTTGGCATCTCTTGGGAACCTGCAGAATAAAGTGAGACTTCCAGAATGTCCTGTGGGCTTGTAATGCAAAAATTAGTTCAGAGTAATTTTTATTAATCCATGGCAAACCATATGTTCTCTGTCTGTGGATTTGAACAAAGTACTACAAAACAGGGAACAGTTCCTTTCTGTTGAGGATTTTCTTTGGTTGGGTTAGGTGTTATTTTCAGTGCCTCCATTTGGTGTCTCTAAAGATACATAATTTTACAGTATTTCATCTTAGGAGCCTGGCAAAGTTTGCAGCTGTCTTGAAAAAATCCTTGTTAAAGCCTGTGTCAAATTTCCTTTTGCACATTTACAGCAGGAGCTTGATCAATATTGAGATTTCTGTTTTTCCACTTTTCCTAATTTGCCACTTTACATGCTGTCATGTAAGCCTTGATTCATTAGAACTTTTGAAATACAGAGGTAGCGTTTCTATAATGAGCTCAGTGGTGCTATGAGAGTATCCAAACCATAAAAGAATTTTCCCTTCCTGGCTGCGGATCTTACCCCTAGTGAACAGCCTGCGACACCCTGCAGTCCCTCCAACTCCCAGCTCTGTCCAGGAGTGCTGTGGGACACCCGCTGCCCCGTACCAGAGGGTGAAGATCAGCCATAGTTTTCCTGAAGGGTGTGTTGTGTTGGCACCATATTACGATTTATGTTGTTCTGTCCCGTTTCTCTAATATCCAGCCCTGATGTGGAAGCCCCAGGCTTGTCATTCTCTTTGCCTTACCTTTTACTTTTCCGCCTTGAGTGCCTTATTCTGCTTCCTGTGCCATGGCCTGGCAGAAGGTTGGTATAAGCACTGAGAACTGCTGTTATGCCCTGGTAAGGCCCCTGACCTAATGTCTGCGAAAGGGAAGCTTCGGGGTTTTGAGTCAGATTTGTGGCTCAGGGTTAAACAGTGGGGCAGTGTGTGGATCATCCTTGACCTCTGCCTAACTTCTGGTCATCTGAACACATATTCATCATGTCTTAGCCTGCAGATATTAAGTGCCTTGATCTATAAAGAAAAGCTGTGACTCTCTTAAGCCTTGAAAGCAGAGCGATGTTACACAGCAAAACTCCACCAGACCTTTTGAACTATGTATCACTGATGGTCGGCCCAGAACACATAGAATGAGGTGCCCTGCTATTACTCATCTCTCAGGCTGATAATTGACCATTTTTCTGGCACTTTTGCTTCTTATCTGTTGATCTACTTCTAATCTGTCTTGTTTAACAAACAGAAACCAGTAGCTGCTATAGCAGCAGCTGTTTCTGTAACAGCTGCTTGAGGGATTTTTATCAGAAGCCTTTAAGAAAGTCTAGATTGTACCCAGTGTTTGACAGTTAGTGTCTGTTCCATGTCTCATGAGCTCTAACAAGGTAGGCAGGCACTGGATATTGTTGTGTTAACTTTGTGATCCTGCTCTTATTTTGCTTATCTTGTCTAGTTGCTGATTCAGTTTAATTTACTATTTACGTTGCTTTTAAGGGAAGGCAGAAGGCGTCTTACCTATTTAAGGAATTACTCTGGTAGTGTAGTGGCTATACCAAAGTTTTTCCCTCTGTCCGTGCTAGCAGCATGATTGTAGTAGGGGAAATAGTAGCGATAGCAATAAATATTTAAAAAGAGCTTGGATTGGCAGAACAAAAATGTCTCTTAACCCAAGTAGAAGACATTAATTTTAATCACTACATCCTAATGTTGAGTTCAAAGTTTGTTCAAGTGAGTCTGGTGGGATTCCTGAAGCTCAATAGTGTGCTTTTCAGATCTGTGAGACACGTTTCTTGAGCTGTACCCATCTTACAGTTGTGGATTTTATCAGTTTTTGAAGAGTAGTGGTTTGCAATGGTTTTTGTATCATTTAGTTGGAAACCCAAAGGAACTACATTTATAATTGTATACCAAATTTAGGGTTTTTTTCCCCATTTAAAGTGGTATTTAATTTTTGAAAACTACTGAATAGCTTCTCCATGGGAAATGTGTCCTGACCACCACAAGTTAAATGCATCAGGTTTCATAAATCTGTCTCTCCTGTTTGCATTTACTCTGTATAAATAAATCCTTTGTGTTTCTTTCTGTCCACGTCATACCATAATGTACTGTCATTGAGCTTGGATCAGATACAAGACCCATCAAAATCAAGGGAGAACTTTCTGTTGATGTAATTGAACATTGAATTGTGCCCTCTGAGATAAGCAACAAAGCTTGCAGCCTTTCATGAGAATATTTATAATTGTCTTACTGTCTTTTTCGGGAAAGGTGAATATTCAGTAAACATACTGTTCCGAGTTTTTATTTCTGTGCTGTGGATGTCTCTTCTCTGTTTACATACAGGATTCTCTTTAGGTATCAACATGTCCTGCTGATGTTTCCACCTGATCAGTTATTTTAACCTTTGTGTAAAGATCTTGAAAGCCCAACTTTCATGTAAATTATTCAAAGGGAACCTGTTCCGCCATACCTTATTGCCTCCTTCCACAGTCTTGGTTGTTTATAGGCTAACTCCTATTTTAGCCAAAGGTGACAACAGTAAGGCACTCACTGTGTGCAACTAATGCAGACAAGCATTTGTTTCTCAAGTGCTGTAGGAATCTGCTAACCAATCTTGATTTGCCCTGGAATGCTACAAGAACAGCGTTGGGACAGAATCGCCCTCAGAACAATGATACTTGCATTATTTCTCTAGAAGCTGTGTGGCGGTAATTTGTTGAGTAATGAGACAGCAGCATGGAGATCTTACCTTCCCCGCTACCTCCTCAGCTACTTGGAAGGAGCAAAATCAAAGCTAATCTATGACAGAGCCTGTATTTTAAAGTTCTGTATGTAAAAATATTCTTTTTTTTCTCCTCTTTCGTATTGGTGAGACATTATAGTTTCCAGGTGCCTCTTTGTATGAGTTGTCCCTGTGGTGAGTCTCTGAGGTCTGGCATTTACCACCAGTGGGCCAATACTGGGCAAAATAGCACTGCAAAGGTTTGTTTCCCATCTCCCTGTTGTTGGATTCGTACCAGCCTTTCCTCCTCTCCACAGAAGAAACAAACTTGTCATCTATTGTGCCTTTCTATAAAGCTGTTCCCCACTATGCAAGGCCTGATAAGTCCTAAATTGGCTAGATTCCTGCGTCAGTACTAAGGAAGGAAGGGCAGCCTGTAGTTTGATTGCTGTGAGAGCTGTGTTCTGTAGAATACAGCATGACTTGCTGAGATATTTCTCCTGGGTCTGTTAGAGTAGGAATTTGCCTTACTCCGTTCTGTGTAGCACTTTAATGTTTCTTGTATGTGGTCCGTTATTTTGGCTGCTGAGAGGGAGGGCAGAGCTGCGACTCCACCTGGTTCATACTATTTTGCTTTCTTTCCAGTCAGTTGGTTGCTCTTTTTAGCATCCTGTGTTTTCTTTGAGTCATTGGTATGAAGAAAGGGGATGTGGGAAGAATGTTCTCGTTGCCTTCTGAACTCCTCTGGGCAATTGCATCAACAATGCATCTGAGGTGAATGTGGAAAGAGAGATAAAAGAAATTGCAATTAGGAGGAATTTGAAAATGAAATCCACTCAATATCACATGGTAAAATACATAGAGATGCTATGAAAAATGTCATATAGTTCCAGTTAGTTTTGTCACAATAACACCAAAATCCCACTGTGAGTGAAATAATTTATATAATCTTTGAAGTCTGCAGTAGGGCTTACGGTTTTCTGACTGCGGTCATAGCTGCTAAATAATGAAGGAAAACTGCATAATTCCTTTACCAACTTGCTTCTGTTTTAACAGAACCTGTTGTCTCCGGGCTATTTGCTTTTTCTGTAGTGTGCTTATTTTGTATGCTGAAGCAGCATTGTTTCATTTCCAATTCTCAGTCGTCTGGCTGTTATGGCTTTACTGTGACACACAAATACAAATACTGAATTTTTCAGTGGAAAAAATCGTGCTCTCTAAGAAGTGTCTTGCTATTGCTAGAGATTTCAAACTGGTTTTCATATGGTAGGAAATATGTAGATAGATAAAAATCTTGAAAAAAATTAGATTATGATGCACAATATTGCTCTTCTTAAACTAGAACCTTTTTTTGAATCTTGTTCCATTTCGTTCTGCCCGTGTACCCTTCACTATGATACATGAACTACTCTTCAGTGGTGGTGGGATGAATTAACTGTTTAAATATGAAGTTGCTATTTATTCCTGTGAAAAATGTAATCATTGTAATAGAAGAAAACTAACAGAGCATTTAAATTTACATTTCAATTAATATTTTTACAGCTGAAATTATTTTTGAGTCAGTTTTTGGATTGTTGTTCTTGAAATACAGTTCAATTTTTTTTTTTTTTAAAGAAACCCCTGTATTGTTGTTTTAGTAGCTACGAATTTCTTTATTTTTTGAAGAATTTTTAGTTTCTGTGAGAGGTTTATCAGTAGAAGTTATTTCTATTCCCCATGTTATTTTTAGAAGATCAGTATTTGATGCATGAAATGGAATCCTGGCGTCTGCCACAAATTAACAGCAAACAGGCTGAACTCTGGGGCATTAAAAAGTCGTTATCTTTAGCTGTTGCATTTCAGCTGTACTTCAGTTCTGGAATTCAATAAAGAAATCTAATTTCATTAGCCTGTGATGTCATCTCTATTGTCATAGGAGTCTATTTTAAGACTGTGGCAAATTTCATGTAGAAATGACAAGTAGTCAGTCAATAATAATAATAATCACAAGTAGTCTATAAGCAAAGAAACTCGCTTAACATCTTAAGCTCCTGCTGTGGTGTATTGTCTCTCCTGGCTTTGAACTGGACTTTTTTAACACGAGTAAGTGTAGCAAATGGCGCTTGAAGTCTGTCTGCGTTTATACTGTCTTTACAAATCTGAGCATTTAACATACTGCAATATTCTGTTTCTGTTTTTCTTCCCAGCTATGTTGAGTGTTTCAGGAAGAGTTTCTCCACAGAGCTCTTGTTTCAGTAGAGTGGACTCCACCAGTTCCTTAATGAGAATTTCCAATCTAGAGCGGTTAAAAGCGTGCTGGAGCCAGAGCTGTCAAACCTGTGATGCTGATACACTTGACAGGCTGGCTGGATGGGCTGAGACCAACGGGATGAGGTTCAATAAGGCCAAGTGCCGGGTCCTGCACTTGGGTCACAACAACCCCAGGCAGCGCTACAGGCTTGGGGCAGAGTGGCTGGAGAGCTGCCTGGCAGAAAAGGACCTGGGGGTGTTGGTCGACTGTCAGCTGAACATGAGCCAGCAGTGTGCCCAGGTGGCCAAAAAGGCCAACAGCATCCTGGCCTGTATCAAGAACAGTGTGGTGAGTAGGACCCGAGAGGTGATCGTCCCCCTGTACTCGGCACTGGTGAGACCCCACCTCGAGTACTGTGTCCAGTTTTGGGCCCCCTACCACAGGAAAGACATTGAGGTGCTGGAGCAGGTCCAGAGAAGGGCAACGAAGCTGGTGAGGGGTCTAGAGCACAAGTCTTACGAGGAAAGGCTGAGGGAGCTGGGGTTGCTCAGTCTGGGGAAGAGGAGACTGAGAGGAGACCTTATTGCTCTCTACAACTACCTGAAAGGAGGCTGTAGAGAGGCGGGGGTCGGTCTCTTCTCCCAAGTTACAGATGATAGGACAAGGGGTAATGGCCTCAAGTTATGCCAGGGGAAGTTCAGGTTAGATATTAGGAAATATTTCTTTACTGAAAGGGTTATCAGGCATTGGAATGGGCTGCCCAGGGAGGTGGTTGAGGCACCATCCCTGGAGGTATTCAAGAGAGGAGTTGACATGGTGCTCGGGGATATGGATTAGTGTTGGGTGGTGTGGTGGTGTGTGTGTGGGTTGTGTGTGGTGTGTTGTGTGTGTGTGGTGGGTTTTTTTGTTTTGTTTTGTTTTTTTTCATTGGTTGGACTAGATGATCTTAAAGGGTCCCTTCCAACCTAGGTGATTCTGTGATTCTGTGACAGAAAGATTCTGCATCAAGGCAGGGAGAGGTGTGTGCTCTTACTGGAGAAGAAAGTGGGCAGGCAGCCTCCTGGTGCAGTGCAGGGGCGATGCAGGTGAAGCTCTGGTCCGTTTGCTGAGGCAGCAGAAGAATGGCTGGAAGGAACCAAGGTTGATGGTGCATCTGAAAGCAGGGAAAACTGGACACTTCACATCTCCTGAGGTGTTCTTGTTCCTCCTCCTCCTCTTCCCCTGTTACTGTGTACATCTCTGCGTATTCACACAAGTCATGGTGAATTCAGGGCCAGATGCTGAGGCCCTGGTAGAGCCCTTTGTATAACTTCTGGCTGCATTATGTGAAGACACTCATTGAGCTAATGAAGCAGATGGAGGGAATGAGGGAGGAAAGAGGGAAGTTGTTGCTTGTGATGAAAATCAGCAGTGTTGTAATACAACGAGGGGCAACGGGCACAAGTTGGAATATAGGAGATTCCACTCAGATATGAGAAAAAACTTCCTCACAGTGAGGGTGACAGAGCCCTGGAACAGGCTGCCCAGGGAGGTTGTGGAGTCCCCTTCTTTGGAGATTTTTCAAGACCCGCCTGGATGCAGTCCTGAGTAACATGCTCTAACATGCTCTGGGCAATCCTGCTTCAGCAGGGGAGTTGGACTAGATGATCTTTATGGTCCCTTCCAACTCTAAAAATTCAGTGAAATTCAGTAATACTGCATATCCAAACATCAAAATGTAGTTTTCCTTTTCGATTGTTTTATCTGCTTTAAAATAATACATGTATTTCAGATCTGTGCTGCTTCCATGGCGTGAAACATAGCAATTGTGTGAATTGAGAAAACAGTTTTCTTCAAATTATTTTAAAGAAGTCTTTCTCTGTCATGCTGTCTTTTGAATTACACTTTATGGCCCTAGGAGACATCATTAACCAAAAAGATGGCTTTCATTTTGTTTCGAATGGGGTCGGTTTTTGTTTTTTGAGGGGAGAGAGCGAGCATGGGGCTTGGGTGGTTTTTTTTTTGGTTGGGGTTTTTGTGTTTTTTTTTTTTTTGTTACATGCTTTTCTCTGCTAAGGAATCACTTTTCTTTATGTCTTTAAGCCCTTTCTGTAAATTCATGCCCAGGTCTTTGTTCCTCAGTAAATTTCCCTTTTACAGTGAAGAAACAGGCCATATGGTAGTTTCTATAGCAATAGATTAAAAACCGTGTCTTGTCAGCTCTTGTGATATATGATGCAAGGGAAAAAAATTATGCGTGATGATAGTCCTGCTACATGTATTTGCAACCTTGGTAACATGGAAATTGCTGATTATAGTGTGTTTCCACAGATACTTGTAAATGATCAGTGATTTTAAAAAGGTGATATGCTCTTTCTGAACCCTGAAATGTTTCCTTTTCTACTTAGATATTGACAATCTCTTAAGAACTTGTAAGTTTTTCATGTGTGAAAGAATTAGACATGCCACAGCCACACATACACAGATGTGCATACCAGAATGCTGTAAAGGTCATCATACTTGCATATAAAGTTGTACCCATTACAGAATAGCTGCGTCTGTGTTGCAAGGACTTGTACAGTGGTTTCTCAGTAGATAATTGGTACAGCATTAAACATGTAAATAAGGATTATTTGCTTTCAGAACAGAGTAATAAATTAAGTGCAAGTCTGAGGAGGTGTATTTGAGAATGCAGAACTGCTTTCTTGTGACATCTGGGCATTATATCTTGAGCAGATTGAGCCCTCTGGAGGACACTAGGATCAGGATGTGTAAGAGTCCTCTTGTGCTCTTCTGTTGACCTGTACTCCATTAGAGAGCAAGTGATACAAAATCCTGGAAAGGCAAATGTGTGATTTCTTACATTTGGGGCATGTTCTGCCCTGATGTAGGTGGATGCAATTCCCTGTATGTCATGTAGTAGCACCCACGGATGTAAGGGAAGACATATGACTGAAAGAATGGAAGATATTGCAGAGGAGGCTAAGACAATAAAAGAAATTAAATTAAGACTAACAACATTAGCCTCTTGCTCTCTGTGTCCTAGAAGAGTTTAAGCTAAGAGCTAGGGAGGTGATTTATTAAAGGATGAAAATGGAATGTTAGTGAAATTGAATAAACTGGATATTGTTGAGAACTTGACAGAGTCTTTGTCTCTGGATTCACAAAAGGACATCAAGGACATGCTGGGGTTGGATAGCATTTTTATGGAAAGGAGAAATTATACCTATGGTGGCAGAGAGAGGTAAGCAGTGGTAATGCAGCTATTGCCTTTTACTGAAAGGGTTGGAAGTCTTCTATGCAGAAGTCTAATACTCAACATTGAGTTTTAACACACCTGGGAAGGTGCAAAGGCCATAGGTAATGTCCTGACATACAAAAGAAACCTCATGCTTTTAGAGTTAGTAGGAGCTGGTATATTTGATGGATAGTCTTTAATGGATTAGGTTTGTTGTGTTCTTCTTTTAGTCTGTCTGTTCACTCGGCAAGATTAAACATTGACCCTGGATTTGCAAAGAGGCTTTTGAAAGAAGTCAACTTGAGAAAGTGTACGAGTGAAGCATAAAAATTTGTAGAAGCAGGGAGAGGCCTTGGAGTGGGAACAGCAGCTGTCAAAAGTTGGTACTTCTTGCCAGAAGTATCACCAGCATCTCAACCTCTGCTGAGGCTGGGCAGAGCAGCTGCCCTATTGGACACCACAAGGAGCCGGCATCCAGCTAGTGAGGTAGAAGCACAGGGTGCTGCTGTGGAGATGCACACTTAGAGTGCCTGTGTGTGAGCCTGCAGACTTTGTCGCTGGTGTGTGCGGGGGAAGCACCTACATCTCACAGGAGGGCTGTGTGAGTAGAGGAGCCCCCATTGCTAGGAGAGGGGTGAGTGCTGGTGGCCCACGTGGCCTTTGAGGAGGTGGTGTGCACGTAACTGTGCACACCGTGGGATTAGAAGTTTGGAGGATTATTTATGAAGGCTATTTTGAAATCTCTAGGTGTTTATTAACATTTTGTAGGCATCTAGTGCTGTGGTTTATCCATTATTTTGGTGATGCTTTTGTTCAATGTATAAATCACTGGTTGCTTGTTAATTAAGTGTTCCTAATAAATCAGTAAACTGCTTTGACTCTGATTTGATTTAAACCATAGGAGTCAAGCAGGTTTTCCCGTTACAGTCATACTTGAAGTACGGAGCTAAGTATTTCCAAGACACAATGGAAGTATGGTTTTAGGCTTAGTTGATATGACAGGGGTCCTCAAAAGGCAGCGTGGATGAGACTACACTGTGTTTGGTCCCCTTTAGCTGCAGTTCCCACCCACCCCCTTTCGCCTGGCTTGTGCTGTCTCTTGAGAAATCTAACACTTTCCTGGTTTGTGCTATAAAACTCCAGGCTGGGGTGAGTTGCCACATGGTTCTCCTAACACTTCAAACACCTTGACCTGTAAATAATAATCATACTTCTGGGCATTCCTCCAGCAGTGCGGGTCACTTGGCCTCAGGGCTGGAGGTTGTCTCTAACCATCTTTTGTTTAGAAATGTAGATGTGCACAGAGTGGCTGAACTTCAGCACTGCAGTTACTCTTCAGTGTCAAAGATCAGTGATGACACACAGTAGAGGAGTTATTGGCGTATCAGCTCTCCTGGTCGGTGTTGTACTGATTGAAAAACTTCTAGTAACTTGGAGTTGGTGAACCTCAAGAGATGCATTCGCAGGGATGTGGAGTCCCAAGGAGAGTGGTGTATGTTCCAGCTGGCTGTGACAAGGCCTGCGGAGTATTGGAAGTTCCTCCACACAACGGGAGGAGCAGTAGTTCTCTTTCTTGTGCACTACCTGAATTTTGTAAGCAGAGTACAGGCAACAAGAGAATTTGTATTCTGGAGAAAATGGCATATGTAATAGATAGGAGAGATACTGGTATACTTTCAGTGGATACACTCTTCTTGTTGGGGTTATCAGGAAATCATAACAAGGTGAGACCTCAGAGAGAAAAGAATGAAGTACTCTCTGTATATTGAAATAGTTTTAAAACATTCATATCCTAGACTTCAATTAAGAGGAAGAAATATATAGGTACTTAAAACAACACAGAAAATTCAGGAAAATACTAATGCATTGCATGGATGGAAAATTTAATACAATTTTTGAAGAAAAAAACCCTAGTAGGTATATTAAGCATCTGACTAGCATCACCATAGTGCCTAAGTATATAAGGTGGTATGCTTTGTTGTAAATCTGATATGGGGGAGGCCTGTGTATGTGTTGAGAGATTTTTGAGGTCAGCGGTACTGAAATATTTCATCATCATGATTGCCAACGTTGCACTCATTTTCTGAAGTATGGCTAGAGACCATGTTATAGAATGTAAATGTCAGCATGGGTTACATAAGATAAATTGCCTATGACATGGATTATTTGTAGAAGATAATCTCGTTCTCTTTCCCACTAAAATTCAGCATTTTTCTGAATTCCAAATTTTGGAACTTAGAATGTTTTTTGCTGTGAAAGGCACTGTGTATCACTGGTTGATTGCCTCAGTCCTGTGTAAGCCAGCAGGCTCTTGTTTCTGCATAGAGCCCCACTGTGTTGTTCAAGCGCCATGTGTGGGCTTTAAACCTCTCAGCTGTCTTTGAAGTAGACATTCTTTTTCATCTGTTTTACATGTGGGAAACTGCTATGTAGGCTGATAATGTGTCTTTGCTCTCTGAAAATTCAGTAAATAATGTCAGAGACTTGAGAAGCATTCCACATTGTGGTTTTTTTAGCTTTAGAGTATCTTTTCTGTAAGGTACTCTATTCACATAAAATACAAATTGCATCAGAGACAAAGCTTAGAAAAACAGTGTTGTCATTCCATGCTGTAGCCATGAAATCCTTATTGATGTTGTCCTTTTAGCCCCATTGCGTTATTTCTGTTTTGTCTTTGGATTATTACTTATTTGATAGACCAGTCATTCACCTCCATCCTCCTGCTCTTTCGTGAAGTGCAGTACCACTGCACTGGAAGGTGGTGCAGACTTCTCATTCCCTGAGGAGTTAAAACCCCCGTACTTTCTTCCCTTTTAAGATGGATTCTTTTCTGGTTTTTGCATTTTGCTGTATTTTGTGCCACAGGAACAATGTTTGTGATGTGGGTGTCGCTTTGCTTTGATGTTTAGCCATCCTTAAAAGCTGTTTACTACTTCATGTGGTCCCTCGTCATGAACACTCTCTTTCAAATAACCTGGCATCATGACAAGATATTTAAATCCACAAGCAGGTATTATTAGCTGTTTGTTTCTTTCAAGTTTTTTGCTGTATATATAGAGACATACTTATTCCATAGTACAAAGAAAGAAGGTAGAAGTTGTATGAGATCAAAGCATCCACTATTTTTATTTTTCAGTGTAACCCCTGGATGATGCACTATGGACTAGCTGGAAGTTTGATCTTTATTGACTCTGCCACCTAAGAGAAAAAAGAAAATAGGTAAAAACGAAAATAGTAATTGGAAATAGCTCCTGTGGAGCAAAGCTGTCACGAAGCAGATTGATTCAGCAGTGGCAGAGTGGCTTTATTGATTGTGAGTCCTTAGTAAATTAAAAAGAGGACCAAATGCGTTAATCTTTTGTGTGTGTGTGTGTGACAGTGACAATTTAGAATGTTCTGCCAGGATAAAGACACATACAGGAGTGTGGGAATGTTATCTACTTCAGCCAGTAATAGGCTTTTCTGAGATAAGAACCAAGTTCTTCAAAAACCCTTCTGTGTTAAATGTTCTTTGCTGTAGACAAAGAATAGAAGAAATACTGTTTCTTGTTTGTTTTTTTTTTTTTTAAGCATTCAGGTGACATTATTCTAGATAAATAAATGAAACATAGGAATTGCACTGATTTTCTTCAGATGCTCACAGTGAGTTCCTTAAATTTGATTCTCTGTCTGAATTGCAATGTCAAATTTGCTGTTAAAAGTGCAAAACTTCAATATATTCTAGCTGAGGACCTCTGTCTGCTTCATAAGTAAAAGTCAGTTTCGGATTTGGATTTTTGACTCTTCCAATTACTGCTAATTACTTATTGTCATTGCCCCTTTGCAAGTAAATTAATCCTTTATTTGTTTTCTTCCCCAAATAGTCACTGGCTTGTCATAAGGATTAAATTCATTTAGAAGGGAAGCAGCCACACAGTGTAAGATGATAATACAGAAGTTTTTCCTCCATGGAAAAGTAGAGAGCAGGGACAGAGCTGGATTCTGTGCTAGTGAGGACTAGACTCAACAGATGTTACGTACAATAGGTAATCTGCTTTTCACCCTCAAATTCTGCACCATCAGAGATTTGTTTCACTTATTTCTTGTTGGCTTAGCAAAGCTAAAGTTCACCTAGGAGGGAATGCTCTCCTCTTCTACTGTCTGCTATTTTCCTGCCACTTCTGCCTGAAAATCCAGCTGCCAGGGATAGTTTTGTGACCTCTCATTCCCAACATGCTATCTGTTATAGAGCACTCAACCTCTGCTATTTTGGATGCACAGTTGTTAACAGGACAGGGTTTGAGGAGCATCTTCTGCTAAGAGACTCTGGGGCGCCATGCAGCTGGGGGGAAAGGAACTGGAGTTGCATGAGGTAGAGCAGTGAGAAGGCAGAGAACTGGAGGAACAGTTTCCCACTGCTTCATAGAGAGTTCCCCAGCCTGGTGCACAGAGAAGTGAAAGGGAACGAGACCCTCACCCTCTTCCAGGGTCTGGAGACGGGAACTAGACCCCATAGAGCTGGCAATCATTGACCCTTGGAGAAAGTGCTGTTCTTGAACATCATCTGCAATCATCTGCAGATGCTTTGTAGCTACTACTGACACAGAAAGAGGGACACTGGGGTAACAGCCTCCAGGAAGGATTCTGGACAGTCTCATGTTCAGTTTATTCTGTGATACTTCTGAAGAACCCAGTCTCTGTCTTGTCCCCTCACACCTGTCCCCCAGCAACAGTGAGCCAGAGAGGCAAAGGACATCTCACCCATTTCATCCAACCACTCCCCACTTCTCTTCATCCTTTTCTTTTCCTTATTTGCTGCTCCTGATCAGTCATCCTCTGGTTTCTTTGCATTGCCAGATAGCTCCATCTTTTTACAGGGGCTTGCACCCAGTCATGCTTTATGGGGCAGCCTCCCCGTCAGATCTGTGAAGCTGTTGTGTTTTCTCCTTCTTCACCCCGTGCTTCTTTGAGGATACCTACAAGAAATTGTTAAGTGCAAGGGAAGGAGTATGTTAGCAAGTGGCTGCCATTCATCTTTGTTTGTGTAGCTATCAAAGTGTTTCATATTCATTAATCAGAACTTACAGGTAGGCTTTATTCCTCTTTCCCCATACGTTTCCTCTTTCAGCCCCACTGTTTGTCACCCTCGTCATTCTTGCTTTAAATTTAGATAGCTCAACAGGCGAAACCGTGTCATTCTATGTGGGTGGTACTACAGCATAAATAATTTTTTTCCTAAGAATGTAAATGCCATTGTAGTTTGCTCCAGTGTGCACAACACTAAATAGTAAATGTTGTAAGTGATAATTTGTAGTGTTTAAGTCTTGCTTATTCAGTCCCTGTGTTGTTGGTTTTTGTGCTGAATGACTGATCATTGCACCACTGTTTTCTTTGTTAAACGCATCTGTATGCAGAAGCAGAACTGCTTAATTTGTTTCAATCTGGCATACCGTAGTAAGTCTGCTTTTAAATTGCATACTTAGTAGGTTACAAATCAGGTGGCAGCACTTTCGTGATGCTAATTCTCCAGCGTAGCTGGAATGGCTGACTTGAATACTTTTGGACCACTTTTCTTTTTTGTAAGCCTTCTGTAACTCCTTTGACTTGCTTAAATGGTTAAATGACTTGCTCCTTCTTTTCCACAGCAAGAGTTTCTCTCATTTGGGAAATGTAAAAGGATAACATTCCTAGCCCAAGCAGAAGCAAAATGTAGCACTGCCATCTGGGCTGTGAAATTGGAATAAAGCTGAAAGCGTTACCTCAATATATTGCTGTGGCTGGAAGCCAGGTGGCAAATAATAAAAGGATGGTCTTGTAGTTGGCATGTTAGTCAGGATCTTGGGAGACTGCATGTGCTGCTTGTGCTGCAAACCTCCGCGAATGTGGGCAGGTTGGAAATTATTTCTCTCGCCTAATACTGGTTATCTAAATGTTACGTATCTACTCTGAGTTAATTGTCTCAGCTCAGTCTGCTGTGAATGGATAGGCATTTCCAGAGGTTATAGGGTCATTCCAAATCACTTAACTCTACATTTTACACTAGGATGAATCATTCTGTGGAGATACTTGTCTCTCTCTGCACAGACTTCACAGAAAGACAGTAGCTAACTGCCTTATCCCAGGTTCCTAACTTTCAGATGCCTGAGATGCAGCAAATGAGCCCTCTCTTCCTCTTATGCATTTGTGTTTAGTTGAGGGGTAGTAATCCTTTCATACCTCACAGGTACACACAGAGATTAAATGGTGCTACCATGTTCTTGCGAAGAAAGCTATTACTGTGAAAAGAAAATTTTCATAGAATCATACAATGGTTTGGGTTTGAAGAGACCTTAAAGATCATCTAGTTCCAACCCCCCTGCCATGGGCAGGGACACCTCCCACTAGACCAGGTTGCTCAAAGCCCCATCCAGCCTGGCCTTGAACATCTCCAGGGATGGGGCATCCACAACTTCCCTGGGTAACCTGTTCCACTGTCTCACCACCCTCACAGTAAAGAATTTCTTCCTGATATCTAATCTAAATCTCCCCTCTTTCAGTTTAAAACTGTTACCCCTCATCCTATTGCTGCACTCCCTCATAAGGAGTCCCTTCCCATCTCTCCTGTAGGCTCCCTTTAGGTTCTGGAGTGCCCATAAGGTCTCCCTAGAGCCTTCTCCAGGCTGAACATCCCCAACTCTCAGCCTGTCCTCATAGGAGAGGTGCTCCAGCCCTCTGATCATCTTCGTGGCCCTCTGCTGCACCTGTTCCAACAGATCTATGTCCTTCCTGTACTGAGGGCTGCAGAGCTGGACACAGTACTCCAGGTGGGGTCTCATGAGAGCAGAGTAGAGGGGCAAAATCACCTTCCTCGACCTGCTGGCCACACTTCTCTTGATGCAGTCCAGGGTGCAGTTGGCTTTCTGGGCTGCCAGCGCATATTGCTGGCTCCTGTTAAGCTTCTCATCCACCAACACCCCCAAGTCCTTCTCCTCAAGGCTGCTCTCAATCCATTCTCCACGCAGCGTGTATTTGTGCCTGGGATTGCCATGTCCCAGGTGCAGGACCTTGCACTTGGCCTGGTTGAACTTCATGAGGTTTGCATGGGCCCACCTCTCAAGCCTGTCCGGGTCCCTCTGGATGGCATCCCTTCCCTCCAGTGTGTTGACCATGCCACACAGATCAGCAAACTTGCTGAGGGTGCACTCAGTCCTGCTGTCCGTGTTGCCAACAAAGATGTTGAACAGCACTGGTCCCAGTACTGACCCCTGAGGAACTCCACTCGTCACTGGTCTTCATATATATATATTTATAAAAATATAGAATCATAGAATGGTGTTATATATATTATATTTATATATAAATGTATATGTTAATATTTTAATTATATATACAGACATATTTTTAGCTGCCTCAGATTTTTGACCACAGTGCCAAAAGGTAGAGATCTTAAGGACAGAGACCTGGAGGCTTTTGCATCCCTAGGAAATACGTAGGTATCTCATGACAATATTCTGATGAACACATTGAAGAGGTAAACAGAGTGAGGACTTATGAATGCCTGGCATGTATATGAAGCCATGTATATGGTTTTGTTTCTTTTTAGATTGTGATGGATTTCAAACACCCTGATGGCCATACAGTGGCAATTTTGCTGCCCCGATGCAGTTTATTGGTGATGGCTGGAGAATCCAGGTACCTGTGGACGCATGGGTATGTGAAAGCATTCCAGCACTGCTGATAATAGAAGAATAATATATGTTGTTTGTTTGCTTTGTTAATGATAATCCGTATTTAAAATTGCTCTGAAAGAAATAAAATTAAGTTTTATAATTAATATACAAATTCACTTCTCTGCTCAGATGCTGCTCAGGTTAATTTGAAAAAAAACAGAGATTTCGGGAAACTAATTGCCAGTCCCTGAGCTGCAGTTTCCTGCTGCTGTCACAAGTGAAGTTTCGCTCTGAAATCGCTATCACTTAACATATTCGGTGTGAAAGTCCTCAGTGACTCTGAACTGGCAAAGAATTGATTGTACTGCAATTATCTTTACCATTTCCTTTCTCTCTTTTCAGCCCATAGCTTTTCCCATTGGATTATATATGCTAAAGGCTTTAGAGAAGGGCTGGTTTAAGAGAGTAACTTCCCCTGCACCGAGGGCATGAGGGTGAAAAAGGGGAGTCTTCCTGAGCTCTTCCCAGCTGCCTTAGGGACACTTTAACTACTGATAAGGCTGCATTGTACTGAGCAGGTTTGGGATCCTGGAAAAGAGATTTCTTGAAATATGTCTTGAGGCTTTGCTTATTGTAGAGTTTAAGTGCTTTTTAAATCATGCACCACTGGGAGATACTTACAAAAGGAGTGCCGAAATTGGCAAAAAGGCTAAAACCTTGGCAAGCTCTGAGAGTGACAGAAGTGCACTTAGGAGAATGTGGAAACCCTCATGTTGGACAGAAACACCCATGGTAAATGTTTCTGCCTTTGTTTGACCCAAGCCGTCACTGATTACAGTAGTCAATTGGACATACTAATTACATTCTGTGTAAATTAAACATCAAATCCTTTTATTGGCAGAAGATTTTCTGCCTTTTCATTTTATTTGTTAATTTGTTTTATGAAGAAGGGTGAATATGAACTCCCTGATGACCTTTACATTGTTCATTTTTATAGAGCGCTTATACCACCTGTATATTCCCTCATTAAATTAAATAGTTGTAAAAAGCAGCTGGTACTTCTGACGTGCATCATTATAGAAGCCAAGGGCAGTGAAGTCCTTTGTTTTTTGGTATACAAGACTGAACACGAATACCAGTGTTACAAGCTTCATATTCTGTCCTGTCAAATACTGTCAGTTGTCCTTTGGAATGGTTATGTACAACTCTGAGAACTTAGTCCCATTTCCATGTCAGTGACTTTGCTGGCCTGGGGACCAGGAGGGGCCCTGGAGAGCCAGGGGCAGCCCCCAGCCCTGAGCATCAAGCAGCTCCACGGAATTGGGCTGAGGCCAGGTTGGGACGTCAGCCTGGCGTTTGAGGCCCAGATCAGCGGGGCAGTGGCCATACACAGACACAGCTGGGGACGTGTCTGGGGCTGTAGCTGGGGCAAGGCCCAGCGAGACAGCCTCCATCTAAAAGCAGCTCCCAGGGGAAGGAGAGGTGGCTCTTGTTGAGGCCTCTGGCTGTCTTCTCTCCACAGCCACCAGCTCTGCTCTTTCCAAGCTGGCCGTGAGCAGCCAGACTCCCAGGAGGGGGAAGGATGCACGCAGGGCACTTGCAGTACTTGCCAGCAACCATTCAAGTTGGGGTAATGCACCTGCCTACTAAGAACTGAAATGAGATTATTACTTAACTCAGTTGTACCTTCAAATGATGGTTGTCTTTTGAGAACAAATGATATAAACTTCATTTAAAACTAAGATCCTAGATCTTTCTGCTCGTGTATAAGTTTTTCCTGTCCTAGCGCTTGCCCACCTTTCCTAAAAATAGGTTTTTCTGTGTATTTTTAAAAGCAGTAGTGGGTCAAGGTACTCAGCTGGAGTAAGCTTTTCATCATGCTTGTGAAGCATACTATTGTAATCAACAAGATTAATCTTCCAGCGAGCAAGTGTAGTTGATACGTAATGTCAGGATGCAGTTAAGATCATTTGTGATGCCTTTTATTTACTCAGGAGTCAAATTAGAGAGGTTCAGTTTTGGAATTATTCTGGAAATGTTTTCAATGTGTATATTTGGATGCCAAGGGAATTAGAGACTTTGTTTTGACCTTGTTAACAGCGTGCGCAGGAAAAGGATTTTTGTTCTATTCTCTCTGAAAGAGAAACATGGTTAAGAAATAAGTTATACGGTGTCATCAAGGAGAGCAAAAGATACGTGCTCTTTTTGTCTCATAGTTGAAAGTAGAATTATGTCTTTTCTCATAAGGTTTATTTGAGGTGTCTTTTCTGATGAGGTTCATTTTCGGTTGGGTTACCTGGCAAAATACCATTCCTGACACTGTGATAGTAAAACAGCTCAGTGCCAAGCAAGAAGATATGCAGCATTTTATTTTTGACATTGGGAGTCCTGTTTTTAGTCCAGACTTTATCTAGAATTCTTGCTTGTAGTATAGGCAAAAGGAAGTTATGTAGGTTGAAACTAGAACCTTGAAAAAGAAGACTTATTTCTGAAAATATTAGCTGCTATTGCTGTATGTACAAAAGAAAATCCAATAGAAAATCTGCAAATTCAGGATTTGAAGTTCTCTTCTCCCGGAGTCTTGGGCATCCTCAGCTAATTATTTCATTATAGCTTCATTATCTGCCAAGAACAAGGCAGTTCTTTATTAGATCCCAGCCTTTCCATGGCTGCCTTTGGGAGATTTACATTCTCAAGGCTGCTCCATGTCTCCTTTTTGTAATGGATGGAGCATCAATGTTTTGCTTTCTGCTTTCCAGACAGAAAGGACCCGCACTCTTTCTCCTGGTGACATGGTAAGAGGTCTGCTTCCCTGCGGTAGGGAAGGTGGCATGCAGCAAAGCAGGCTGCCTTGGCGGCATTCAGATCATTCTTCTTGGTTAAGTACAGGCACTGGTCAGCAGTTTCATGTGACCTGTGAAAAAGTTCCAGTAGAAATTTAAGATGAGACTGGATGCTCTGCTTTATTAAAAGATGTGAGACACGTTTTTCCCTCTTTTGGCTCAACCTATGAGGGTTAAATTCAGCTAACCAATATGGAAGTCATTTTATGCTGGGAGTCACTACTTTGAAGTCAGCAGCTCTGAAGGGGCCTCACTGAGAGGCCAGTTCCTTAGAGATGATTTTTTTTTTTCTTGAGGAAATTTCTGCATTAATCTCCTTGATGACTAAATTCAGGAAGCATTTCAGTGTGACAGTAACAGCTTTGAAGTGCTAAGCTATTTCCCTGAAGAGTTTCCATCCTGTTCCAAGAGTATCTACTATTTCCCATGTGCAAGTGATGGGAAGCCACATGTGGGTGCAGCTGTTTCTCTTCTCTCGTGTTGTGTTTCGCATTTTACTTTCTTATTCTCCTCTTCTCAACTTTGAGAGAGATCCATTTATGGAGCTATTAAAAATTCTTGAGTTTGGTACTTTTTTGTAACGTAAATTTCTTCAGAAAATTATTTGAAACTTTTGTCACTGCCAAAAAGTTCAAAATCACTTTCATTTTTATGAATTTTGTCTTTGCAAAAATGTTTTTGTTTTCCATTAAGATCAGTGCCAAACTCAGAAGTATCTTAAGAAGCTCTATTCCCAGTGTGCTTGATTGATAGATCTTCTTTCTTGACCAAAATCTACAGCAGAGTTTCTCCCTTTAGGCATTTTAGCAAATGTCCCAAACGCTGCTTCTTTGCATCTCCTGTTGTCAGTAAATGGAAAAGCAGTTCTTTTGCAAAGTGGAATTAATTTGTAACAAGAAGCTTTAATCTGCTAATTTGTAACAAGAAGCTTTAATCTGCTAATACAGAGCTCTGCCACCATTTTTACTAGTGTATTTTATCTTTAATAAATATATCTCAAATAAAGTCCTAGAAAAATAAACAATCAAACTTTATGGAAGGAAAGGAATGTAGAAAAGGGAAATGTAATTACTTGTAATTAAATGCCACTTTAATTAATGTCATTAGTTTGTGTCAGCACCTCTTTTTTTTCTCTGAAATTGAGTAAGTTGAAAACAGAAGCAGCAGTGCATTAAAGCATGTTGTAACCACACTTGCCACAGTATTTAAGAAGTGCCACCTTATAAAGATGGAATGTTTTTTTCTGATGCAAATTATTCTTTTATTTTGTGTTACTTTGTTTTAGGATTACACCCCGAAAATATGATGTCATTCAAGCATCTGAGCTTGGGCAGAAAGTTGGAACAATCACTGCTGATGTTGGAGATTTAACACTAAATCGAAGGGAAACAAGGACATCATTTACATTCAGGAAAGTAAGGAGAAGCCCTTGCAATTGCAGTAAGTGTCTTGAGGTGATCTCCAAGTCAAAATTGTTATTTATCACCAATATGTAAGCTTTTTTTTTTTTTTTTTTGGAGCAAACCAGTTTATCCATTTGGGTGGTTTTGGCAGTCCTGGTAGCCATTCCTGAATGGCTCAGGGTTAGGGGTACTCTATGGCGGCTTGAATTGGTTGCATCTATTTGGCCGCTGTAGTTTCTCTGTAGAGGAAGGCATCGGGCTTGCTCTAGATCTAGGCAAATAATCTGGAATCCTTCATTTCATTGGGACCTGAAGTGCTGGAATTATGTACCAGAATAGGAGTAGCTACTATTACTCAGGTTCCCATCATTTTTTGTTTGTTTTTTATTTGAAGCAGACTGTAATTTTGTGAAAATAAGTATGTTAGAGAAGGAGAAGTAGTCAGATCTGCAGTGATAGAGCCATGTAAGTGCCTTAGGGCCATGCAGATAATAATAGATAGGTGGCTCAACAAATACATGGAATTGAAGGTCATTTGTGCCCTCAGAACAGAATTTCAGAGGCTGAATTGCAATGATGTCATGATCTTTGATACTAGGGGCACTGTCTCAGTTTTGAAAACATAAGCCTCGTTAACATAGGAGGATGAATGATCACTGCAAACAGCCTCTGATACGTGTGGGCAGGTTGCTTGTTTTAAGGTCATCAAACACTACTGCAGTTTGACCTGCATTTCAGTTTTTAAAAGATAAAGGAGTAATGAAGCATTTTTTGCATTTTATTTCACTTCTAATTTTGTTTTGCTAAATACATTTAACCATCAAGGAATGACTTTAAAAACATTTATTTTTTTGTGTCTCTGTTGCTGTATCTAGTTTACCCATCTGTCTGTGACAGCCAGAAAGGACAGCAAAGACAGGCCCAACCTTCATTTCCCCACAATGAGATGGAGGCCTCAAAGCTGGAGCAAGAATATGTACACAAGGTGTACGAAGAGATTGCCACCCACTTCAGCAGCACTAGGCATAGCCCGTGGCCCCGAATTGTAGAGTTTCTCAGGTCACTGCCAAAAGGGTCAATAGTGGCTGATGTTGGTTGTGGTAATGGGAAATATCTAGGCATCAACGAGGATTTGTACATGGTAAGTAGTAGCTTTTGTCATTTGTTTTCATTGGTACTAGTGTTTATTCCATCATGCGGTTGCAGCATGTTGGAGCTTCAGTTGTGGGTATAGTGCCAAGAACAGAAAGCTGTTTCCTGGTCCAAGATCAATTACCGGTTGTGTTAGTTTTCCACATCCGTTCACTGTGTGCATTACGCTTTTCTTTTTTCAAAGCCACTTTTGCTTTGCAAGTCAACGTGTGTTATTAAAAACAAATAGTAATGGTTGCAGTGGATTGAAAAATTGTAACGGATGCTTTAGCCTTTTTTGGGTTTGAATAAGCTTACTAAAAGGGAAAATGGTTGGACGGTTTGAATGCTTCCAAGTTTTTCACTTGGCTGGTGGGTGGGAAATGCAATGTACACGTCCCTGAAATCTTCATTGGACTTCTCAGTTATCCTTTTCACTTTTCTTCAGCCTGGTGGCATGGCTCATTTGTGAATGATGTCATGTTTGGCTGTCCCACCTCTGACTCTGCATAGGCCCTGTAAATATGCCAACATAAAATTCATGGGGGAGTCTCAACTTCAGCCCAGATTCCTGGCCTTTCTCTCACTTGCTTTTCTTCACTTTTAGACAGTTCTGACATCATTCTTGCTGATGTTCTCATCACCTTCCTTGTCTTACAGTCTGTATACTTAGCCCAGTTTTACTTCTCTCCCTTCCTATCAGGAAGACATGAAGCACATACAAATATGAAGTTTTTATTCAAAGAGGTAGTTCTTATTGCAAACATTTCAAAGACCTTTTTTGTAAGGGCCGAACTTACTGTTATTTTTACCCAAAAGAAATCTTTCTGAGAGGTGTGCATTATGCCATTGGCTCTTCCCGGTTGCAGAATTGTCTGATTCTTTCATGTGCTTGTGCTATGAAACACTTTGAAATCCATCAGTCTTGAAAACTTCTATGTAATGCAAAACATTCATTATTAATAATAAAAGTCAGAGTTGTTTGTCTGTTTCAGGAGTTTCTGTCCTGCTATTTATATTCAGCTATAAAACATAAGTTATTTACAGCCCTGTCTGTATTAGTAATGGATTTATTTCTATTACTGTTCTTATAAGCTAGAACAATATCAACTGATTTATAAGTAGGCAAGTTTATGCGTGACTGCTGTAGCCTGAAAATAATTATTAATGTTCTTTTACTCCTGACTCCTGTAAGAAAAATCAGTAAACTTAACTAGGGAGGAGAAAAGTTTATCAGGGTACCGTGAAGGTCACCTGGTCCTAGAATGAATTTGGTAAATGGTTGTTGTGTTCGTTTGTCGTAGACTTTTAAGGCAAAATCTCTGCAAGATGCTGTGTTCAGAAATTGCCAGCACCAGTTTGTTTTCTGGAGCCCACAGTTAACAACCTGAGGGAAAGAAAGTTCACATAAGTACTAGCAGTCAAATGAAAGCCAGTCCCTCTCCTCTGTTCCTTTAGGTGTTACCTCATTTCATATGTGCCTGCAGGAGAAATCCAAAATGTGAAAAATAACAGTGAAAGGCAGGGAACTTTTAAAGAAGCAGTTGAGACAGTTGAAAAACTGAATCTGCGAATTGCTTCACTCAGTTGGTCTTCCTTGACGTTTGTTTTCTGATGGTGACAACTAGTTCTTTTTGGTTGGAGCTAGGCTCTAGACTTTGCATTTGCTTATTTTCATCTGCAAGCCAGCACAGGGTCTCAGGAGGAGGGATGTGCCTCCTTATTTCTACTATATTTATTTTTATATGTCAGCCAAAGTGTTGTTAAAGAAAAACCAGTGTATATTGTGTTTACAGATGTTTTTAAGCTTTTGACGAGAACTAAATTATCGTAGGTGAGAGGAGGGATGTGGTGTTACATTGGGTTGGAGAAAGAGGAAGGTCAAACTGTTGGATGTGATTCAGTACTGATGAAGGGTTATCAGTGAGTGTCACTTAGATCACCTAGCATGGATATGCGTAGTTGCTGGTAGTGAGGACAATGAGGTGATTCAAGGGGACCTGATGGTTTGGGAGCAGGTTAAACTGCAGCGATCTGTTTTCTGCTGGAAGACAAAATACTTTGGGCATATTTAGTGCCATTTATCAGATGGAACTTATGGTTGCAAAATGCCAGAAAGCCAAGCACTGAGAAGCAGTCATAGGGATTGGGTCAAATTCTTCTAAGAGACATAAGATCATTATATTTTAGGTAATACAAACCCTCATTCTTTGACCCGAAGGAAAATGCCAGTAGACAGGACTTAGCAAGACATTTTCCTTATGGTCAGCTTTTTAGAGAATGAACTGTCCTGATGATTTTTTTTTTTTTTTTCTTTTGTATATCTTCCTCTAAAGCAACCGGTAATGGCTATTATTTGAAGCAAAGTACTACTTTAAATACTTTGCTATATCAGTGACTGCAGAAGTGACTGACATCAGTTCTTTATTTTGTGGATTCTGATTTGCGGGAAATCAGTACTTATTTATTCCTTGATGTGATTTTTACCTCTATTCCCTTGCTATACTGTTCTATAGGAAGTACTGTAGAACAAGTGTTAGTGATATATCAGTATTATGACCAGTAGCCTGTCTCCTTGATACGGTGACTGTGTTGTATGAGTCACTGTTCAACTCTTTTTTTTATCTGAGGGAGAGAGGAACAGTCGTTTCCACTTTGTAGTTCTCCTGCATTCTTATTTGGGCTCAACAGATTGGTTGTGCTGTTTCTCATATTGTGTTACTTCCATTTACCACAGGTTGGGCATGGACCCAAGGGTGAGGGGTTGAAGAATATGCGTTGTGTATCAGTTGCATCATTGGGATAAGGACAGTGCTCTCCACGTGCAGGGCATCAGTTTCCTCCCTCATTTACTCCTCTTGACTTGGGGGCATAAAATCCAGGCAGAAATTTAATAAATTGCTGCAGCTTAAGTTTTTATGCACAGTGCATTGGAGCTCTTTCCCCTGCTGGGAAAGAAGCAGTAAAGCAATGCTGTGAAATCAGGAGTTACTTAGGGGTTGGGTAGAGCACTGTCAGTACAGCCACGTAACTTGGAGTGGTTTTGACTCAGAAATACTGAAAACCCGAGGCAAGCACTTTCTGAAGGCAAACGATGTGCTGTAAAGGTTACGGTACGTTTTTAGATAGGATACTTTAAGTAGCAGCACCAATGGTAGATCAAAGCTAAGGTCGTTCTCTTGATGGTTTTAATCTTCAAGCAGTGTCTGAAAATGTCTCCACTGTGACCTGTGCTACTGTATTTACTTCAGTTTCTTTGCATGATTACATATAGCCTTATCTACTTGAGTGTACGGTTGTGTGACAATGAAACGCACATGAGTCCATCTACACTCAGCGAAAATGACAGTGCTGATATGGCTGCCTTATTCTGACACAGTGCAAGAGCAGCAATTTCATGACAAACAAATTCAGATTAAGAATGTATGAGCGAGAGATGGAATCCAAGTCTGATGTAGTTAGGACAAAGACTGGAGAAAGATTGAATTTAATAAAGTTTCAGATTACTTTTTCTGCCTCACCCAGCTTTTTATTGTTTGAATGAATGCAGAAGAGAGAAATGGCTTTAGGGTTGTTTTTACATAATCCCCTTTCCACCCAACCTCATTTGGGGGAATTATTATAACAGTTTATATTTAAGTGCTTTCAAGCTTAATATTTGTAAGCAGGGCTTTTATTTTTATAGAATGCTACATTTCAGCTTTACCCAGCCCCCTGTCACCACAAAGGTTTCGTTCCAGAGTCAATTGATGTCATTGCAATGTATCTCATCAATTTTTATGAGCGTTAGCTCTGTCTTCCTGTTGCCAGTGTTCAGGAAGGTGTGGTGATGTGTAAATCCCCACGGGAACATTGGGCATCCTCATGGGGCCAGGGTGTGAGTGAAAGACATTGAAGCCTTTCAATTTTGTGGTTTACATTTTGTAATTGAACTGATAAACTGATGGGAAATCCAGTTACAGATGACTCAAAATGCCATTGGGTAGATATTTTTTCTTTACATATAAAGAAATTACTCTCCTTGCCAGAATAGTGATGCTAGGAAGAAAAATGATGGCAATGCAGGAGCCGAAATGGTTTGCTTTAATACAGACGTTCCTATTTCTGTAGTGCTTGTCATTTGAAGGTTATCAATAACGTAGCTTGTATTTCACATGTCCCTTTTGCTATAAGACGTGCATCTCTGTTTTCTGCATTACCATCTCAAACTGGGATCCACTGGAACTGTATAGAAGTTTGATTTTGCCAGTGTGTGGGGAAGAGGGAGAGTGAATATTTGCTGTGGTATGCTTGCATAATGGTGGGTGGGGTTTAGTTGCACTGGGTCCGTGTTGGTTGAGCACAGTTTCCTATCCAAAGGACTTAGTAGTAGTGGATAAAAACAGGAAGGACAAAGCTCATTGGTAAAGGTGTACCTGGAGCAAATTCACTCTATCTTAGCTATTGGAGGGTGAGGCAGAGGAACCTTTGCTGACCTTTTCTCTCAATGAATAGGAGTTATTAAAATGATGGGAAATCTGGGAGGAGAGCTAGGAAGGAGCTGGGCAACAGCAGCACAAGAATGAACGCCGAATTGCTCAGCCTGGTTCTGACGCTTTGTCACTGAGAAATGAACTTCACGTTTTAGACATAGCGCTTTGTTTCCACAGACACCCTGACTGTATGCAATGGAAAACCAAAACACTACGTGGAAGGAATGCTAAAGGCCTGACTCAGACCGAATGGAGCAAGGAGATTTGTCTGTCTTGCTGCGGCTGTGCTGGTGTCTCTTTTTCTATGTACGTGTGTGTTTGCTGGAATGTAATTTGGTTGAGGCTCTCATGCTATTAGTTATAGCTGAGGTGTTTCTCTGGGGAGCCACATAATTCCATTTGGCGGCTGGATTTCAGAATTAGATGTTGTTTTCTCCATCAGTTTCTAATGTGCTGAATCAATCAGGCTTCCAAATACTTAAATGAACTAATTCTACCAAGTAGAGTTAGTTATAATGAGATAATGCAGAAAGAAAATATATAATGGTGGGCAACATTGACCTGTCTTTAAGCTTGCAAGAGGATTTCACTCTTGCAGATTTGCAGCACCATTACAAAGCAAGCTATTTGTTTAGTATCTTTTGCCCCCTAATGATCTATTCCGCGCCACTGCATTAAGTAGATTTTATAAAACTTAGTTTAGCTACTACTGGCTGAAACGGTGAAGGTGCCTGGGAATGCAAGGGAGTGGGATGGGATATCTGCCTGTTGTCCCGTTCCCAGGAGGCCAGTACAGCTGCTGCAAACTCAAGACAAATCACAGGTGTTACATGTGTTTCTCCCTTCCTTTATCTTTTTATCTTAGTCTTTTTTGATACTTCCATTAATCTAGAGGTTTGTGTTACCCAGTGTGCCCTAAATAGAGGGTGCTGTATGAATGATGTCACGCTTTTGCCTCTTTTGTAAGTTTTGTGTTTGCTGGGGTTCTCGTTACAGAGTTACAGGCCTCCACACTAATAGAGATTTCCTGGCTTAAACCTAGAGCTGGGTGCAGTTAGTGTTTATCCAGATACAATGAAAATCAGTGCCTGAAATCCCTGTTAAAAATGTACGTGGATTCTGAGCCCAGTACACAGGTGTCAGCGGCCACTCTGGAGCTCCTGTGAGTCATTGTCCACATCACAAAAAGCAGCAGAGAGGGGTGGAGGTACCTGCCAAAAAGGCAGGGATGTGGGAATGGCTGCCTGGAGTAAAAGCCAAGAAACCTGAGAAGCCAACCTCCTTTGGGGAAATGCTAAAAGGTGTAGAGCAACTTACCGAGAGGTGGATTCAGCTGAATAGTCAGCCATGCTATTGGAGATATATATGAGAAACTGGGGGGGTTGAGCAAGCAATTGGATTTGGAAAAATGGGAAAACAGGTATAAGAAATGATTGAGAAGACTCACAGATAAATAGGGAACCTTAAAAACGTATACAACTCGGCTCACCAAGAAATGTACTAGATTCTGTTGGTTTTGGATGCTGAAGTAGTAGTAATTCATCTACCTTTTTCCACTCTTCAAAAACAGATGTCAGCAAGGACAGTATCCTGTGCTGAGCATCAAAATTAGAGTTATGAACTGGCAAAAACTAAAGCATTCCAGTTATATTTTGAGAATTTTTTAAAAATGTTTGATTATGTGTTTAATTAGAGAAAAAGAAATTAAAACATTCCTTTGATCTGTTTCCTGTAAATGAAGTTTCATCACATCAAAGCTTCCGTGTGCTTCAGAATGTAGGAATCAGTAACAGAATTGTGAAGAGTTAAGTGGTCTCTGCCTATTACTGTAAAAGTTTTCTATATTTATAAAAATCATAGGTAGGCTCATTTTCCAGCTGGAAGCTGCCGTTGCACCACTGAAGTTAGCTGCTTTTTCTAGCTTATTGTTTTCTAAGGAACAGAAACCAATGTATTTTGGTTTTTAATGAATGCATGTTTCTTGTAAGCTAGAAAATGCAGGAATGTGGTGATTATAATTCTTTTAAGGTATCATACAGAGATAATTCTATAAGGATGCTAAATTTGCTTAGCTTCAGCACCCGGCATATCTGTGGTGACTCCCTGTGTTCAGCATACATGTATAGCACCTATTATGATGTTTACATTTAAAACCACATAAAGTTTTAGCCTAATGTACCAATTTTAGAGCAGCTGTGCCTTCAAAGTGGTCTATTTCAAGGTCTCCATTTTCATTGCAAAACAGAATCTTTTTGCTTTGGGTGTAGATTCACTTTAATAAGTATGACAATACGAGCAAGCCTGACTTCGTAATTATTTGATATAATTTAGATGCAAATGAGGACTTCACATTCTGGCAGTCACGCCTTTGTTCTCATTCTCAGTTCATTGGATTTCATCAACATACAGCGTAGTCCTTTTCAAGGTCATTTTGGGAGGGGAGGATTGAGTTCCATTACCCAGCCCATTTTTACTGTAGATGTGCAGGACCAAGGCAATTCTTTCTGGGAAAGCTTGTTGTCAGTGGAATTTGCAAGTATTCTTCTCCCTCCTTCTGCCAGCAGTGAATTTGGTCCTTTGAGTTTTATTAAATACCGCATGCTAATGTCTTAATTGCAAAAGTAGTTGAAGGCACTGGTAATGAGGCGTGGAATCTCTAACATGCAGGTTGTCAGCTAAATCTGTTCCATGATGAGAGTAATTTAAAGACACTTCAGTTGGGTTCCAGTGTGAAATGATGGGGATTTATGTTTACTTCCAAATAAACCAAGAGTTTCCTTTTTTTATTCATAAATAGCACTAGTCACTCAGTACTTCAGTAAATGCAGAGATGAGGCCAAGGAATAAATGGGAAGAAAGCAATGCTAGGATTGATCTTTTCAGGTCTGTTTAGAGCTAATTGGCAGGACAATATGTACATATTAATTGGATTGTTTTTATGGAGGATTATCTTGGGTTGTCAGTTCGGATTTTCACAACTGTTTCTTTTGCTTTGGACCAAAAATCAGATACCTGACTAGAAAGCAGCTCACCTAGAAGGTTTCAGGACATATGGCTGGAACAGAATCGTGACTTTCTTAAAAACTGTGATGGTAGACTGAAAGCTAAAATGATTTGAACAGATAAAATGAAAAGTTATGATGGAAAATAAATATATTTTCATTAATCATTGCAAAGGAGATTTTTAATTTTAACAGTACTGTTGTCTCTACTGTGTTGATTAACCAGAGCAAGTTCTTTGCTATTCTTCTTGCATCAAGGATGGTTTAGTAGTCTTTCTGTGTCAAATGCAATAAACACTGTCAGCAGTAATTATTTAGGATTCTGAATGTGTTCTCTGCTATCTACTTGTTGCTGATCATTGAAAACAAAAATAAATAATATTCTTATGCAAGCTGAGTTTAATATATGACTTGGTAGCAGGGCTTTGGTTTGAGTATTCAATGTGCATGGCAGACGTGAAAATGAGGGTGGTGCATGCCTCGCTTTATTTGTTCTTTCAGAAGTGTCTTGATCAATTTGAATTTATTGTGTTTATGCAAGCAGGTAAAAAAACTCCTCTAGGTGCTTTTTCTTATCATCTTTGACCTGGACACTGGGCAAGGTTCAAAGGGGGGACAAAAGGAAACGTTCTATGAGGTGTCTTGAAGTGGTTCCTAGCAGTCACTTTATCTGGACTGTACAGAACCTTGGAAAATTATGTTGTGGCTAAATTTTTGTGAATTTTGATACTGAGGGTGAAGAGGACTGTACCTGAGCACTTCCTTACTTACACTGAAATGAAGAAACCTGGGTGATTATTGAAACTGTGTGGTATATTTCAATGATGCCACCAAGGTCACCAGTTTGTCCTTTACACTTGTAGGTTCAGCTTTTGTGAGTTCAGTATTTGGCTGCTTCAAATGTTGTGAGGTTACAAATGGCAATTGAAAGGAAAAGCAAAGACTGAGGTTAGGCCACCTCTGGTTTTCTTGGTTTCAAGAGCCAGTTTTGAGGAACAATTAGGTTGAAACCTGTACTGCCTTAAGCTGGTTCAAAATCAGGGTGCTAAAATGAGCTGTCCAATACCCAACCTGCCATCTTTGTTTTAAGTAAGCATCAGGGGTTTTGTTCTTTTTGTCTCTACCTGGGAGCCATATATTCTTCTTAAGGCTATTTTCTCGCACTTGTTTTTATTTTAAACTAGAATGTGTTACCTCAGTAGGAGACTGTGATGACTCTATTACTGTAAGCGTCAAGTGAAAATAATTTTCCAATCTTGTAATTATCCTCTTAAGAAAAGCTTAATGAAACACTTTCTGTTATAGGTTGGCTGTGATCGCAGCAAAAACCTGGTGGATATTTGTGGAGAAAAAAATTTCCAGGCTTTTGTCTGTGATGCCCTGTCGGTGCCAATCCGCAGTGGTTCTTGTGACGCCTGCATCTCTATTGCTGTAATCCACCATTTCTCAACAGCGGTAAGTCACCCCTCCCTGTGCTCCACTGTACTGTTGTATTGCTGTGCAGAGCTACTAATATTACAAAAACCCGCTAGTTTGGGCTCACGGAAGCAAAAGGGAAGAACAAAATGGGGGGGAATCATAGAATTGCCTAGGTTGGAAGGGTCCTTTCAGATCATCTAGTCCAACCATCAACCTAACTCTTGACAAAAACCATCACTAAACCATATCTCTAAGCTACATGTCTACCTGTCTTTTAAACACCTCCAGGGATGGTGACTCAACCACTTCCCTGGGCAGCCTGTTCCAATGCTTAATAACCCTTTCAGTGTAAAAATTCTTCCTAATATTCAATCTGAACCTCCCCTGGCACAACTTGAGGCTGTTTCCTCTAGTCCTGTCGCCTGTGACTTGGGAGAAGAGACCGACCCCCGCCTCTCTACAACTTCCTTTCAGGTAGTTGTAGAAAGCAGTAAGGTCACCCCTCAACCTCCTTTTCTCCAGGCTGAACAACCCCAGCTCCCTCAGCCTCTCCTCATAAGACTTATTCTCCAGACCCCTCACCAGCTTCGTTGCCCTTCTCTGGACCCGCTCCAGCACCTCAATGTCATTCCTGTAGTGAGGGGCCCAAAACTGGACACAGTGCTTGAGGTGGCGCCTCACCTGTGCCCAGTACAGGGGGACGATCATTTCCCTAGTCCTGCTGGCCACACTGTTCCTGATACAGGCTAGAATGCTGTTGGCCTTCTTGGTTTGCTCTTGGTGTAAGCAGCTGTAAGAGCAGAATTAAGCTGTTGTACTGCTGCTGCTTCTTAAGCTTTCTCTTCACCTTCTTCCTTTGCTTGTCAGATGCCCTTGCTCCTCCTGGCACTTTGATCTTGGTGTTTGTGTTTCATTTTTGCCTGCTTATAATTAATGACACTGGAGAAGGGGACTCTGCTTTGGGAGTCAAGAGATATATTACTTCCCAGCTCAGATCTTGAGTAGATCTCATGTTTTTTTTTCCTCTGTGCCTTCATAGTGTCCCTGTCGTGCAGATGGACTGCTTGCTAGTCTGCTGTGTCTCTGGGCTGTGTGAGCGTCTTCTGGCAGGAACTGTGCGATAGTAACAAACTTTAGGCCATGGAGCCATAATCTTAGGTGGTCCATACCAGAAACACAGCAAATATTTCCAAACCCAATATAAAAAAGTAGGAAGGTGTCTGTTTAGGAGACTTCGGAGAATGCTGACGTCAGAGGGATCTGTGTTTAAGCCATAAATCTGATTCCTTCAGCTGCAGACTTAGGGTGTTTATCATCAGGTATGGTAGATCTGAATCTGGGATTTTAGACAGAGGCGTGTGTCGTTTCCGGCTGGGCTGATACATCTAGGAAGTTCTTCTCAGCACAGCACTAGTTTCAAATGGAAAGAGAATCATAGAATCATTTAGGTTGGAAAATGACCTTTAAGATCATCAAGTCCAACTATTAACACTGCCAAGTCCACCATTAAAGCATGTCCCTTTGTGCCCATCTACATGTCTTTTAAATACCTCCAGGGATGGTGACTAAATGGCTTCCCTGGGCAACCTGTTCCAATGCTTGACAACCCTTTTGGTGAAGAAATTGTGTTTCAGTGAGCATTGTCTTTAGGAAAGTGTCTTGGCTTGTGTGGGAGAATGGCTAGCTGAGAAGGGTTACGTAGACATGATCCAGCTGGCCGAGCAAAAGCTTGAGAAACTTCGGATTCAGCCCCCGTAACTACTGGGCTGGTAAAGACACCTCGTCCTTGACTATAATTGTTGTAAGATAACAGAGAGGTTGCAGCTGCTCAGGCATGGGAAAAGAGGATGAAAGTAACTGTAAAGAAGGAACCAAGGGCGGAGTTGATCTTTCTAAGAACTAACCAATCATGAGCTTAACTTTTGTAATATGTATGAGCTAATTATGTTAGAACATAAAAGGCTACTGTGTGAATCAATAAACGAAGCTTGCTGATCACTCATTGAGTGGCCCTGTCTTCCCTCCGTCGCGACAGGCTTGCACAATAGTGATGGACTATGTTATGAATGAAAATGAATAGTGGAAAAAATTTTTCTGATTTTTATTATGTCTTGTGGGGGGACAGCAAGGAGGAATTGCTGCCATTCCGTTCTCCTGTCTTTTTGTTTATGTACTAGCTTTACACTTTTGCTTTTTCTTTATAGGAGAGGAGACTGGCTACTATCCGTGAACTAGCCCGGCTTCTAAGACCTGGTGGAACAGCACTCATTTATGTCTGGGCGATGGAACAAGAGTACAAAAACAAGAAGTCTAAATACCTTAAGGAAAAGATTGGTAGTAAAGGTGCAGAGGAGGAAATCAACACTGGCATGGCCCAGAAACCACTTAGTAATCAAATGCCTGGTAGCAGCAGCCAAGACCCAGCGTGTTCTGACCAGCTCATTAATGACTCGGAGGACAAAGGCAGTGACGCAAAGCCAGTCGCAGACTGCAGACTGCCCGTTCACACTAACCGAACCTCCTTTCACTCTCAAGATTTGCTGGTTCCCTGGCACCTGAAAGGTGGCACTAAAAAGAAAGGGGAAAGTGTTGATACAGTGTTGCTTCTAACTGGCTCCAAGGAATCCCAGGAACTCAGCGCTGTTTTCCACCGCTATTACCATGTGTTCTGTGAAGGGGAACTGGAAGCAGCGTGCAGATCCCTGGATTGTGTGAGGGTTCAAAAGAGTTACTATGATCAGGGAAACTGGTGTGTGGTTCTAGAAAAGTTGTAGCCTGTGGTATTTCCTCCACTATCTGTGGTGTTCTGTTTCTTTTCACAGTGTGAAAGGTATTTTTAATGCAGGCTGCAGTTATTACCTCTTTTAAAACTGCATAATAAAGATTGTTTATTGAGTTAATAACAGTAACTAGCACTGTATGCATATCTTAACAAAATTAAGGGCTAAACTCGGATACCACCTCTGCAGAGTGTTTATTTTACTTTTGTGAGTTACAGCAAAGAGTATTAAGTGGGAAAATACTGGCCATGGAAATCAGTGAGGCCAGTGTTGAGCTTATAAAGACGAAGGGCCTGGTTCTCCTTTCCTCTTACACCAGTTCATGCTGGTGTAGCTGTAGTGGTACACACAGCAGGCCACAGCTAATTGGAATGGAGCTCTGGGCAGGAAAGCTAAAGCTGTTTGCTCTATAACACTGTGGGTCAGGGAGGAGGGAATGAATGGCATGTGTTTTGCTGTTTCCTATTTTCCTCCTCTTCCTTTGGCCTAGAGGGCAACTTGCTTGTCCTTGCTTCTGCTCCCAGCTGTCATGCTACGGGCAGAGGATGGCCCCAGGAAGACACGCAGAGGGGGATCCTGTGCTGATAGTTACCATGAGTAAATGGCAACACTGAGTAATACATAGTCAAGCTAAGAAAACTTAAAGAAATGTGTCAAATCGGCTGTGAGATCTGGATTGTTTTTCTACTTTTACTTGGCATTGCATACTGCTGAGAAACCTGCCTATCAGTTACTGAGACTGCATCGTGTTTTGCAGGGGTGTCCCCGCGTGCTCAATCCCCTCTGGGACACTTCCCAAAAAGTTGCATTCCCCACTGGGGGTGGTTTTGACACAGTTTTGCATCGAGGCCCCTGAGCTGGCTTCAGTACTGGGACACCGTGCTTGGGTGCAGCAGCCCACCCCAGTTCCCCGGTGGGCTGTGGGACTGGAGCAAGCCCAGGTGGCTCCCCAGCGCAGTGTCACACAGTGTCAATGTGTCACTGGTGGCAGAGGCCAGGGACAGCTTCTGCTGGGTGTCTGTGCAGTGACTAACTCACTAAATTGGGCCGCCTGTTATTTCTGATGACTGTGGATTGCATTCATACAGACGAAAGTAGGAGGACAACATCTCTTACGCTCCTTATCTGCATGGCCATGTGTTTGTCGGTGTCTGACTTCCTGCTGAGCGCACAGCAGCTTCTGTTCCCTTTGTCTATAAGTGCATTTTCTATAAAGGATATACAATGCGCTGGCAAGAAACGCAAGCGCTGCTTTAAACAGCCCAAAGTGTTGCTGTATCTTGACCTTGTGTGACAAATGAGGAATCAGGTCTGCAGCAGCGCTCGATGACTCAATATTCTCTTGTTCTGTCTGGGGAGAGCTCAGAGGCGCTGGCTCTGAGCTGGGCTTGGGCTGAAGCGCTGTTCTAACCTAGGGCTCCGACACACCAAGTAGAACAGTCAAATATGGACTTCATGTAACAAACCCATCTATTTTTCTTAGACCCTGTGGCTCCCCCAAAGCTCTGCTGCCTCCCGCTGCTTCCCCAGCAGAGGCAGCATCAGGTAGTGTCTGGTGTGCTATTAAGCGTTTCTTGGCTGCCAAGGCTGATTAACATCACTTGTTGACTGCTGCATAAATGAAGAGTTCGGATCCCCACTTTCACCAATTCTACAGTGAAGCACCTGGGTTGTCTGAGAAAAGTCATGGTTTGCTGTCAGCCTTCAAATCCCATCGATGCTCCTGCTGTGAGGTATTCCTTTCAGCCAACAGCTTTTAGCTTGAGTCACAGCAGCATTTCCCATCCCTTTCACCCTCACCCAGAGCAGAAAGTGTTGCTCTCCCTGTCCCAGGCAGCCTGATGGTGATGGGTCTCAGCTGGTCCTGGCTCTGGAAGGGGGTTCTGGGATGGAGAACACCAGCTTGAGCAACGCTGGTGTGTGGGTTGAACATGTGGTACATAACTCATTACCTAAGGGGTTTTTCCTGGTGTTGCCAAGGGCTGTGAGCCGGAGGCTGGTCCCAGGAGCGTATCGGCTCTTCAAAGACATTAGAAGAGTTGAAAGAACTCTGACATCCTCCGAGGCTGGAAACGTTATGAAATACTTCTTTGATTAAAGTCAGGCTGTTTCTTCAGATGCTCAGAAAGGAATCAAGTGTTGAAGGAGAAAATGACAAGGGAGGACGGCAGATAGATGTTAACAAAATGTATTGCAGAGGTTTATCGAGGAGCTCATTACAACACAGGATTACGTGCCACCACAGCTGTCCTCTGCAGTACTCGCTTGCCCCTTTTTACCTCTTGGAAGAGTAACGAGCCAAAACTCTTTAAGGTCAACAGTTGGATTTAAGTGTTACAGGTGTCACAGTGCAGTGGTTTTTATAATAACTATGTTCTGGTTTTGGCCTTATTTAAATAACAAATGTGCTTGAATGGCTATTCATTTGCAGTCTAGAAGATGAAGGGACGGCAGAGCTCCATGTGGGTATGACCTGTGTGGTGAATGCCGTTGCATCTCCTGCGGCAGTCCTCCCTGTGTCCCAGGCATCCTCAACGTGCCGTAGTGCACCCACGAGTAGGGAGGTGGGAATTTCTGCTCTGGCCCGGATATGGGCCTTGGTTTAGCTCTGGGCACTTGCAGGCAGGCGTCTGGTGGTGTGACCAGAGGCAGCTGTTTGTTTTGGGGGTCACTGTCCCCTTTGTTCCCAGCCTGATGTTACAGGGACCACCAGGCCGCCCCACCTGACCCTGCATCAGACAGCCCTGTCCGCTGATGTGTTGCACTGTCCTGCCCTCACGAAACCAGTGCTTCAGAGCATTTATGTGCTTGAAGCTAAGTATATAATGATGGAATTCGTTGTCCTGGGGGCAGACTAAAAATGAAACCTGCAAAGCACTGAGGGCTTCTCTTAACTTCATAGAGGCCCTTCAGACTGACACCTTGTGCAGCGATGCCAGTGACAAAATTCCCCCAGACCTCAGAGACTGGATTTTCCTGGAAGTGCTCAACTGCAGCTTGGTAGGGAGAGGCTTCAGACAGCAGATAGCAAGGGACAACGTGCCGACTGTGTTCTTTGCTGACTGAGAGTCCCAAAAAGCTGCGTGGGGACCACAGCTTCTCTTCAGAGAGCTTGAAGGACTGGCCTTGGCAGAGTGAGCAGAAGACGAGCTCTTGTACTGCTCCTCGAGGCTATACAGAGTCAGCATAGAGGAGAATGCAGAGGGAAAGGTAATTTTCCCTGTTCTGGAACTTCAACAATTTTAATATGATGGAAGATAGATTTATATGTCAGTCCTTGATCAAAGCATCAAAATATACTTGAGAACCTATTTCTGGTGAGGCTTCCAAATGATGGTTCTAAGAGAATATTTAGGTCTTTACTGAGCAACGCAAGTCTCAAGTTTGCTACTTGCCTATTGGGTTTTTTTTTTTAATTTAGTATTTGTTTTTTTCAGAACTGTTTCTCTATTTTTAGTGGAGTTTGTCAAGATTTTTTATTTGTGTGTGCACAACAATTTCCAACATTATTTTATTGAAATCTGTGATGAAAATTTTGTAGATGTGTTTGGTGAATTTCTGCGTGTGTGGGAAAAAAAAAAGCCATTTCCATGTGCAAGAAACAATACAAAAAACTTTAAACTTTCATTTTAAGAAAATTCCTTGTTCATCAAACATGAAAATAAAAAACCAATACAGAAGAATCCCAAGTACTCTCCCCCATGGCAAGGCATGCTTCAGCCATTGGACTGGCTGGTTAGACTGTTGGTTTTTTCCCATTTTGTGTTAATCTGGGAGGGGTCTCAATGTGCAGTCTACAAATTTCCCTTGTTACTGGGGTCCATATTTCTACAAATTCCAAAAATGGGGTTTGGATAAATTTTCTGCTTTGTCTTCTGTATGGTTATGTAATATCTTGTCTCCTTTTTTTCTCTCCTTTGCAGTGGTGCCTAGAAAATACTGGAGCAGTGTGCTCCAGTGCCTACTGCCTGTCTCACAGCTGGGTGACTCCTTGCTCCCCTCGTCTGCATCCTTATTTTCTTCTGCCTCATTTTGTACATTCTGAGGTGTGTGTTCTTTGTGTATTGTGAGAGCAACTGTCTCCTCCTCTGCAGCTGTATTTCACGTAGGGTTTGGTTTCATAGGTGTGTTCCTCACCAGCAAAGGAAGATTGAGATGTGTCTTCTCTTAAGCTGCAGACCCCATCTCTCAGCTCTGCTGAAAACTCTGAGATAGCTGCATGGAGAAATATTACATGAGATACATGATTTGTAGGAGGAAAGAGGCCTGAGACAGATGAGATTGCCCTAGCTCAGGGTTCTTCCATGGACCCACACAGATCTGTACTGAGGGTCCAGATGGCAGGAGGGTGGTATTTGACCCCCTCCCGAGTTTTTGCTTTGCCTAATCTCTCCTTGTTTTCTACACGTATTATTATAAACATTATATATACACATATTATTATAAACATATTTATACACATATATGTTATAAACATTGACATGTTTATAGTAAGCTTTTTCAGGAAGTGACAGCTGAATTACAAACCATCAAGTCAAAGAATTCGCACATCACCGTGTTAGCAAACAGCATTCCAGTTTCTTTCTTCTGGAAAAGCTATTGCATGGTAGGAAATGTTGAAGCAGGATGAGGACTTAGGAAGATGTGCAGTTTGGAAGAATCTGTCAGGTATCAGCCTCTAATCCTGCAGACAAAGCAATTAGTCTGTACAAGAGATGCAGATATTTAAGTCAAGATCTTTCCTCCCAGTTTATGTACTCAGAGTGGTTTGAGAGGTACAGGAGCAAAACATCTAGAGCTGAGGATAGTTCATCCTTGTCTCAGACACATTGCAGACTTGTTCAAAGGGGCAGTATTTTAGCGAGGGTGTGACAAACAGAATAGTAGTCTGAAGCCGATGCAGAGAGGAGCCAGCGGTAGTTCATATTGAACGTGAAAGATCTTCTGGGCAGAATGGCACTGTCTCTACTGCACCTGTGTGATGGGTCCAGGGCAGGCCTGGCTGCTGATACGGGGTGCATCTCTCTGGCCTGAACAGAGCCAGGTCTGTTGCATCTGTCACTCCTGTGACTGACTGATGATTTGATCCAGAACAGCTTAAGGTACCTCTGAGCTTCAATGAGGCTGAAGACACCTGCTTTGGTGTTGAGTTGTTTGTTCTTATGAGGACAGCCATGGCCTCAGCTCTCTACGGCTCAGGAGAATCACAGAAAGTCAGATTCCCCTAAAATTCTTTTGTGCCAAACTTGTAGGTCACTGAGCTCAAGAGCTGAATTTAGAACCCTGCATATCCTTCTGTGCTCCCTTGACTCAGAGACACGGTTTCAACACAAGGGGCAGTAAATAGACAGTGTACTTCTAGAAGAAGATGAGTGTTTGGAGTCAAGAGCTCTGAGAAGCTCTTGACATAGGAACTTGGTCTCCTGTCTCCTGCAATGTGTTTCTACAGCATCACATTTGGTGAAAACACACTTCACAGGAGAGGCTTAGTCCCATGGAGCTGTGGTGAGGATGCCATGAGAAAGGGCCAGCTCCTGAGGCTCGGGCACTGCTTTGAAATGTAGATAGGTGAAGAGCTGCTTAGTGATGGGAATACACAAAGCAGAGGTGCAAGTGCCTCATGCAAATGCTCTACAGAAACACGTTACTGTGTGGACAGAACCAGCCTGCTGTGCTGGACAAACATCCTTCATTCCCTATTCCTGATCTGAGCCTGAATTGTGTTCAAGGCCAGGTTGGATGGGGCTTTGAGCAACCTGATCTAGTGAAAGATGTCCCTGCCCATAGCAGGGGTTTGGACTAGATGATCTGTGAAGGTCCCTTCTAACCTCAACCTTTCTATGATTACAGATTCTCCTATTATGACTTGATCCCTTGTTTTGCTCCCGAGGCAATTCTAGTCTTCCTGTCCCAATGCAAGAAAGCCAGAACAAAACTGCTTTCCCTCCGTTTCATCCCGTTTGTCCAGTCTGGTCTGTGCCAGCTGATGGCCATCAGTTACTGCCTCCTTTAAACAGACACAGAGGTGCTGCTTTGCATAAAGAGTATAGCCACCAGGACAATGGTTGAACATACAACCAGTTTATAAAAAGAGAGCAGAATCCATATGCTGTCGTGTTCCCCAGACCCTCCCTGCTAACACCAGAACAAAGGAGGAGACAGCAAAGCACTCGGCGTTTACCTCGTCTAATACAGACTAAGGTTTTGCAGACTGCGGTAAAACCAAACGTTCAGTGGGTGTTTGTGTGCATATATCATTTTTGTAAGTGGTTAGAGAAAACATCCCTGGCAACTCTTACCAGATGTGTTTACAAGATGCTACGTCAAAAGTTCCTGCCACATCTGGATGCTGTCAGCTGTACTAGATCTAGCGCTTCACACTGGAGCTACTTGCTTCAGGGGTGCCCCGGGTCTCAGTGTAGTTTCGGGGGGATACAAAAAAGAAATGAAATAGCTCAACTACATGCTTAGGTTTTGACTTAGGCATGTGGTCTTAGATCCTTTTTTAAAATTCTTCAGACTGCTGTTCCTCACTTTCTTGTACTAATCCCCGCTGGGGGATGTTTTATTTTTTAAAGATATTTTTGAATAGAGACTGGGAGAATAAGGAATGGGCAAAGATTCTGATAGTGTGACTTAGTTTTAGTTTCTGAAATGCAGTAGAGGATTGTGTTGCTGCAACTGGAGGGTGACAGAGGAAAAATAATATAGTTTTATGCCATATTACTCTTCTGTCCTTTCCACTCCCCTTTCTTTGTTCTTAAAGGGCTATTTTAATCAAAGAATCACAAGGTTCCTACAGAGCCATGATCTCCAAATGTCACTGTCTTACGGGCTGGAAAAATGAATAAGTAATTTGTTGCAGGCAATACTGTGCTTTGCTTTTCCTCCCTGTCCAGCTTGGACTGCAGCAACCATGGGGGTTTGTGCCTTCAAACTGGTCTGTGCGATGCTGTGGCTCATTCAAAAATGAGCAACGGAACCGCTGAGGTGGAAAGATCTAAAATGTTGTCCTAAGTGTAATGGGCACTTTGTGCTTGAAAAGCTGCAAGTCAGAGATTGGAAAGTTTTGCTGTTGGTCAGGGCATGAAGAGCAATGCTGAAGGTATGTTACCAGTCTCTTCTTGCTCAACATGGTGTAACAAAGCAGGGAAGGTAGGGGTTGAAACGGAGATGGAGATGAAAACACCGAGTCAGAGACAGGAATGAAACTTGTGTAGCTGGGAAGGCAGAAACAGCAAAACAATGCCAATGGCTGATGGTGGGGCTGGGGGGGTTACAAAGTGTAGGATGATAGGTGTAGGATCATAGAGTCATGTTGGAAGGGACCTCTGGAGCCTTGTAGTCCAACCTACTGCTCAAAGCAGGCTTGAATTCAAAGTTAGAACTTAAAATTATTTTCAAAGATTTTTTTCAAATGCTGTGATACCATAACTTCTGTGGGCATTTCTCCACTAACCTTGATGAAGGCCAAGGAGGTCTTTTTGCTAGTGCTGGCTAGCAGTAAAAGACTTCTTCCATGGAGGCCTTGGTATTATCAATTCTTGAAGTAATCCATGGAGCTCAGAAGCAGCACATTCTGTTACATTGCTATGTATCCTAAAGGGTGGCTAGTGTTGGGTATAGTGAAAATGTTCCTGTTCCTTTGTCTGAAGACTAGAATGGAATGTAGTAGCTTGATGTTAGCTGTCTACATTAAAGTCACCCTTAACTCAAACAGTGTTAAGGGAAAACCAAATGTTAAGTGTTTATTTATAAAATCTAAACAATAAAGGTGTTAATTCCAGAAGGAAGAAACCACATTTGATGTACTTTCCCAAATTCAGACCTGAAAGCTTTCTGTTATCTTATTTTAGAAGTGTTTACCTCACCACTGTGGCCATGGACCACTTGAGTTCTGAGTTTTCCTTTTGAGGAAAGAACCATGAAGAACACTGCTAATTTTTGTGGACCAAGTATTATTTGGGACTTCTTTTGTTCTTTATTGAAATAATCTCCCTCCTTTTACTTACTGGACTTCTATCTTTTTGATTTCCTTGACTTTTTACATTTTCTCCTCTGCTCTTTCTTCATGCTTTGGGAAATGGTCATGTCCTGTTCTTATGCCAGGACTAGGTATCTCCTTCCCTTGGCAGAACCATTATGAATATGAAACTTCTCTATGTGCTGAACCTTCTAGTCTATATAAATACAAATACAGATGTGTTTCTTATGTACAAGCAAGATTAAAGTGTGCATCTTGCTACTGGCTTTTGACTGAGAGTTGATTTCCATCATATCGATGTTGATGCTGGATATAAGGGAACTAGCTCAGACTTCAGTCTTTAAGAGGTATAAAGCAGTGTAGGAAGTCAGGAAGTTGCTTTAACATACTAAGAGATGGAAAAGCAGAAAGATTGTAAGAACAGGTTATAGGGAAGAGCTTGGTGAATAGAAACTACAACTTAATATCAATAGAGCATGACAGCAAGAGAGCGGAGACTAATAGTGATCAGTTAAATGGCATGATCCCGGGGGGAACAATTAAAGTAAGCATCTATCAGAGATATTAAACATAGGCTAGAAAAACAGCAATCAGTCTGAGTGATAGCAAGCTGCTGCTGTGCATACAGGATGAAGAGAACTTCTGGAAACAATACAGAAAGTCAGCTGTGTAGTAAGTCTCTCCTGAGCAGAGCTCAAACGTGCTCCATGTAAAGTGAACGGCGATGAGCACGTTTGGGGAACCGTGTGCCAGCAATTAATGTCGTGCAGCTGTCACTGCATACAGCAAATGTTCTGAATTGTACAAAGTATTCCCCTGACACTATGGGAAATACTGGGTGGATGGGGAGCCATCCCAAACACTTACATTATAAGAGATTTAGAGTGATAACATTTTCCATACGTTACAAAACTTTCAGATTTACTAGAATCTGGACAAGTTTTAGTCTCAGAATTCCAGTTCAGATATGTTATACCTATAAATATAAAAGAAACAGTTTCCATTTGCAAAGATTTGTCTAGAAATACTAAAGAAGATTAATAGTTACTGTCTCCCGTGTGCTTTGTTTTGTGTATTCTTCTTGCTGCTACAATTAAGGATTTCTTGTCATTATCACTTTTGTGTGTCACTATGGTTTTCTGTAATTTATTGGGGAGAAAAGAGGAAAAGACATTTAATTCATCATTGCAAATCTCTTTTATGTGTGTTAATGCACTTTATATGAAGTGATTACACTGATAACAGCAGCATTTGGACTCTAATTTATTATGGAAATAACTTGCCCTGCATTAACTAATATGTGTCCCCCTGACGCAGAATCAGAATTGCGTGGCTTTGTCCAAACGCCTCTGAAAGGCCAAACCTGACATCTCAAGTGGCCACAGATGAATCATTTTCCTTCTCTTGCCTGCCTCCTCACCAGGCGTTTGCTGCAGAGACGCTTGTTGCGTGCAGGCCACTTGTTCCTGTGCCTGACGCTCCTCTTGTCCACAAGCTGGGTACAGATTTCTAGGCTGAGCCACCTCACCGAACTTTAAAAGGCATCAATATTGATACCTACATCTCAGGTCAGCAGCAAAGCTCTCTGAATACTTACCAGAGACAAATAGGGACTTTAAAGTGTTACCTGACTGACTTCATTTTGTACAAAATCCTCAGTATGTCTCCTGTCAGATGGTTACAAAATTAAGACTTTTTCTTAGCCAAAATTTTGAAGCCTCATCTTCACTGACATTCATTCTACCTTTGAGGATGCCAGCTGTTCTTCTTTTGAAATCTTATCCTCCCCTTGCTCCTGTGATGCTTTTCCCTCCAGAGCGTCCTGCTTTTCTAATCACTTTGTGCATATCCTCGAGTGAGTTTTCCTTCCTTCACAATAGACTCCATAAGGCTCTGCCCGTGTTCCTCTCTTCTCCTTGTCTTGATGTAGTCTCATCCACAAATACAAAATTAATTATTATTGGTATGCAGACCAGCTGCAAGTCAAACTCTCCATTCCAGACTTCTTTCCTTAAAATCATGGCTCTTTCCCTTGGCTGTCTGGCAGACACAACTCACTGTAGTTAAAACAAAGTCTGTTAGCCTTTCTCCAGCTGTAGGTTGTTATGGCTTGCTTGCTGCACCATTTATTTTCATTTGGCCTCAGCAATGTGTTCTTACCATATTTATATCTGATTAGATACCCATACCCAGTGCGCTACTGCTGAGGTTATCTTTCCAGCTTCTCACTTTCACTGTCTTGCCATTCTCTTTACATTCCTCTAATGATCCTCTCTTTGTCACATCCTGTTTTTCCATTGTTTTCAAGCTCTTTGGGATGTATGGTGAACCCATATTGAGTGAAAGATAAAGGAGGTCATAAGAAGTCCTGGAAGTTTAATAAATAAATAAATAAATAAATAGTGTATGTGATGCAATGGCCAGCACTACCAGCTTTCTACATCTAAGACTTCCAGGGGTGCTCCTGTTCTTACCCAGTGTGTGTGTGTCTATGTCTGTGCCAGGCTCCTCCAGGCCCATCTGATCTCTGCTTTACTTAGGACCACTTCTTATGCCCTCGTCCCTTTTTGGGAACTGAAGGAAACCGTTCAATAGCGCTCTCCTTAAGCTTCATCCTTCACACCTTCTCAGGAGCTGCTCTCACACTGAGAAGATGCCTGTATCTCGCTTGCTTTCCCAGTAAAAGGGAGAGAGCTCTACTCTTAGCTTTTAGTGCTCTGACGCACCCTCTTGTGCAGAAGCATCTCTCATGCTTTACAGCTGGCAGGAACCCCTCGCTGGTAAGGGCTACTGTGCAGGGGCAGCATCTGTCAGCGCTGTGCTGCTTGGCCTGGTGCTCACATGTGCACTGTCTGCACCTGGGGCAAGAGGGATATAAGACTCTGAAAGATTTTACTGATGGATTTGAAGTTCTGGCAGAGATGGACTCCACTGTTCCCAAGGTAAGAGCCACCCCTGCATCAGTGTTATTCCTTTCTGGGCTGAAATTAGGAGGAAAGAAAAGCCTAGTTTTGAGCTGTGAGATAAGCAACTTGCCCTGTGGTCACCCTGATTCACCAGATCATCCAACCTGCGTGTGAGTAGTATGAATGTGTGGGCATAACTAGGCTAGATGATGTCTAAGCTATAGTGAAATATCAATATAATTTCTGTACGGGTCATCTAAGCCCCAGTTCTCTTACTGCAGTGAGTTGCACAGATTATAGTCGTGTCAATGCATTTGATTAACAAAGTCCTGGATTGGTTGTTTCTTTTTATTTTAATGGGAAGTTTTTGCATGCAGATGGGTTGTCGTGGTTAATAGATAGCTGAGCTAATGTAACCAGGGATACGAGTCATAAGTAAAATCATGGGCTGCAAGAAAAATTAAGACCTTTCACAAAATATAATTTGGTTTTTGTTTGTTCAAAGGAAGTATCCTGTTGTATTTCTGCACTTGCAACAAGCCACTACTGGGGTGTAAGTACTGTAAAATTATTAAAAGCTTTGCAATGATTTTAAACTATTTTTATATTTAACTATTTTAAACTGACTTTAAACCTTTAAAATAGTTTACTAATTTAAGCCTTGTTTAAATTAGTCTAACCTGTGATTTTGTCATAACATCAAATCTGGTATTGTGTGAGTTGACTTTCAAAACTAGACATTTTTGCTGTCAGCCATAGCTGTGGCTTTGAAGAGCTGAGGATAACACAAGGAGGAACCTAGAGACAATCCAGGGGGATTTCTTGTCCTGTCTGTTTCTTCTTCCCTTCAGTTCCAGTAAACAAGGTGATCTAAGCATTTTATTTTAGGACTTTATCTACAGCCTTCTGGGAATTGATGGAGAGTTGCCCCTCTGACTTCTGTGAGCTCTGGATCAGGCTCTGAGGAAGGTGGCTTAGCCAGGAGGGCTGGACATGCCAGGTCTGACGTTGCGTGAGAGGACTGAGGACATCAGGACCTCACTGTAGGCAGTCCCTCCGAATAGGCAGCTTTATGGAGTTATGTCTGGGCACTGACTGGATCAGGGACACAGAGACAGCTCTCTGACATGAAACTTGTCTCTCCTCCTTTAGCAGGCTATACCTATGCTTTACCATTACAAAACATCAACTCCAATGACAGCAGTAGTTTTTGCTTTGATTTTACAAAAGCAAAGGCAAGAAATTACCAATTTACAAGCAAATAAAGTGGAGAGATGTGTCATTGCAATATTAGTAGCTACATTTCTCCTTCCAATGCAGAAACGCTCTGTATTATCACTCTAACACAATGGCAAGCTTACCTTTGTTGTAAAACCAATGCCTTTTATCTGAAACATAAAAAGAAAATCAATCTTCTATCACAACAATCAACGATATTGATGTATTTATTTTTAGCTATGTTTTTGTCTTATGTTCCTACTGAAATGTAAATTAAAAGGAAAACTACTAAACCAAAGCATAAGGCAGTGGAATAAATTAGTGTGAAATATATATTTTTGTAAATAAGTTTGCGCTTCTTCATGCGATGCCTTGTTCGGAATCTAGATCAAAACTGAAACAGTGATTTCAAGGCCTAGACAGAGTTTAGAAATTATTAACATTAAAAATAGCTCATAGTCTGTTGCTGAGCCACCCTGTCTCCTCAACTAGTTCATCTTTGATGCCTTGTGCAGAGCACAAGATGGAGAAACACATTTCTCATCACGTTCTACTGCTCAAACACACATCAGTCTTTAATGTCAGGTTTCTCATACCCTTGAATGAGTTCAAAGTAGAAACTTTCAACCAAGAAACTGCTAAAGCATTAATCTCAGGGAGGCAGAGCCCTTTACAGTATGCTGCATCTCTCTTCAGCAATCATCCCAGTTGCCATCTGACAATATCTAAAGCTCTGTTAGAATAATTACAGTGAATCCTGCAGTCTGGCTATTGGAAGGCAAATCCTGCCTTCAATTTTCCATTTTCAAAGCTCCACAGCTTTTCACACTGCCTTATTCTTCTGGTTGAAGACGGCAAGGATAAGGAGGAGAGAAGATGGTGTTCATTCTTTTTTTCCCCTTGCCTCTTGCTTAGTTTCCAAAAGTGATTTGCACAGTGTATAGTCTTGATACATTTTTTTATTGTCTCTAAATCTAGCAACACAATTCTGCTGTATTTCTTTTCCTTCCCCTCTTCCCTCCCCCAACCAGTCTTCAGTGCCCAACATCTCTTTCTAAGGCCTTGTTTGTGTGTGCTGTCCATGTTTTCACCTTCATTAATGTACACCTTTCCTCCCACTGGCCTCATGGCCTCTAAACTCTTACCCATATCAGACTTCCTAATTTACCAACACTGAAATAATCCCTTGACTCACAAGTAATACCATGCCCGAGTCCCTTGAAAATCCCAATACTTCGTATTTCCCATTCAAATACTCTCCCCAGATTATTTGCTCCTCACTGCAGGACTTCATGCAATCTTTTCCATATCTGTCTTTTTCCACTTCTAACCAACTGGTTTTATGCCTTTTTTTTTAATCAAGAGCTGGCTTTTAAAACGATATTGGCCATTCTTGTGAGGGCTCCTGGGAAGGAATTATGTGAGATGTGAACCCTCCAGCCTCAAAGAACAGGCCGTCTCATCATCATCAGGTCTGCACTCCTCGGGGTGGGGGGTGGTGGATTGCTCACAAGCCTTGACACTGGCCAAATGCTTCTTACTTTTTGGATGAGTTCTTGAACTCTCTCTCTGTCTTAGGTATCCACAGAGGAGCAAACATGACCAAAGACCTGACTTCTGCAGAGCTTAAAGGAATTACTCTTAGAATTGAACGATTAAGCTTTAAGTCTACATGAACTTTCTGAGAGCAGTTTTTGGTTCCTGAAAAATAGATTCTTTTTAGGCATCTCAGGCTGGGAAATTTTGACATAAAGCCCTTTAAGAAATAGCCTGCCTGGTAAATAGCCTGATGCTGTTTTTAATGTACCATAAGAAACAGTTACTAGCATGACTTTTATCTTGAAGGGTTATGCCCTTCAAAAGCGTGTGGTTTCTCTGAGGAATGCTTCCTATCTCATTTTTTTTTATTGCTACTCTAATGATTTATGCTGCATGTACTCACTTCACATCTTGCTTTCCTCACTCTGCATTCCATATTATGAGGAAGGATCAGAGGATGCTTTTTTTTCAGAGATCATCACTGCCTCTCACCAGGCCACCAGAATGAGAGGGTATATTTCATCTGGCCCAACTGTTTGGTTCCCCATCTTCCTTCAGATTGCTTCCTCTCAAATTACCTTGAAGTTAAATTACTGCAGAGACGCTGGAAACTAGCATCCATATTCAGAGCACAGAAATATTTTTGAGTCCTCTACCCAGTCTAATACCTTTTTAAATTAACAAGAAATGAATTAGCCTCTCCTTCAGTATCAGCGCTCTCTACTCTGGCCTTTGTGAACTGGGATTTGCAGAGAGTCCCAGATGTTGCATTAACAGGCATCTGGTTCTGGCAGGTGGTTTGGTTTAAGATCTTCTATGACACTGGCAGGAGAGGGCTGTCACCTGCAGCTTTTAACACTGCATGTGGGCTTAAAAGCAGTGCCTATTGCAAGCCTCCTTGGTGGAGGCCGGAGGAAGCCTGGTTCCTATCAGAAGGCACATGCATACTTCTTCTGGCTAAGTGCAACCAGCACTTCTGGTGGTACCTAAGATCAGAGAGGGATGCAGGAATCCTGCCCTTGGGCTCTAGTTGGTTTCACAGTTATACAGACCAGAGGAAAACTGTGATGGTACTTTCCCCTCTGTTTCCTCACAAAGTAACATGGTCTCCTTCTCGTCTAGATTAATTTAAGACTCAGACAAAGAAATGAAATTTCTAAGGGAGTCAGAGCATCACATTGTCTGTATTCAACTAAAATTAGACAAGAAGAGATCAAAATGCATACTAAGGTCTCTCTAGCCCATTTTGCCTTATTCTGCATTGCAAACATGTATAGTGCAAGGAGCGATTCACCATGCCGTTCATTAAATCTGAACCTTTCCTGGCATGGATGGTTCTTGTGTCAGTGTATAGGAGGCACAGTTTTGAACATGGGCTTGAGTTTTGTTGCTTGTTTTTACTATAAGAGATCTCTAACCCTTCTTTCTGAGGCAGTGCTATTAAGAAGGTAGTAAAGAAAGCATGTTTATTTATCACATACTTTTCTTGGGTCTCAGGCTGTATATGGCAAGGATGTAAATGAGAAGGTGATCTGCAGTGAAACACATTCACGCCGATTCCTTTTAATGAAGCAATCCTGATCATGAAGATTTGGCTTATCTGTGTGCTTTGTGTTAGAGGAATTACTGTGACTAGTCTGTCTCTTCCTGTTGATGTTTCACAGGTTAAATAAACACAAAGTCTGGCAATCTATGGCACTGTTCCTGTTCTCTCTCATTTTATGTTACAAAGCCTGAAAGACATGGAGCCAGCTTGCAGGCCATAGGTACATTTATCATACCAGGATCCCTCGTAGGAGTGCTGTTTGGATGGCCAGAGCTCTTGCTTCACCTCTGCTCTTCCCAAATAATCCTCTCCGTTGAGTCAGTCGCTTGGCCAGGCTGGCATGCCAGGTAGGCTCCTGGGGGAACAGGCTGGAGAAAATCAAGGGGTAGATATCACTTCTCACCCATCTATTCTATTATGTGCTTGGCTTTATAAGGTATAAAGGCATTATAATAAGGCACTGTTCCTGTGTGGTGAATCCCTTTCTGAATCCGCCACCCAGGCAGGACACCCTGCAGGTGTATCTGTATATCTCTGCCTGTGCCAGCGGCTTCCTAGGATGCTTCTGACAGTCAAGGTAAGAGCTTAAAACCACATCACAGAGAAATATTAAGTGGATCTTGACTCTGAAAGATACTATGTTTGGTCTTTCCCACTCTGAAACTTCTAGGACAGGAGAGGCCAAAGCACACGCTGAAAGAATCATAGAATCATAGAATAGAATCATAGAATTGTCTAGGTTGGAAGGGACCTTTAAAATCATCTAGTCCAACCATCAACCTAACTCTGATAAAAAAAAGAAAACAACAAAAGAAAACCATACAACCACCCCCCCCATTACTAAACTATGTCTCTAAGCGCTATGTCAACCCATCTTTTGAAAACCTCCAGGGATGGTGCCTCAACCACTTCCCTGGGCAGCCCATTCCAATGTTTAATAACCCTTTCGGTGTAAAAATTTTTCCTAATATCCAATCTGAACCTCCCCTGGCAGAGAAATCCAAGGTCATCCCACTGTATGGTCTCTTCTGACTCGTTGGTACCCAACACCTTGATTTGGAGAACAAGTCATATGAGGAGAGGCTGAGGGAACCGGGCATGTTTAGTTTGGAGAACAGGAAGCTGAGGGGGGACCTCACTGCCCTCTACAACTACCTGAAAGGAGGTTGTAGAGAGGTGGGTGTTGGCCTCTTCTCCCAAGGGAATAATGACAGAACCAGAGGAAATGGTCTGAAGTTGCGGCAGGGGAGGTTTAGATTAGATATTAGGAAGAATTACTTTACTGAGAGGGTGGTCAGGCGCTGAGAACAGCCTGCCCAGGGAGGTGGTGGAGTTGCCATCCCTGGAAGTGTTTAAGAAACATGTAGATGTGGCACTTGAGGGCATGCTCTAGTGCCCGAGATTGTTGGTTTGTGTCTGTTTGTGGGTGGGTGTGGTGTGGGGTTGTGGGTGTGTTGGGGGAGGGTGTTGGGGTTTTTTTTTTTGTGGTTTTTTTGTTTGGTTTTTTTTTTGTTGTTGGTTGGACTCAATGATCGCAAAGGTCCCTTCCAACCATGAAGATTCTGTGATTCTGTGACGTGCTTGAAGATATGCTTGCTTGGGGTAGCCTGTGTGTTTGCGGAGACAGGGGCCTGGAGGGGCATTTGTGCTTGAAAATGAGTGGTGCAGCAAGCCAAGCTGGAAGTGTTACACTCCTCAGAGAGTTTGCTGTCAAGAACAGTGACAAAGACTGTGGCTTGGGATGTCGGGCGCATTACTCAGATGGTATTTACAGCTATTTCTGGGTCAAGGGCTGAGACAAGAATTGGACATGAAATTATCCTTCCCTCTTAACACAGTAGTATAAAATAAAGAAAAATGAGAAGCAATTTTAGGAATTGTGGGGTGAAAATTGGAGAGAAGTCAATTGTTCAAGTTGCTGCCAAAAGAGACAATTATGGACACTCTCTGTGGCAGTCAAATTCTCTTTACAATTATCATTACAGTGCTGTAGTGCCTTGGAGCCCTTTCCATGGAGCAAGACCTCACAGGTCTCAACAATTTTTTTCTGTGAGAGTTCACCATTTCATTAAAGACATGTTCCCATCCCCGTGTGTTTTTTGATTCTCTATTGCAACAAAAGGAGAGGACTCTCCTATGATGCTCCACACACGGAGTCCAGCTGGGAGTGTTGCAGCAGCTTCCTTCAGTTTGCTGGGTGCTGCTGCCCAGCTGAGTGTGCATCAGATTGCGCAGCAGCACTGCAGGAGAAAAGTGCAAAGGCAGCCCCAAGGTCTCTGGAGCAGCCAAAGGCTGTGCTTTCTCTGTACAGAGCGTCTGTGGCATCAGCTTAAGGTATTGCTGCTCTTGTAACTGATATAACCTATAAATCAACACCTATAAGTACTTAAAGGGTGGGTGTCAAGAGGAAGGGGCCAGTCTTTTTTCAGTGGTGCCCAGTGACAGGACAAGAGGAAATGGGCACAAACTTGTACATAAGAAGTTCCATCTAAACATGAGGAGGAACTTCTTCACTTTGAGGGTGGCAGAGCACTGTAACAGGCTGCCCAGAGAGGTGGTGGAGTCTCCGTCTCTGGAGATATTCAAAACCCGCCTGGACACATTCCTGTGCAACCTCCTCTAGGCGGACTTGCTTTGGCAGAGGGGTTGGACTAGATGATCTCCAGAGGTCCCTTCTGACCCCATATCATTCTGTGATTCTGTGATAACTGTCTGTGGGACTAGGCTACAGCCTAGCTTATGGAACTGACCTACCTTTAAAAAGCAAAGATATGCTTCAATCTCACTTTAAAAATAAAACCAACCCATTGCACTGCATCGAAGGTCTGCCTAAGATCGTTTGAGTTATTACTGCATTGGTCTGATGCATAAGGACTAATAAACGAAAGCCCCAGCCAGGTGACCCAAGTCAGAATTTACATCTCGTTTTGGAAGTAGCTGATTTGAAGCTCCCTGGCATGTGCACCTCTGGACCTCTCCAAGTTGAGCAGGCACCAGAAAAGACTTACCCGTTTCTCTCAAATAATTTCTAAAAAGGTATGTTACCAGATTTAGTAAAGCAAGGACAGGATGGGTGGTATCACTGCTGTGTGCTCCCCATCTGATAAAAGTCTTTGTTTTCAACTTCTCAAAGGGAAAAAAAAAAAAAAAAAGGCATGTAAAAGCCCCACAAGAAATCAACTGAATGAGTTATCATTTCACATGTGTAACAGCTTCCTCACAAAACATTTATTAATAGTAGTTGTCACTAGAGAATTTTCCAAATGAACAATTTTCATTGTTACAGTCATGAAGCTGGGGTGGGGAGAGGAAAAATGGAAGTTTCTAAACCCCATCCCCCTGGTCTGGAGAACTACAGCTGAAGAGATCACTTATTTTCAAAGTAGCTGAGCAAATTAACAAAATAACTCTCTCTCAGGGGCAGACAACACACGATTTGCTATTGAATATGGAACAATGGGTGAATCATTCCTCAATCCACTGTAGTCTCCTTGTTCATTTTCATCGCAAGCTGAGCTCTCATTTCCAAGGCAGGCTGTCAGGATCCCTGGTGTCACAGGGGCTCTTTTGTTGCTGCCAGGAGCACTCTCTTTGATGGACAGTAGAAAGCTGTCTGGTTTTTCAATCAGCCCTCGCTGCACAATTCAGGTACGAGCAACTAATAACCCAGGCATTGCTACTGCATTGATTTTTGGGCAAGGTGTTCTATCATTTTATGGCACTGAGTTTAGACACAGTTGCTTTAATTTTCTCCTGAGGAAACAAAATAAAATTTCTATGAAAGAAATATGTTTATTCCCCACAATTGCATCATTCTTTGTTTTCGTGTTCCCCCCCCTCGCAATTTCTCCAGGGACTGACATTTTTATTTCTTAGACGTCATTGAAAATTCCTATCCCAGTCTAAGTAATCCCTCAAAATCTAATGTAAATGACTGCTCAGTAGTATCAAAGGCAACTGAAAACCTGGTGGTTTTTAAAATGAACATAATGAGAGTTAACTGAAACTAAGTACATTTTGTCTTAGGTGTACCCCCTCTCTGCCCTCTCCCCAGCATCCTACTGGATATTGTGCTTCTTTAGTATGAAGATGTCAGAATGTGTTGCTAAAATCGAGGTAAGAAACTCTCTCCAGTGGCACTGCGGAAAAAAAGTTGTATATTCTCAAAGTAAAAAAACCCCTTTCCATAGTGAAACATTGCCTTTTGCTTACAGAAAACTGCACAGGATCGCACTGAGTGGAGAGGTTTTTTTTTTCCCAACCTTTTTCATATGAAAATAAAATATCAGCGTGCTGAAGGCAAGCAGTGAAGGTTAGCAGCGTGGAGGTTTATAACACAGGTCAGTTGGAGAGACACCAGCTTCTTTCACAGAAAATGTAAAATGTGCCATTAGATGGGAAATGATATTTCACTCTGCAAGGTCAGCGCCTCCCTGTAGGAGTTCAGCAAAGATCAGTATCTCTGAAGCATTATTGTTTTATTAGTGTGTTTAATTTTGGCACTGAGATTGAGATTACCAAAAAGAGCTGCCCAGCTGACCATTAAAAGTGATATACCAAGGACTTGTTCTCTAGGCTCTCTGGAGATTTCTGAGCATGTGAGGAGCTCTCAGACATACTAACATCTTGAAAGAAATAAGACTAAACTTTTGGTTTTGCCTGCTTCCTCTGAGAAAATCCTTTTCTTGGGTGAGGAGAGGAAATAAGATTAAATTACATCATCCTATCCCTAGCTGCTGACTTCAAAATTCAAATCAGCTCTCAAAAACCCCAAAGGCAGAATGAAGATATTTGTAAAATGGCTTTCTAGTTTTTATTGTTCTTCAGTTTTTGAGATTCTAGATTTAGGAGAGAAATTCGTGATTTCTCTCCTAAAAACAGGAGTATTGGAAATGTGTTTTTAAATGAAAATTCACAGTACCACCTTATTAATGATGGTACTGGATATGCTGATGGATATCAAGAATAACAGCAAATACTGTAAAAGTTCACACCCTGCTTTGAGTTCTCTTCTTTGTAACTTCCTGCTGTAGAAAACATATTCCCTTTTCCCACTCCTGTACCGGAGGAAGAAAATCTCCACAGCTGTCACTAACTTCCCTCTGCCACAGTTGCCAGGCTTTCTGTTCTCATGTAGCTCTTCCAAGTACATCCTAAACTCATTCAGTCACAACTAGTCAGGTCAGCTCAGGGACTATCAATTTGCGGTTTAGATTTAATACAAATCTGTTAAGCCCATATGCCTGGCTGTGTGCTGAGTGAATTAGGGAGCTCCCACTTGAGATGCTCCACTGGCTGTCTGGAGCAAGTGGTAACACTGGGGTGGAAAGAAACCGGTTTGTCGGTAAGAACAGCACATCACGATCAGAGGAGGGGCTTTCCTTACTGGGCCAACCATGCACTTTTCTTTCTTCTCCTCTCTCAACCAGTGTACTTTGCTGCATATAGCTATGGACTGAGCATAGTCATGTACTTTAGAAGGCAGAATCTCTGACTGCGCAAGAGCAAAGAGCTGCAAAAAAGTTACAAGGCCTTGTGAAACAGGACACTTTGTATAAACGATGCATGCCTTGCTAATGAATATACCCTTGAAGAGGAACAGAAGGCTGATAGAAGGACGCTCCCCCAGGAGGTGCCAAAAGCCGGATAATTGCAAAAAAGCATGAAGTCAGCAAAAATCAGTTGTAACTAATGGAAAGGTAAAGGCGGCTGGGAGAGATTGCGACCGCTGACTCAATTAGAGACCGAGCAAGCTTAACCCCCCACTGTATTGGAGGACACGCACATCAGTCATAGGGCGCTGTAATGTTAATTAATAGAAATTGTTAAGATAAGGTATGAACCAATAATCGTAACTAAAGGTGTGTACTTCTGTGTTTTGAATCGTATAAATGTACTGAAGATTTTGTGAACCCGTGTTCTAGCTTTGTGGAATACCCCCTAGCACCCATCCCTGCACAAATATGCAATAATAAAATACCTCTGCTCTGTGTGTACACTGGCGTCTTTCACACCGGGTAGATGTCCCACTTTGGGACAGCAATAGCATCCGTCAATCCTGTGGGAATGTCTTTTGTATCCGTCTGTTTGCTTTGTAAATGGCTCCCCAATGGGGGTTCATGTGCTGCTTTTCCAAATAGTGTCTATGAAGTTGTCACTTATCATTTCTTATCTAGTGGTGAATTGCAGCAGCTTTTTCTTGACGTCTTGCTAACTGTCATAGCATAAATTGTACAAAGATGCAAATGCAATTTCCACATTTAATATCACCATGAAGATGATAATTACCATTATCACTTTGAAAGCATACTGTCCTGTGCAAATAGCTAACAAATTACTCAAGCACTTTGCTGAGACCTTTACCTAAATAATGTTATTACTTGGCAATTGTGAACACATTTGGTGTCAGACACATTAATAATGTTCTGATCTCATCCCAAAAGAAATTATGTCTCAGACAAACATTTGCTTCACCTGAGATATAGCAGCCCTGTCAAACACTGTTGGCTGACTGTAACTTGTAAGTGCTTGATGTCCGTATTTTTTAATTTCTCTACTCCCACCTGAGCAGCCAGCATCCTGCCATTACAGAAGCCACCGGCTAGCACGGATGCATCCAACCGTTCTGCAGGTGGGTCGTGGCAATGTGCAGCGTGGGGTGCTGCGTGGCACCAGGGTGTGCGAGTGCCAGTGAGGCCACCTGTCCTTTCTTCACTTCCCGTTAATGTTGGTCCAGAGGAACAGGCTGGAGGTCCCCCAAGGTAATTTCAGCCCAACAGGAGGATAAGCTGGGAGGTTGGTGTCCCCACCCCAGCACTTGGTGGTCCTCTCAGTGAAGTAGCACAGGCTTGTGCCACGACACGCCATTTGCCGTGACCTTCACCTGCGAGGCCGTGGAAAGCCTTCCAGAGGTTGACTTTAATTCTGAAGCCATGAGAGAACTTGGGGAAAGTCTGTCATGAGACTGACAGCGTTACAGCCGGGCAGTGGCGAGGGGCACCGGAGGAGCAGAGAGCTGGCGGCCGGGGGCACCAGGGACCTGCCGCCCCACCCCGTACGAGGGCGCTGGGGACCCTGTAAGGCCCTGGCCCGGCCCGGCGGGGAGGGTGCTAGAGGAGCCGGAGAGGCCCTTCCCGATGGGGAGGTCGCTGGGGGGACCACGGCACCAGAGGGAGGAACCACCCCCGTTCCGACCCGTTCCGCCCGCTGTTGCTAGGTACGCCGTTTACGACAGTCCGCGGAACTCGCCGTACGGCGGGGTTGCTGTACGGCTGATGCGCGGCTGTCGGTTTCCGGTGGGGCCTGGCGATGGCGTCCGCGTTTGAGAGCGAGCGGAGCCTGGCGGCGCGCAAGGAGGAGCGGCAGCGGCAGCGGGAAGCGCTGCTGGCGCAGGTGGGGTGCCCGGTCCGGCCCGGCCCGGCCGGGCCTTTTTCTGGGGGCCGCTTCCCCTCCCCTCCTCTCCCCCAGGCCGGGTGCTGGAGGCCTCGTCTTGCGCGGGGTCGGTGCGCTCCTGAGGGCGGCCCTGGCCGCGGCCTCCCGCCCGCAGGACCGCCACGGGAGCTGAAGGAGGGGGACGGCCTGGGGAGAGTTCCCTCTGCCCCGGGGGGAGCTGGGCTGCGGTTCCGGGAGCAGCAGAAAGCGACTGGGAACTGAGTTTTGAGTGACAGCCACCCGAATTCATGTGTTTTGCCACTTGTAGTGGTGTTAATCTGCTTGGTATTTCACTTACTATGTGATTTTGTTCTTACACCATTGGAAAGAGCATGGCTTGGTCTTTCTTACACCGTCTCTTCAGATATTTGTATATGTTGATAAGATGACACCATCCCCACTCCCCAGCCTTCTCTAGGCTAAACTGTCCCAACTCTCAGCATTTCCTTAAATGAGACATAAAAGGCAATTCCTTCTTGTATTCCTGGCCTGTCTTTCTGTAGGAGTCAGTATTCCTCCATTACAACACTACGCTCATGGAATAGGTAATAACTTGAACCAAAGCAGGACAGCCTGTTTTCATGAAGCCAGGATGTTGCTGGGGTTACATCTTGCTGTAGTGTTAGCCAGGAATTAGGAGGTTCCCACTCACAGATGCTTTGGTAGAGTTGCTTTTACTTGGAGACCAGTGCTAATCCTGATGCATTTTATTAAAAATCTGCCTATATGCCATGTTTGGTACTTGTGCAGTAAGCTGCTGATTATTCCTGTAACTTGTAGGTAAAGTGAATGATAAAGTAGTAAATGGCACATCAGTTAGATGACATGACTGGTTTTGAAGGAGTAGAGGGTAGCTGTATGGAAAGAGGAGGACAAAGTATGGAAAAAGTGTGAGATTGTGATGATGGGCATTTGAGAGAAGGAGGCCAATGTAAGCAGCAACCAAAGCTTACTGGGGAAAGATATTTTCAGAAAAAAAAGTGATGAGAAAATGGCCTGAATAGCCTGAGGCTTACAGAGTAGTGATGTCTTTTCTCAAGGCAAAGTAGGAAGACAGAGGATTTCAGGTAATACATTGTGCGGGTGTCTCCCTTGGACAGGTGTGGAACCACTTCTAGGCAACAGAAGTTCCCTTCAGTGACTTGACAAGTGTGGGGTGATCCTGCTGCACGTGTGCTTCCCCCTTTTTGACAAGCAGTTGAAGGGAAGTTCCTTTAACTTAGTGAATGATACAATCCTGCAAAAGTTTGTTGTTGTTAAGATGTCTTTTTCTCTATTTGAACTGCCGTATACATTTAAGAGTGCTCCTTTGCTCAGTTCAACCTTTTGGATGTTCAGAAAATACTCTTTAAGTGGAAGCAAAACTTATGTAGGACACCATTATCCTACCTTACCGTTTCTTCTCAGCTGGTGCCACTTGTACAGCAAGCGATATGGGGCAATGCCTCTCTCTTGGAATCATGGAACAGCCCTGGTCGGAAGGACCTTGAAAGGCCACCTGGTCCAACCTTTTGTGTGAAAGGGACCTTAGATGAGATTATTTAGTGCTTTGTTCAGTCATGTCTTGAAAATCTCCAGTGATGGGAATTTGACCCCTTGTCCTCTCTGTGTGGCTCCCTCCTTGTGAAGAGATAGCTTCTGTCCTCTCTATAGGTGCCCACTGGAATACTGTGATGAGGTTTCCCCTTAGATGTCTCTTCTCCAGGGAGAAAAGACCTAACTCTTTCAACCTTTTCTCATAGGGCAGGTTCTTCAGCCCCTTGATCATCTTTGTGGCCCTCCTTTGGATTCTCTGCAGTCTGTCTGTGTCCTTGTTGAATTGTGGGGACCAGCACTGGACACAGTACTCCAGGTGTGGCCTGACAAGTGCTGAGTAGAATGGGATGATCACATCTCTGTCCCTGCTAGTGATGCCCCTGCAGCTACAGCCCAGGATCTGATTTGCCTTTGCTGCTGCAGCAGCGCACTGCTGGCCACCAGGCAGTTTGTTGGCCACCAGGACCCCAGCCAGCAAGGCTGCTCCCCAGCCACGCAGGTCCTAGCCTGCGCTGGGCTCTTGGGATGTTCTGTCCCAGATGCGGGACTTTGCACTTGTCTTTGTTATGTTTTGTACAGTTGTTGCTAGCCTGCTCTTCCAGCCTCTGCTGATGTCTCTCTAAGATGTCTTGCCCTTCTGATGCGTCCACCCCACCACCCACTTTGGTGTCATCAGCAAACATGGTGGGGGTGCTTTCAGTCGCATCAGCCAGATCATTCATGAAGATGTTGAGCAGTGTGGGGCCCAGTATTGATCCTGGGGGACCCCACTTGTGACAGGCTCCCAACCTGAGTGAAAAACATTGATCAATGGTTATTTATTGTAAAAGTTTTTTACAGTGTCAGGCATTATTGCAGTAGTTGTTAAATAACAATAATTTTCTTCTTTTCTTATTTGCTTCTATTTGCATCAACAGTTTAACGTGAAATAAAAGTGTTCTGTGAGGATGCTGTTTAAAATTTTTGGTATAACTTCCTCTTTCCACATATCTGTGGATGATTTTTACTTTTTTTTTGTTAATATCTTTAAAATACTGTTAATTCGAAGCAAGAGATACAGCATTGAACACTGTGAACAGAACTGAGGGGAGACTACTGCAAGGCTTTATCTCGGTGCATTTGGACCTTCTTGCTTGTGAAGGCAAAAAAGAGATGCACAGGGACATTTCATGTCTAGCTAACGTAGTCAAGACAATTATTTGGTGGTTGCAATCTTGGAAGCTGCTGCATTTATTTTTGGGAAGGACACTCGGGAAACTGCATAGATCTTTGGTTCTAATAATCTGAGAAGTTTACAGAAATGACTGTACTTTGGCAGTTCTGTTTCTGGAAAGATGAGAGGAGATGTTCAACTAACTCGCCTTTGAGGAGCTTTTAGTTATTAAATATTGAAAATTATTAGTCTGTCTTATGTGCTATAGAGTATGTAGTTAGGACTAAGATGAAAGGGAGCTCTTCAGTTCTGGTCACAGATACCATCTTTTTCTTGGTAGGACAGTAAGGAGTCCGAGAGACCATCACTATCTCTTCAGAAGTAATTCTCCCTTTATCACTGAGCTCACTAGAAGAATCTGGGATTTGCTTCCTCTTGCAGATTGGATATCCACAAAAATCAAGAGGTTAAATCAAGAGGTAGATTTTGAAACAGTTGTAGAAATAGAATGGATTTCATTAGTACCTTTTACTTTTAAAACAAGCTGAACAGAGGAGGTTGCTTCTTGTTGATTTTTAAAAATTTATTTACTGTTTCATGTTTTTTGCCGGTTATGAACTTTTTTTTCTTTTGAAGAACCAAAAGACCACCCAACCCATTGAGATCTCTCTTTCAAATTTTGGAAGCGTATTCTTTTATTTGTGTAGTCTGGCCTCCCAATTGCATTGGTAAAACCCAGCAGCTGGTAATGTTTATGATAATGATCAGTAATCAAATAATTAAGTGTTGACATGCAAATTGTTATTAAGCTCCAGAAATAGCATCTTGTTTTGATGAGCACGATAGTTCATGACACTGCTGTTTCACTTTGCAAGTTTAGAAAGAGGAAATAATCTGATGGGTGTTTTGGTAAGTGCAGGGATGTGTACTTTTGCTAGACATAAACACATTTTTTGGGGTAAAAAATCAGCAATAATTCAATCTTGAATTATTCCTGCATTTGTGCTATGACAGGATATTTCTGTACTTCAGGGTTGCTCTTCTGCTACCTGTGTTTTTTCATGGACTTTCAGTCTTTCACTCTTTGGTCTCTGAGGGGGATGTGTTTTGACCATTGCTTATGTAGAAATCCTGTCTTTTAATTGCTAAGGATTACCAATAGATTGCAAGTTTATCTTGATACCAGTACGTATAGATTTAAAATAAAAGTTGATCATAGGTAAATAAGACCTCACTCGGTGTTCTAAACAAATAAAATATGTTCTTGAAACAATGCAAATAAAATGATACTTTGAATCAGGTCCGCAGCACAAACAAGAAATTACGTATTTGGTTTTACTTATTTAGGTTTCTATAAAAAAAAACCAAACAGATGCACAGGCCCTTATTTTTGGAAACATCTTGTTTGATGCTTTTGACTTAGACCCCTAACTTTATTTTTGATTTATGTTTTCTGATTTATTTTCTTTGACAATAAAAATACAGCCTAAAATTTAAAAACCCTCTATGTGTAACAGTATCACTGAGTTCACTGTATTTGAGCTCTAAACAAGCTGTGAAATCAGCAGGTTTTCCCAGTGAAGTACGATCAGATATTTCCTCATAAAAACCTAACTGTTGGGTTGTTGCAGTGATTAGTATTTGCCAAGGTGATGGAAAGCTTTGGCAGTAGTTTTTACACTTCAGTTTTCAGTGGAAAATTACAGAAATTTCTCCTTAGACAGAAATTAATAGCAAAACATATCACTGTTACAGGTTATAGAGCTGTTATTTGTTGGAAGTTGCTTCTGTGCTGTAACACTAAGCACCTTCTTTTTGTTCTTTTACATCTATTATCAAGTGTTATATCCTTCACTCTCTCTGTTGGAGGAAATAAGCATGTCAGTATTATTACACTCACTTAAATCTTTGATTGATATTAGGAGAGTAACAGCACTGAGAAATGAATACTTCCTTCTCACAAAAGATTTTCAGACTTCTGACACAGCCCCTCTGTATGCATTTTTGCAGGTAACATCTTTGATTTACAGACAGGTCACTCTAGAAGGCGAGGGGTGAAGACAGATGCCTCCATTGTTATACTCTGCAAGACCTTCTAGAGCTCGCTGCAGCACAGGAGTGGAGAGGCCCTACACTAATGTGAAATACCTGCCTAGGGTTTCCTAGCAGTAGTACCTACAGTCGTGCATCTGTTTGTGGTGTGTCTGAAGCTGTACCAGCAGAAACAGTTACTGCCTCCCGGGTATTTCTGACAGAAGGTCGACATCTCCTGCAGTCTGCTCTTTAAATCACTGTTCTGTAATGATCATTTAAGCTTCTTGTGATAATAGTTTAAGTGATGGTTGTTTCAGTGAGGTGTCTTTGTGCCTTTTGATAGGTGAAAATGACAGAGAGCAGTGACGTTTCCAGCTGGCACGGCTGTGTCTGGAGTAGGTGGAGTTACAGGCAGCGCTCTTGACTCAGTTGTGATATGGCAAGTTGGGGTAGAAGCTAAGCCTTTCCTTGTGCTTCCACTGCTGTCCTCCTGAGGAAAGCTTCATGGATGTAACAGAAATCAGAATATTGAGGGTAGAAAAATAGTCTAAGCATTCACAAAAATAAGTGCGTTATTCACATAGAGAATTGGTAGTATAAGAGCATCAGAACTGCAAGGAAGGATATGTTCAGGTTCCCTGAAGGTAGGCACTCATGTAATCAGGACTCTCCAGCCCTGAACTTTGGGGTGATGGAAGCTGTGAGGGTAAGACAGGCCACAGTAACCTTTCTGATAAGTGAATATTGGAACTGATAAATGAGTGGAATGGCTTGTATGATAGGTGGGCCTGAAATTAGAGGTAAAAGCTCATTGTTTAGATTGTGGGTGCCTTATGTTGATGTCTGAAGAAGTGTGTTAGGTCTTGATTATTTGAACTTGTCTAACAGAAAGCTGTTGCTGAAAGGAGATTTTTCCACACTTCTTCCTCTCTTGCCCTTCCTCCCCAAAGTGTACATTTTCCGCCTCATTCCTTGTGCTTTAATGGGTAGCCATGATGACCTTGCCAGAGGGGCAGCTTGGAAGCTTGATCTGCAGGAAGCTGCAGTCTGCTCTTGGTGGGATTTGTTTTGTGTCAGAGTGGTCCTTGAAGTGGCTTCCCCTGAGGCTGGAGTGCAGAGACAAGCCTGTGCAGGGAAGGTGGTGGGAACACATGAGTGGGAGTGTGGAGAGGAGAGGTGCGGGAATGGGGTCCTGCCCTTCAATGGCAAGTAGCTACTAGAGCAGCTTAGCTGTTCCTCTCTGCGTTGGATGTTTTTGTTGCGCTGTATTGATCTGGTGTTGTGCTGTAGAGTTTCTTCTGATCACTTGCTGGAGAAAAATGGAATTTTTCTTGTTTTGGATGGAGAAGTTGGCTATTGAATAGTGGTGACTGTCATCTGAAGAAGTAGAAGTTGACCACAGTTAAAGACGGGAAATTGCATGGACTCTGTATTGGCGTGGAAAATTTTCTCTGGCCTTGGTGAGAGCTGAGATGGTAAATAGAGTAGGGGTCAGGAAAGGGTGTTGGTCAATTTCTGTGGGCTGGGGAGGGTTTTAGCTTCTGTCCCCAGGTGACATCCCTCCATCCCTTCTGGACACCTTTGGGGGACTGTCATGTAACAACCTCCATTTACTGTGTGACCTAGACCTTGGCCTTTGGCAGTGTCTTTGGTCTTTTCTGCTTCTTATGGGGTGGCACCGTGTAACTTGTACAGTTTTTGGTGTTTGTGTCTGCGGTGTATTACTGGTTGTTTGGAGCAAATTTGTTCTTCATTTAGCAGATTGTCAGCAATGATGCAGGCTGGCCTTAATGACCTGCCTAATGAAAACCAGAAAGCACTTTCTCTGAACTTGATTTCCTTCCTTATTCAGATGGGGCTGTGAAATCCAAGACCCTTTGGCCTGCTTGTGGTAAAGACAGCAAAGTTTGGCAAACACTGCTAACATAGTGCTTTAAAGTAATTATTGTTCATATAGCACCTTACCAACAGACCTTTCAGAGTGCTCTGCCAGCGTTATATTTCACCTCCTTCTTGTTGCAAAGGACACTATGAGCAACTTTATCAGAGTGTTGCAGAAGTACGTAATGTGACACGATGCTTGCCCTTCTTGACAGGCTGTTGCTTGTAATGGTCCTCTGTGTTCCTGTGTAGCACGCACAGTCATTTGCTTAATTAATACATTACTTTGAAATAGAGGTATTTCAGAAATGTAGCATCCTGTATTTTTGGAGAAAAAAATGTAAAAATATTGCAGTGGTGACCTAAGATGTACATAATGTTAAATACTCTGTAAAGGGGAAAGGATAAATTGTTGGATATTTTTGTGGTATCATAAAGTATTAAGAAACCTTAATGTGAATTAAATGGTTGGACTCTGTGGGTTGGGAGATGTGAAACTATTAGAGTTGGCCTTTGTTGCATAGAACGATAAGTCTGACAGGGGACTTAATTATAAAATGTAGAAAAGGAAGAAAAATCAGTAGATGCTAATAAGCCCAGCATCATTATAAAAGACAAGTAGAATAGAAAGGTAAGGTTTGAAGCTAATAAAGCAATGTAGACAGATTTTCCTCTTCCCCCTCACTTGAAATTAGTGGGGGTGTGCATGTGTGCAGGGAAACCATTCACCAACAATAAAAATGAATATTGTAATTTGATGGTAGAGGGAGTTAGATAGTTTTTAGAGCTGGAAAGGATCAGCGGGTATTGCTGCTAACTTCCTAGTCTCATGTTAAAAAGATAATTTAGGTTAAAATACAATTTCTTTCATCTTTTAAAATGTCTAGGCAGTTTCTGTTTTATTGTTTTACATATGGATATTGTTAAGAATCTTCTATATTTTGTATCTTTGTCTAAGAAGAAACAAGATTTCACCTGATGTTTTTGTGTCTGTCTCTCTTTTTAACAGTCTAGTGGTATTGCCACTACAGATTCATCTTGCCCAACCCTGTTTCATTTAGTATTCAGGAGAGAGCAGTCTGCAGTTTGATTTCTAGTCATTCTGTGTTCTGAATATGTATTTGTGTACTTCAACCAAAACGATGATCCACCTCTTTTATTAGGATCATGTATCTCAATTACTTAAGTACTTGCGTGTATTTTTTCTGTTTATTCTTAGATCTAATAAAAAGTATAAAAGATCCTTTTGTACCTTATTTATAATGTTAACTTAGTTTTTGCAATGTATATTTTTAACTTCGGTAACATAAAGGAAATAGGAAATTACTATTTTAAATAAAATTAATTTAAAATATAGAGAAGGGTAAGAGGCTAAATCTTCCTAGATAGGCAAAGAGTGTATTAAATAAAGACATGTTGACAGGCTGATCTTGATTGGCCTTTATTTGAGGTGTTTATAGATTTATATGCCCAAGAGCTTCTAAAGGGGTGGAAGGGAACTGTTGACTCCAGCTGCAGGTCTTCCTCAACCAAAAGTGAAATGAAGTATGTAGAAAGCCTGTCCTTTCCCCAGTCTAAATCTTGGCAACAGGTTTCATGTTTACTTGTGGAGCAAACAAGTTTGGAGCCCGTTTTTGTTGTGTTTTTCCCATCTAGAACTATATTCAAGTTCCCTTTATCTCCACTGTTTCACCTCTGTCAAGTTGTAAGCTTAAGTTTTGTGTATGTGTGGCTTGTGGACATTTTGTGAGTTGCATAGCTGGGGTTATTACCCTTTACTTGTCCATGAATGTGGCATGCTTAGTTTATTTTAGTGACATCAATATTTTTAAGACAGAAGGGCCATTGTATGGACTAAACCAGAAAATACCAGTCAGTGATTTCCCTGTGAACTTTCAAGAGTGTCGTGCCAGATGGATAAATGTCTTAGGGTGGGCAGTGTTAGCCAAAGAGCTCTCTGGATCACGGAGAGGTAGCAGGAAACATACCTGCATTTTTTGGTGTCCCGGGTGGTTTTGGTGACCTTATGTTATGCTTAACCACTATTTCATTGTCACTGAATTATAGTCCTGCTTACTCTTTTGTTGTTTTGTTTATTTATAAACTTGAAAACTGTTTTGATACTGGAATAAATATCTCAACTTGCTCTTAACTCGTTCTTTCTTTATCCTTGCCTTTTCAATTTTAAGATGTAGCATCATCTTTGTAGACTGTCAACTTCATTCTAGAGATGGAAGTCCTAGTCTTGGCCTCTTTATTCAGTGTCACTTAGACAATTTTTTCTTTTTTTTTTTGTTTTGCAAAGTCCCTTCTTTTAAAATTAAGAAATCTGTGTAGCTGCTTTGCTTTGCTTGCATTTAAGTGCATTAGAAAGTTTATCACTTGGGGCTTTTAAGAAAGTAGACAATGAAGCCTTAAAAGGGTGCTTTGTTTGGGCACAGGTGTGTAGTATTTTGATTTTTTTTATTTTTTTTTCTTTTTGCCACTTTCAATAATGCTAACAACAATGTTCAAAAATACAATAGCACTCCTACCTTATGAGTTAACTTTTTTTTAAAAAAAACACTTTTAATCTTTTTTTTTTTAGCGTGTGTTTCTGTTTATTGAACCCTTATGGTGTACTGGTCATACAGGTTATCCTCCAGTTTTCAAAAGCCTTGTTTTCAATCAATTCAAAAGCTGCAGGTTTCTTTCTTCTCTGTATCAAGACAGAGAAACTGGCCCGTGGGTAGGGAGCTTACTGTCGTGTGCAGGCACAGGCTTGTATCTAGAGTTTGTTACAGAGAGCTAATAGGTGACCAGGAAGAAAGACTTCAACTGGTTGTCTAATCTCCTGAGATTTTTATTTCCTTAAACTATTGGTCTTTTTAACCTTGTATGAGATCTCTTGGCATATGTTTGAAAACACTTTCTGGTAAAACTCGGTGTTTCAGGGTGAAAACCAAACTCTACCTTTAGTTTTTGCTTTGACTTTAGTTATGTAAAATAAAAAACCTGCAAACAAACAAAACCCAGAAGGAAGCTCAAACTTGCAAGTCTTATCTCACACAAAATTAGGGTTGTAATAACTTAAAGTAACTTTCCTCCTTTTTAATCAGGTGTGGTGTTATATTGCACTTTGGGATAAAAAGTTCTCTAATGGCAAGTTAAAATAAACTTGTTTGTGAAAGTCATGTTTCTGCTGAAAGTAATAGAGGGATCTTCAGAAGCTGAAAAGGTTGTTATTTTATTGATGTGGTTTATAGAAATCCTTTTCAGGAATTGAAACAGTCTGCAATGATTATTATTCTTTCTGAAGTAGTAGTAGAAGTATTTCTAGTTTTATCTCTATAACCAGAAAGGAAAGAACATTCTGCAGCCAGAAATGCTAACCCTTATATATTTGTGTACTCCTTGAGAGCATGGACTTGTGCAGTTCCAAGTTTTGTGCTTGGCTGAGATATTTCCAAAGCTGAATGTGCACAAAGATAGGCTTGCAAACTTCTCATATTAATGGATAGGGAGCTGCGCTTTGCAATGGTGTAATTGCCCAGAGAATTCTTTGAAATAGAAAATCAGAAGTCCACTATATCATATGCTGTTCGTGAAGGTTGTAAAAACAGAAGAATTATTAGAATGAAGAACAGAAGTTGAATGTCTTCGTGTCACTTATTTAGGATGCTGGGAGGAAATTGGTGCTAGAGGAACTACAAGCTCTAGCTTGAGGGGGAAGGGTGCATAATATGTTTTAGCCTGATTTCTCCTTTGACACGTAACCCAAAAATATTTTTATTGCAGTCCTCTAAAAGGCAAAGTTATCAAAAACAGTTCTCAATATTGTGTGGCTTACAAAGGTCTGTCTGTAAGTAAATGCTACTGATCTCTGTCTGGTTATTTTTCTTCTCTGTTTGTCTTAGGCCAAAATTAGTTATGAGAAGGAGCAGAGGCAGAAGCTGCTAAAGCATCTACGAGGTGAAGATACGTGGATGCTTGCTGATGTGAACGAACGTGTGGAACAACTGGAAAAGGTGGTGAAACTGTAAATCATTGAATTGTGTTGTTATCTTTACAGCATGTTCGTATGAACAGAAGGCTTTGGGGGCTTTAAGATGATCTTTAAAAACCTCCCAATTTCTGAATTCTTTATGGTTCAATATTAGCTTTTTTTTGTGGAAATAATCTTTTACTCACAAAGAGGAAAATTTTCTTTCATTCAATTCCAGCTATACTTTCTAACAAATGCAAAAGAGCAAGTGCTGCCTAGCAAGAACAGTCCTATGGGAAGAAATCTGGAGGATCCAGGGCTTTGTAGCCATGCTGTTTGTGGTCTTTTACAGGAGAAGCCTTAATGGAACCTCTCAATATCACGTCCTTTAGTATTAGGGTAGAAATCTGTGCAGATATTTCAACAAAGGACAGCTATGTATTGATGATGGAGTGATTCTCAAGGAAATAGGTTTGACTGAAATAAAGGTAGTGTAGAAGATACTCTGGGTATAGTTATAGTGCCTTAGTTCCAGTGAAAAAGATATTAAGAGGGGGAAGAAAAGTCAATTATAGATATCAGGCTTGCCCTCCCCACCTCACCCCAGTAGAAAAGAGAGAGGGTAGTAGAAGTAAAATGTAGCTACGTCCAGCTGTGTGTGTTTTACCTTTTTCAATGTGGTTTGGTACGTAGGTTGTGACTGTTTTTCTTGTATGTGGATGATTTGTTTTGGTGGGTCTCATTTACAAACATTGACTTCTAGGAACATTCTGTGCATAAAAAAAAGAAAAAGGATAAACATTCAAAAAAAGCTAAGAAAGAAAAGAAGAAAAATAAGAAAGAAAAATCTGAAAAGAAGGATGACTTACTTGATAGTTCTTCGGTAAGTAAGAAAATTTAAAATTCTTCAAATGGCATTTTTAAAACCTACACCATTTCAGTCTGTGTGACTACACATGGTTTGTAAAGTTGAGACTCGTTCTTATCATTTTCTGTTGGGAAGAACTGTGGCAAAGTTTGTCTTTTTAATATACCTGAGTATTTAATCCATTTAAAAGATACTGGTATGTGAGCACTTGTAAATTTTATAATATTGAATTCACTCATTAAGAACTAAGGGATTTATAGTTTTTCAGCAGAGGGAAATTGAAAAAAAATCCTCATTCTCGGATAGAGTGGAAAAATTCGTAGGTTCCCTGTAGTCAGTGGTGTGTCATAGAATGATATGTCTGAAATTGCAAATACTTGACTTTGATTTCAAGCATGAGTTACTACTGACTTTTTCCACGGATGTTCAACCATGGAAGCTCGCAGCAACATGGGAGTTGTACATGGGTCTGAAGGAAGGCTCAGACTTGTGAATTTGTAGATGCCCTCATGTTGAGGGGCGCTCTGGCAAAACACTACAGAGAATGCATTAGAAATCTGGGTGCTGCTTTCTCATCCTGTTGTGTAAAACATCCTCCCAGCATTTTGCTGTAAGTCAGATAGCAATTTTGATTTAGCAAAGTGATTCTTTTCTTTTCAGAGAGTCTCTTTTATTGAGTGAAGGAACATGCAGTATCATGTGATTTAGTTTCCAGGGGCTGATATCAGAGGTTAACTATGCTTTTCAGTGTGGTAAGTAACCTAAGGCACAGATGTCCCACATTTCCCGTGGGAGTCATCAAAACCCCTCAGATCACTTCAGTGAGTCCAGGATAAAGCACTGTCCTGGCTGATACTTTCGATCCAAAGTCTTTTATTCCCATGACAGGTTCATGTAAATAGCAAAGAAACTCTGTTCAATAGCATTCTATTTGCTTCAAGTGTAATATCTGAGTACACTGTTTGCAAGCGCAAGTATAGAAAGTTGGATATGAAAATAGGAGGAGATAGCATATACAGTGTTTTACATTTTAGTGTTACTGATTTTACTTTTTTAATGTAGAACTTAGTAATGAATTTAGATTTTTTTTTTTTTTTAATTTTTTTTTTGTAATGCCATAAAGTCAGTTGGTTTTGGTTTTATTCTGGCAGTTTTTAACTTCAGTAGCGTTGTGCTAATAAACTGCCAGGGTGAACTAGTGTTACATACTGTGATGTGATCATGAAGTATGATGGAATATTTTGATCATGAAGGAACAATCTCCTATGGGAATATCAATATTGTATTTTTATTATCAGTATTTTAAAATACTAAATAGTGCTATGTTAGTAATGCTAATCGACATCAGTTTTGATTGTCAATATACTTGGTAAGTATTGCATTTTATCAACATATAATACTATGTTACACTGTTATTATTTTTCTTTACACTAAACTCTTTTTAGGATTCTTCAGTTGAATGGGTTGAGTCAAATGCGTCACTGTCCAATAACACAGAAAAGGCTTGGAAGGTCAACAAGCAATCAGATGCTGTGAAAGAACCCTCCTTGCAGGTAAGCAGTCTGATAACTACTCCAGAAATAAATTCAGCATGTGAAACGTGCTTAGGTTTCTTGACAACTCTTTTGCAATGTGTTCAACAAAACCTATTTTACAGACAAATGTCTTTGCTTAGCTAGGCAAATGTTACATTTCATTCATTGGAAGACTTCTCTACCTAGTAGTTGCTTAGTACTTAACAAGTACTAAGTACTTAGTACTAAGTAAGTTAGTTAAGTACTAACTACTTAAGTACTTAGTACTTAAGTACTTAGTACTACTTAAGTACTAAGTACTTAACAAGTACTACAACTTATGGGACTGTTTAGTATGAGGAAGAGGAGGCTGAGGGGAGACCTCATCACTCTCTACAACTACTTGAAAGGACACTGTAGAGAGGTTGGTGCTGGTCTCTTCGCACAGGTAATTAATGACAGAACGAGAGGGAATGGCTTCAAGCTCCAACAGGGTAGGTTTAGACTGAACATTAGGAAAGAATTTTTCACAGAAAGAGTGGTCGGGCATTGGAATAGGCTGCCCAGGGAGGTGGTTGAGTCACCATCCCTGGATGTGTTTAAGAGACGTTTAGATGTGGTGTTGGGGGATATAATATAGGGAAGAACTTTGTAGTGTAGGGTAGATGGTTGGACTCGATGATCCCAAGGGTCTCTTCCAACCTGGATGATTCTATGCTTCTATGATTCTAAGGCACTATGCTTGAAGTTGTCTAGCACCAATTCCTTTTATCATGTTTTGAGGCTCTAGCAACTTAGCTTGATTTTCTTGAAGTGGTCAACTTAAAGATCTTGACTAGACATAGTATTTTTTTCCGCATAATTTTGGTGGCTGTTCTACAGTTGAATGAGTTTTTGCTTCTGTGGTGCTTAAACAGATAAGGAGGAGAGGTGTAGAACTTCGCAGTAACAATATTTATGGAATCAATGCCTCTTTCAATCTTCCTAGGTGAATTCTGTGCCCAGTAAGCAGTGTCTGTTCTGGAAAATTGAGTCATTCTGAAATGAACTGCTCTGATTTCAGTACCATAAACGTAGTCACATATCACAACATCCTCAGTTGTGTGAAAATGATGATTTTTAATTTAGTGTCTAATTCCGCTCGTGAAAAAAGTCCCTGTTTCTCATTCTGAATTTGTACATCTTGTTAAGAGAAATAAAAAGGATCTCTGAATCATATCTGTCTTCTTGGAAAAGTGTAAAGTAATGAAATAGAAATCCTTATGTATGTCATGATAATTTATACTACAAAACCATTTTTTTCCAAGTATTTATTGTATAATGTGCACCCTGGGCTTGTCTATTTTGGATAAAGAGTGTGTTTTTGAAAGGAATTACCTGGTCATCCCTATTTTTTGTATTTTGGTTCACATTATGGAGAAGTCTTGGTGCATGTAAGTCCATTTCCTGTTGGATTAAACCAAGTTAGAATGTATGTTCTCAAAGTGCAGCTAAGGTGCTCCATGGGACCAGTCTTGGACTAGTCCAGAGTGCTTACTTAAAAAAAAAGCAAAACAAAGGACAAAAAAAAAATTAAAAAAAAAATCCCCAAACCTGCAGAGCTGAAACCTGTATAGAAGACAGTCAGGCGCTTTTCAGTGATGCCTCATGACAGGACCAGAGACAGTGGGTGCAGATGGAAACACAGGAGTTTCTGTCTGAACATCAGGAAACAGTGTTTTACTGTGAGGGTGACCAGGCACTGGCACAGGTTACTTGCAGAGGTCGAGGAATCTCCATCCTTGGATATATTTACAAGCTGTCTGGATCAGGTCCTGGGCAACTGGCTCTAGGTGGCTCTGCTTGAGCAGGGGGTTTGGACCAGATGACCTCTAGAGGTCCCATGCACATCCACTTCTCCCGAGGTCCCACGCACATCCCACTTCCATGTTGCTTGCTGGTGTGGCCATAGATACTGTCGAATCACTTGAAGATAGATTATTTTTCAGTTCCTTCTCTTTCTTGGAGAAGATCTGAGAAGTGGAATGTTGTGTTTCACCTCTGAAACTCTCTGATGTGTTGCCTCGTGTAATTTTTAAATAACAGAGAAAGTGTGACATATAGCATGTCTTCAGACTGACAACTCGGACTTGAACCCTACTGAAGATATGAAGACTGTTCTACAAGGATATGTTTCAAACTAGGTGAAATCTTGTCATTTTGGTTGTATACTATCCCCAGAAATGTTCCAAGTGCTTTTTTTTTTTTTCAGAGTAGTTGTTTATAGTGTGTATGTCACCGCTTTCTTTTGAGGCTTCAGGCTTTGTATATATAAAGGTACTAGGTATATTGAGGCTTTTTACGTGCTGCTTTTCTTTAAAGAGTAGTCCTCATTTGTAAAATGTCCTTGGCCTGGCTTAGGTTTTTTATGTGCCCTGTTGTTGTGGGTACAGCACACAGAATTTAGATGTGTAACTGTTTAATTTGAGGGTGCAGCTAGTGCTTGGATATCAGAGGTATGAACTCTGTTCAGTTAGATTGTGGATTTTGTATACACTAAAAGAGATGTAGGAGGCCATGAAGTCAGAATTAGCCAGATGAAAAGGAATTTGTCTAGATGTACAATGTTCTTTTAAGTGAATAATAAGCAGTCCAGACGGTTTGCATGTTTACTAGTGTCTTAAATATATTGTGAAGAGGTATTTCAAATTACAGAAAGGTATTTATGAAATTTATTTGTGTGAGTACTAAAAACTTGAAAGATTGGGGTTCTTCAAATCATACTTGCTTTTCATTGAAGTATTTCATATGTGTTCGTAAAACCTATACTTTTTATAGTAAGTAATATTCGTCAGTAGGTGCACTGGTTTGATTTGTACCTAAGCTATGTTGTTGTTGGAAGCATGAACACTGATTCTTTGTGTTTATTTTAAAGAGAGAAGAATGGATGAATTTAGACTTCATGTCATTGAAAACCACGTCAGCAGCAGCTGTCAAAGGTGAAAGACACAAAGAAAAAATATTGGAACGACAGAAAGCTCAAGAAATTGAGCAGGTAGGAGGAATTAGTACATCAACCTTTTTCTGCATCTTTCTAAATTTTGTGTGATGAACGAACAAATGAATTGGTTCAAATACATAAGTCTTTGTATAGTTTTTAAACTAATGCCTGATGTGTTACATGATAGTGATTTTAATTAAATTAATCAGTTATTTGTTCTGTTTGGGATGGGAAGGGTTCTTGTGGAGAAAAGCCTTTAAACTATCTTCTAAGTATGGATAAAGCCAGTTTTGTTAGTACTAAGTTCTGTGGTATTTGAAGTGCTTCTGAGATGTTTTACTTAATAACAATGACAGTCTGGCCTTCTTCCCCATGGTGTGCGTGAAGGGAGCACATTGTTTTGTCTGATAAAAGCCTTCCTAAGTTTCTGTCTTAAAGCATAGGGTGCTGTGGCTTGTCTTTTCCTGAAGAAGAATTCAAAGCAGTTGCTGTGCCTTTCATGCTACAGTTGTGCATGAGCACGTTGGGTGGATTGGGGTCTGGCTGGGGAAGGGGTTGCTGTCATTGAATTAGTTCTGTTTACATACAGTTGCTGGCTACTTCATTTGTTCATTCAGCTCCTTAAATGCAATGTAGTCTGATCTGAAAACATAGTTGTTGATCACTATCTAATATTTACTTGTCCTCATATCTCACAGTAGGCCATTTGTAGCTGTTAGGTTTTCCAGTTAGTTGTGTTGTGGCTCAGAACCAGATTAACCTGGAGCGCTGTTCTTGTGTAGTATGCAGCGCTTCGTTATTGTCTTTTGAGAAGGGATTAACCATTTTTGTTTTTTTCCCCACATAACTTTTTGCTGAACATTTTTTCTGAGCTGTTGAAGAACCCTTTAATGTGAAGATCTTAAATCACCAGAATATCGGCATGTATTCTATGATTAATGATCATTTATATGTATTCTTGATCCTAGAAGAATACAATTTTTATAGACTCTCCCACCAAACCACTTTCTCTCCATGCAGTTTTATACTTTTGTGTTTTCTGCACCAGAATGTCTGTCCTTTCTTTGATGCCCAAACCAATGTGTAAAACAGCATGCCAGTGGTGGTGATGAGTTGATGATATAATATAGACAAATTCGAAATTCTATAAGTTCAGGAATGCCTAATCAGCCCTTTTCTCCAGGGGACTTCATTGCCTGCTTCCAGAGAAGTCAGTAGACAGAATCACAGTAAGCGATCTAGTTTGAGGGTAATAAGCAGTAACTTGAGGTAAACTTAAGAGCCCCCATAACAGCAGGGCTTGAGATGCAAGTGCATATTACTGCTACACAGGCAATGAAGTCAAACAGTAAAACTGCTTCTGTGTAATAAGGATGCCAACTAAGCGCGCTTTGGAGAGCTTTGACTCAGGATGGAATGTTTATTTCTACCTGTCTTTAGATAGCATCAGTTATGAGTAAGCTGTTCTATTCCCACGCAAATCTCACAAAATTTATCAAATCTTCAAGAAAATACAAACCATATGCTATGCACACATAAAAATTATTTCTGTTTTAGGCGATGCTGTCTGAGAGAGAACTCAATCCCTATTGGAAAGATGGTGGTACAGGTTTGCCACCAGAAAAGGGTGAAGCAGCTTCAGTTAAGAAAGGTAAACAGCAACTTTTAGTAATAATTTTCTCTCTCCAGTCTCTAGTCTATGTGTTGGTAACACGTTAATACTAATGTTGATGTAAAGAGATTATGAATAACATATAATAAAGTAAAAATTGGACGAAAATTCACTAGTGAACATTGGGTTAATATCATAGCATGTTGCTTTGTAGAATTTCTCTTCACTGTTTTTTAATCTTGAGTGGTTTGACCTTCAATATCTTTACAGAAGTTCTCCATTTTGAACTAATTAGAGGAAAGCATGATTTAACCAAGACAAGATAAATTGTTGTCATCTCATTTGCTTTCTTTCATTCCATTACACAAATTATAGTTTTAAAATATTCAACCACAGAAGTCTGAGTCACATTAAAATAAAGTACATTACAGATGCAGTTTGTGAAAGATATTATTTCTGTAACCTTTTCCCTTCTTTCCTTACCCCAGGGTTATCCTGCCTATTTCCTGCAAGAACAGTTAGAAAAATGTTTTTCATAATGTCATGAAACATTTATTATGTGATAAGAAGGGTCCTTGTATTCTGTCAGCAGGGAATAGCAGGGTCCCTGGCTTTTCTCTTTGGGAACCTTTCCCTGTGGACAGTCTGTCCTGCAAACCATTAGCCTCATGCCCACTTTCAGGAGTCACAGAGATCAATCAGCGAGCTGTAAGAGGTGACAGGCATCAGTGAGTATGTGTCCTGAATGTTAAGACCTCTGCTAGCTTCTCAAATGGAAAGCAATGGGTTACTCATTAATTTTCTGAGAAGGAGAATGCACTTGCTTCTATGTAAGGAGTATGCCAAAGGCTGGACGCAGAAAGTGGAAACAATAAGAGGTTCTTTAATTTCATAAAAAAACCCCACAACTTCTCATATGCCACTCCTGTCTTGGAAACTGCTTGTTGTGTTCTATGATAAAATGGAGAAGCTTAATTAAATGAGTGCTATTACTGACGTATATCCAGGATTAACTTATAAAAACATGTATTTATATTATTATATTCTTTCTATTTTTATTTTGCATCCCTTCAATTTTTACATTAAGTTTAGGTGAAGATTTAATGTCATGTACAGAGTAATGTTACATAGGAATAACTACTGAGATATAAAACTATGACCTCTCATTGTTTTCTACTTTAGTTACGGTGGTAGAAGATGCTGGATTAAGTTGGTTACGAAAGTCATACCAAAGGATGAAGGAGCAGGCTGAGAGAGAGAAACGAAATCTTGAGGAAATTGTAGCTGAGAGATATGGGGTAAGGATCTTCAATTACTTTTTTTTTTTTTCTTCCATACTATTAGATCCTTGGAAAAGGTTACTTTCATGTAAAGGCACAAAATATGTAGTGTAAGTCATAAGGAAGGAAGCAGGAAAAAAACAGCCTCTGAAGCTTCTCTCAAGCGATGAAGAGTTTAAAGCTACCCAGTCTTTTATATCTTTTTGTTAAATATTTTCTAATATATGGGATCCTATAGCAAATATAAGATACTTATCTTCTGCATCAAGTGATGCAGAAAGGCTGAGAGAGCTGGGACTCTTTAGCCTGGAGAAGAGAAGGCTGAGGGGAGACCTTATCAATGCTTATAAGTATCTGAAGGGTGAGTTGAAGGAGGAGGGAGCCAGACTCTTTTCAGTGGTTGCCAGTGAGAGGACGAGGGGCAACGGGCACAAGCTGGAACATAGGAGGTTCCACTCAAATATGAGAAGAAACTTCTTTACGGTGAGGGTGACAGAGCCCTGGAACAGGCTGCCCAGGGAGGTTGTGGAGTCCCCTTCTTTGGAGATTTTCAAGACCTGCCTGGGTGCAGTCCTGAGTAACATGCTCTGACATGCTCTGGGCAATCCTGCTTCGGCAGGGGAGTTGGACTAGATGATCTTTATGGTCCCTTCCAACTCTAAAAAATTCAGTGAAATTCAGTGATCCCAGTTACAAAATACCTGAGTTCTTCCAAAATTATGATCTGTACTAGAAAATATATTTCGTTCTTCTGCGCATAGCAGATAATAATGCACGTTGAGGGTAATAATAATGCCAAGATAATTTGGAGAGCTGTGTCAAATTTTACCAAGTATAAATCTTCTGGCCACTTGTGATGTGCTCAGTCCAGTTATACTGAGAAAGCTGCTTGCTTCTGAAGGGTTTAAAAGTCTTCAAAATTCATTTTTAATAAAAATCTGCCATAACAATATTAACTCTTTAAAGCCTGTCCCCCCTACATATTATATTATTGTTTTTAAAAGCACTGGTTAAAGGTGTGGGGTGTTAAATCTTGGCCATAGTGTTACTTTTGAGTTTTCTGTGAGTTTTTGATTAGGTTGGTTTGGTTGTGGAAATCTCGGTTAAAGACAGCATGACTTCATACTGTTGTTTTTGAACTGAATTGTAGTCACTCCTGAGTGATGAAACCAACATGGTCAATGCTGATAGAAATCATTCAATGTCAGTGATTGGAAAGAATATTATTTTTAATAATCTTTATCAAGAAACTAGAATTAAAACAGCATGAACCACTCTGACTGCAGGATAGTGATTCAAAGATATCCCTGCCTGATTTGCTTCAGTATATGATGTTTTGAGGAAAAAAAAACAAAGTAATTGGTGGCTTTTAATTCAGCTAGAAAGAGAGAAGAGGAACAGTCCACCTTTTGCATGATTGCCTAATGGATAGAGTATTTGTCCAGAAAGCCAGAGACAGGAGATTCAAAGCCCGTTTCAAGCTCAATATTTTGAACCCCCACTTCTGTATTTTTAAGAGTTTAACTAGCCTGTACAATGGTTTAGTGGGAATGTCCATTGGTTCTATAGAAGCTGAGCATCTGGTGAGCATAAATGCAAAGCTCATGAGTGAGAAAGGGGAAGCCTCTCTCCCTGGCTCAAGCCCCTAATCTCCCAGTTGCCAGGAAGAGACAGTTGTGAGGCTCTGGTCTCTGTTTCCAGAAGTGCTTTAGCACTTTACTTTAGAGCCACAGGATGAAAGTTAGAAATTGTCCAAGAGAGGAATGAGAAAGTCTTCCCAACAGAGCATCTTAGATGTGAGGCTATAAATTTCCTTTCTCGTACTGGTCTTCCGGTCCACTCCATGGCTTGTGCCTTGCCCTTTGCGCAGTGACTCACAGAATGGTGCCTTTCTTGTAATACTTTGTAGAGAGCTTCACAATACCCCAGGATCTTACAAGCAGTATGACTTTTTTTATTCTGTTTTATAGTCCATGGAGGTATTTCAGTCACGATTAGAAGAAGCTGAAAAAGTTGCATCCAGAAAGGAAAATTATTATAGAAGTGGAAGATGGAAGAAAACTGACTATTCAGAAAGTGAGAAAGAGAAGAAAGAACAGTATACGAAAAAGGACACACGAGATGAACATGACAGAAACAGAAGCACGTTTGGGAGCTATACTAGGGAGAAATACAGCGGCAAGGGATGGGCGCAAGAAGACAAAGGTTACAAACGAGATATGTCAAGAGAAGACCAAGAATGTGGACACAGTAGCACGGACTCAGTATTGAGAGGCTACAGCTCCAAAGCAGAAAAACACTCCGATGAAAAACGAAGTCAGGAAAAGAGTTCATCTCTAAGCAACATAAAACACAAATTTCTGAAGCCCTCTGAAGATGATGTATCATCTTACAGTGCATCTAGAGACTACAATTCACAGCAGTCCTCTTCCAAACTGCCGGCTCATGGCTCTTTGAGCAGCCGTTTCCAAAAACCTAGTGAGGATACTGTGCCATGGACCAAAACACACACAAAAGATAACCATGAGAAATTCATGTCTGATCAAAAATCATCAGGTACAAGGGAAAAAATTGATGACAATAGTTGGGAAAGAACTCCAAGTGATGAAAAAGAGAAGTCGCAACAGGAATACCCAAGTGATATCACCGAGATGAAACAAAACGACAGTAAAACATCATGCTCTGGGTATTTTACAAACATCTTTACTTGTCTTTTATTTGCTGTATTTTTCATGGCAAAGTATACTGGAAGCTCTTCCTTCTTTGTGATAGTATCAGATCTGATCATATCAGATCCCTTTAGTTAGGAGGAGGCTTGCCTCCCAGCTAGGGGCAGCTACAACGGACCACTGTAAAAGTAATGAACACCCCTACTTGTCCTGTCTCCTCAGCATATTTGAGAACTGCTAACGATAGATTATTTTCTGCTTCTTTCTAATGTTAGTTCACAATGCAGTGAAATTTGCTTCATAAGCAAAAAACCTGCAAAACAATATCTTAATTGTTCCTGAGTTTATAAAAGACAAACTTGAAATGTTAGAAAACGCTGACTGAAAACTGAAATAATTAATACAGCAGCGATAGGTTTGTCACCTGTGAGATGAACCCATATGCTGAAGTAGTAGCATATGAAAAATATTAGAAGGGATTGATTAGAAAAATGCATTTTCTGTGGGAAAGTAGAAAGGTAAATAGGAGTGGGAAGGGAAACGCAAACTAATAAGTGGTAGGAATTTCAGTTTGCCTGACTCGCTTTAGTGAAAGACAACAGAGAGTAGTAAGGAGAGGTGGTCAGAAAGGTAAGTTGTAGACAACTGAGCTTTTGCTCTACTCGAGGCCACCTGTTCTCCAGTGTTACCAGCTTGCTGGTTCTTCCAGTGGCATGAGTAGTGTGGTTATTACTGTGAATGCTTTCCTTCAGCCTGTTTGCTGGGGGTGCAGGGGGAGAAATGGAGAACACCTTGGGGCAGTGTAAGCCCTGTTCAGCAGCAGCCAGAGCACTGGTGTGTTACCAGCACTGTTGTAGTCACCAGTTAAGTCCAGAGCACAGCACCATACGGGCTGCTGGGAAGAGCATGAACTCCATCCCAGCCAGACCTAGCAGAGCATGTAATTCTTGAGTAGAAGTTAGTGATACCACGGCCTTGTTATTGTTGTCTTAAAAGAAGCAACTACTCCTTTACAGTCTATTATTATTATTATTATTATTTTTTAATTGCAAGTACAAACCCTGTACCTTTTAGCTTTTGGTTACCACGTGTAGTAAGTGCAATGCTAATTGTAACTGTACAGAGCTGCAAATTTTGGGAAACTACATTGCGTATGGAAGCTTTTGGCTTATTCAAGTTTAAATAATTAAATTATTATGATAGAAAAGATAATTTTTCCTTTTCTCACAGAAGAAAACTAAAATTAGAGACTATTTAGCTGATACTTTCTTTTGCATGTGTTTTCTGTTCTAGTAGTTAAACCCAATTGTGCATCTTCTTTCGACATTTTAATTTTATTTCTTAGCCAATACAATTACTGAGCTGATTTATTAGTAAAATGGAGGTTATTTAGGCCTGGAAAACCACATAACATCTGCTTATTGACTTATTTATTTCCAAATTCTTTTAAGCTGACTCTTGACTCCTAAGCTTCTGTGTGAGACAGAGTATCACCTGTCTTCCTGTTTCCTTCAGTGGGAGTTGTCTCTTTTTGTAGAATTTTGTAGAAAATTCTGACTCTTGGAACATTTCAGTTTTGGATATGTGGGGTAGTTACCTGTTGGGGATAGTTTACATGCTGCTACTCTCTTCCTGAAATTTCAAGTCTTCTAATACATGTACTCTTCTAGTGGTGTTCGCTCAATCACAAAAAGTAGATCTTCATTGATGTGAAGGCTTGGATTAATAGGTGTTGCTGATTCGGTTCCTCATCTCTCATGCTGACAATGTACCTTTTGAGTTTTATCCCTTTTAAAACACAGAGAGGGTTTTTTCAGCCTATAAATCAAAGTGTTTTGGACAGTTATGACACAGGTTAATTAAAAGTGCTGATTGGATGTCCAAGTGATCTACCTAGAGGAAAAGGCCGTCCAGCTAGCGTTTGCTGAAAATCACACTTAGTAATGTGACTGGTTCAGATTTTAATTTGAGACAAGATAAAAAGCAAAACAAAACAATGTCTCTAGTCTCAAAAAGTTCAGACAATGATTAAAGTGCTAACACCACTTAAATAAAGCATGTATGAAGTAATAAACAGCTCTTGCTCCCTTTACTGAAATAGTCTGCATTGTTTTGAAAAATATAGGTTAAGGAAAAGTGCGAACTTAATCTTTGAATGTTCTGTTTCTGATGAAGTTAATGTAGATGTTTCTGCTGAGTTTTTTTGTTTTGTATTGGGCATCTTCAGAACAGACAGAAGTAGCTTTGGTAATTTTCTCAGGCCTGGGGAGGTCTGGCAGTTAAGATCACACCGTCTTTGAAGTTCTCCTGTTCTTCAAATCCTACATGGTTTAACAATATTGAGTAGTGACTGAATTCTCTCTCTCTCTCTTTTAATAGCAGGGACCAATATCATAACCATATTCTTATGTCTTTTTTGTGTTAGATATTTTACTTTTAAAGTTGGTTGGCTTTAGTCTTTCCCAGGGTTAGAGAAGAAGAGCCAGACTTGTTTGATGCCTCTTTGCAATAATTCTTAGAGACCTTATTTATTATCATAAGAACTCATACATCCACCTTTAAATATTAAAATTAAGATACGATATTATTTATTACTAGCTATAGTTTCCCTAGGGAGACTTCATGTTTTAAAAATGGTCCCAGTTAATTTTCCATGGAAACTTTGCCATATCAGCCATAATGTCTTTAGAAGCAAAGATTTCACTGTGAGGAGATAAGTCTGGGCATATAAATAGTTTTCAGAAATGTAAGGCCATTTGGCATATTGGAGGAGAAAAACTGGGAAATGGGTGATTTTGTTGGAGCTGAGAAGTAAAACCATGACCAAAGCCAGAAAGGACCGTTACAGAGTGGGTTTAAATTACTCTTCTGCTCTTCTTTTCTGTGCTTTTTGTCTGCTTATACCTGTTATTGGCGCTTGACTGTTTTTTCATACTGAGAAGGTGTTCATAGATGGTGCTTTTCATTTTAATTGATCTCAAAAGTAAAAGGAAACATACCTCATAAAAATTTTATTCAAGCTTTTTGGTTTCAGAGTTCTTGGCAACTTCTGACTGCAAATACATTTTTATAATATGTTGTTATTGATTATTTTGGCAATAGGAGCATACGCACCAGTACAGTAGGCATATAATACTTAATTACACATTGTGAAAACTACATTGTTTTTCTATGGGTTTAGTGCTGCTGGTGTTTTACAGACATACAGCAAAGGATGAGCCGCCTCGGGTCCTTACTGGAGAGGAGATGAACAGACTGGGAGCGAGGATTGTGAAGGCAGAACTCATGGGAGACATGGTAATGTCTTTGAAAAATTGCCATGATTTACTGCAATTTGTCTTTAAAGCTCACAGTGATTTAGTTGTTTAAAAAGAAAAAAATAAAGGTATTGATTCAAGCAAATAAAGTCCTGCAAAATTTGATGAGGTAGGATTTAAAGATACTGCTTTTACTGTAACTTCTGCTTTAAATGGAATGGTTCATAGACTAGAATAGAGGATTCAGGTCCCCAGGTTTTGTAGGCTAGGCAGCATATCCAAAACCAGTTGTTGCCTTTTTCATAGGTTTTACTGTGGTTTTACTAAGCAGGGAACAGGTGACAACTACAAAGCTGCCACTGTATGTTACAAGGTTGTGTCTGGAGCTTTTGTTTTTTCATCAGCTTTGTCACAGGTAGGTGCTTTGTGGTCCATAGCTCTGCTGTATCAGCGTAACTTAGTAGATTATGATGTGGAAATATAAAACTGAAAAGGAACCACATAGGCCATTGCATCCAGCTCTGCAATGAGAACAGCTGTGGAACACGCTGTGGTCAGCTCCTCAAAATCTCTGCCCCGAGGAAGACGGGGTCTGTGGAGCCGAGATAAACAGCTGCACCTTTAATTATGTTTTAGGAGGCTTGTTTCAGACAGAAACCTAAGGGATCAAGAACTTCACTCTTTTGGAGAACTCTAAACTCTGGAAGTACATATTTTTTTATTTTTTTAATTACATGGCTATAGTGAGTTAATTGCGTGCAGTAATACTGCCTGGAAGTTTCAATTATAACAAGGTCATAGTCTGTTAGTTTTTAAGCTGTTTTACAAGGGCTTGCTCTGAATGTCTCTCAAGGAAGAATTGCTGCTTTTTTTTCACGGATATAATAACAGTTTTTAAGAAGTGAATCCTATCACTGTGGGCCTTTGTTTTTATTTTTTTTAAGATTAATGTTTAATGTACCTGTTTACCTTGCCTCTTGTGACAGAATATTTGCACCAAAATCTGCATCACTAAGAAGTAATAAATGAGACACGTTACGACTTCAAGTGCCAAATTAATACTTCCTGAGAGCCATTGATTCTTTGATTTGTGGGAAGTTTTAGGATGTTTGACATATGATTTTATTGCTGGATTAGAACTTGGAGTTGGTTTTTGTCAAAGCCCCCATCACATAATTTAAATTTTGCTAGGAGAAAGTGTTCATTTTATAAATATTTTATTTTCAAATGACTTTATATTATGGATTCTTTTTCCAGAGACTTTAGACACAGATGTGTGTATGTAGCTTTACAAAATTTGAACAAATACACCTTTTCTAGAAATTCTGTCCATTTGAAATCTTACCAACTTCAAAAGTGAATTGAAAGTAACTTTAAGCAGTGTATTTTCTACTGAGATATAATGAGTCTTAATGATTTAAATAGATGCCTCCGTGTTTTAACCTCTAGTTTTCCTGATTAACATACAAAAAATACTGGTGAGGAAAAAATATGTTTATGGGTGTAATTATATGATAAGCTTATAAGGAACTGGTGTTAGTCAGTTAGGATATTATTTTAAGATATTTTCCTACAGGGGAAAATGATTGAAGCTAGCTATACAGTAGTTGCTATAAAGTACTGGGGAGGGGAAAGTTTTCCAAAGACTTTCATGGAGAAGAGCAAAAATTTTAAAACTTTTTTTTTTTTTTTTTATTATTCAGCTTCAATAGCGTTGACCAAATAAAAGTTTGGGCACAAGTGTGGGGTTTTTCTTTTCAGACTGACAGTAGCAGAATAACAGTAATTTCAATAAAAATATACAGTTATTCTGTGAGGAGAGAATGATTGTTTTATTATTCTGCCGATGCATTTTGACCAAAAAATCATGTAGCAGAAGCCAACATTACAGCTTTATTGTTAATTTTATATATACATTTTTCTACATATGCATTTTGAATTAGCCTAGTTTAAAAAAAAAAAAAAACAAAACCAAAACAAACCAAAAGCAACAAAACCAAACCACAGTATAAAATAATAAGAGAGATAACCTTTGCCTTGTTGCTCTTTAAATATTTCTTCATGGGCTTTCTTTGATCAGATTGAAAATGCAGTTTGTTTAAACAAGTTCATCCCCACACACCAGAACAGATAAGTATGTAACAGCATGTCCTGGTGGCTGGAGCTCAAGGTTGGTGATGTGGGACAAATGAATTCTGAACCTATTTTTGTTACTGCCTTCCTGTTTGGTGTTGATCACATGACTGAATTTTGGGGCCACAAGTATAGGCTTGATTGCTGGAGTCCAATCAATGAAACTGGAAAAGCTGTCACAGTAGAAATGGTTGTGTTTCTTATGGGTCGATAGGTGGTCACCTGCCAATTCTTAGTAAACCAAGATATTCTAAAATACAAGTATTTGTTTAATAAAGAGGTGGATGAGAGAGGAGCATCAAAAACAATTTACACAAGACTGTAAACAGTTCTCGTTTTCCACTTCTGGTTCATTTTAATACCCAAAGTAAGGTCTTAAGTGCCAAAGCTGAGACACGTGGTGTAGAGAGATATGAAACTGCATAGGAAAAATGAGAGAGATTTCCTTAGAAATTTCTCTAGAGATTTCCCATTGTGTGCATGTGTGTGTATGTGTATATATATAAAAATAAGTAAAAGGATATAAAAAGGATATAAAAAGGTTACCATAACCTGGAAATGTCATACACTTCATGTATTCAGGCTTCCTTATTTAGCTTCCTATACATAAAGTAGCATCTATGCTTAGCTACACAGAGGTTTTATTAGTATAACTGAATAATGTTTAAGCATATTTTTTCTGATGTTTTTGTGACTATATATGTTTCTACATTTTAGATACCTCTGAACAATTTTTTTTAAATTTTATCACCGTTAAAGAATTGTGTGAACTGTCTACATGTTTTCTTTAGTGTTTTGTATTATTAGAGTTTAAAAAAAAAATCAAAACATGAAGACATGGAATGCATAGTTAATTCTGATATAAAGGTCTCTAGAAGTTTAAAATGGTTGAACTAATGGACTACTATCACTTTCTTTTGAAGGAGTTAGCTTCAAAACTTCAAGCAGAACTTGAGAACGCACGCAAATTGAAGGAGACTCAAGGGCAGATTCCAGCAAAGTCTGGTAGAGAGGTAAGGGGAAAACGTTCTTCTTATCTTTGTGCTAACACAATGGTATAATACAGGTAGCAGATGAATTCTAGACAACATGAAATGCACTTAGGAAAATTACAAGGGGTGACTTTTGAACAGCAACTCATCTAATTAAATTGTACTTTTGTGGTAAACAAAACTTTCTCCATTGTACTTTAGCAACTTCCACAGGATTTTTTTACTGGGAATATTTTCTCAGCAACGATATATATCTTCCATTAAAAATAAAATGATATGTGTCAGGTTGTTGACTGTTTGCTGAGGAGGCCTAGACCTTGTGATCTGGAACCTAGGCTCTCTTGCCTTTCAAGCTCCGCAGGTGATCTGCATCTTGCTTAGCTTGCCAGGATTTGGTGCTGGCTGTTAAGTATCTGATGTCTCTGAAGAAGCTGACACTTCAGATGTTGTTCTTTTTAAACGGTGATACTCAAGAAACGTATAGTAATCTTTTTCAACACCAACTTTGATATAGCTACAAGGAAACAGGCTCTGTCCTCATGTTGGAGAGGAGACTTCTAGGCAAGAACTAATGTTCTTGTCCAATTTGACCCCAATTCCACAGTGAGAATTCAGCTGCAAGTCAGCTGAGTTTGAAAAGCCACTAATATTTTTTTCAAAAACGCTTCATCTCAGACCTCATACATTGACTAGTATTTCTCCATTCTCCAGAGACAGACTGAACTGGATGTTAACGTGTGGCCTCTTGTTGACTACTTAGTGACAATCATATTAAAGTATAATTTCACAAGATTTCACAAGCATTTAAGATTACAAAAGCTCTGTATAGGTATACTTTGCTTTGTTGCGGTGCAGTTCTTAGGCATATTTTTTGTGTACATACAAAAAAAACCTGAATAAAGCAGTTTGGAGTTGTGTAATTACACAGGAAAAAATCCTTTCAGATTTTAAAATTTGAAAGCAGAGGACATGTTATGAGTGGTCCTCAAAAATCTTGATAAAGACCTGTTCCTTAGAAATTGAGTTATGAATAATAGTTTTGGTCAGCCTCAGTCTTAACCATAGTGTGATTTTTATCTTAATTTTTAATTAAAGGATTTTTAAAACTAACAGCATGTAGTCATTGTGAAAGTACCAAATATAAATACTGCTTCAATTTTCAGAAAGGAAAAATAATTTAAAAAACCGAAGTGAAGACCTATGTAGCATGAGGCTTCTCTTTCTAGCTCTTTCATCCTGAGGGCAATTGATCTCACAGCTTGTGCTTTTACCGAGTGGTAGGCTGTTTGGCGACAGGGAGATTCTTCCCTACATGTAGAAAGACCAAGCTCTGCGATGAAAGATTTTGGGGATTCAGAAGGATAAACTGACAAAGAAGAAATAGTCTGCATCTTTCTGGTGTGACATGGGTCCTAGTCTCTCTCTGGACTGGCATCTGAAAAATGCATGAGTAGTCCCGCAGGAGCCTTACTGAAAAAGAAAGGTGTATTATAGACTTGGCTAGTTTGGAAATACCATCTTGCTGACCTAAGGCCTCAAAGTTATGATTTTTCTTTTATCATAGTTATGATTTTTCTTTTATCTTTTGTGTGCCTGTCCATATTCAGTTTTGCCCACTTGTGTGTGTATTTACTCAAGCTGGGTCTGGGGACTTACAGGGCATGTCCACTCCTTGTCCAGCATTCTCTTTGAACACGGTGGAAAAAGTTGTGGTTACCCTTACTCTTCCCCTTCTTTTTCTTCCTCTCCTAATGGGGGCCTTGACTAAGCCCCCCATTGACCACTTCAGTCTTGTGATTAGTATAAGCTTCTTTGGAAGATTGAAGGGATGTAAAAACAGGGCTCTTTCCTCTTTGAAGTATCTTGGATGCAAAATGTCTACCCTTGTGAGTTCCATGTTGGCTTTCTCTGAAGCTTGCGATCAGCTTCTTACATAAGTCTAGATGTAGGAGCTTGGTTTTTACATCTGTTCATCTCAGAATGATTATTTTTATGTTAAAGCCCATCTGTCTTGCAGAAGCGATCTTTAATTTGTGGGAGCCAGGCCTGTTGACAGTCCTGCTGTTTTGGGCTCTCCATGGTTTGCCAGTGGAAATAGTCCCTTACAGATACCACAGGGCTGATGTCTGCCATTCTGCAAATGGCTAGTTCTTGAACTGCATCATGCCGGAACAGTTTCAACTTCTTTACAACTTTCTGTAAAGTTGCTCAACTTCTTGGGCTTGCAGTAAATTTGCAGGCTTCACAAACCACGGTGTGTGGTTGAAGTTTACTTGAAGTCACTCAGATTTTAATTTCAGAGCATGAAGGTCTTCCTGTACATTGTAGAGGCTTGTTGTCTCATCTTTATCAATATGCCTTGCCTGTTTCAAGGCTACTTTAGCCTATATTATGTTGCCAGGGTAGCCTTACTGGTTTTACAGCTTCAAACTGATCCTGGACTACCGGGACACAAGCAGGATGTGTTGGGTGCTGCTGTGTCAAGGGCCAGCTGTATCTCAGTGTGTCCATAAACAACCTGGATGTTCAGAACCCATCTTGTTACACAAGAGCAGCTTATTTGTGAAAGTGTATTTGATACGTGGGCATCAGTCCTGCTAAAATGTTGATCACCCAAGTGACAGCCTCAATCAGTTCAGCCAGCTGTATTCCAAGTAAGGTACCTGAAGCAGTTTTCCAAATGGATGTCCCATTGATCCCAAAGCTTTGTCTCTGCTACCTATAACAAACATGAAGCATTTTGTTTCAGGGAGGTCTGTCTCTGGTTCCTTGGAGCAGTATGGCCAATGCCAGGCTGAAAGGTCCTGAAATGTGGCTTTGCCCTATTTTTACTTGGGAGAACTGGAGAGATAAATGAGGAAATAGTGAAGGCAATTCTGAGTGCATCTCCCTTTTATTTTTGATTAATTGAACATGGATCAATTTCCCAATTCAGGTCACTGTGACTGAGTGCAGACTCATGCAGGTGTAAGGGGTGTGCATGGGCGGCTGGGGTTTGTACAGAGGACACGATCAATTCTTCTAACAGCAGTGTTGGATCATTCTACCTTGAAGCGATCAAGAAACTACAGACTGAAAGCACTGTGAAGTGGTAGTTAAATCCTGGTTTTATTTATTTGTTTGTAATAATTGAGAATAAAGGCAAACCTAGCTTTTATAGTTTGATTTAGACAAGAATTCTACCCCATGCAACCCCCAAATTACAGTTTTGAACTGCAGTTTTCAAATGCTGATGTTTGGTGTTTAAAAACCTTAAGTATGTTAGCTGATGCATTTCACCAAGCATAAAGGTCCTGGTAAGACTGCTTTGCTACAGGTTTTCCTTTTTGGCCAAAGTCATCTGTAGTTTTAAGACCTGCTGTTTGTAGTGCATTTAGACATTGCAAGTGGAGATTTGCAGGTGAAAGAAGCCAAAAAGCATGAATATATACATCTTTCCAAACCTAGAATAGCAAGAAAATTCTACAGGGTACTGAAGAAGAAAAGTTCTGAGTAAGGCTACTTGTGTAATTTTATAGCCAAAATTTGTCTTGGGAAAGAGGATTGTTGTTGGGTTTTTTTTGGTGTTTTTTTTTTTTTTTTGTTGGTAGGTAGTGTGCCATTTCTATTAAATAAAATGAGCGATCACGACTGATAAAGTTGTAGGTTTTCTCTGTATGAAGGTATCCCAGATTAAAATTCAGTACAAGTGCAAACGTGTTTGGATTCTCTTGATATTGGGGGGGGGGGGGAAAGTAACTTTGTAAGTTTTCAGCAGCAGTATTGAAGTATTTCTTTTATGCACTACCAGCCCTCTGTCTTGCTTGTCTACCATTTGATTTGTTTTCACCTGCTAGCCTTCTATGTGTCCACAGTGCAGAAAAGATGAAAATTTATTAGTTGAGCTGTTGTTAAATTGTCTGTGGGTTTTGAGTAGCTTTATAAATGGAATTCTTGTGCCTGAATTGACATACAAATTTTTCAAGATAATTTGTGTGGTTGAAGAGCTCAGTTTTTGTATATATTCCTCTTGAAGGCATGAGTAGCTATTATCTTGCTTTGTTTGTACCTCAAGAAAAATGCTAGGGGATATATTGGTTAATATTTGGGGATATTGGTTCACTGAAGTTGTTTGATACTATTCCCATGTTTTTTGTTGCCTACATCACTTCCCATGTCATCTTTAATATTTAATTTCACAATTGCACTTTTTCCTACTTCTTTCATGTGGTAATTTATGTGATAAAATATCTATTCTATCAATAAATAAATAAATAAAAATATATGTATATAAAACACACATATGGAACTTAAATAGAGGATAAGTTTTTTTTAATAACCTCTGAACTGGTATGCTATTGTAAGTGTTTTTCTAGTTAGTTGTGCTATGAGAGTTAAGAAGCATTGCTATTTTTAGGCTTAATGCCTGAATATGCAGTTAAGAAGATGCGAGTTTTCTGCTCTACATTAAGCAGAAGGACTGTGAGAGGACACCACCGTGTATCAGGCTGCTGTAAGTTGGGAAAGCTCCTCAGTAACAAGGCTTTGTGAAACAGAGCAGCAGACTAGACAGGAAGATAATTGGAGGCAAAAGGTAGATTTACTAAGATTTCTTCTCTTCATACTTCCAAATATGCCAATATCTGATATCCTTAAGTCTATCACAGATAATTTTCTGTATTAGTAATGTTAAATAAGCATTTTTGACCCTAGTTTTTCCAGTCTGAAACATGAAATTAGATCAGAACACCATTTTAAGCCATCTAGACACTGAACAAGCACATTGTTCAGTGAGCACTGGTTTACGGCACATTGGATTAGATAGCTGTCATGGAGCAGAGACTCTGTGTGTGTGTGCGTGTGTGTGTCTGTTGTAAATGGAAAGTCTGTAATTGAAAGCACTGAGTGCAAAATGCATAGGTGTCTCAACTGGTTTTGTGTGCTCAGCTCCAGTGAGAGAGACGTCGACTTGTCTGCATCCTGGAAGTCCATAGATGGAAGTTACCTGTGTGGTGTGTCTGGTGCATACTGTGTAGATGTCTCAGGTGGGGTAGAGCCCCTCTCTTTTCACTGCAGGTTACCTTAACTGTGTAGTCTGACAAATTTTAGTAGGATTATACTTAAATCCCTTGAGGATTGTACAGAAATGATGTCTGGCTCTTAATTGCTGAGCTGCAAATTCTTGGAGGCATCCTTTCTTTTTGTACTGCTCATTAGGCATTCACTTCTGGCTACTGCTGGAGCAGGCTTGTTGGGCTTTGGTTTGATCCAGTATCGCTGCTTTTATATTTTAATCTACACATAGAAAATATTCTTTGTGATGATTCTAAATAATTTATGATATCCATAATTTGTGTGCTTTGCCTCTTTAGTTCTTTTTGTTCAGATTTTTTTCCCTATCTTTTATCATATTTCTATCAATATGGTCCCTGCAGAAGAGTTGGAGTTAAATCTGCTAAATTAAAAACAGTTTGCTTTTGAGTTGCTACAGACTGACGTAATTGGGTTTGTGTTTTTTAATCAGGAAATATATTGACATGATGCAAAATTAGGTGACGTTAGACTCGGTTCATGGTGGTAGATGTATGAAGTGTAAGTGTATGCATCTTTTAAAATGGTTTTCAATTCCAAACTAAGTATGGCCTGTAAGAAAAAACCTTCTCAACGCTAAGCCTGTTACTGTGTTCCATAGCACTTAATCAGCATGCAGGAAACAGAAAGTGGTCTCTGCTGAGCAGTTGCTAGAGACAGTTCTTAATAATGATGAATTGTGTTTAAAATACAAAATCATTACAAAATTGAGTGAAAGGTAGAAGATGATACTTTAAGCAAAATAACATGGTAGAGGGTATACTATCATAGAGTATTTAAAAGAAGAGAGTGAAGATCTGAAAGAGTAGAGAGAAACTAATAACAGGCTTTTCTGCCATGCATTTGAGAAATTGTAGGGAAAGCATGAATGATTTCGGCATAGCAAATTTTCGTTTGAATAACTGAATTTTCTATGAAAGTCCATCAGCCTTCAGTCTAGTATGATTCATTTAGTAAATATATTTAAAGCATGAGCAATAAACCAGTGATTGCGATAGATATATATCTGCACACACATAAAATATAAAAACATATATATAATCCACAAGATATATATATATATATATATATATATGTTCCTCAAGATAGCAAAAAAACTCAGAAAAAAATCTCCTAGAGCTTTTCTAATGAAGGGTATGTACTGCTTCTGTGAAGCCTCTTGGGTATGAAAGATATCTGTACAACAGTAGTCTTCAATTTTGGCAGGCAGTGTCTTTCACTTTACAGTAGGCATTTGACTGACATAATGCTGCTTTAAAGGAGAAAGCTTTTTCTAGGCTACCTGTTGGCTCTGTAAGCGTACCACTGCAGTCCGTTGCTTGTGCGGCTCGGGTGGAGAAGGTTTATAGTGCAAGGAGAAGTTAATTTAGCAAGTTTTATGGCATAAGTAGGGCTTGTCTTTTAGTGAAAACCTTCCTAATATCAAGACTTTAATGTACTTCAAATTATTTTACTTTTTTTATTTAATTATTCTTCCTGTAATAATTACATTTCCAACATTTCTTACAAACTACATCTGAGCACAAATTTTGATGTATTGAAGGTCTGATGTTTGATTTGGATCCCCGAAGTGTCTTAGAGTCCAGACTGAGAGAGAATTCTGGGGAACCTAGCTCAGTATATATGATTTTTGTTTTCTTCTTTTCGAAGAATTTACATATTTTTTCAGAAGGGAAACTGAATACAGCAGCTTGGAGTATACCTCGAATCCTATTTATGATAAATACCATTCATGGCATACCATTATGTATAGCTCTGCATTAAGAGAGACAGGGTGGAACATGCTGGATCTTTATCTAGAGAAATTATTTGCAGCACAGTTGTTATCCTGAGACAAGCAAGCTATATGACATTAGGAGTAGCTGAGAGGTATCAGTTGTGGAACAAATGTGAAATAATACTCAATTGGTTCCAATAATAATAATAGGAAAAAATGAAAATGTTTATTTGTCACGTTTTCAAGATTGGACTTTTCAAAAAGAGCTTAAAAATGACAGTGATTCCTTTAAAAAAGGGCCAGTTATCTAAAAGTGGTGTGTTCGTGTGTGTGCGTGTGTGTTTGTGTATATGTGTGTGTACATGTAAAATTTAGATAGTCATTAATACTTTGGAAGTGAAAGAAAGAAGAAAAATAATCAGTGCTTCTGATTTGCTTGGGTTTTTTTCTTAAAAAAAAAAAACAAAACCCAAAACCAAATCACCCTGAAAATTAACATTCTAAATTGTAGGTGTGCCAGCATGTTTAACTATGTTTGGGAATTGAGACTATAAACACAGATATTTTTCTGCATTAAAAATATTTGGTTGTCAAAATTTACCTGTAATGTTTTAGTAACACACGGTTGAGTGGCCTTTCATTGTGACAAATCCAGTGCAGAGCTTAAACACAGTTGTTAGACTTCTGATATATAAAGAATCATTTAAAAATTATTTAAAACAGCTTCTCAGAAAAATACAGCTGAGATACTTGTATTAAAACTAGTATGCTGGTGGTTAATGGTCCTTGTTGAAAGCACAATATAGTTCTGATTTCATTTGGAACTTCAGATGGTGGGGAGGTACAGCAGAAGATGGCTCTTGGCCTGTTGACTCCCAAATGTTTTCAACTCATCATAATTTCTAATTCCTGCTGTTTCATCACACTTGAATCTTGTCTGCAGGGTGGCTGTGCCAGTCTTTCTTAGGCAAAAGTTTGTGTTTTCCGTTCAAAGAGTTAACTAGTTCTGTGTGGTGAGTTGACCCTGTCTGGACGCCAGGTGCCCACTAAGCTGCTCTATCCCTGCCCTTCTCAGCTGGTCACGGGAGAGGAAAAAATACTAAAGGGCTCGTGAGTTGAGATAAGGACAGGGAGATCACTCAGCAATTACTGTCACAGGCAAAACAGACTTGACTTTGGAAAATTAGTTTAATTTATTGCCAACCAGATCAGAGGATGATAATGAGAAATAAAAATTAAATCTTGAAATACCTTCCCCCCACACACCTCTCTTCCTCCCAGGCTCAACTTCACTCCCAATTTTCTCTACCTCCTTCCTCCGAGTGGTGCAGGGGGATGGGGAATGGGGGTTGTGGTCACATTCTCTCTGCTGCTCTTTCCTCTTTGGGGGGAGGACTCCTCACACTCCTCCTGGTCCAGCATGGGGGTCTCTCCCTTGGGAGACAGTTCTCCACAAACTTCTCCAATGTGGGTGCTTTTCATGGGCCGCACTGCTTCATGAACTGCTCCACGTGGGTCCTTTCCATGGGGTGTAGTCCTTCAGAAGAAAACTGCTCCAGCATGGGTCCCCCCAAGGGTTCACAAGTCCTCCCAGCAAACCTGCTCTAGCATGCAGCATGGGCTCCTCTCTCCGTGGGTCCACAGGTCCTGCCAGGAGCTTGCTTCGGCATGGGCTTGCCACAGGGTCACAGCCTCCTTTGGGTGTCCACCTCCTCTGGCGTGGGGTCATCCACAGACTGCAGGTGGATATCTGCTCCACCATGGACCTACATGGGCTGCAGGGGGATCTCTGCTCCGGTGCCTGGAGCACCTCTTCCTCCTCCTTCTTCACTGACCTTGGTTTCTACACAGTTGTTTCTCTTAATCCTCTCTCCTGGTTGCTGTTGTTGCAGGTTTGGGGGTTATTTTTTCCCTTCTGTTATCCCAGAGGCACTACCACCGTTGCCGATGGGTTCAGGCTTGGCTGGCGGTGACTCCATCTTGGAGCTGGCTGGCTGTATGGGACATGGGGGAAGCTTCTAGCAGCTTCTTACAGAAACCACCGCTGTAGCCCCTAGCCCCCCCGGCTACCAAAACCTTGCCACGCTAACCCAATACACTGTAACTGGAACAGGGAGTAATAAAGTGGGCCTACTTTTGCAAAACAGCTTTAACATCATTAGTGCATACATTAAAAAAAATAAAATAGGTATTTACAATATCTGGTGGGTTCATTTCCTGAACACTCTTGTTGATGTCAGTAAGAGAAAATTACACAATTATTTATATGACAAAAATGTATTAAGACAAACTGTCTTAACTTCCTGAATGTAATTTATAGGAAATTGGTTTTCACAATTAAAAAGTACTGGAGAAATGGTATCAGCAACTAAATGATATAAAATATCTTCTGGTTTCAGTACATGTAACAGGTATAAAAGGGCAGAGCGGATAAAACTTCATAAGAGTTCAAACTCATAATACAAAACCTCTGGAGTTTGCTTTGACACTGGAAGCAAAAGTCCTTTCCAAGTGCCGTGCAGTGCTTGTAGCTGATGGTGCCAGTTTTTCTGACTCTGTTTTCCTTCTAACACTAAGTAGAATTTCTGCATATTTTTACTGCTGTGTCTGTCCTGTTGCAATGTTTGTTCAGAGTGAATTCTGGTTTACTTAACAAATTTGACACCCTAACACCTAGAAAAAACATAAGCAAAAACATTCCTGGAAAACCTTTCTGGTGCAGCAGATCCAATTTGAAATCGAAAGGTAGAATCTTGCTGATGCTTCTTTTGGTCTTCGCACAGCCTTACTAAACACATGATATTACACTTCTTTGGATTTCAAATAATTTACACGTAAAACCAATTATAAAAGTGTGAACCATGAATTAACAATTTATTTTGTATGTGTAAGCAATGAAGCACAACTGTTATGTTCGAGATGAGGTTTTGAAAGGAGAATTTGATCATACAATGACTGTTGGGACCACCTGGTCTTTAGTATAATCACAGGTTAGGTATCATTGCTACCAACATAAAGCAGAAACATTTTATAGAAATAGGCTGTTTAAGAGGAGCAATTAAACTGCACCCATCCTTTGAAAAGGAATTAAGACATTTGGCGTTTGGCCAGCCCATCTGGATAATGAGGTACTTTCAGCTAGCAGCAGGGTTTGCATATTTGTGGATGTGGGATTTTTGCAGAGATTCTTCGTGGGCACTGTGCTAAGGGCTGTGGAGTGTGGGGCTCTCTGCCCATGGCTGGAACGGATGCACCACTACCCATGTCAGTATTCGCTTTCCCATTCTGTTCTGCCTGTGTGCCCAGAGGAATTGCTTCTGGGTAAGGTGTTACAGGCTCATGCCTTTTTCAAGTCTTTGGCTTTCTTCTGATGTCTCCCAAAGTAACAGCAGTGATAATGGCTTGAGGGTATGGATATACATGGATAAAGGATGTGGAGTTGAATCTTCGTTCTGCAGCATCTAATTTTCCACATTCTTCCTCCACCCTTTGTTTTGGTTTTGTTTTTTTTTTTTTTGAAGACCTTTTTCTACATATACTCCTTTTAATAATAATTTTTCAGATTGGGCTACTTATCTTTCTAATAAAAATGCATTATTAAGCTCCCTCACTCATATATGCCTGAATTACTGTCTTTTGGTGGGTTGATCTGTTGCTTTCGGTTTGTAAAATTACCTTTTCTGATACTACAGTCTCTGAAAATATCTCATATACTAGAGCTAGGGTAAATCTCTTTTCTAAATAGTGAATATTGAGGCCTGAACACTTTTGAAACTTCTTGCAGTATTTTTACTCTGCTTCTTTATTTACTTGTTACTAAATTGTTACATTTCTTAAGTAAATGCTGTTTTTATTTGTATATGCTGAACTTCTGCTTATCACCTTCTCAGTTGTGTATGACATTTCTGTCTTTGATAAGATGAAACAGGAATTTGTGGACTTAAGAACCAGCCTGCTGCAATATTTATTTTTTTTATAGTCTGAGTGTATATGTTTTGTATCAGATGTTCTTGCTATAGAAACAAACCATCTAGTCGTTAAATCTTGTAAAATTTTCTTACATCCCTTACCTACAGTGGCTCTTTGATGGTATGGTTAAGTGAGTAACAATTTCGAAGCATAGCTAACAGTTTAAAATGTCAAACTGCATCTTTAGACCTTTTTTTCAAAAGTTGTGTTTGCAAAGTTATGTGGCTTCCTGACATCCAATATTATTGTTACATTAGACTTAATCGCTTTAGTTTTCCCCATTTCTGGGTGCATCACTGGACACATTGCAAGCTGCTGTAAGTTACACGTTACTACTTCCAATCTTACTCCCACAGGCTGGTAGTACGACTCTTGCTGAACTTGATTTGAGGTTTGTGTGTGTGTCCATTCTACTTACGAGATATTATTCTGATCGCCCTATCTCAGAGAGTCTCTGAAAAATAGATAGTGAGAGCAAATAGAAAGATTTTTGAATGCAGTGATGATTGGAGGCATTCAGTATAAAGATGAGAGGTTAAGAAGGTCAGGTTGCTTATTCTGAGTAATAAACAGTTTAGCTAAAATACCCCTTTTTGTAATATGAGAAAAAAGAATTGTTGCATTAAAAGGGCAACTGATTTTATATCAGTAAGACAAAATTAAGTTTTTTACATAACGTGTTATTAACCTGTGTCACTCACTGGCTTGGGGAAAGAAAGGATAGAGACCAAACGATTAGTAGTTATCTAATTACCTAATCCTTTTCTAATAATTAATGTTTTCACTTATAAGCAGGAGCTACGGTTTGGGGTTTTTTTTTAATTTTTATTTTTTAGTCTCATACTTTATACATAAACCTAGCACTACCCAATGGAGATCCTCTTATGTAGGGTAGTTCTTTTCTGTGTTACAGCCTGCAATAGGTTTTCTAATGCTTCTCCTCACTGTTAAGCACAAGGTCCTGATCATGGCAGACCAACTTTCTGATCTTATAAAACCTTTTTTTTTAATTCCCATTTCTATATTAGGTTAATAACCTTTTGAAGTTGTAATAGTGATGCTTATTACTATGTTTACTGAGTCTTTCTTGAAATACTAAATTTTTAACCTTGGTGGAGGTTTATTCTTGCTTCCATTCCTCATGATGCTATTTTTCTTAATCTTACTTTTTTTCTGTTGTAAGAAACCCAAATCAAAGATACAATTTTTATACACAGTGGGCTGCTGCTACAGACTTCTGACCATTTTAATTTGATCTTGCTGGGAGATCCAAACCTTGGTCGTGCTATGGAGAATGGTCTACCTATGGATTTTATAAGTATTACCTCAAACTTGATGGTTCCATTATGCACAACAAACGGCAGAGCCTGAAGGGTAGCTTAGATGCTTTGAAACCTGTGTTACGTGGGGACTCCACGTAGTGACTACAGTGACTCCTCAGTGATGAGACTTGCCTTTACAAATAGCCAGCACTGAAGGAGGCAGATGCTCCTTCTAAACTGGGTTTACTCATCCTGCCGATAACTGTGGTGGTCGTGTATAAACACAACCTGAGAACCTAAGAAGGCTGACTGAAATGGGAGAGGAAAGAGTCATGGATCATGGAAGAGAACAGGAGACAGTGGATGGAAGAAATAGCTGCGTCCAGCATGCTGAGAAGTGTTAGATCTCTTTTAGACACTTATTTGATATTATAAGGACAGACTTTTCCCACAGAGGAATAAGACGGTATTCAAAGCATTTCCATTGGCTGTAGGCTGTAAGAGAAAGGATGCTTATTCCAGCATCTCATTTGCCCATAACTAGGTTGTAGATGTTTGTTCCTTGCTGAAGACTGTTGCTGAGCTTTGTTATTCCTTCATTACACTGTGCTTGTACCACTTTAGTGTAGCTCTTGGTAAACATTTGCAGACAGCTCTCAGCCACACAGCATGCAACTTCTTGTTGGCTCAGTAATTAAAAAAAACATGTTTGTTTTTCCTACCTCTAGTTGCTCCCTATCCCACAATATCCTGACTCTTAAAATATATTTTATTCTCTTTAGCTATTAACGTTGAAAAGCAGTTCCAACTGAGTAGATCCTATTCAGATGCTTGGCCTGTTTACTCCCTTTGTTCAGCTACTCCAGTGTCTGTTCCTCAAATTAAGTTGAGCACCTGGTGGCAGAGCTTTACCATTTCCTCCTGCTGGATTATGGAACAGACATCATCTCTGGGGAGTTGAAAAATATGTTTTAGAACTGCATTTTATTTATTTATGTATTTAATTTAAAGCGTTTATCTTTCAAACCCAGACTTGTCTTCTTTGTTTTGTTCAGTTGGGTGTTAATCGCTGTATAGCGGTTTGTATGTTTGGTGAGAAAAACTGCGTACTTTGCATATTTAATTGGCCTGAAGTAAAAATTCGTGTTCATTAATTAATGGCAACAAACGGTTCCCCTCTCATTCTGTAAATACACACTATCTTTGTTTGTTACAGACTATAAATTACATTGTGTAGAAGTCATCACAAGATTCAGGGATGGTGAATGAGCCTCTTCTCCGGTTTCAATTTTAACATTTAATGATATGTATCATATTTAAAGTACTTTAATATATATATTAAAACTATGTTTTACTTATAATTATATAAATAAAGATAATATTTAGCTGATTATAATAATCAATAATTATTATAGTATGATTACTGTCATTTTTGCTTAAAATATAGCTTAACGTGCTTAATCTTTAATAATATTTATTTAATAAGAGAAGTTATTAATTCAGAAACTTTAGAGATTTAAAGTAAGCTATGTAATGCCATGCCACTGCATGATGAAATAATACACTCTTTAGATATTAAAAGCAAGTTAAAACAGAAGCAAAAAGCCAGACTTAGGTGAATCTCTACCTAAAGCACAAAAGGGTAATTATTACCTCTTTTATGAAAGATGGTAACAGTTCCTGGGCATATTTGTAAGGTCTCCTGGATGATTTCACTGTTTGTGAGTAGGAAGGAAAGTAGTTACTCCATATTTGTGCTATGCTGAATGACAAGTGTCATATAGTCGTATACAGTGTCAGTATACAGTGTCATATAGTCGTAGGAATGCAAGCCTATAAATGTGTAAAGAAAATATCAACAGATAAATGAGAGTTTTCGGTTAGATCGGTATCCACACTCCTTTAAATCCTTCAGAGAAGTGTAATACTTCTGTGAGACATGGCTTTTCCCTGCCAAGGCTCTTTCCCAGTGTGCCACGCTTGTTCAAGGGTAGAGGAATTCTGTTCTTTGTTACACTTGTGTGAGTTTGTCCATTACAAATATTAGATGCGTCGCCCCGTAATTCCCAGAATCAGCCTTTGGCACATCTTAAAGGTTTATGTTGTACTTACCACTCTCCATTATTTTTGTACTGAGGCCTATTTGAGTTGATGTAATGCACGCTGAAGGATGTGGACATTATGTACTGGAATTCTTTTGGGGACCTCTAATGAAAATCATCTCTTCATGGCAACTTGCTTGAAAATTCCTTTTACTGACATTTCAATTTGAAGATGATTTCTAAAGTGTATTCTTTCTAAAAAACCAAAAAAACCAAAAGAGATTGTGGAATAGGTAAATCTTATATTTAGAATGCAAATAACTAATTTATTATTCAAATGTCATCTTCTGATACTTCTATAATGACTTTTTTTTCTGCTGGAAAGCTTTCTGCTTCTGATGTCTTTAGAAATAGCTTTTGTATTTCTTGTGAGTAAGATCCTCCTCAAAATCAACTTTTACCTTGCCTTTTTATGTTAATACAATTAACTTTGTATATTTTGTTGTGTTTTTAATTCAGTTCTATTTAGCCAGGACTTTGACTTTTGAAAGATGTCTTTACCTCTAATAACTTCTTTAATCTTCTGAGTAATCATGCCTGGCATATCTTATCCATTGGATCCATCTTGGTTCATAGTGCGCATTTAGTTTTAGTCTCTAACATGACTTTACATTAGTTTTCATGCTGTTCATAATTATTTTATCCTTTTATCTGTTCGTTTTAATTTCTGTTTGATGGACCACTGCTTTTTTGTACTTTATCTTCTGAAGCTAAATATTACTATTAATTTTATGCCTTTTCCTTTTCTCTGGAATATTAAATCAAAATACATTGTAGTCAGTCTCATATGCCTTCTGTCAGCGCTCTGGACTCTTTGAAATTAGGAAAAAAAAATAAATTCACAACGCACCCCCCCCCAACATGCCAGCTGTAGGGTTCTGACTGAAATAATTCAGTGTTATACCTGTTTATCCTCTGCATCATTTCATGTTGTGTAAATGGGAGCCTGCTGAAATCTCTCTTTACAAATTACTAATGCCCTACTGTCTTTCTCTGTACACTACAAATCTATGGTTCTTAGTAGTATTCTAGCCCTTCTTGGTTTTTTTAAAAAAAGAAAACATGATGATGATTCCATATTCTTCCCAGGAAACTTTACTATTGATCTACAGTCCTTAATGTTAGAAAAACGTATACTTTTTAATACTAACTTGCATTTGTTCTGTAATTTAAACCTTTTGGTTTTCCTCTTATTCATCATGTAGTCTGTTTGACAAAACCTTTTGAGTTTTTGCAACCTATCAGCATGTGTTCCCTAATTTTGTCTTCCTTCTCTTCCAGCTCTTTTTTTTTTTAATAACTTTTCTTCTTCTCTTGTCACTCTTCTTGCTTTTTTCCAGTTTCTCTCCTGGTAAGTTTGCATCTTTCTTGAAGTGTAATACCCCAAACAAGCTGTGAGGCCATCTGAAGTCTTGCATGAAGAAAAAGGAAAGTATTCTCACACAAGTCAGCTTATACTGGTGTACATAGAATCATAGAATCATGGAATCATAGAATGGTTAGAGTTGGAAGGGACCTTAAAGATCATCGAGTTCCAACCCCCCTGCCATGGGCAGGGACACCTCCACTAGAGGAGGTTGCTCAAAGCCCCATCCAGCCTGGCCTTAAACACTTCCAGGGATGGGGCATCCACAACTTCCCTGGGAAACCTGTTCCAGTGCTTCACTACCCTCACAGTAAAGAATTTCTTCCTGGTATCTAACCTAAATCTCCCCTCTTCCAATTTAAAACCATTACCCCTTGTCCTGTCACTACACTTCCTGACAAAGAGTCCCTCTCCGGCACTGCTGTAGGCTCCCTTCAGATATTGGAAGGCTGCTATGAGGTCTCCCCGGAGCCTTCTCTTCTCCAGGCTGAACAGCCCTAGCTCTCTCAGCCTGTCTTCGTAGGGGAGGTGCTCCATCCCTCTGATCATCTTCGTGGCCCTCTACTGGACCCGTTCCAACGGGTCCATGTCCTTGCTGTGTTGAGGACTCCAAAGCTGGACACAGTATTCCAGGTGGGGTCTCACGAGCGCAGAGTAGAGGGGCAGAATCGCCTCCCGCGACCTGCTGGCCACACTTCTCTTGATGCAGCCCAGGATGAGGTTGGCTTTCTGGGCTGCCAGTGTGCACTGCCAGCTCATGTTGAGCTTCTCATCCACTTGTGTATATGTTGAGCTTCTCATACATCTCGTGTATATGTTTCAGTATAATGCTTGTTTATTTCCACAATATGTAAGTTTACTTGGTTTGTGAACCATTCTGCATCTCCAAGATCAGAGCATTCACCAGGAGAAAAAAAATCATATTTAGAGAGCACTACTTCTAAAAGCAGCTTTATAGCGTCTTAGTGTTTGGTGGCAGCTACTGAGTTCTATATCATGCTAAAATAACAAAATGTTCCAATGATATGTTCAATTGTGAATTGCTTATTGCTAGAATAAATAGACAACTTTGAAGGACCTCATGGGATGACAATTATTGGGAAGCTGAGAAAGTGATTTTTGAGGCCGAACTAGAACACACTGTACTGTTTTAAACAGTAAAAAGGTGGGTAGGGAACAGATGCCTATTTATGTAAATGATCATTAAACATGGAAATAAACCATTGATATTGGTATCAAACATGATACTTTTACTTAAAAACATTCCAGAAGCTTGTCCAAAATCATACCTAAAAGTCTGAAGTTATTCATAATTTATGGGCAGATTTAGTAATTTTTCTTCTCTTAGCCTATAAAAGGCTTTTTGCTAACAAAAATTGGGGTTTAGGTATTTGATTACTGTATTGTATTTTTGCTTGATCTTCAGCCAGATGTTTTAAGTTTGGTAACAGCCTACGGGGCATGTAATATTTGAAGTGAAACAGTTGGCCCTCCTGAGGATGGAAACTTAGTGAAGAATTATCAAATGCGTTAGGCGAAAGGAGGAACATTTGAGTGGGCACAGAGTCAGCTCTATTTTACTAAGTTTCCGCCCCCACCTCAACTCATTCTGTGGTTCAGATCCAGAAGTTACTCTTCCACTGCCTGGATATTAGTGTGTTGGCATGCAGAAACGAGAAGAAGAAAAAAAGTACAATTGTTGTTAGGGTGTAACATTTTAGAGCCTGCCTTCAAAGGCACAGAAAGTCTGTTTTTCTGACATGTAGAATACCTTGTGAATTCTATTCATTTTGGGAAAATAATAGGCTGCTCAACAATGCATCCTTTTTGAAATGTCTAATGTAAACATTTTAGTCAAGACACTTAAATCTGGGGATGGAGGTTTTAAATGGAATTAGATGCTTGTAAGTTGACATGAGAATCTGATTTTGACTTTTCTGTGTGGTTGCTGAACCAAGCAGTATTGCTGCTGTAATGTCTATTGTTTTTAGCGAGTTGTCTTTTTGAAAAGTTGTGTATGCTACAATGAGGTGAAAATTCAGAGACCAGGAATGGAAAAGCTGCAGCCACTCCTATGGAAGATTTCCATCCCTTTTCTTGTCTCAGCAACACAAAGATATGGGGAAGGAGGAACCCGATTCACCTGAAGCCAGCATCTTTTTGGAGACCCCATAGGGGCAGCAGGCCCCTTCACAGTTTTCAGTGAATAATCTAACAAGTAACCATTTCTGAAGGGTCCTGTTAATGTGAAATCCCCAGTCAGACATGTCCTTCCACTCATTCAGCTCCTGTTACTTGCTGCCCCTTCTGCGTGTTGCTTTGACTGGTCCTCTTGGGAGAGCTGCCATAACCCTGCTTAGCCACGTGGCTTTGGTAGGTTTGGAACAAAGTGGTTTTTTTCCTCTACAGAGGTCTGTTTCATTTCAATTAGCAATGCTCTGGATTTTTGAGTTTTCATTACAACATCTGCAGTTATGTCTTCAGCTTCCAGACTTGTAGAGTTATCCAAGTCTTTACAGAACTAGGGCATTTGTCATGTCTCCTATGGTATGTTCTGTTGGTGTTAACTTTGTCTTTACTTTCCCTATCTGTGTATAAATTTTTAAAATTATTCCCTGATCCTTTCTACCTTTTTGTACTTCTCTTTTTATGATTTTCCTCTACATAATATCTTGTGTTAAGTCTAAAATATTTATTCTGTGAGTGTATTTCTTTTCCACGATTTCAAACAAAATTTTGTGCTTATTTCAACCAGATGTTGCAGATGAGCGAGTTTCTTGTTATCACGTGAAGTACTCTTTAGGAAACTTTTTCCCCACCTCATTCTGCTTTTTAAAACTTTGCTTTTTCTTTGACTTTTCCTTTCCCCAGCTCTTCAACTGTTAAAAATTGTTTCTATTCTCTGTCACAGTACTGAGCCTTGCTAAGTCATAGGTTGTTTAAGCATTACAGTTCTCACAAATGTCTACGTGTTTTGTTTTGGGCTCTTTTTACATGCATAAAAAAATGACCAGTGCCCTAGCAAATTGCATTGATTACCTCTTTGTCACTATCTCCAGAATACTCCATTTGCATTTATATCCCATTTAAGCAGCATCTTGCTGCTTTTCCCTCATGTTGTATTCTTTCTCCACCCTGTTGTCCTGTGTTGTCCTTTGCCCATATAATGCTGATTTTTCTGTTGTTGTTACGTTTTCAAAATAATAGTGCTTTTAATGCTGTAGCGATAACTAGGTCTCACACCTGTGTGAACCGCACAGCGATTATATGAAAACAGTGTCCCCCCTGTGGTGGTCTCTTGCTTTAACCATGTTTGACCTTTAGCTCATGGCAAGTGTGGGGTGGAGGCACATGGCCTTTTTCTCTTGTTGCAGTGAATCACCTCTTCTCCCCTCCCAATAGAGAGAAAACACCTTATCTTATGAAAAGATAGGCAAGGTATCTGGCTGCTGCTGGAAATAAGTAGTGTTGTCTGTATATTCTCTGAAAATATCTTTATTGTTGTTGGTGACAGGCCAGTGTTGGACATCACGGTTTGCTTTGCAAAATGAGATTTGCCTTTGGAGATACAGAAGAGAGAAGTTTGTCTTACCTAGACAGCTTTTTGGTCCATAACTTCTACCTTTGTGTGACTTCTCTTGGAAAAATATGATTAAGCCACTGAAGCTAGCATACTTCAATCTCTACAGAATTTTCAGACTTTATTGGGGTTTCTGGGACAAGCTTTCATTAGGCAAGGATGGCAGATGTAAAGCAGACATTGGTTGTTTGGTGGAAAATAGCTTCAAATTGAGATCAATAAAATTGTTTATAGGATTTGACAAAGGCTGTCCCACTATCACCAGATTTAGTGATGTCCCCATTATTTGCTCTGATTTAATCAACTGATTTACCTAAACATCTTTGTAGTGTAATCAAGAGGCTTTCAGGGTTTTTAATTTATTTTTTTTATTATTATTAATCTCTTCAGAAAGTTAAACACTTTTTTTTTTCCTGGTGAAGAGTTTCTGCCTTTCTATTTTTAAATGTGTGTGTATGTGTGTATATATATATACACATAGCTCTTTAGTTAAGTCTGAGAGCACCCCTATAAAGTGGGAATGTACTGGATGTCCATGTTCTGGAGGGAGCTGAGCCGACCTGGCTATTGATAGGACGTCCATCATCTGAACAGACATCCGTCAGCTGAAAAGGTAGTAACTTCCATTCCAAATGAGAAGGTAGTTGGTGGGAGCAGATGAAGGTATGGGAAGACCGAGGGCAGGATGCATAAATGGAGTGATGTGGAACAGCACTTAGCACTTCCATGCTTTATTTTTAGGGAGCTGGCAACAATAGTCCAAGCTGCAACTGTAAATGCCTAGGAAGGGAGTTTGTAATAGCTGAAGTGTAATGAAGTATTTAAGCAGTCACTTGGGAAATGGACATATTCATTCTGCTCCCTGGTATTTTGTATGAAGGACTGGAATCCATGGGAGAGCCTTCATCACTGAGCTATATGATAATGCTCCATTTTCAGATATGTTGGTAAATTCTGTCTGGCTTAATGAGTCCTCCATGTCTATTCTTCAGTCCTGCTGTACAGGTATTCCAGGCCTCCTCCTCCTCCTCTCTCAGTGGGCAGAGAAGTCATGAGAGAGAGATTTGTAATTTTCCTGAGCTGCATTGAAGTTAAACCTCCCTCCCAAGTGAATGATTTTCCTCCAGAATATTTTTATAAAAGTGTATATTTTTCTGAATAAAATCTGCAGCCACAGCCCATTATAATGAAATCAAGAGTGTTAATGAGCACTGAATGTGAACTAAGCCAACCACGGATAAAACTTAGGGATAAGAAGCTTAGTCCATGCATTCTAATTGGGTTTGGATATGGAATAGATGTTAAGTCATCATCTCTGTCAAAATGGGAGCGGTTTTGGGAATGCTGAGAGGCATAACTTGATATGACTCTAGAACTCTACTGATAAAAACTTAGGTTCCTGTAAGTTCTTAAGCACTGAAGGGCAGACTAGGAGTTGGAGGATTACACTTTTCTGTCCAAACTAAGATGACCTCAATTGTAGGTAATTCCTTCAGACAAGTGTTTACTTGTGGTCTTCTGAAGATTCCCAATATAATAAGGATTTACACTATCTGGCAAAACGTTCCTATTTTACAAGGAAACTGAGGGGTCTCTTCTGTGTTCATACAAGTGATAGTGATTTTACTATTGATTCACCTGTCACTGGCTGACAGATTGAACTGAAACCAGGCAATTGGCAGCTTGCTTCTTGGGTTCTGATAAGGAAAAGTCAACATTACCAGTAGTTTTCATATTAAGCTTCTCTATCTGTGTCTAGTGGTAAGGACCACTCTGTCAACTAGTTTGTTTCTGATATCCAGCATTTAATGTGTTCACAGCTGTTCTGTTTTTCCTCTCTGTAAAATAATTTCAGAAGGACTGACAGTCATAGCTAGTAGGGTTTTTTGTTGGTGTTTTTTTCTTTTCTATCCTTCAACTGAAATAGATTAGGAGCATCATGCAGAATGGACATGCACTGATTTTGGTAGCATCCCTGTGTAGCTTGTGACGTGGATCTTGTGATACCTCTTCAGTAGTGATTTGCCTTTCAAGTTTGAAATGAAAGTTAAAAAAACTCAAACAAACCAGAGGACTAGTTTGGGGCCTTGTCTTCTATGAGTTTGGGTCCTGGGACATGGTGCTTTGTGAACTTCAGTATTGCAAAAAAAAAAAAAAGTGTTCAAAATACTGATAGAGATAATGAAAAAAAAAAAGACACTTTGTCTTTAGTTTCCTATTGGTCTTTATTCAGTTTAAATAAAAGATGTATGTCAAACAAAGGATTCAGTTGACTGATTGCACTATTTCTACATCAGGTAGCTCCTGTTTAGAAGTTTTGAACTCTTACACCAGTTAGGATAAGCATAATAAAGAAAAAAGAAAATATATAATCATCTTTTTTTGGCTCATAGGTCATAAAAAGGTATCCATGCTTTGTCAGGTAATAGTAATTGTGAAATAACTGATAAGATGTGTCTCTAGTGCTGTTTGTCTCGTTAAAGAGAACAGGTTAGAACTTGTTGACTGCAATAATAACAGTCAGCAAACTGTTTTTTCCTAAAAATAAAAGATTTCTTACTGATATCTGCTGATTACAAGGAAAGCAAAGGCAACGTGGAGACTTGCAAATTTTTACATCCATTGTAAATAAGCAGTTGTATTATGTTCTATATAAAGAACAAAGGAAGTCTGATTAAAGACTGGTTTGTATCTGTAACAATTTAAAATATTAAAATATAGAGTAGAAAATTACTGAAAAACTTGTAGCTGACAGTACAAAAGGTGTTAATCTGAAAATACATTTACAAGATTCCGTTTAGTTTTACGGAGGGGGGAAATGATAACTTTTGATATACATTTTTTTTAGTGTTTGACAAAACTGATTATTTCACTCAACCATGTTTCAAGGCTATGTACTTATATCATTAAAAAATAGGAGTTATTTCAGAATGTTTTTCTACTGTATTTTGTCCAGAGCTAGAGCAGTTTGGGGAGAATGAACGCTTTAAGCTTGTTTCAGTTGCCCATTTCCCTCTGTAATCTTACTAGTTTATGGAATCTTTTGAAAATTACTTTTTTGCAATTCTTCTGAATTGGCATAATAAATTACATGTGCATGATAAAGGGTAGCATTTTGGCCTCTAGAATTCTCATTACTTTATACAATCTATGAGATGGAAATCGCAGCTCAGGATGTGATTAGCTGGCTCACAAACTCGTTTTTTGATGTGCTGTCAACCAAGGATCCCAAGTCTTTTTTCTACAGAGATACCCTCTAGTCTGTCTTCAACCTTTGCCAATGCATGAGTTTGTCCCCAGGTGCAACACTTAGCATTTGTTTGAGGTTCCTGTCAGCCCACTCTTTCAGGTTGTTGAGCTCCCTCTGAATGGCACCCCTACCCTCAAGTCTATCAACCATGTCCCTATCCTACCTGCTTGGTGTCTCCACAAATTTGTTTGCCGAGAGCATGTTCTGTTCCATTGTCCAAGGTGTTGAAGTTAAGTTGTGTTGATAGAGATCAGCCCCCGAGGAATGGCATCTGTAACAATGTGCTAGTTAAGCTATGAGGAGTGCCAGTTAGACTTGGAAGTATTGGCAACTACTCTTTCAGCCTCGTAATCCAGACAGTTTCCCGCCCATCTCGCAGTCTACGCATCCCTCCAATTTGACAACAAAAGTACTACGAGACTGCATTGAAAACCTGGCAAGCTTCAAGATAAACAGCCTCCCCCGATACTTCCCTTGTGCACAAGAAACCTGAGAGCAGACCTTGCTGGTAAAGGCTGGCAAGATACTGAGTGTCTTAGCCTCTTTCATGTCCTTTGTCACTAGGTCTTTCCTCTCTTTCAGCAGTGGATCTGTGTTGTCCTTGTTTGCAGAAGGATATCCAGTATGCTCAGAAAATCCCTTCTTTTTGTTCTTTGCATCACTTGCTGGTTTCAGCTTCAGCTGATTCTATCCCTACAGGCCTGGAAAGTGCTTCTGTGGTCTTCCTGGGTAACTTGTCTCAGGTTGCACCTTCTGTAAGATTCCTTTTTGATTTTGAGCTTCGTTAGAAGTTCCCCATTTAGCCAAACAGCAACTGAAATGGACCCTTCTTATCCTCTGTAGAGATTGTCCTTGAAGACCAACGAGCTGCCTTGGGCACCTTTGTCATTCATGACCATCTCTCATGAGATACAGCCAAGCAGATCCCTGAATAAGCTGAAGTCCATTTTCACAGAATCACAGAATGATATGGGGTTGGAAGGGACCTCTGGAGATCATCTAGTCCAACCCCCCTGCCAAAGCAGGTCCACCTAGAGCAGGTTGCACAGGAACATATCCAGGCAGGTTTTGAATGTCTACGGAGACTCCACCACCTCTCTGGGCAGCCTGTTCTAGTGCTCTGCCACCCTCAAAGTGAAGAAGTTCCTCCTCATGTTTAGATGGAACTTCTTATATTCAAGTTTTTGCCCTATAAGTTTTCCTATAATCCAGGGGCTTTTCTTTGTTCTGTTACTTGCCTTCCTCACTTCCGTTAGAATCTTAAGCTTCACTATCTCATGGTTGCTGCAGCCAAGGCAGCTGCTGACTTCCACGTCCCTGATTGGGCTGGTTTTTTAGATTTCTGATTAGGAAATTCTGCAGCAACACTCCTAGTCAGTTTGTTCAGCATTTGTGTCACTACTTGTCCTCAATGCATTAGAAATCTAGATTATTTGTGTCCTACTTTGTTGGTCTTCCAGCAGATGAACTGGTGGCTCCATTCCACCATCAGGACAAAGGGTAAATGTGTGAAAGCTTCCCTCTCACCTCACATCTCCAGCACCTCAACAGCTTGGTTTTGTCAGGTTTAGAGATACCTTCCTCATGATTCCCAAATTTCTTGTGGTATGTAGAAGCAGTAATTAAGTACAAGTGTAGTTTATGGGAGACTGAATGTGCTTGCCATACAAAGGCAAATAACTTATTTGGCATATATCAGGTAAAAGCTTGGGTTTGTTTCCATATATTTCAATACACAAACAGATGATTTAAACATTGTCCTTTTTGCCTCAGTCTATAATTTTATTTGACCTAAATTATCATTGTATGTCTACTAATCTGTTTCTTCTTCACCATAGAGAGAGATACTTGTATTGAGCTTTTTGTATCTCCTATTCTGCATATCCTAGAGTCAAGATTAAAAAACGTTTGGTATTACATTGTGATAAAAGTGATCTGTACTGGTGGTAGGTGCAGCATAGGAAACAAAGTCTGATCTAATGGAATGTGTTGAAAAGCAATAGCTAATGTTTTGGCTAGTTTTTAGCTAAGTTTTGAAAGGAAAAAAAATCCAAAAAAACCCCCAATATCCCCAATCCACAAAATACCCAGAAGTGGTAACATGCTGCAGCTTTTCAGACGGCTTTCAGGAATTTGTCGTTATAATGGTGGTGGTGTATATTAATTCAATATTACCTTTTTAAATCTTCAAAAGCATTGTATTTCTTCTGGGGTGAAGTGTTATGAGAAAAAACCAAGAATACAAATTTGGTTCTTCTTGGAAAGGATTTGTTAACTCTGCTCTTAATTTGCTGAATATATTTTTATTATTCTGTTCTTTTTGAATATGGAAAAGAATACCTTGTGTAAAGCAATACTATCTGCTTTGAATTATAATGATCACACAAAATGTAAAAAATTTGTTACTTTACTCTTTAGGATTTAAAACTTTTATTTAGTGTGGACTAGGTGTTTCTTTTGGTTTTATCTGTATCATCTGTTTAAAAATATATTTTAAAACCTGACACAGGCTTCAAGCCATCAAGAAGACGAACAAGTGGTCCTTGTCAGAACAGATGAAAGCGGAAGGGCATGGCCTGTGACCACACCAGCTGAACCACAGGAACCAAAAGGCGGACGGAGAAAGCGACAGACAGTAAGTGTTAAAAATGTGCATATTGAAGTGTAATTCTGAAATGATCTTGTAGTTTTATGATGTCGTAATTAATATGAGTGCCTTATCAGAATGTCAATAGGTGGTTAAAAAGTTCCTTTCGGAAGATGATTGTAATTAAGTGTTAGAGTACATATTTATTAAGCATATATTAAGTTTATTTTCAGACTGTGTTTCCCTAGGGATCACTTTAGGGCTTGTTTAAATGTACATTCAAGGAAAAGTTTTTCAAGTTATCATAGTCTCTTAGCCAATTAGTTTATTTTACATAAAGTTATGTAAATAATGGAGATTAGCAGAGGTGAATATTTCCAAAATAAGAAAGATTTTACTGAGATACTCAAGTCTCAGGGGCTAATTTTCCTTTGCTTTTCTCCTGATCAAAAATACTGCCACAGCTGATAATAAAAATTATGACCTTATCTTTGTAACAAAGTACTTTGGGAAAAGTGAGAAGCTTGGAGGCTGGAATAGTGTTTTTTTTCTTAGGATATTTGCATGCAATGGTAAATAAATTAATATTTTGATCTTCTTGGGATAAGAGATGACAATACCTCATACTTCTAGCAAATATTTTCTTGATTAGTAGGACAGATCAGTTTGTGACACTGTTATGGAGGAGTGAAAGGCACAAGAGGGTGAGGAATTGCTTGTCATCCTCCTGTTGTTTCCATTTTGGAAAATTCCATCTTGCTTTATGTTAATGGCCATTCCCTATGCTCCTTCAGGATTTAGTTTAGTCCTGCCCTAAAGGACAAACTCTGTTCTCTTGGGCACCCTGTCTAAGATGGCAACATTTCCCAGCAGAGATACCACATTTATACAAGTTTTCAGTAGTGTCTGCGATTGCTGTGTTTCAGTAGTGTCTGTGACGTGGTGGTTCAAAAGCTTCTGTAAATAATGAAGATTAATTTTTGGAATATTCCATTTTTGTGAGCTGATTAACTGTTTCAGTGAATTACTGTACATCTTTCCTGAGCAGTAATGTTGTAACTCTGATAGCTTAAGGATATAAAGGATGTAGTGATTGTGGGAGGATGCTATATTTTTATTTAGACGTCCTGATGCAATTGAAGAAAGGAGAAGATGTTCTTTTCCTTAGGTCAAATGAAGCAGCAAGTCCAGTTGTTTCAGACAAGCTTAGCTTGATTCATGATTCTTTAAACTTTTTGAAATTATTGGGATTTGAATTTTATATCTGATCTTTCTCATTAGGTTAATATTTATTTTCAATATGTTTGTTTCCAGATCCCTACTCATGTAGATAAAGAAAGAGTAAGGTATTTTCAAGATGATGATAGTATGAACCTGAAGGATTTGGTCAAAAATGAGAAGATGAGAACAGCAGAGGATCAAAACTCACTGTTCATGCGTATGGCGTCAAAGGTAAGGTGTCACATGTATGGCTTTTTAATTTAGCATTTTATTATTAGAAATATCAGGGAGGATATGAGGCCTCAGTGCTGTAGGTATGTTGCTTTTGGTTGAGAATTCTGATGGTCTTGAATAATAATCAAGTCTGTTGTAAGGTGGTCCTGGTAGATGTTATTAAAATGATGGAAACCTGCATGTGTGTAGAAAATGTGATGCGTTCAGTTTCTTCATAGAAGTGATTGAGCTGTTCCTCTGCCTGTAGAATTTGATGCTTTTGAGGTGAACACTTTTAGAGTGTGCTGTACATTAATAGGTTACTCATGCCCAACAAAGCACGTTTTTCACGAATTAGTGATGAATAAAAGCAGCGTTTTCTTAGTGTTTAGAATGTCTCTTCATCTAGAAGTTACAAGAATCAATGAGATTTGAAGCAAACTACCTGAAATCCAGGACATCCTGATGGAATAATGCGAGAATTTATGCTTGCAGGCCACACAGATTTTATATATTATGGTTCTGTGAGTAATTCCACTTAAGAGCGTCCAGTTCACAGACAGATAGTGCAGCGCAAATAGAATAATAAAGCATATTTTTTTTCTGTGCTTGTTACGGAAGCGTTTGACAGAGGTGATTTCTAATACACAATTTACACAATTTCCAATATACGGTTTCTCTAGCATGCTTCAAATTTTACTAGGTTACTGCTTCTGTATTTTGTGTACTGCTGAGCAGGTTTTGAAAAAGCTTATTAGCATGGAATTAATTTCATCACAGACAGAATTTGGTTTTTTTTACATTTATCTAGAAGGCAGAGAAGATCCTGGAGAGTAGGTTTTGGTGGGGTTTTTTTATTTTTAAAATTCTCCTTCTTCAGGTGATACTTGAAAGAATCAGAAAAGCCATGATAGTGCCCAGTAGAGAATATTTAATGTGATGCAGGATTTCTGGGACAATGGTGAAATTTGATCCATTTAGGGGTGATGCAGGAATGGCCTGGCTCATTATGGAGCTGTTTTAAAGTAAAGATTCTGTACATATGAGAGTGAACCTTGGCAGCTGAACTTCTGCATCCATGTAGTAGACGAAAATGCAATATAGTGTTTAACTTCTATAAAGAGGCAGTTATGAAGAAATGTGGAGTCTATTTAGGAGTTTAAAATGAGTACGTAAAGAGAAAATGCTTGCACGTTATGAGGGACTCTAGTACTCAGTGCTAATTGCACATGCACGCCACTGGTGAAAAATATCCTAAGGGAGTGAACACCCTCCCCAAACAGGCTAAAAATTTATTTAATTTATTTATTAAAAAAAATAATCCAAGGGTGGGCAAACAGAAAAATGAAGAGCTTCTGGAGGTTAATCGAATCCAGAGCCCAACCATTATTTAAAAAGTACTTGTCGTGTCCAAGTAAGGAGAATGGAAAAGAGCGTGAGCCTAGCAGGCTTAGAAGTAAGCTTTGATAAGAAAGATTGAAAAATTGTCTTGAGGGAATTACATTAAGTAATTATTTTGAGTTTGCTAAAAGCGTAAAACTAGGAGTTAAACTCAATGGAAGCAAGAAGCCTGCAGGAATGTGATGTTGAAAAAGCCTGATCAAGGTATAATTAGAGCATTTAGGAAGGATAAGTGCATGCCAGAAGAACTAATGAGCTATTTGCATTAATATCCTCTATAAATGAGGTTGGGGCAATTCTTTTGCATGAAACATTATTTATAGGGAATAAGTGAAAAACTGTCTCAAATTAACAGTGTCAGTAAAATGAATTTTAGCTCAAATTTATAGAAATTCATTATTTTTAAAAAGACACTTGCATTTGAGATGAATAATAACAAATGACAAAAACCGAATGGTCCTCGCTTAGGTGGTCTGAAAGAAGTCAGATGTGATGTGCTGAACTATGAACCGCTGAGTGGAATCTTTATTCATCCTCAGGAACAGAAGAGGATAAATATAATGGCAATCTTTAAAAAGAAAACAGAGGGCAGGAGTAAATGGTTGGTTTTTATTATAAAAGGCGGTTATCAGTGGGTTCATCAGGAATTTCTTCTTCAATACATACATAAACCATGTGAAGGAAGGGATCCTTTATGACCTGAAAATTTGTTATTGTTACATAATTATTCAAGGCTGTCAAAAATGGAGGTCATTGTAAACTGTAGAATTTCAAAATACAAAGCTGGGACTTTTCTAACATTGTGAAACTTGTATCTGAACTGATTCTTAAGATTCACTTCAGAGAGTTGCTGGAGAGACGTACATATTTTAGTGGTGTGAATCATCTGTCCTATTTTGAATGCCATCTGAAAGACATTATGGGTATAAAAGGAATTAAGATGTCTAGCTCAGACATAGAAGATTGTGCTATACCCCTCTCAAATAGGGAGAAAGAGATCCCACTGTAGGTATCAAGGCGATAAATTCAGATGAAAGTCAGGGTTGATGAGTGCAAAATGATGGTAATCGTGAAGCTGAGTGAAGCTGTAACTGTGCATGTGCCACAAGAGGCTGGGACTGCTTCATTTGAGAGTCATTGCGAGTCTGCAAACACCGTCTTGGTGCTGGTGGGATTAAAAAGAGAAACAGAATTTGGGGATTGTGAAAAAAGGGAATTTAGGTCCCATTTTAAACATATAAGGCTACTATAATGCACCCGTGGTGCACCCAGAGGTTGAATGCTACCCAAGCTTGTAAAACATACCCTTGTAGCCGCAGGCACAGACTGGCAGCCATTTGAAGAAAACCGAAGTCAGCAAAATTTCTTCAGCCTGGGAGCCAAAAGGGCAGGTGGTAGACTAGAACACACCATGAGCACAAAAGTTATATAGAAAACAAGTATTTTTTGTTTCTCATCTGTGAAGTGGTCACAGAGCAGAGTTTTGTTTTGGGATTGTTTTTTTTTTTTCAGTGAAGAAGGAAATTGTAGAACTCACACTGTAGAGCATGAGACGTTGTGGAGGCCTTAATCGTGAGCGGGAGGAAAAAAGATACAGCGACTTTGTGAAGTACAGTTTCATTGGTAAATATTAAATAGGGAGATCTGGGTAGGCTTTTGGCTCAGGATTTCCACAGTGAAATGCTTGAGAGTTGCGAGTGTGTAGCAGAAGCATCAGTTCTATGTGCTTTTTTTATGCTTTTCCCCCATACGCTTAAGCCGTTGCTGGGGGTTGATTTTGCAACATAAAATGATCACTCTGGGTTAGAGCGAACAGCTGAGTTTAGTATGTTTCATTCTAAAAGCTTCTCTCTTTTTGGTGTTTTTTTGTTGTTTAAGGAGAAAATTTTTTAATAATGTTAGAATAATGTACTGTTTTTCCTGGCTTATGCAACTGCTTTATTTTAGTTTGGGAAGGCTCTGATGTTCCTACTGACTTCAGTAAGCTTTGGGTCAGATGCTATGTACGAGGTTTCTTTTTTGTTACTAGTATAAAATGCACTACCTCACACTATTTTATTAGAACAAGCTTCTTGAATAAGTAGCTAGCTTTTGACTAAAGTTTTAAGATTGAGCCATATTATTTATTTACTAGCTAAGTGTGCTGGAGCGTGTGCTCACAGTAGATGTTTTTGTCAATTACCGTTCAAGATGAGGTGGTTCTCTTTTGGCTGTAAAACAAATCTGTTGCAATGGATTTTTAGTTGTCTGAATTTTAATTCAGGATACTGAAAGTCCTCCAGTGCCATGCAATGTCACATTTAGGTTTTGAAGGTATTTTTGTTTGGCTTTCATAAAAACAAGCATCATAGATGCCAGTTCTTCTCTGGTAGTTTCTGTACAGGTGATTCCCAGCTCTTATCACCACAAAATGTGATGGTCTTCCCAAGTTGGTGATTGTTTCTTGATCCTAAATTAAGAAACTGTCTCCTAGGCATCCTGAGTTTTCCATGTGTCTAGGTAGAAGGCATTCTTGTTCACAGCACTGCAAGGTCAGTGTTAGTGCTGAAGTGTTGGCAGCAGTCTGAAAAATTTGGTTGTCATCACAGACATTCTAGATGGTTTCTTTATGTACTTTATAAACCTATACTACAGAGAGTATCTGCATTATGATCTGGGGCCTCAGTGAGACAATCTTCAAAAATCTTGTATCTCTTCTGAGTGGACTCATCAAGGTGTTTTTACGTCCAGCAGGAAGTCTAGCAACCAAATCTTTTTTGTCAGTTTTAGTTTGATAACATAGTACACAAATTGGACACATACAAATTACTTTCTCTTTATGCCTTCATTTGAGAAGTGGGAAAAAAAAATTCTACTAAAATGATTCTATCATCTTTCAAAAGAGCGGTGGGAGGAAACTGCTGAAAGTCTGTAAATGGTATCCTACCTAGGGTGGGAGAAGGGATATCCTTCCCTTTACATTCTGTTGAAATGATTTCATTCATCTTACCAGTCTGAACTGCTTTTGTTGAGTGATTGTTGTGATCTTAGGTGTGGCTACTGGGATAGAAGAAGTTACCCACTGCAGTCGAGGCAATTGCTTTTAAAGAATGAAATACAGGGTATGTTTTTACCAACAACCTTCCATTAAAGATCTCTTGCACAATTGCTTCTCATTACAGTGTTTGTTTTGCTTCCGTAAAATCTAATGTCAAATCTGATGCCAACATAATTTGCAGGAAAATGGGTGTTTGAAGGGTGGTTCATCCTAAGGTTCAGTTGGATACCTCTTTTTGGCTGAATGGAAATCAAACCAACATTTGTTTGAATTACCAAAAAGAAATTTAGTTATTTGTTTTAATCTGTGGCATTTGTTAGTTGTCTTAAAATTGCTGGCTGCTCAGCCAAGTGAAAAGAAAAGTTAGACTCCAAACTTAGGGAGGTTCTGCTACCATAATATGGCCAAATGTGTCTGGATTTTTTTTTTTAGAGATTCTTTCTATCTTTAGATCTATCGATCTATCTGTCTATCCATCTATCAGATTATTTTTCCATATTGTCTGTATCTTGTTCAGTGTAGTGAATGTTCAGTGTCTGGCAGCAAGGTGGCTCTCCAGTCCTTACAGCTCTTTGGTTATGTTCTCTGGTTACCCTTATTGCCACCTTTAACCCAATTTACCACTGTGAACTGAGGAGGCTAAACCCTCCCTGTTTTCACCACCTCAGTCTTGTGCAGCGAGTTTGCTCCTGCTCCCATGACGTGTTGAACCAGCCAGCAGTATAATTCCCCACGCAGTTGTGGCTGTGGCCAACCGTGGTTACCGCTAAGCACGTAGACTACGGCACTATTATTTCATTCGTGGATTTTCCCAGGGCTTTTATTGCTTTCCCAGACTATGCCAAAAAGAAGATTCCAGCCACACAATTGTTGTGAATGGAGGAAATGGGCACCGCTCTCATGAATGGGAATGGAAGGAGAAACACAGACCAGTATGTTTTCCGGCTTTTGCACAGCTGAGTGCTCTGCTCCAGATGAATAATACTTTCCTGATATTTAGTGTTTTAATGGTACTTCAAATGATATGCAGGCTAGCTGTTACACATCTCTGAAGATAATGACATAATTGCAGTTTTGTAATGGGAAATGGGGATGTTGAAATATAAAGATAAAATTCATAAAAGGATTTACTTTCTTACTGACATTTCTTCCAAGTCTTGTTTTTGTAGACCCAAAATCTCAGTCCATGAAATCTCTGTCTAATCCCATTGCAAAATGAAGGTCTATATGACATTATTTCATGCCTGACTCCCACTCAGATTCACAGACTAAACATCTGTGGTGGCCAAGCCATACTTGTCCTTACAAGTCTTTTTCCCACCTGTAAAGTTTCCTTTTCTCAAGAGCTCCATGAGATCAGATGGAAGGAATGTGCCATCTCCTTGCCATTTGTTTGCCTGTTGAGCCTGTGTTTTAAATTTAGATGAAAAGCAAATTCTGTTTTATCATTCCTCTCTTGCCCATTCTTCTTTATCTAGTCATGGTTCTAATACAAACCTATTGTACTTGAGGCTCTTATCTCCTGTTACTTTCTGGCTTCTGTTCACAGCAGGTTGTGGACATCAGTTGTCTTAAGCAGTTTTAAATATAGCTTCTCCCACAGCCATCCCAGGCATGCTATTATGTCAAACTCATGAACATAATGAAAAAGCCTCAAATATGTAATTTTCAGTGGTGCGAAAGCTTTTTTTAAACAAAAATTAAAAACCCAATACTAATCTTCATATCATCATGGATTCATAGAATACCAGGTTGGAAGGGACCTCAGGGAACTCTGGTCCAACCTTTATCTTTTTGATATATGGAAAAAGGCAGGCCTTAGAGTCTTAATTCTTTCATATTTCACTGTTATGCCTAAAATAAAAAACCAACCTATTTGAAGTTACTGTTTTCTTTCTTCAACTTGTAAAGGAGGTTGAGTTCTCACTGCTACAGAAGCAGTACTATAGGATACAAAAAAAAATCAACAAAACATTTGAAAACTGATTCCCCCTCCCTCCCCGCCCCCCGCCCCTGGCCTGTTTTAGAGTACAAAATGAATGTGAAGTCTTAGGTTTTCACTACTGATAGCTTTAGGTACCTGGTCTGTAGTTCCTTCTGCCCTTGACTGTTGCAGGAAGTTGTTTTCCCAAATTCATGCTGTTAAGATTTATGTAATCCTTTCAGTTATGTCAATAGATACTTGTGGGTGTATAGAGGCTGATTTCTAGAACATTGCCTCAATAGAAATTACCTTCTGTTTGTACCCATGAATTCTAAGGCCTTTTTTTTCTTTTCGATTACATTTTCATAAAAGAAAGTGAGGAAGATTAATTTGTGTTGTTTATCACACCATTTAAATATTGGCCATAAACTCATTTTATTTAAAAAATCTCTGCAGCAATCCATAAAATGAATTTAAGCAGTGAAGAATACAGAACTATATTAGTAATGCTGACCTTCATGTATGGATTTAGTAAAGAGGGATGCTGGTATTACAGGTTTGCAAAAAGGGAATTTGCATGTTGCCTTTTCTTAGTTCTGAAGTCTGTAAAATGGAAAATTGCTTTCAGCCTTATCTGCCTGTTGCACAGCTTTGCATTTTCATCGCCATAAACCAAAATAATAGTCTAGAAACATTTTAAAAGGTAAAGTGAAAAATGCAGAATGTTGCTGCTGCTACTATTATGTAATAAAGCTTTTTCTTCTCTTTCTTCACATGGTGAATCCATTCTAGCACAGTATTTAACAGACACTATAAAACTCTAACAAAGCTCTAGTGCACAGTTGCTTTTTCCATTTACTTAAAAATCTACACATGTGCATGGTTTGCTGTAAAAAAATTAATATGAAAACCCAAGAGAAAATAATTTCAAACACCTTGTTCTGCGTTATGCTACATTTCGGTTCAATGCACTAAACAACTTTCTGTGTATATTGTGTAGACACAAAGTTAAAGCTGTTCCTGCATATGGAAACAAAACAGCAGTGACAGCTGGATTAGGAAAGAAAACCTGGGAACAGGAGGGACTCTGTACATGCAGACTGTATGAAATGACTGCATAAGCATTTGGCTTTCTTCCTGAATTATGTTAAAATTACAGGATATGTTACAAATGAAGACTTGTGCAGGGCAGTCTTTTCTAGGCATTTAAGTTATGGCCAGGGATAACTGTAAAGTTCAATGCTAATCACAACTTTAATAGCAGAATTTTGTGACTGAAGGTATTTTGTTTGGCTTGCATTTCATTTCATTGTCTTGCATATAAAGTTTTCTCTGTCCTAATAGCTAATTATAGCAAAATCTATAGTTTTTCGTTTGAAATAACTGAAGCAAAAAGGAGCGTGGTCCCTAACCATTGAGCAGTCCTCTGCTATTTGTTTATTGCTTGGCTTCTGCTGCTCAAAGGTAGTCCTTGCTTATCAAAATGATTCATAATATTTTCCTGTCAGGAACATAGGCCTTAAAAGCACTCTGTGCATTGATATATTAAAATCCTTTGATACTATGTGTTTAAAATCTTACTTATTTCACTGGGATGATAGGTTTGGGGAATGCCTGTATGCTGAATTATATGTTGAACTAAACCTACAAATTCGGATGTCTGTGGTCATAGGGAGATTGGAGTTGTAAAAAGATTGACATGATAAAATTCTGCTTTGCTTGGGCTCCAGCAAGTGCTATTTGAGATCAGAAAGTCTGTTTTCTGAGGTGATTTTGTTGTAAAAAATGAGTGCTAAATGCTGAATAAATTTAAATGTGATGAGATGTATTCGTATGTCAGGTTTATATTCTAAAATAATAGGTTATTCTTCCTTATTGCAGCTTCCCAAAATATGTGAGTGCAACATTCCACAAATATTAACTGTCATTTAAAGTTGAAGACGTCAGTGTTGCCATGACAATTTAAAACCAAACTGATACGTTTTATACAATCTATAGACTGTTTTTCCCCACAAATTTTCCAAGCAGATGCACTTTTATTAGCTTATATGGAAGTAACTTTAACTGTGATTGCATTAGCAAGAAAACAGGAAAAGCAGAAGTTCAATAGTTGCATACAAAATAGAACAATAATCAGAAAAGTAGGCACACAAAAAAGCTGAAAATAACCCACACTAGAAAGATGCAGGTATATTTTGTCACCCTGCTAATTGCATTTAATGGAATTTCCTGTTTCAACCCCAAATTTCAGAGGAAATTTGAAGATGGAAAAAAGTGTACTTGGGGTGTTATGTCGGAATAATCCCCAATGATGAGGAGTTCTGTCTCTTGAGGTTTCCTTTCAGTATCACCATGATACTAAATTTTGAGTAGGGCTTTCTTTTCCAAAGGGTGCACCCAAAGAGCAAGTAAGAGCCGCGGAGGGAGAGATAAGAGACACACCACGCAGCATACTTCAGATGGAGTGTGTAGGCAGCCAGCAGTGTTTAAGACTCCAGGGGTTTTACTGTAGCAATAAGAAAAACAGAATACGTTTAAAATTAAGCTGTGAGATGCAGTTCCATCAATCTGAACACTTGGCAGGAAAATGAGGTTCACCCTGGAGTGTACCTGATGTAGATCGACAAGCGTTACTTTTGGAGGTAGCCCCGTGCCAAGATGCGTAATGGCTTCAGTAACGTAAAAAATGAAAGACGACATGAATTGTGTTATGAAAAGAATGTTATATAATGAAATTATTCATATTATATATTCATATTATTCATGCTAATTATAATGTTAATGATTTCATCAGCAAATAAAACATTGTAATTTTTCCCTCTCTCAAATCATTCTCATTTATGCATAGTCAGATGCCAATCTCTTTCTGAACTCCTGTGCTGAATGGTTGGTGATCTCTCTCCTTGTTTTGGGTTTTGGCCACATTTACACACATTAGATCTACCCAAATAAGAGCCCTGAGGATGGTTTTTATCTGTTCGTGAAAGAAGTTTGGATGCCTTCCCTGACTGCTGTTTAAATGTTTGTGTATTACAGGCCTTTTTTGGCCAGGGCAAGCAAAGCTGTGATGCCGTCCCTGTTGGTTAAACCAAAACTGCATCCTGGTTGTGGAAAACAGATCCCCTGTCAGATGGATGGTAGAAATGCCACTGTTGTACAATCACAACACGAGGTGTAGGAGGCTGTGTCATTTTGCCTGGTGTTGAGTCCTAAAGCTGCCTGTGTATTCTCTGGTTAACTGTTGCTTGCCAAAAGAGAAGGAAAAGTTGGAAAACAGAGGGCGCGTTTGAAGGAAGAATGTAGCAGATGAATCCAGAACAAAAAAGTGAAATAGGAAAGAGAAGACAAGGGACTGTGGAGATGATCTGTCTTCTGAGAACGTCGGTTTATGTTAGCTCTTGGTTTTGGACAGCATCTGGTAGAAATGAGAACGTCAGGTGCACTGTCTTTATAGATGTCTGAATTTCTTATATTAACTTTAGGCAGTTCAGTGATGTATTTGTAGGCCATCCCAACTTAAAAATGATATATGAAAGTGACTGCCTGCTTCTTTCCGACTTCTGTGCACCACCTGAAAAAGGGTGCACGCAGCATCCAGCACAGTGAGGAACTAAGCACACAACCTCCAGCAGGCATTGACTTACGCATTTAACAGGTGTGATGCTTTAGCTGATGCAGACCAGAAGCTTTCCAGCGAACCTAATTTGGATTTGTACTAGCTCTGTCTTGTGTATGGAAGAAGATATGTATCAAAGAAATCAGTTTTTAAGTGATTGCTTGCTTTCCTTCTGGCATTTTGGTTAACACTCTCTTCTTGTGCTTTCAATTTCCCTTTAACTTGTTTGGAGAGATTTTTGTTACGGTGAAATAATGCAATTGGCAGAACGCACTGGGCACCTTCTTGTAAAAGAGTATACATTTTTTTGGAAAGAAAACTTCCATTTTCTTCCCAAATAAGTTTTCAAAAAGGCCAATATTTCAAGTAGCAGTAGCTGTAATCTGCCGTGGTAGCAGCTACGTTTTATTTTATTTCAGTTCTGACACATTGATGTTTGGCATTTGTAGGATTTGAAGGATGCTCATATTTAAGGAATTATGCCCTTTAAAAAATATGTACATTTTTTTCCTTGCTGCTGACAAAGAATGTGTTAGTTGTTTTCATTGCTACTATTCCAATATTTCAGACTAAGCATCTTTAGTTTGTTTTTTGTTTGTTTTTTTAAGGCAGAAAATATTGCTGAATGGATTTTTCAACATATTCATATCATATATTATTTCAGTAGGAATACACAGTTCTTGCTGGATGATATTGTTGCCTATTTTTAGGTTTCTGTACTTCTGAACTGTTTTGAGGGATCTTGGAAGGACACTGTGGTAATACGGGAGTTGCAAAGAGATTGTTATTCCTTTCATGACTGTTGTTTTTAGAGGTGAAAATATATCCCGTTTTAACACTCCTTTGAAGTCATCTAAAGGATGTGATAAAACAGCAAGGAATGAAGATTCATGGACAGGGTGACCATCTGCAACTTGGTCTCTTTGTCTCAGAACTGCAGTATAATTGCATTGTGCATTGATGTGCTGGACTTACGACTTGAATAAAGATCTCATAAGCTTCTCCTTAAAGGTGTGAAAAAGGAGAAGATAACCCCTCATTTTTCCACTTTCTTCTTGTCTGTTTTTCTTCAGCAAGGGAAGGGTATAGTGCTTGAAGAACATCCAATTAGACATGAATTATTAATTACTAGGCTTTTTTTTATTGCATAAGTGGAATGAAATGTTTAAAGTAACTTTATTCTTCGACTTTGCTTATTTCAGGCATTTATTTAATGTCTTTGAAGCTGAGGTGTTGGTTTCTGGAACTGCCTTGCCTTCCTTATTATCTTCCGTTACTTGTTAGTATTGCAATGCGATCTACAACAGGCTCTGTGGTAGGGGTAACCTGAACCTGATCTGCGAATACTTCTCTAAATACCCCTTTACTGTAGCTTCTCTCCCCAAAATGCTGCATTACTGCCTACGTTTTCTTGTTCCTTCTCCAAAGTAAACTTACGTTTATTTTACTTCCTTCCCCAATGCGCTTCATCTAATTCTGTTGACCAATATATATTACATCTTAAACCAGAAGTGCAATGTTGACTGGCTCCCATGGCCACTACCTGTATGAAGAACTCTTCTACACGTCTTTTTGTTTCCAGGAAAAATCCAAAATTTTGTTTAAGATTCTCCACTGACTTACTGTTGAATCCTGAAATGCTACCGTTGGATTTCCTGGAAGCACTGGAAGATGTCTCTGGTGCAACTGGGAAATCTTTCTCACCATTTTTTGGGGTGACTCTAACTTTTCCCAATGGCTGGTTGGTTTATTTGTTTTCTTCCTTTTCTGTTTTTGCTGCTGTTGTTGCATTTTTAACTTGTTTTTCTAAGTCTCCTGAATTGTTCTTCTTTTTATTGATTCCACTCAAGGTCATCATTTATTAGACTTTATATTGCTTCAGATCTACTGTTAGATCTGTGCCATTGAATTATGAATATTTTTTTCATATTGTGTTGAACATGATGCAGAAAAGTATAATTTCTCAAGAACAGCAACGTAATTTCTTTTTGGTCTTACTGAATTACTATTTGAAATGTACTGATCTTCTGTTGGTCATGACTGTACCAAGAAAAACTGAGTCTGGTCTTCAGGCAACACATACTTTTTTTAAAGTTTACTGCTTTTTTTAGGTGAACATTCTATTTTGAGTACCAGGTGTCTTATTGTATGTAGCACTTGTTGAAGAAACACATCATCCGGCCCATATTTATTTCATCACTAGACAGAATTCTTGAAATATGTTCCTGTGATATAAGGGACTTGCGTAAAAGGATCTGTAGAGTATTTTTAAGGTGTTTTGAAAAGTACTATTATTTAAAAGAGGTCATGAATAGCAAACCAGGAATTTCCATGACTACTAAGTGCAACCAAAGCAAAATAGTAATGGTATTCTGTGCTGCATGTGATGTTCCTGATATCCAAGGTGTTTTGATTTCAATTCTTCCTTTTCTTTGTAGTCTGCCAGCTGTCTTGTTTCATGTGTATCTGCTTTCTCACAGTACTTTTGTTAATAACAGAATGGTGCCATTCTGTAGATAGCGCTTATTGGTGTTTCTTCTGCTGAAGCTCCAGTTTTACCTTTCTTATGCTTCTATGACAGAGACTTGATTTTTGACACCCAAACCACTAAATATTTTTTCTATGGCTTGGGAATTTCCTGTTTGTTTTAAATGTAGATTACAGCTTTTTAGTAAAACAGAACAATAACAGAGTTGAACTACTGAAATGTTGATTTTAGTCTACAGTGGCTTCCAGTAGGAAATGCACATAAGCAGTTAAAAGTATTACAGATAAATAAAGTAATATTAAGAAGGCTGCTCCTCAGTTGTTTGGTAATGAAAGTACTGCACATATACAAAATAAGGTATTGGTCTGTGTTAGAGAACTGCAGTATTCAGGAAGAACAAAAGTTGTTGTCTGTGTTTTGGGGAAGGAGGTTACTTATCCACACTACAAAATAAAGTCTTAAATTCTTTTCATATCAAATTATCTACACAAATGGCACCTGGGATATTTGGAAGATTTTCTTTTATTTGGAGACTGTGTTCCAGTTTTGACAGCGTGCCTTCAGAATGCCTTCAGCTAACATTAGTCCTTTCCCAGGGCTATCCCCATCAGTATTCTAAAATATAAGGATTTGTTGTGAAGACACTTCTGCCATTTCCTTAACAATTCTTGGAGCAAAACCACTCATACATATAAATCTGCGAAGACTCTGAAGGGCCAGCACCTCCAATATCAAGACATCTGTATAATGGTCTGGTTTTTTTGCTCCTTGTCATTTTGATAAGGAGATTACTCAAACTGTTCAAGGGAAAATTGCAGTCAAGTATAGCATAAAAGTATTGCAGCACTGGGATTTAATTTAAAGAGAAAAACTTGAAAAAAATCTTTTGAATTCTTTTTACATTTGCTTTAGCTATGTGTGTTACGTATTTAGAGTATAAATGGCACTTAATTTTAAAGTCATGTAGAGCAGCCAAAGCTGAAAATAGAGAAATACTTTCCTAAGTCTTTTAAAAGGTTAATCTTTACAATCAAGACTTGCTAAGTCTTGATTTAGGCAAGATGCCATGGGATTTGCTTTCATCAAAATAAAAAAAAAAAAAAGATAAAGCCTAGTGATATATATATATATATATATAAATGTTCTGTGAGTTTTAAAGCCTAGTGAAATCTACTGTCATTTGGGTTTGAGTCCCATGACCTGCATACTTTTCTTGCTTTCCTTTCCATTCATTGTCTCTTGCTGCTATTGCCATAAACCCACCTTCAGTTCCTATCTACAGCCTCCATCCCTCCCGAATATCGCCTAGGTGAGGTGTATCCAGTTTGTATGGGTTTCCACCGATAAGCTCCTGTGAGATACCACTGACCCTTGAGCATGTCTTTGTAACAAATTTAGTATCTTCTGAGTTTCCTTTTAAATGTGACACATTTAACTGAAATGCAGCAATTAATGAGCAAAGAAAAAATCCTGTGGATCATTCAGCCTTGTTTGTGGTAATGCACTAGTTGTGTTCGTTATCTGTATCTAGCAACAGGTATACTCAAGAAAACTAAATATTGAAGAAAAAGACTGTTTTCTTCACAAAATGGCTCAGACTGTTCACTTGATAAGAATAACTGTTAGCATGCTTTCATAGAATATGAATATGAGGTGCAGAGTCAAGGTCTAGTTATTTCACAAGAGGTGATTGAGTGGATAGTGATAGTCATAATAGGGGAGGAGGAAGAGGGGAAAGAATGAAATAAAACATATGGTTATATATGATTTAAAAATTGTGCATCTGTTTAAAGCTGAAGTTATGTCAAGGTAATATTGAAATACCTAGCCCTTAACTTGAGATGGAATATAGTAATATACTCCTCTCACTGCTGTCACATGTCTATATTTTAATATCTATGCTGTCTAAGAATGTGTATGATTGCTTTCGGGAGATGTACCTGATGATTGCATGTGCTGCAGATGCCGTATGGAAGGAAGCAATGCTACTGCTTACCTACTTTATGCTTTTCTCAATAAAGGATAAAGCAAAGAGCTAAGTATATTTTCTTGCTTATTTACATATACGCGCATTTTTTCTGTGTATCTTTTCAGCTCATGGAAAAAACTGACAGAGAGTACTACACTCTGGATGACATGTTTGTTTCCAAAGCAGCCAAAAGAGCGCGCAGTGGGGAAGAGGAAGAAATACAAAGAAGAAAAGCAATACGTGAGCACCAGCAGCTTGCTGCACGCATGGATAAGTGCCCATACTGCTTTGATAGCAGTGAACTTTCTAAACATCTTATTATTGCAATTGGCACCAAGGTAAGAAAATGGCAATTTAACACAAATGCAAAAATAAAAAAGAAATAAAGGAAGGCAGTGTTAATATTAGAGTGCCTACGATTAAGAACAAAATTGCTTCTATGAAATGATTCGTTGTTCTGCCTCTTATTTTCCTTGCGCTTCCAATTGATTTCACAAATTCCTCAAGGATGAGGGAGAAAAAGATCTAAATCTGTTGTGAAATATAAAGCTAATCTTTGCTATCAGAAATTCAGTCTTGTGGATTTGTGGAAGACAGGAGAAATAATGAAAGATCTGAGTGCAGAGATTAGACTGTAGGTGGATTTGTGGAAGTCTGAATCACACTGCACTGGAGGAAATTTGAACTGGTGAAGAATTGTATCTCAATCATATCAAAGAAAATTAAGTGGAGAATTCCATTTTTAAGCCTAAGATCCTTTGAAATAGACAGAAGTTTTGTCTGGGGAACCTTCTTGTTTCTGTTAATGCTTTTAAAAGTTGCATAAATATTTGGATTTATAACATGAAATGCTTCAGTATAGGCTTTTTTGTCATTCTTTCTCCAAAGTTTTCATTTATCATTGATATTTTTCATTTGATTTGAAACTTTTTATAGGCCAAGGAATTAGATTAATAGATATGTATTATAGTACATTGCACTTATTTTTGTATATACATAAATTATATATATATATAAATGCATACAGATATGTACCTGTGTTTATATACCTAATAGATAAATATACAGCTATATCTATATCTGTATGCATTTATATAATATATTCTGTTAAAATCCATACAGACATATATAACTACAGAAAAAGGTATTCTAATGGACTAAACTGTGTGATTTCATACTGCCTTATTGGTGGAGCTGCTGTCTGGATGCTACTGGTTCATTGGAGCTACTGATGGATAACGTGACCTTTTTAAAAACACTAAAATTACTAATACCTTGCTGTAATTAGAAGGTAGTGGCTTCTATTGGTTTGAATTTTAGCAAATGATGTGTTTCTTAGCTTTAGCAACGGGAAGGTTTTTAACACTAGAAAAAACTACAGTTTTTGTTCGCTTTTTATAGGTCTACTTATCTCTACCAAGCTACCAGTCCCTTACTGAAGGCCACTGCCTGATAGCCCCTCTGCAGCACCATACTGCAGCCACACTTTTGGATGAAGAAATCTGGGAAGAAATCCAGGTCAGCTGAGAAACTGGCTCATGTTTTAACATTTTTGTAAAATAATGTTGTTTTCTATAATAATATACTTCTCATACGTACCTATTTTCATAATTTCCAGCCTGGCAGCTCTCTTCTGATTCCACTAAGGGGCAGAACGTTCTTACAATATGGATGAAAATTAGTTGTCAAAAATTGAAAAAGGGAGATGCTGGGTAAACGCTGAAGAAAAGTTCTCATTTATAAGCAGTAGAAAAGGTTGCCAGGAATGCTGCAGAACCTCTGCTGTTGGAGGTCTTTGAAACCATGTTAGAGGAACATCTCTTGGGGGTGATGTAGGTACAGCTGATCCCTTACAAAAAGTGGAATAACTGGCTTGGCAGTTAGGATTCCCTTGGGAGTGCCAGGGGTTGTCAGGGCAGAAAGATGACTTGTAATGAAACACAAGCTGAAGATCTATGAATCTATGAATCTGTTGTTTACATACCTTCAGTTTTTTGAAGATAATCTGGATTTTTGGTGGATGTCAATGGAGAGAGAATGATCTCATTCTTCTGCAAATATGAGGTCCATGTTAGAATCCAATTTCCTAGTTTTTCGAAAAGAATTATTAGAATAAAGTGCCAAACATGATGGGTCATGTTTTCCAACTCTTATGAAGACATTTTTGAGTTCTGTTTTCTTTGGAAAAGGAAAATCAAGGGAGGAATGTAAGAAGGCCAGGCTGGATGGGGCTTTGAGCAACCTGGTCTAGTGGGAGGTGTCCCTGCCCATGGCAGGGGGGCTGGAACTAGGTGATATTCAAGGTCCCTTCCAACCCGAACCATTCCATGATTCTGTGATGATTCTGAGGTTCTGCCTAGGAGATTGACAGTGATTGGTCTTCCTCCTCCGCCATCAGGATTATTTCAAGGAAAACAGCTTGGAATCCCTTATATCAAAATACTGGATGCTGTTTCAGACTAGAGAAAGGCTTCGTCACTTGCAGTTGCTTAGGTTTAAAAGCAGGTTAGTTCATGAGTTTGAAATTGTTTAAGTAACATTGATTGTGCCTCAAGCCTGGCTTATGGATTCTCTGACTTCCAAATTTGCTCCCCACATTGATTCTCATGGCTGATGTAATTTTTATACAATGTTTCCTAGTAAATTATGCTCCTCCCAAGCAAGAAGGGAGCCCAAGGTGTTCTATAAGAAGCAAATAAGTGCAATAAATAGGGATCAGGAGGAACAACAGAGCATGGGGAAAAGTGATAAATATGTTTATTCTATATCTTCTATTTATCCTAACCTCTTTTAATTAAATAGATTATAATTTTTCTAAATTTGTATGAGAAGGAAAATAAGATAAAGAAAAGATAACCAAATGCAATTCCTGTATTCAATGCTAGTCTTTTCCTTGCTAGAAAAGGCAACAGGTTAGCAAAACTATTATCTGTTAACCCTGTGAATACATTCATAAGCAGTTTAAACATTTCTTTGCAACAAGGTACTTTGGGAGGCGAGGGAAACAGATTTATTTTTTCTTTTCCAGCTTCCAGGTAATTCAGTAGGAGGAGTATGGAAGGCTTTAGTGAGAGTATAAGCACACATTTACTCAGTGACTAAACTAACTTTCTGATGCCAGAGCCATATTTTATATTGTTGTTGAGGGGGAAAAAAATTAGCACACTTTAAATATTCATAAAATGTATTGAGCACATGTTTCAGCTAACTAGTTTTGCTGGGATTTTTTTTTTTAAGATATGTTGGAATAAAGCAAGAGAGGTTCTTTTATCCTGTATGCCTTCAGGCACTTGAATTTAGCTTATTGTGTATTTTAGACTGATGTGCTCACTTGCCAAAGTAAATATGCATGTAATTGTTTTAATATGAAAATATATAAATCTTTACATGTTCTCTATTGCCTGAGCTGCTACATGTATCAATGCAGTGTGCATTTGAGCATGAGCCAAGCCCTCTTATTTGCTCTTATGAATGGTTTTGTCCTTTCCAATGCTAATTATCCTTGATGTTTTGGCCTGCTCAGAACTTGGAGGAAAACTGCAATGTATTTAAAAACAAGAAATTGCAGTCTGGGAAACATTAGGTAACATCTGCAGATATTCCAGGCTTTTCAGTAGGTTTGTATTTCACTTGATATTGCAGGGTAGCAACTGTAATAGTCCTTCCCAGCCTTTGGTTTAATGTTTCTTCAGTACTTGCTGATGTTTATGAATAAGTGTATTTGCTTATGCTTGTTTGATTCATCAACTCTCCATTTACATTAAGATAGGAAATCTTAAACCTTTAGATGGGCTTAGCCTCTTAATTGTGTTGTTTGTACTTCTAAGCATTGTTAATAAAAAAAAAAAAATCAATGCAGGAAGGACAATTTATGAGTTACCTGAGTTGTAGAGCTGTGGTGCCTGTAGTCTTTGAGACTCATACAGTTTCAGTGATTTCTTGGCTTGCAATGTGGAAATGGGATGGGGAGCATGTATAGTACAAAGATCGTAATTTTTAAAAAGCAGTTTTCAAGATTTTGAGACACTTTCAGAAACATGCACCCTGTCACAAAGTCAGATCTTTTGTGCGTTTGAAAATGTTTTCAGAATTCATCCCTTGTCCTTGATAATTTAGTTCAGCATCTACATTGTAAGCTATAGAATGATGCTCTTGCATATCTTGGATGCAGATACCAACTGCCAAGCATCAGGGAGCAGCAAGAGCAAGCTGCTCCACAGAGAAGGCACCTTCCTGACAAGGTACAGTCCCTTGGTACCCAAGCCAGGAGAAAAGAGCAGGTCCCATGGTGGTAGACAAGGTCAGCCACAGCCCAGTCATGGCTAGATAGGTCTGCAGCGATGATTTAGGTTGAAGGTCAAGTCAGGGTCTAGATCAGGGAGGCACATGGGGGCACAGGCATTCCTGAAACTTAGCTCAAGCAAGTGCCAAAAGTGAGGTCTTGAGCTTAATTGCGGCTCCCTGGCCCTTTCCACCACGGAAAGGTAGGAGATGCTGCAGAGCCTGTTGTGCGTATGCAGGGCTCTGATGCTGGAGCTAGCAGAATTATAACTTGAAATACACTTTGAATAGGTACAGCACCTAATCTGTAATGGGAGCTAGTAAGTGTATGTTGAGACCATATGTATTACAGTATTGCATTTGGTTATATTCATTACAGTGAAGATGGTGGTTATAGCCATGGCTTTCTTTTGAGGCAACATTAGTATTTTCCTTAAAGGTCAAGCATGCCTAGTGGAAATGTATTTTTTTTTTTTTTTTTAAAAAACAACTCTGTAATTGGAAGGAATAGTGGAAGGATAATGATATCTGGAGTCAACAGAAGCCAATACATTAACTTCTCAGAAATTGCAAGCTTGGGAACTACTGTTAAAGCGATGTTGTTTTATGGAGCGTCAGAGTTACGAAGTTCAATATAGTTTTAATTTTAACTGTAAAAATATGCAGTACTTATTAAAACTGACTGTGTAATGTTAATATAATGCATATTTCACAATTGTTTTCTAGATTTCCTATGTTTGTATTGTAAGAAATATAGTTCATACTAAATTGTTGAATCATATGGAATTTTCCTAGTATGATTGTTGCTGTTATCCATTTTATTATGAGTTTATTATAAATATATTATGTTAGTGAAATAATATAAAATATTGTCTCTGAAAGCTTTGTAATATTCATTCAAATTATACGTTTTTTTTTTTTTCTTTAAACAGATGTTCCGAAATGCATTGGTGAAAATGTTTGAAGCTAAAGACTTGGACTGTGTGTTCCTAGAAACGAACATGAGTCTGAAGAAACGGTATCACATGGTGTATGAATGTATTCCTCTTCCAAAAGAAGTAGGAGATATGGCTCCAATCTACTTTAAGGTACACAGAAATATTTTTTTCTCTAGGTTATTTGAATGTATTTATCATAATTCATCTATTTCTGGAAAATTTTTTGATACTCAAGAACTATTTTTGAAAAGATGTGTTCTTTGATCCTACTTCTTGATCCATTCTTTGATCCTATTCCGTGATCTTAAAACAAGTCCTGTGAGGTAATTCTGTTTTTCAAGTAGTCAGTGAAACAGCTTTATGTCACTCTGCAGCTGCTTCAAGTTGCTGACAGAAACAGAAAGAGGATGAGAGGAGGAGTTTCTTGAAGTGCTGTAAGGATTGCAATACTTCTCACTTAAGTTCTGTAGTATAAACTTAAACCCCCATACATGTGCCTTGCCAAGCGTAAAATGGGTAAATAATGTCAACTGTTTTATGAAATAGCAATGTATAATGCTTCATCCCCATTTTATTTCAGTAGGCCCAAATTTTACATGTGTCTTAGGTTTCTTATGAACATTAGGCAGCATCATAGGTATTTCTTCTGTAGCTTCTCTGTTCTCTTTCCACTGACTGTGTCAGGAAAGGCTCATTGAAGCTTCTGCTGGATCATGATTTGCGTTTTATAAGTAAATTATTTCATTTGTTCTTTGAAACAATTTCTGGAAATAAATAGTGCAATTGTTTTTTGATGAAGTGGAGCAATCAGTATGACGAACAGCAGTGGAGTAGCTTCTACAACATTTGAAACTCCCCACTTGTTTGATTTCATTGCTATTCTTCGAGTGCTGATAAAATTTGTGTTTTGTCTGAATGCTAAAGGAAGGACAAAGTACAAGATTTAATGCAATGTCATTTGCATAAAACTTTCCTTCAGATGTTTCCACCATTAAAATATGCAGCAAATGAAATTTAAATGATACCTACACTATACTCAATTCCATACTATGACAGATACAGAGGCAGCTCAAAAGGTTTTCAAGTGCAATCAGCCTTCTAAGCTGGATTCTCCTCTTAGTGTTTAAAAAAAGAAAAAAAAAAAAAAAAGGAAAAAAGCTAATATAATGTAGTGATAAGAGGTTTTGTATGAGCTTAGTAAAAAGAAAATGTGGCCTTTTAGTTGAAGCTTGTTGGAGATAATTTGTGTCAGGCAAAAGTTAAATTAAAAAAAGAAAAAGACGACTAGAATTAAGTGAGTTTGAGGATATTATACGATGCCTTTATAAAGTATGTAAGTTCTGGAAATCAGAAAAGTTGCCAAAGGTAAGATTACTTTGTTAAGAAGTAATTGGTACTTGCAGTGCAACGTACTTCACTACCTTGAAAAAATTAGTTCTTTGCTTGCTGTATGAAGGACTGTTTTCACATTCAGATAAAACGATTTTACAGAAAGCTATAATGGAGTCTGATGAAGAGTGGTCCGTGAACAAGAAGTTAATTGATCTTTCTTCAAAAGATATTCGGAAATCTGTAAGTAATGAAATATATTGAACACTGAATTTCTCAGCAAATTCTTCTCATCTTTTTTCGTTATAAACTGTTTCAAAGAGAGAAGAAAGGGAACGCAATTAGATCAGTGGCTCAGGAGATGGAATAAGCATGATGAAAATTAAAAGTCTGACTGAACTCCTAACTGACATTAGGGAAAAGATTCCCATTTATTTCAACAATAGGTGGACTGAGCTGCAAGCATTGGTTGAGAACAAAGCTGGCACTTTGAAGACACGTACTAGCATAATTTTCTTGATTAACTTGAAGAATTAAGGTAGATCAAAGATTTGCAAATTACCTTCCTGGAAAAAATATGATGTGTCTTTTTCATTGACCTATAACAGCCTTCTGTGTTGCTAAGTTTATGAAGCGTAAATATAAATAGCACTATAAGTCTTTTTTTCTAAAACAAGGGAACAGTACACTGTCTGTCTCCTGGATACTAAACTGAAACATCTTTGTATAAACAAATCTTAGGTTCAAAGATTGTTCCATCATTTTAACATTAAAGTGAAAGATGTGTATAGATTTTACCACAAGTAGTTTACTGCTATGTAGTAGTAATAAATTTCCAAAAGTGTCTTTTAATAAATATAGCACCTTTGCACTAAACAAATCCTGGTTTAGGAGAAAGAGGAAATGGGTTTTAATACTGAGACATGAAGCCTGATATGACATTTAAAAGAGTGGAAAATAACTTGCTGCAGAGAACAGCAGAAATTACTTGCAGTACTGTAGCAATAAATGAATCTGCTTTCAAGTCACTTCTTGCTTTCTTTCCTTGTACCAGGATAACCACTGTCTCTTCTGTAGACTGACTGAATCATTAAATTAATTGATTTGGCAAGTTAATGATAATTTCCAGTCACATAGTGGGGTTTTCTCCATAGAGATGTTTCCCCTTCCCCCTGAGTATCAACATTTCCTCTGGGTAAATATTTCCTGTTATCACTCAACATCTCATCTTTAATAAATGCAACTTGCTGGGGGTCATCTTAAAATTTCTACTCATCCCGTATAATTCAGAGTTGTGGTGCCAGGGAGGCATTTGCTGAGGGTGCCTGCTGCTGCATGGTCCCTCCTATCTCCTGCCTGATGCTGTAGGTGGTGTCCTCTGGAGGTTCTGCCACCCAGTAATCATCTTTTCAGTTTTCAGTGTCTCTTTATCTCGTCATTGTATGGTATTCTTTCCCCTTACCTGTTTATTTACTGTTTTGGTTCTCTGTAGCAATTTTATAACTTGGTCTGAGAGGTCATTTGGAAAAAAAAAAAAAGCTATGCCATCAACTGTAAAAACACTTTCAAATTTGTTAAGTTGTGGGGAGGTTAACTAAATACCTACAGCCTGTTAAACATCTAAAAATGTGGTTTTGCATGTGTAGATTCCTAAAGGATTACCATACTTTTCTGTGGACTTTGGCCTTCAAGGAGGATTTGCTCATGTCATTGAAGATCAGCACAAGTTCCCTCATTACTTTGGAAAGGTATTGTTGTGTAAAAGATCAATTTACCAATTATACTCTGTTTTGTAAAATTTAAGTAATTAAAACAGGTACTGGCAGAATCGTCACTTTGGTGTACCTTATCCCAGTTTATTAGCTGGCTTTTCTTGGAGTGGTTGTAACTTAGCACGTTGAATAAAGTAGTTGATTTCTTCATTAGCTGATACTCAGAATGTGATTCTAGAGCCATGTTTCTTTTGAATTAATAGGAACTCTAGATATTTGACATGTAATCTAATTGATGGAAAACACTTGCATCTATTTAAAAAGAAGGAAAAAAAAAGGGGTTTCATGGCCATAATATTCTCATATAGGTGCACTGGCTTCTGCTTGTATAAATTAGGGTGCATAGACACACAAACTCACAGACAACTCCTAGTGTAATAGGTGTGTAGTTAAACTACTCCATGTAGTATAGAGAGTATAGTATATACAGGAAGAGCTGCAGTAAAGTCTTCTTTTCTTTATTATGTCACAGAAGTTGTTTATTGAAAAAGTCAATATTGCAAAAACATTAAGACTGACTGGGGAGAAATATGAGTTTTTTTGAGAAGAGTTAAGAGCAAAGTGTGCAACTTTTTTCTGAACTTTTCTCTTTTTAGTCACAAATGTACAAATATATTAACAGTCTTGCAATGTTAGAATATTTGTGCAGTCCATTGCTATGCTGTAGTTAGAAGAATTTTGCTGAGGCAGCCATCTAACAACAATGGTTCTAATTTTTGAATTGGTATATTTTTCAGAATTTCCCGTTTTGATAAATAGCACTTGAAGAAAACAGTGACAAATAATGTTATAATTTGAAAATATGTACTTATATGTTCTATAGTAAAATGGTGTTAAGTAATATGGTAATTTTGCATTTATCATTAAGTATCTTTGTTCTACTTGCAAAGGAAATCATTGGTGGCATGCTGGACTTGGAACCGCGGCTCTGGAGGAAAGGAATCAGGCAGAATTTTGAGGATCAGAGGATGAAGGTGTTGCAGTTTGCACAGTGGTGGAAACCATATGACTTTACCAAAAAGAAAGAATGAGTACATCCCTGCAGTCAAGAACTCTATAAGCCACAAATTATATTTAAGGATACTTCATATGTTAAGAATAACACCAGTGTGTTATATATTGCAAATATATTTTAAAACCAAGGATATTGTTTAATTGCTAATTACCTATTTCTGGTTTAGGCGATGTGGGCTACATGAACCTGGGAGCCTGGCAAACCAGGAGTGTACAGTGGTTTTAGTTATTAATTTTTCAGCTAAGCCAAAAGAGTAGTACCCATGTCACTTTGGTATTCTTCAAAATATATGTTCTGCTTTTGGAGTTTTTATAATCTTTGAGGCAACTGAATTTTTTTTATATAGCATAGAGCCAGTGACTTCTGTAGAATCACAGTGACTTCTGTAGAAAATGGTGTAAATTTTAAGAACGTTTTGAATAATACAAATACATTGTTGCAAAAAGAAGCTGTACAGAAAATTATTTTCTGATTTTGAGTCCTTGTATTCTTTAAGTTGAGGTCATTGCAATAATACAAATGTTCAGGTATGATGTGATTGATAAACCTCCTGCTGCCCCCCTGCACAAGAATTTTCTGTACTTTCTTTCAATATGAAGTAGTATTTTCAAGCTGACCTGGTGCACAAAGGATGATGAGACAGTCCATAGCTGGTGGTAAATGACAACTTTAATGGTAGCAGTTACTTATGATGACAATAAAAAACAAAATGGAAAGAGAGAGGAGCAGTGAAGAACCCTAAGAAAAAACACTCTCCAATGACCAGAAAAGAAGCAAATCACCACAGGGATCTCCCCAGGTGACTCTTCTGCCCTGGTATTCCCTCTGGTGTGGCAGGTGGTGTTCCATAATACTCTTCTAATTATAACTATATGGGTTTTGTCGAGACCTGCTCAAACTCCCTGCTGGTTGTTCCTGCTTGTGATGCTGTTAGTGCTGATTGGAGCACACTGTGATCAGAGATGAGTTGCACGTTAATTGATTGTTAAGCTTTGTGCATGGATGTCACTGGGAAATGCCTGCCCGCTATGTAAAGGACTACTGTCTACTGTGTTATTCACTAGGTTTTGTCTTTTCTTTTGTGTAAAAGTTACAAAATGGGGAAGTGTGAGGGGGGAAAAAAGGGTGATTCTTACATCACTTTCCATGAGAAATCTGACATAGCGGGCTCAGGCTTCGCAGGGGCAGAGCTGGGAGGACAGGACAAGGACAGAAGGACGAGGATGAAGACATTGCCACAGTGTCCTCCCAGTGGTTAAGGGAAGGGGCGCAAACTCACAAACGAAAGACTGCAGTGCTACAGGGAAAGGCTGGGAGTGGCAAGCGGAAGGCCCTTAGCATAGCAGAGGTTAAGGCATCCTGCAAGTGTCCCGACATCCTTCCTGCTCTTTTCATAGAATCATAGAGTGGTTTGGGTTGGAATGGGCCTTAGGGACACCTCCCACTAGACCAGGTTGCAGAACTGTACAGTTCTGTTACCTATTGTGAAGTGCTCAGATTAAGAAATGGATCCCAAAATATTACAGGGTTGAATAAGTGTTCATTTCTAGTCCCTTGGTGGTCTTTTGCAACTTTCCTGAAAAGCCAGTACTCTTTTTTTGTTTTGGGTTTTTTTGTTGTTTTGGGTTTTTTCTTTTTTTTTTGGTTTTTGTTTTTTTGGGTTTTTTTGGGTTTTTTTTGCGAATAAGTCTGGTAGGGGTAGAAATCTGCTGTGTTGTGAATTATTTTCTTAGGGTCTCTGTAAATTTGTGTCAGTGCAAGAGAAATAACTTAAAAGTAAGCTGTCATGATACTTCTAGTGATTTAATGTCTGATTTGTGCTGGTTTTCATCAGCAAGCCATGGATAAAAGGTCTTGTTGTACTGTTCTGCAGTAAGTTTTGGTCTTCCGTAGGCTACTTTGCTAGGAGTTGCTTAGGATGTGGTAATGCGGCAGCAAGTTTAGGTAAAGTGCAGTCTTTGGTGGTGGTTGTGGTTTAACCCCAGCCCCACGCAGCCACTCGCCCCCCACAGTGGGATGGGTGAGAGAATCAGAAGGGTAAAAATGAGAAAACTCATGGATCGAGATAAAGACAGTTTAATAAGTAAAGCAAAAACCGCACACACAAGCAAAGCAAAACAAGGAATTAGTTCACCACTTCCCATGGGCAGGCAGGTGTTCAGCCATCTCTGGGAAAGCAGGGCTCCATCACGTGTAACGGCCACTTGGGAAGACAAAATGCCATAATTCCAAATGTCCCCCACTTCCTCGGTCTTCCCCAAGCTTTACATACTGAGCATGATGTTTCAGGGTATGGAATGTCCCTTTAGTCAGTTGGGGTCAGCTCTCCCGGTTGTGTCTCTTCCCAGCTTCTTGTGCCCCCCCAGCCTGCTTGCTGGTGGGGTGGTGTGAGGAGCAGAAACGACTTTGACTCTGTATAAGCACTGCTCAGCAATAACTAAAACACCCCTGTGTTATCGACACTGTTCTCAGCACAAATCCAAAACAGAGACCTGTACCAGCTACTGTGAAGAAAGTTAACTCTATCCCAGCCAAAACTGGCACGGTGGCATAAAGCGTGACTAAAAATTGTTTTCTCTGAAAGCATATGTTGTCTCCAGTCTCATCTGCGCCGCCCCCCCCGGAGGACAGCTGGGAAGTGGCAGAGGTGACTTGTCTTTTAAGTCTTTAAAAGGCGGAAAAGTCTTTATCCAGTGCTGTGCTAGAGATGCAATTTTTCTAAATGGTATCACTTCTGCTCAAAATCCATGTTCCTCAAGGGAGGCGCTGTGTTTCACAGAGGATATCTAACTTGTACCTAGAAAAGTCTTCCTTTCTGACTCATGGTCTGTGCGTATTTTATTTTTCTGGTTTCAGCAAAACTACTGATATTCTTTGGACCAGAAAGGGCTCTGAAATACAGAGTAAGGGTAATAATCTCAAGCTAGTGATACAGGAAAATGTGTCTTACCTGATTAGAAGTTTTCAGAATGGGCGACTGTGCTTACCACGTACACTGAGAATAGTGTCTTGTAGTAATTGGTTGCAGACCAGACATGCATATCTTCAGGTTAAACTGTTCCTTTTCATAAGTGTCTCTAAATATTCATGAAGCCATGAGAGTGAACATGGCTTGTTAGAGCACTTATGTGGAAGGCATGGTATGCTTTGAGTTCGGTCCTTACTCCTATAAATATTAAAATATTTTAAGTAGACCTCCTTTATCCAGAAGAATACCCAATACCTAAATTATTTCAGCACTAAGAGGTGGAAAATGTAAATTCACGTGTCTTTAGGGAGAACAGGGCTCGGAAGCTGTATTTCTTACATTGCTGTAAACATGCTCCTATGCACTCTTTGGTGTAACTGGGGAGAAAAAGGAACTTCTCTCTCCAATGGAACCTATGTGTGTGATCTAACAGGCGTTAGGACGTAGCCACGTCCTGCCCTGTCAGACAGGAAGATCCTCCTTTTGCATGATACCTGCTGCTGTCCTCCTCAGTGCCTGGCATAAAATGCAATGTTTCCCTGCTATCATGTCGGCTTTTTCCAATGCAGAGTACTCCCCACCTTTGTATTTCATTTCCCTGCTGAAGGAATTGTGTCCTCTCACCTGCATTCCAGGTCTGTCAGGGAAGGTATGCTGCACCACCACACCATTGCTGCTGCTTGATCAAGCCCTGGGTGAGGTCTGAGCAGGAATTCAGTCTCCAGGGCTTTTTATTCAATTGTGTTTGCCACTAAGTTCTCTACAGAGAACCAGGATGGATGATACAGGGAAGCAGATCATCTGCCTCAGGCCTTGATACCCTGCAGATTCCTAGCCTGTCTGTCTGGAGGAAAATGAGCTAAACAGGCTCCTGTGAGATGTTCACTTTCTTCTTTGCCTTTCCTCAGGCTGTGCTGTTCAACCTGGTATTCCCCCCAGCCGTGTAGAAAGCAGCCTGATGCATGAGGCAGTTGTCTTTGTATTAAGGACCCACGTTTTGAGGTTGTTATATTTGCTCAAACTGAAGGAAAGCACCATGAATTTGCACCACACCATTAGCTACCAAATGAAGTGTAAAAGTTGTCGTGGTATTATTATCCTTATCCATAACCAGCGGTTGCTTGATGTCAAGGTAATAGCCTGAAGTCATCTGTTGATGTAAATTGTGGTACAGTGAAATGAAGTTGATGTAAGCTGAGGTAAAAGCAAGACTCATAGAAGACTTTCTGCTAGTTACTGATGTTCTTCCAGATAGGTAGTTCTCATGTATGTCCATGTTCCACTTGCTTTTCCCTTCCCCTTTTGTGTTTTCCTTTGGAGTAAGACAGTGAGATGCTGCATTTAGTGCCATTTTGGTGTAACAGTGGTGGATTGTTGCTTTGTACTTGTTAAAATACCCGAAAGAGAACAACGTGCATTTTTGTTGCTTTGGTGGAAAATCAATATAGCAACATTCAATCTTAGGTCTGTTTGGGCTGATTTTTTTTCAGTTCATGAATCTAAACGATGAGTTATTCCAGAGTCATAATCAAATGTGATTTAGTAGAATTTTATGTATTGAGTTCAACTGACTTGTTTTAAATTTCATCCAAGTTCTGATTGGAAAGTAACATGTTAAAATAAATAGTAACTGTCATGGCAAGAGATCACAAATCTCTTGCAATCTGTTGAAGAAGAAGCATTTTGATGGGTCCCTTAAGGCTTCTGTCTTTGGTTGACATTTCTTTAGCATTTCCTGCCTTCTGCATCTGTATTTTTATCATTAAAACATGTTTTGTCTAATTCCAGCTGGACTGCTGGATGAAAAGATGTGGAGACACTGACTGCTGTGCTCTTACTGCAAGAGTAGCTGTTTTGGAAGCAAGACCCTTTATGTCCTAGCTAAAAGTGCCATTTTTAGCCTTTACAAATCAAGGCGACCTAATCCAGCATGAAGGAACAGACTTTGGAAATCCAAGCTTGCTAACATGATAATATTCATGTGGATTTTGATGTAACTGTGTGGTAACATTATTTTTCTAGATGCATTTATTTACATGGTTGAAGTGAGAAGGAAGGGTAACATGCTTCCTTCAAGAACGTCATGATGCTACACCCTTTACAGGCAAGTTGGTGTAAATTTTACTTCCAGGTGAACAACCACTGGAAGTTGGTTCCAAAAGATGATCTAAGCTTTTCTTGTGTCCCAGATTTCAAAGCTAAGAATAAAATCCCAGGGTTGTCCCAGGGAAATCTTTAGGAAAAGAGTTATCTATTATTGTAGAAGTTCATGAATTTGTAGTTACAAACATTGTATCCTGCTCAACGATCAGTCTTGCACAACTCCCCAGCTGTCTCTGTTTATGAGACTTAGTATAGTGTCTGTGAAGTACTAGAACTATGTTTCAAAAGGACTGCATAATTGCAGGGCATCTTTAACTGCAAGCGTCTTTACCCTCCCTGGTGTCCTGCCTCCCACCCAGGTGTGACCTGCGCACTGTGGGCAGAGAGCCCAGAGGCACATCCCACAACACGGGATGAGCGTGTTGGCTGCATTAGAGAAAGCACTGCCTGAGCTCTTCTTGTGGGGGTTGATGTAAAAAGTTCATTCCACGGTGCTCAAGCTGCGTGTGCCTTTGTACGTGTGATCTGGGGGCAGCTGGTCGCCTGAAATGGCTCTCCTGAACTTGCTTTAAGATCTTCCTTAGACTCAAAAATCCATCAACTTATTATTTTTCGATTTTTGGCTTTTGTAAAGCATGTATACATTAAAGTATATATTCAGGAACAAAGAATTTAGCAAAAAACCCAAGCTTGATTAACCTTTTGGAGTTAAGTTGAAGGCACTCCTCACAGACCAGAGTCTCCGAGGGCAATATTTTTATTCCAGATTTTCTGATTCGTGATTTCTGGTTATTGATGCACAGCCACTGGTCGCCCGTTAATCTGGAATGATGCAAGGGTACAGACGGTGCTTTCTCTTGTAGGTTGTTTTTTCTAGTTTTTGTGAGGGTTTATTTTGTTGGTGGTTTGGGGTTTTTTTGTTGTTGTTGTGGGTTTTTTTTTTTTAACCATTCTTTTGTGCTCTGCAGTCTCTCTGGTTCATAAAGATGTGATGTGGGGGAAGTCTCCGGAGTGGGTATGATATCTCAGTGAGGTGTTATCAGTGTGTCTGATGCGGAAGGGTTACTGCCGTTCTTGGTGATGTATCCTCCTGTACTCCCCCCACCCCCCACACACAATGGAGTGTTTGCCTTTGTCACAGGAGTACGACACAGTAAAGCCCATGACTCCCTGCAATCTTGAGATCCTCTCCTGCTCCCAGGTCAATAGTTTGCTGTTATATTGGATATTTTTTGCCCAAGTCTAGGTTCTTGCTTTTATTTTTGTTGACTTTGTTTCCTTTTCGTAGACCATTTTTTCCATTTTGCTGAGATCATTTTCAATTCTGCTTCTGCTTTTAAATGATTTTTTTTTTTTTTTTTTTGTAATAACCCCTTGGGTCATCTACAAAATTAAGCAGCAGTACTGTATTGCAGCAACTAGAAATTGATGCCACATCCATGCACACCCTGCAGTATTTGTGTACGCTGGCTAAGCTGTTTCCCTGCTATTGCTTTTATCATTGCTGATGGACTTGCTGCAACTTCTGATACCATTATTCTTGCTGTGGAGGTAGGTGGCGTGGGCATCACGAGTAGCAAAAGCAATCGGAAGGGTGGCTTTAGAAGAGTCAGGAACCAATATCATCTGGGAAAGGTGAGGTAAAAATGAACTCTGGGATTATATTCTGTGTTTCCATGGGGAAAAAATGGGCTGAAAATCAGACGTTCTGGTAATCCCATTTGGGTCATCTCCCTGGCTGTGTCCCTTCCCAACCTCTTGCTCACCCCCAGTCTATTAACTGTGGGGCAGAGGGAGAAACAGAGGCGGCCTTGGTGCTGTGCAAACACTGCTCAGCAGTAGCTGAAACGTTAGTGTGTTATCAGTATTGTTTTGGTCTCAGATCTAAAAGGCGGCACTGTACAAGCTGCTGTGAAAATTATTCCAGCCGAAACCGATGCAGATACATGTATTTTTTGCAGGACTCTAGAATGCCTCTCCCAAAGGGGGAAGAATATTCTGGCCCAAGAGATTGCGGGGTTGATTGACAGGTCTTTAAACTAGATGTGAAGGGGAGGGGGGTGATAACACCAGGCCTGTCCTTGAGGCTCCTGAGGCAAAAGGAATCTGGGAAACACAGATAAAGCACCACAAAGGAAGGCCACCTGAAGAGCGACATGAAGGAAATGGAGCCATTCCAGCTGGTAAGTCAGCCCCATTGGGCGCCCAGCTGAAGTGCCTTTACACAAATGCATGCAGCATGGGGAACAAGCAAGAGGAGTTAGAGACGCACGCACGCCTCCAGGGCTACGATCTTATTGGCATTACTGAGACGTGGTGGGATGGCTCTTATGACTGGAGTGTTGGAATGGAGGGTTACAGACTCTTCAGGAAGGACAGGCTGGGCAGACGGGGTGGGGGTGTTGCCCTCTATGTCAATGACCAGCTGGAGTGTGTGGAGCTCCACCTGGGGATGGATGGAGACCTGACAGAGAGCTTATGGGTCAGGATTAAAGGGAGAACAGGGGCAAGTGATGTTACAGTAGGGGTCTGCTACAGACCACCAGATCAGAGTGACAGGGAGGATGGGACCCTCTATAGGCAGATAGAAGCAGCATCGCACTCACACACCCTGGTCCTCATGGGGGGACTTCAACCACCCCTATATCTGTTGGAAGGACAACACAGCAGGGCACGTGAAATCCAGGCAGTTCTTGGAATGCGTTAATGATAATTTTCTTCTTCAAATGATCGAGGAGCCAACAAGGAGAGGAGCCGTGCTGGACCTTGTCCTTACCAACAAGGAGGGACTGGTGGGGGATGTCAAGTTCAAGGGTAGCCTTGGCTGCAGTGACCACGAAATGGTAGAATTCAAGATTCATAGGAAAGCGAGGAGGGTGTGCAGCAGGCTTGCTACCCTGAACTTCAGAAGAGCAGACTTTGGTCTCCTGAGAGATCTGATTGGCAGGGTAGTGTGGGAGAAAGAACTGGAGGGGAGAGGGGCCCAAGAAAGCTGGTTGGCATTCAAGGGTCGCCTCCACGAAGCTCAGGAGAGGTGCATCCCAAAAAAGAAGTAGTAAGGCAAAATAGCCAGCAGGCCTGCGTGGATGAACAAGGAACTGCTGGACAAGCTCAAGACCAAAAGGGAGGCCTACAGAGGCTGGGAGCAGGGATGAGTAGAATGGGCAGAATATAAAGAAACTGTCCGAGTGGCCAGGAACCAGATCAGGCAAGCGAAAGCCCAGGCAGAACTAAATCTAGCCAGGGACATCAAAAACAATACGAAAAACTTCTACAGATACGTCAGGGACAAAGGCAAGACTAGGGAAGTTGTGGGCCCTCTCCGGAAGGAAACGGGAGAGCTGGCCTCCCAGGATATGGATAAGGCTGAGCTACTGAACAACTTTTTTGCCTCAGTCTTCACCGGCAAGGGCTCTAACCACACTGCCCAAGTCACGGAAGGCAAAAACCAGGGCTCTGCGAATGAAGAACTGCCCACAGTAGGAGAAGATCAGGTTCGAGACCTATTAAGGAACCTGAAGGTGCATAAGTCCATGGGACCTGATGAAATCCACCCCCGGGTCCTGAGGGAGCTGGTGGACGAAGTTGCTAAACTGCTTTCCATCATATTTGAGAAATCGTGGCAATCTGGCGAAGTTTCCGCTGACTAGAAAAAGGGGAACATAACCCCATTATTCAAAAAAGGAAAAAAGGAAGACCCAGGGAACTATAGGCCAGTCAGCCTCCCCTCTGTGCCTGGCAAGATCATGGAGCAGATCCTCCTGGAATCTCTGCTAAGGCACATGGAAAATAAAGAGGTGATTGGAGACAGCCAGCATGGCTTCATCAAGGGCAAATCATGTCTGACAAATTTGGTGGCCTTTTACAATACTGCCACAGGCTTGGTAGACAAGGGCAGAGCAACAGACGTCATCTACCTGGACTTATGCAAAGCGTTTGACACTGTCCCGCACGACATCCTGTCTCAAAATTGGAAAGTCATGGGTTCGATGGATGGACCACTCAGTGGATAAGGAACTGGCTGACTGGCCGCACTCAAAGGGTTGTGGTCAATGTCCAATTGGCGGCCAGTGACGAGTGGCGTTCCTCAGGGGTCGGTACTGGGACCAGTGCTGTTCAACATCTTTGTCGGAGACATGGACAGTGGGACAGAGTGCACCCTCAGCAAGTTTGCGGACGACACTAAACTCGGTGGCGCGGTCGACGTGCTGGAGGGAAGGGATGCCATCCAGAGGGACCTGGACAGGCTTGAGAGATGGGCTTGTCCAAATCGCATGAAGTTCAACCAGGCCAAGTGCAGGGTCCTGCACCTGGGACGTGGCAATCCCAGGCACAAATACAGGTTGGGCGGAGAATGGCTGGAGAGCAGCCCTGAGGAGAAGGACTTGGGGGTGTTTGTGGATGAGAAGCTCAACATGAGCTGGCAGTGTGCAGTGGCTGCCCAGAAAGCCAACTGGATCCTGGGCTGCATCAAGAGAAGTGTGGCCAGCAGGTCGAGGGAGCTGATTCTGCCCCTCTGCGCTCGTGAGACCCCACCTGGAATACTGTGTCAAGCTTTGGAGTCATTAACACAGGAAGGACATGGACCTGTTGGAACGGGTCCAGTAGAGGGCCACGAAGATGATCAGAGGGATGGAGCACCTCCCCTATGAAGACAGGCTGAGAGAGCTGGGGTTGTTCAGCCTGGAGAAGAGAAGGCTCCGGGGAGACCTCATAGCAGCCTTCCAATATCTGAAGGGAGCCTACAGGAGAGCTGGAGAGGGACTCTTTGTCAGGAGATGTAGTGACAGGACAAGGGGTAATGGTTTTAAATTGGAAGAGGGGAGATTTAGATTAGGTATTAGGAGGAAGTTCTTTCCTGTGAGGGTGGTGAAGCACTGGAACAGGTTGCCCAGGGAAGTTGTGGATGCCCCGTCCCTGGAAGTGTTCAAGGCCAGGCTGGATGGGGCTTTGAGCAACCTGCTCTAGTGGAGGTGTCCCTGCCCATGGCAGGGGGGTTGGAACTCGATGATCTTTAAGGTCCCTTCCAACTCTAACCATTCTGTGATTCTATGATTCTAAGAATGAGCATCAGTTTCTACTCGTACATAGTTTGACCAACTGTATAGGATCAGAAGGTGAAGTGGCAAATGTCTAATACCTGAGCTGTTTTTTGTCCCTTTAAATATTCCCTACATTTCAGCAGGTTTAGGATGCGCTGGATTCTCTATCTCAGACTTTAGTGAGTGCCCCTTTGGGGCAAAGCAACGTTTCTTCCATCTACTGCTGTTCGTGAATGTTCTTGCAATGGGAAGAAATCTTTTTTACACACCGCAGATGGGATTTAGCACAATGTCAAAACACTTTTATGTGTCCACCGGTGAGCTGCATGTCTAAGTTCACAAAACAGTCAGTGTTGGCCTAATCAAGAAAGCCAATGGAACCTTAGAGAGTGATTCCTCTTGCGCTGCTGTAGCTGACCTGATGGGTTAATTGAATCATTCATTAGGCTCAAGTGACTCTGTTGGTTAGGGACCAATGCCTACTATTGTGAATTTTATTGTGTAAGAGCAGTCTAAATTTGGCAGATGTCTGACTCTCTTAGCGAAGAGAAGCACTTGATGGAGGTTTAGCCACCAGTGTGGCTAACCCTGTATAGTACTTGTTCTACGTGGATGCAAGGAATCTTTCAAATGTTGCAAGGGATCTCTATGTGGAATAGTGATTGTTACAGTCAGAAATCCAAGGCTTTTTTTGCTTGGGTTTTCTTCTATCTAATCAATCAGAAGTGATCAGAGCGTTAGTCTGTCAGCAAAGAAAACTTGGTCAAAATCAACGTATTTCAGTGAAATGGCTCAGCTTTATTGAAACAACTTATTGAATTAAGCTTTGTGGCTGGTCTTCTCAGCAGTTCTCTCTGTTTACTTATTGTGTGTTGAAAATTCATGTGATATTCCCATATTTAGTATTTTTAGCCAATTGCATTTAGAGTGGAAAGCAACTTCCCATGTAAAGCAGATCCGGAAAGCTTGAGGTGGGTCCTAGTTTGGCCCATACTAGTCTTGGGGCAAATTACCTATTTCCTTTGCCCCTTGCTATAGGCAGACAGTGAGAGGACCACCACCCAGCAGAAGTTTTGAGAGACTTGGTTGAAATTATGTCCCATAAGTATGTGCCAGTGATTTCCAAACATGTTGGTTGAATTTAAAAGTATGTACTTGTGGCTTTTCCTGAGAACTCTGGGAAAATTGCAACATAGATTGGGGATTTTAACACCCCCAAACAACTTAATGTGATTTTGGAGGCAGAGAGTGGTCAGAGAATTTGTTTATTATCTCTTTTTACAAACAGCACGTGCTTCTTGAGAAATTTCTGTGAACCAGCTCTCCACTTTTCCTGAAGTGTAGTCTTTTGTGGGAAGCTTTTGGGTTATTTTCTCTTTAGAGCAAAAATATTTTGGCCAGTATCAGAAAAGAAACAGATGATATGGATTTCACCTCACATCTGTGTGAGTAGTTCTTGTCTCTGTATATAGCTGTCTGGAAAAATAGCATTTTATATTTCCTACAGAATATGAAACATTTTAAAAACTTTGCTTAAAACTGAAAGAGTGAAGTTCCTAATGAAAATCTTAATCCCCTTTCATCTTCACAGCTCTTTACAAACATTGACTTCATATGTCTGAAGGTTTTGACCAACGTAGCTCCCTCTGACAGCTGTAAAACTGCTCTGCTTTTGGACCATGTGAATTTGCCCCCAGGTCTCAGTGCATCCTCTGCCCCAACTCAGCACCTGGGCTTCGGGTTCCTCAGAGCGCCCAGAAGGTCCTCTCAGATCCCAGCTCTTTGTGCAGCGCTGAGATCCCATTCACTTCAGTTCACCACATCCTCCTTGAAGTGCTCCTTGTCCACAAACACTGTTTTAAATGATTTATGACTGCACAGTCGTTTATTTTTAGCCTCTATGCAAAGCTTCCAAATCAAATCTTGGTGGGAACTGCTGTCTGTCATAATTTTGTTGTCTTCCTCTCCACTAATGAAGAACAAGTTCAGTCTTGCAGTTAAATGGTGCGGTTGTCTTCCTTAGTACATTTTTATACAAATCAAACAGGAATACAGGTAGATGAGAACAGTAATATGATTCTGGCATATTAAAATAATTAACTTTTAAAAGGTTAATGAGTCCCTGCCTCGCAAAACAGCAGTGCTAGAAAGCCTGGATTGTCTTTTAATGATGAGAAGAGAGGACAAGCAAGCGGGTTGTGAGGACTCCACCATTTTCTGTCTCTTGATTCTGAGAAGAGTTGTGCAGTGTTCACAGGAACCACATTTGGTGTGCAGTGAGGATGCTCACTTCTCTCACCCGTCTTTGAGCCTGTTTATCGTATTTGATTTCTGTGAACTGCTGTGATTTAAACATTAGTATTAATTTTTAAGGTATCAGAGATATGAAAATATAATATCACAGAATCACAGAATGATACGGAGTTGGAAGGGACCTCTGGAGATCATGTAGTCCAACCCCCCAAGACGGTGATAAGTGTTTCTTCTAAACTAGAAGGAAGACACTACTTGGCGAGGTGTTTGGCTATCTGGTGGCAGAATGCTGTCTTTGTTTGTGTCAGAGACCAGGCGTCAGTGTCAACGTTGCCTTCCCCCTGCAGCCCTAGGCTGTGAGGGCTCTACAGGGAGAAGCACAAAAGGCAGAAACAGAAAGAAATTAGTGTGGGACATGTTTGCATTCAAGGAGAGTAGGGACTCCCTGAAAGAGAGATTTATTTTTTTTTCTCTGAAAAAACAGAGGCACCAGAAGCAAGATGCTGAAAGATGAACAAAACACCTCCATGTTGCAACTATGTGGCCTGTTGTAACCCAGGCAGGTAACGCTGACAATAGTTGCAGCTTCCTTCATTTGCTTAGTGTCTGTGTTATACCAGAGTATATGACCGTGTCTGAAGTGTCTTCTCCAGCCAGTGATGGCAGTGCCCTAGCTGGAGTCGGGTACCCTGCTCTGAGCTCTGCAGCTCTGGTGTCTCGAGGTTTTGAGAACAGGCTGAAGAGCACTTGTGGAGAATGACATGGAGCAGGGTGACTCTATTTCAGAGCAGTGGAGTGGAACCCTTGTCTGTTGCCTGTGGTTTCTCAGAAATTTGCTCACCTCCTTTGCTTCAGTTTTTTTTTGTCACAGGAGTGTAGGATTAGGAAAGAGATATTTTTGACACCAATTTACAGAATGGTTTGGGTTGAAAAAGACCTTTAAAAATTTAGTCCAATGTACCTGCCATGGGCAGGAACATCTTTAAGTAGACCAGGTTGCTCAAAGTCCCATCCAACCTGACCTTGAATGTTTCTAGGGATGGGGCATCCACAACTTCTCTGGGCAACCTATTCCAGTGTCTCCCCACCCTCACCATAAAAAATTTCTTCCATCTGTCCAATCTAAATCTCTCCTCTTTCAGTTTAAAAACATTATCTTGTCTTGTCACTGTAGTCTTGTCACTATAGGCCCTGGTAAAAAGTCTCCGTCTTTCTTATAAGTTCCCTTTGTATATTGAAAGGCTGCAATGAAGTCTCCCCAAAGCCTTCTCTTCTCCAGGCTGAACCACCCCAACTGTCTCAGCCTTTCTTCACAGGAGTGGTGTTCCAGCCCTCTGATCTGGATCTACTCCAACAGGGATTATCTTTGAGTTAAGGCTGTTCTGTGGGCTGGAGCATAATACTTCACATACAAGAACGTGGTGAAGATAGTAGTTTCCCATCACCAAAAAAATGTATCTTCCTTTTCATACAGGAAGTTACAGATGAAGATTAATGAACTTGTGAGGAGAGAGAATAAGCTGCTGGTTGCTCTCTTCCTTGCTGTGACAGCAGGAAAGACCTTGAATTCCTCCCGCGCTCCCCTTCTGTATTATACACGGCTCATGAAGATATAGGGATAATATTTTTAATCTCACAGTGATATGTATCAAAGACAGATTCAATTTTTTAGCTGACCCAGTTAACTTCTTGAAAATACTTAGAATCATTAAACTTCATTTTATGACCCCTGGTTCCAGGGGACCAATCCACAAACATCGGTCTTGGCTGTTCATATTACAAGCATCTTACACAGATTTGTAAGTCTAAACAAAAAGCAGAGATCCAGAAAAAGCTATAAACAATTGCAATTTTAGAGGAAACAAGCAAGAGAAAATGTGGCATCAATTTTTTTAATTTTTTTTTTTCCCAGTAGCAGGAACTGATGCTGCTCAGGAATAGAGTATGAGTCATGATACAAGGAGGCAAGAAGTCAGGCAACAGCTAGCCATGAATGCAGGGACAAAAAAAACATCTGTAAAGGTTTCCAGCATCACTTATAAACACAGAACATCCCATCTCTTCCTGTAGCCTTGCTCTGGTGTTTCACAGGAGAGTGAAGAAATAATCCATGAATCGGTTTCACACCAAAAGTGGCCAAATTCAGTATGATCACTTTGGGGAAAAATTATCAGCAGCCTTAAACATCCATCAAATAATTTCTTTTAACTGGAGAACACTAGCTTAAGGTCCTCTGCATGAAAGACCGTCCCACTAACAAATATTTTGCCAATAACAGTACAACTTTTCTTAATCAAAGCTCTTGTTAAAAGAAAACTTCGTTTCTCTGCTGCTCATATCGTTTCCTTTGCTTTAATAATCAGGTGATTCCTCAGTTCTGTTGTTACCAGTCCTATGACGTTTTGCGCGTATGGCTGCATTATTTAGGGCAATAAAATTCTGATGTTTCATTTTCTTAAATTAGCCTATATGCATTAGTTGAGTAACAGAATGGTGTTTGTACAACTTCTGGTTAATGTGTTTGAGACTCACAGAAGATTTCTGGTTATGCAGTTTTCATTGCATGTTTTTTTTTTTTCCCCTTTAAGACGTTGCCTGCAGTATGTCTGTTAGTTTGAGGGTGCCAGCAAGAACGCTTCTCCTGCCTGGTATCATGCTTAGCATCTCTGTATGTGAAGTCCTCTTAGTTAAGTAGAAGACTGGCTCTGCCTGATCCTGGGGAGTCCTTGGAGACCTGTGCTGTTGCCCTTCTTAATAGGTGGGGGTGTTGGGGACAGGGTCTGTTTATTGGAGATGGGGTGTGTGGTTACTGATCGTCTTCGCTTCTCTGAAGGAAGAGTGTTACGTAGGCGGACAGGTCTTGGGGAATAATCTAAATGCAATCGCTCTCACCTTCTAGTTTTCCACATCTGGATCAGCTTATTACAGATATTTACAAACGAAGCCCTAGTGTGGTGACACAGCAGCCAATTATTTTTTGCACTGAGTTCCCACTTATTTAATGACAGACAGCAGGACCTTTTAAAACTGCAGGCCTGACAACTTTGTGTTAAATCTGTTGTTTCAGTTTAGTCTTTAACAGCAACAACCTGATTCCACGAATATAATCACATTACAGACCAATTATTTTGCTTGCTGAGTCACTTTGTCAGTTTGACAGCATGCCTGGAAGAAAATTTCGATTCCCTTCAATTCTTTGATTAAAGAAATTAATTAATTCAGAGTTTTATTTTGTTTGGAGACATCAGGTCTGACTCTCCCACTGATTCATAGTCCCCACTGGTAGTCTCTGGTGGGATTCATTCTCTCTCCAGCCCTTTGAAGACGGAGAGGTCCCTTTGTGGTAAAGGTAATGAGCAGTCATGCTTCTGGGCAAAATCCTTCTTACTGCCGTGCTGGGGCGCAGCATGGGGGTCTCGCTATATTTGAAGACCTACTCCCAGCTTATTGCTTGTATTGGCCAAAAGTGGACTGTATTTCTCTCTATGCAACAAGTAGTTATGAAGAGGGAGTTGATCCTTATGAAGGATGTCTTCCTGATGGATTATTATTTAAGATGGGGAACACAAAGATGCGTAGACAGAGTTTGGAGATGGAAAAGGATCTTTTAGATTCAAACAAGCTGGGCTTGAAGTTGGAAGTTATCAAATATTCATATGTTTGAACTTTGGGATATTTGGTTGCTTAGAAAAGTTGGGCATCTGCAGCCTGTAGTGAAGACTGAGAACTGTTAACAGAAAAATACTGTCATAGGTGTCTCTCATATTTTTCTACTCATTATAATGGGAAGGGAATAGTATTAGCATTGGCATTTTGAAACTGTTTCTCAGCAAATACATTATGATTTAGAATTTATGAATATTGTATTTCTATCAGCTCACTGCAGACCAGATCAGCTGTTGTGCTCTGGCTATTGCCTGGTCACGTAACTAGGCCACCCATATCATAAAAAGGGCAAGCTCTAGCCAAAAAATCCCACATGTCAGAGCAGAGGAAAACTCATACTTTTCGCTCCCATTTTGCTAATGAGGAATGACCCACAGAAAGATTAGAGCTTGTGGGGGTTTCCACTTAACACCGTGCAGTCCCTCCTGCTCAGGTGTGGTCAGCACAGGCAGCGTTTAATGGGAGGGATGATAATCGATTTCTAGATTATGGAAAGGAAAATTATTAGAGGTCTATGTAAGGACATAATAGGAATGTGTAGGGATAAAATCAGAAGGGCTAAGATGTGAAAGATGTGAAGTGGATCTGGTGGCTTCTAGGGTCATAAAAGACAAGGAGAGAAGCTTCTACACCTGTGCTAAGAGGAAGGCAATCAAACCATGGCATCGTTGCTGAGTTAGGAAGAACAGCAAATAACTGATGGTGCAAAAAATAGATGAAGTAATTTTGGATTCTAACTTTGTAAAAAGGTTAATGTTGGCCAGATCCTAAACACAATTAAGTTTTCAAAGGAGAAAATAGTCATCAGAAATAAGGAAAGAAGAAGTAGAATAAAATGTTTGATAACTTGCATGCATATCAATCTCTAAGAAATCAGCAAGAAACTCTCTGAATGGTTTGGAGTATTTGGGGAAGATGTGAAAACACTATTACTGCAGACTAATAAATATTTACAAGGACTTTCAAGTATAGTATAATGTTACATACAGCATGTGTAAAATTGCGCAAGCCTATGGCCCATAGCTGTGTTCCTTTTGCCAAGGACCATTTTTTTTTAAAAAAAAAGTTAAACTTTCAAAAAGAAAAAAAAAATTTGACATTCTCTCCATGAGAATCTTCACACTTCCTTAAAAAGTTACCTTTCCCTCTGAGAAAAGCTTGCGGTATTTCTACTTTGAGTTTTCTGTCATTATACAGTCCAAATAAAATTAATCTGTGACAAAGTTCTTTCAGATGGAGCTTTACTGCCCAAGAGTATATTTTCTGCTATCCTCTTGGTGATTTGTGCAGCAGAAAGGTTATTTTGAAGTGCTCTTTGTGCTGAGTAATTTTGCACCCTCTTGTGGCCATGAGGCTCCTTTTTTAGTCCCAAATTCTCTGCAGCAGATAAAGTACGTTGCTGCAAGAAGCAAAATGCTCAGAACCTGAAAGTCACCTGTGTGCTCTCTCCCTATAATCAAGTAATCCTAATCTGTTTCCAAAAGGATATAGTAAAAAAACTGCATTTTTAGTGAAATTTTTCTCTTCTACACTGCTGAAGAAAAAATTAAAATCTCATCTGTGGCAGTTAATTTATGCTTAATAGCTACTATAAGCGGACAGGAGTCCTACAGTACTTTCTTGTCACCTTTGAGAAGCTTTGTAGTATCACAGAAAAATGGCTCTCGGGAATTAAACAAAAAAGGACTTGCTGTTCTGTGTCTGCATTTTCAAACATCTTCCTGCTGTTGGGACAAACCCTCTGAGAGGAGACATTGCATCGGTAGTAAAACAATTTACATATTCTTTCCAAGGCAGGCATCAATGAGAGGTAGGAAAGGTCTGAATATCTCAGTACTTGTCTATGTTTGTTCCCAACTAAATCACAGAACTGCTCGAAACTTCATATATGTGCTGTCTGTATGTGGAAAGAAACTTCCTTCAAATGCCCGTCAGCATCCTCTGGAAGAGAACCTGATATGCAATTATGGACTGCAGATGCATTTCAACCAGGACCCCTTATATCTATCTCTCTTGAGTCCAGTTTTCACATTCAGCAGTTTGCTTTTCTTCCTCTGAGAAGCCGCCAAATGGCAAGAAGCCTGCTGGCAAGTAACACTCAGACTTCGTTTCTTCTATAACTTCCAGAATTTGCTTGGAAATGAATTCTGCAGTTTCACTAGGGAAAGCAGTAAAAAGTGCAGGCATTTCACTACACAGTGATGTGATGCAAGTAGTAGAATATACTTTATCTTAAATTTAGGGAGGTGATTTAGCACTAGTATAGGGAAGGTGGCTGAACTCCTGTTACAGTTATTGGAGTTGAGAGTGTGATTCAGCCCACCGAGTGTGGGTGGTGTTCTTGGGATGAGCCAAAAACGTGGCTTGGAGTGGACTGGTTCTCCATGGACTGTAATGGGAGCTCAGACACCTGCCTCATGTAGACCTGTGAAACAGCATTGTAGAAACTCAGATCCAGGAAGGCTGGGTTATAGCCTATATTTCTGTGCAGAAAACTATTGTCATGCTGTTTTTTTCCCTCCCAGAGAGGAGTTATATCCTATAGAATATAACTTTTTTGCTATGAGTCTTGCAGCAGCCATCAGAATAGTATTGAATTTCCTTGTCTTAAGATATTAGCCAAATTGTGTTTTATTTAATATGTTTCACATATTGAATGTTTAATGCATGTTAATATAGTTCAATGTTCTAATGAGGGGTGGGAACTGCGGGGAGAACCAAGGGCACTGAAGACACTGGATCTTAAAAGAGGCCAGCCCCTAAAAATTGAGGTTAAGTTTTCACATAAACTAGTGGTTATATTTCAGAAGTCAAAGGCATTGGACAATATCCCGGAGGTCTTGCAGAATAAAAATATGTTTCAAAACACGGGCTAAAGAGAACCCAGGGACCTACACTCTTCTAACCCATACCTTGGAACTGGAAAGAAAGCAAGTCAACATCTAAGGGTGATAAACAAACGTAAGAAAGAAAAAAAATATTTAAATTTCTTGAGTCTATTTTTTTCTTTGAATGGCCTACAGAGAAAGCAATAGATAAAAGATACATGTGGAAATTTAATAATTCTGTAACTTGTATGTCATACTTCCATAAGCAACCTATGAGAATAATGAAACCCTGAAAATGTTACTTCTTTCCACTATCTGATGCATCTCTCTGCCTTTTGTCTCATGTAGCAGTAGGATCCAGATGATTCCTACAATGTCATTAAATGTCACATGGTTATTAGGTTTAGGATATGTGATTTGTAAAGCCTTAGCACAATCCTGAAAATGTGAAGAAGAGCAAGGAGATAATTTTGGCAGAAAGGAAATTATTTTTAACTTGTGTTGAAATTCTCAGTCAAGACAAAGGACCTGAAAAGACTGGTTTTCTCATGGTGGGATGATGCACTGTGAGTAACAACATGTGATGCTATTGGAGTGTGGTTTTCCTGCCTTTCACATAAAAAGAAGGTGATCACATACCGGAGGTGACAGAAAGGATCAAAGGATGTAGTTTGGACAGAAGTTACTGCCTCTTGTCCTTTTCCCCCTGCCCTTAATAGAAAGAACACGGGAAGAGCAGCTTACCCTTTTTTTGTAGCCTCCCCCGCCTCCTCCCACCCAATTAGACCAAATTTTAACAAGTGAGTTGTGTTCTGCTGAGCTCCAATTCTTACGTGCTTCTTGCACAAATGGTGCTATGTATTCCCTAGTTTACATCAGTAGTCTTGATGTACTTTAAGAAGGTAGAATGTAATTTTAAAAAGGTGAAATATATTTTAGAAGGTAGAATCTCTCACTAAGTAAGAACAAAGAGCTGTAAAAAGGTTACAAGGCCCTGTGGAACTGGGTATACACTTGGTATAAACAATAAATGCCCTGCTAACGAATATACCCTTGAAGAAGAACAGAAGGCAACAGAAGAACAAGGGAATATCCCTCCACAGGAGGAGCTGAAACCAGCTGAAAACCAGACAGCTGCTGGATAAGGCATAAAGTCAACAAAGATTTGCAGTAATTGGGGAAAAGATAAAGGTGGCAGTGGGAGATTGTGACCACCAACTCAATTAGAGACTGAACTGGACTACCACACCCACGGTACTGGAACATGTGCACATCAATTAAAGGACCTTGTAACTTGAATGAAAGCGAGAGACTGAACTAACCAATACAAATTGTTAAGACAAGGTACTAACCAATAATTATAATTAAGGATGTGTATTTCTGTGTTTTGAACTGTATAAATATTCCTAAGAGTTTTTAGGCAGATGTGCTAGCTTTGTGGATTACCGCCTAGCACCCATCTCTGCAGAAATGATTTAGATAAATAATACCTCTACTTTTTGTGTGTATTGGCATCTGCACACTGGGTAAATGATCCCGCTTTGGGACAACAGCCTCTTCTCCTGACTAGGTCCTCCTGCTTCTAATTCCCACTGACTTTTACCAACCGTTTTATTTAATGACTTCAGATGGAGTTTTGTTCCCTCCCCTGGTACAGGCTACTGCTCAGGTGAAATCTCTTGCTTCACACCTCATGTCGTGGGTAGCACAGAGTTTTCAGTCAGGTTGTCAGATACTGGCAGGAATCCCAGGTGTAGGGGAGCTCCAGGCTCCGTACTGCTGCTGAGCATAACCAAGAAGAGTTGTTGTCCTGGAGCTCTAGACTCTTTCTGAGAGTGGACTCATTATTTCAGTTAAGATATGTGTCTTTGGAGGATCTAGTGTTCCTCGTGGCTCATATTTCTAGATGCACTGCAAGAACCCAAACAAAAATAAACACTTCCAGAAGATGCTTTTAGTGTACCAATTGCAGCAGTTCAATATTATGTAAAAATACATGAGGGAAATAGAAGATTTTTAAAAAATAACACACAACTGTAAAGGCCAGGAGTTTGGTTGTGGATTCATAACTGCCTACTTTTGCCTAAAACTCTCTCTTCTTTTTAACTGTTGTTCAAAGGACTGAGAAGAGCCCCTGGTCCAGACTGAACAGCCCAGGATGTGGCATCTGCCTTCCAAAGTCCTCAAACAGGAAGTAGCCCGGATATTTCCCTAAATTTAAGAAGATTATATATTTGTTATATGAATCTTGACTGTTTTTAAATTTTATTACTGTTTGTGTCTCCAACAGGATCAGACAAGAAATATTGTGAATATACGAACCGAAACAGTTTCTGTCCCAAATACATCATCACCTGTGGGAAAGGAAGGACTACTAGCCTGTTATTTACAGATGGGAAAAGAAGGTACAAGAAGATTACTTTTTCCTCCTATGCTACAGCTGTCATTATGGGTACTTCTATTCAACATGATTGTTGTGCGTGTTCAATTCTTTCAGATTTGAGCGTGAGAAATATTAGCATTTACAAAACACCTTTCAGCTGCCTAAACTGAAAGCTTTATGCTTAGAATCTACGGTCGCTCCTTTGGAAAGACAGAGACAGCTGTTGGAATCCAAGGCACCACTTCACACCAACAATGAAGACTGCTCATTAGGCTAAATGCAATTGTCCATGAGATTAAGGCTAAATGGAGTTAATTATGGATATGCTCTATTGTCTGAACCTGTGAGCATCTGAGATATTTGAAGACTACTTTGTAGTTGACTGGCATTCCTGAAGGCTCTAAGTATATGGTATCAAAGGCATGGACTCAATTAAATAACTCTCTTAAAACAGTGGCCATATGGTATCCTGGACTGCAATGACATCTGCTAACAATAAAAGAAAAAAAAAATATCATGTCAAAGGCTGTATGTTATTTCCATGAGTTACAGGAAACATGCTTTCCTAAAACTCCGACAGCACCAAATGTAATGACTCGTTGCCTCTATCCCTTAATTACAAAGCTCCTATGCGGGGGTCTCAATTTTATGACAATGGATCTCACTGGCATCACTTTTGTAATGACTCTGCTTCACGGCATGTTTGGGCCCAAGAATGGGATTAGGCTGAGGGCAAAATATACCAGTGATGGAAACCTCCAGCATCCACAGCTCCAGCATCTACTGATTTAGAGCTGAGGTGAAAATGGGTGGAAAATTCTGGGGAAACTGCTGCACATGCCAAGCAGGAGAAGCAATAAAACTGTAAAGCTTGAGGCAGAACTAGGTGATGTACATTGTGGTACAGCCAGAACCATATAAAGCAAAAGGCCACTTCCAGGTAGGTATTCCATCATCACGCGCTTCCCACAGGGCTGCTGGACACAGCCTCTTGAAAATAATGCTGGTTTACTCTGTGTAATTTGGAAGCCAGAAGGAATTGTAATTATTCAGTTGAGCAATGTCCAGCCTGTAGCTGAAACCTTGTTTTCCTGACTGCCTCTAGTTACAGCCTAATGTGGGCTCCTGCCTGTGGCAGAGCCATGATTAATCGTTTGGGTGGTGATATTGCTTCTGTGATAGGAGGTCCTGCCAACCCGAAGAGAAGCTAATCCCAAAAGAGAGGCATGGCATAAAAGGTGAAGCTGCCCTAGGAGTGCTGGGGAAGTTGATCAGAGGGGATGAAGGCCCTGAAAATATGCTGGGTGAGCCTGTTCAGAGAAAGTACAAAAGTAAAGTTTCAAAATAAGAAGAAAAAGGAAAAATTGGAAGAGCAACTGAGAAAAGAGGCTGAGAGTAAATGCTTTCCCTCTTAGTTTCACCCCTGATTGGTATGAAGACTAGGAGAGAAAAAATGATTTTGAACAGGTCTGAGTCATCTCTTCTAATTTGGGGGTGAAATATTCTTCTGCAGAGCCCTCTCTCCTCTTCAGGGTGTGCTTCTGGGAGTCAGTCTGCCTAACTGAGGTGGCTTTAAGCCTTGCAGAGAAAATTGCAATTGCATAAAATCTACTTGCTGCCTTAATACAAGCGGAAAGAAATGTGTTTGGGGTCCTTGCTGAGCTTGCAAACTCCCACTTTTGATGATTTTGGTTTCAAAGGTGGCATGTATTACCACTGAATAATGAAAGTGTTATCCTAATTAATCTGGACCTACAGATCATAGTGTCTCTGAAATACTTTTTCTCCATTAATTAGCGATTTTAACAGTGTGGTTAGGTACAACAAAGGCTGCCATTCCCTGGCACGGGATATGCTCTAGCTTCTTTTAATGTGATTTTTCTGAAAGAGAGTAAAATCTAATTTTCTTTTTTTAAATCTCAATTTGGAAATGATTCTTTGTGAAACTGTACTAAGTGGAGTTCCTTTAGACACTTAAGCAAAGACTGCAGAAAGAAATAACTGACTTTCTGCACCTTCAGCCCGAGGGGTTGGAGATACCTCTTTTCTACCAGCTTTTTGACTGAGACAGTGTGAATTGCCTGACACACAGGCTGCAGCCAAGCAATAAAGATTTCCGAGCAAGTTCATAGACAATACTAGCTCTCAACTTGCTCTTTCTGTGCTGTTCAGGACAGCATCACCTCACAAGGACTTGCACTAATCTCTCAATTATGTTTTCATATTAAGAAGCCTCAGCACATTTCGATCCCTAATGTAATTCTTTCCTCCTGTGCAGAGGAATGACTCAGGTTCTTGTAGCTGTTGTGGCTTCCTTAAAATATATCACTGATTTTGCATGAAAAATAATGCTGGAGGCATATGACTGTGTAATGGCTGCTCTGTGGCCATTTTGTGGTCTTTGGCTCCCTCCCATTATAAATCTTGTATTTTTGAGGTATTTCCAACTCAGTCATCAACCTAACATTCAGCGTTCGGGGTGATGGTTAGCAAAATTATCTAGGAGTTTAAAAAGAAGCAGGTGCCTTAGTCAATGGTAAGCTCTCCTGAGACACAGCATTTCTTCTCAGAGCTGTTGGAGTTGGCATGAAAAGCCTTGGGGAGGGAGGCAAGAGCAGCAATCTCACAGATGTTGGATGTAGTTTGAGGTTCTAGCTAACTTCCTACACTAGGCACCTTATATATATAATAATATTGTGTCTGGCCCAAACAGTTTACAACCCAAAGAAAGAGTGGCACAAACTGATAGAAGAGGTCAGGGAAAAATGAGTTTTGTGGGTACCGGGCCAAACCCTCCCTCCCAACTGCAGAATCGCTCTTGATAACCTGGAGCAATTCCAGGTGCTTGTATCTTCATGCCATCATTCTGCTGGTGTACAAATAGTGAATTTATAGTCTTTAATCCCCATGACAAGAAAGGCTTGGCATAAATGGTCCTAACAGGTTTAAGCAGGACTAGCACAGTTTGGGGTAAGTGAACAGTGAACAGGTGGCGTTTTTTGTTACCTGAATTGATCAGTAAGAAATATGCTCCATAAGCTGACGTGGTGTTTCGTGCTTACTGGACAGCAAAATCACTCTGCATTCTGCATCTTTTAGGATGTATGTAAAACTGACTTAAGTAAGTCTAAGTCTGATTACACAAAACCCATCCTGGCAGTACAGTGGAAGGTGGGACAGATGATAAGTGCATTGAAATTAGGAACTTCACAGTTTGCTGGGAAGTTGCTCTAGATAAGAAAAAGGGAAATGTATCCAGGGATATCACATTCAAATGCATATGAGCAGAGAGGTGCTGGAGGAAGAGCACGGGAGAGACATGCCAGCACTGGGCAGCTGCGAGAGGACCCTGGCTGGCCCCACCAGAGCAGCACCGGGTACCTTGCCTGTCTTGCTCATGGCAATGGGTTGCATCAGTAACAAAAATACTGGTAATTTTTCCTGCTTTTCTTTCCTGTCAGGCCATGGTCTTACTGCTTTTTTTTCACTTAGCTTCAGCACACAAGCTACTAATGAACGTGTCATGCCAGCAAGCCAGCTTCTTTATCTGGGCTCCAGGCATTCCAGTCTGGACATCAGCCCCTACCAGGCTGCATCGTGTGGAATTTCTATGGGTTGTTTAATTAATACAGCAAATACAAATGGCAAATGAGGCAGAGATATTGAACTTGAACTTCACATGGGGATTTTTCAGCCCAAGAAAAAAACATTGGAATGGTTTTATGTTTTTTCTCCCTGCTGCAGTTATTGGGAGATGATATCAGAAAGTGCTACAAGGAGCAGAAAGAAAACGGTGTAATAAAGACATCAATTTAGGTTTAAAACATCTCTGTACCTAAGTGGAAGATGCAAGATGGCACTAAGTAATTTTTAGGCCTATTACCCTATTACAGATGACAGAGGTGCATTTAGAAAAATCTGTATGAGCAGACAAGCAATATTTAGAGAAGAAGGGGAATGGGGTTCTTAGACAATAGTTGTTTTTTGACAGGGCATTGCAATGAACTGGGAAAAAATAGCTGCCTGATGAGACTTTGGAATATGTATTACAACTGCAATCAAGACACAGATTTTAGCAAGATGATAAATTCGTAGCACTTTTTTGGCATCTTGTTTTTGTAAAATCAGATGTTACTTCCACAAATTTGAGGCTTGGAAGCACGATGAGAACAGCAAATGGTGCTGTCTGCTTTCTTGATATAATCAATTTTCTTTTTTTTTTTTTTTAAATACATACTTCAAAGTCATGACAGAGAGAAGAAGAATGAGAGGTGATTTTTTTTTTCCCCTTCTATTAAGATTCTCCCCCAGCAGTACCACCATGGTAGCTTGGTACTGGGAAGCTTTCAAAAGATATCCTTATCCCCTAAAATGGGAACAGGAAACCCCATCCTCCCCCAACAGAACCAGATGCAGAGACTTCATAGCTTAGGCAGAAAAACTCTAACCTTCTTTTCTAAAATGTCTGGCTAAAGTGTGTTACTGAAACAGTTATGGAAGCTCTGAGTGGCTGTAAAGAGCAGCAGGGCTGGAGCTGGTTCCTCTGCAGGCCAGGGAGCGGGTGGCCTCCCTAGAGATGTGTCCTTTTTCTTCTTCAGCAAGGCCACCTCCAGGCCTGGGCAAGGATCAGCTCCTTCACAGACATACAAAGGAACCTGCTCCAGGTATTGGAGTCATGGGGGTTGTAATGTCCCTCTGCTTTTCTTTCCTAGGGACAGCAGCATTGGAAAGCTACGTACGAGACTGATGATTCCTAAATCAGCTTCTGAATCCTGCATAGGGAAGGGCAGCTGCACTCCATGGACATATCCCTGCAAACACTGTGGTGAAGCTGGGTAAACGGAGGAAATTTCCAGTACAGCAATGGGTGCTAGAAAGCATGTATCTGAAGTCACAGCTGAGGCTGATCTCTATTTTTGCTAGAAAATCAAAGGGAAAATATGAAAGGTTAAGAGATAGAAAAGAAAAAAAGAGAAAATATTCAGGCCAAAAGAAATGAGGGACCACACTGGTTTGCATTAGTAGAGAGTACAGCCCTTTTTTAACTAATGGACTTTCCTGAGGTAAAGAATTACATCAATTCGTCTTGAAATGACACTTGTCAAGGGGTGAAGTGTCTATTATAATCTCATTTAATAAACTATTCAGCCCACTTAAATATGCTTTCTATCTGCTTTATCCACTGGAAACGTGCTTTAGCAATTCATTAACCTCCCTTCTAATTACATGGATATAGGGAGCACTCTGCTATGACACTGCAGAACCACAACACGAGAAATTTTGTTCTGTTGTTCAAAGTACGTGTTCATTTCTGAAAAGGGGCACAGAAAGGTCAGAGGGATGTAGCTGTTTGTACCCTCCTTTGGATTTACTGGAATAATTACTTGCTTGTTCAGAATTAGCCATTACTTCAGGAAGGATTTTATTACAGGTCAAAGGCACACTTGTGGAAGCAAAAAAAAAATCTCCTACTAAAACAAAAAATAACAGATAACATCAGATACAGTATTTTGACTTCAAGGATAATGTAAATAAGTACTTCATTAAAGATGTCAGAGGAAATAAGTTGTCTTGGAAGAGCTCTGAATTTCGGGGACATTTGCTCAATGTGGAGCCAAATTCAAACTTTGCTCCTCTGGAGATGTATTATATTTTTTTTCTGAAGGAAATGTGGTGGGCTCAGGATGAGAGTGCTGGTGAGCACAAGAGAGCTTCTAGGCTCGAATGTCTCCCAGTGCAGTTTATTTTCTAGTTTAGACTGGAATCCAACACTTGCTGCTTTTAGCTGGGAAGTTTAGAAGTTAGAAACAAGAAACTTGCCAGGGCAGTTTTCAGGCTGACTGCTGTCAGGAAGGTGGTTTGTTTGAAATGCCCAGTGCCTACAGGTAAGTTCATGCTGTCTGACACAAGAATTTTTGCTTTGGACTGGGTACTGGAGAGCTATGATGAGCATGGTGCTGGGCTGGTAGCACTGCTGGGAGGTGATGGCTACGACCGCAGGCTCAATGAATGCGTTGTTAACCATAAGGGCAGACCTAGCTCACTGTTGGCTATGGACAGCATGGCAGTGCACCCAAGGAAATGTTCCTGCTGGGTGCATGTCCAAGCTGTGTAGAGACCTTTATGGTTTGTATTTTGCTTGCTGGAGTGTAAATGGCATTGCATTGCCTTTAGTGCCAGTTCCCTTAACAAAGGTTTTATCTTGAGGATATTCCCTGTTGTACTTCTTTACTGTAATGTAACTGTATTGGCTCTTCTCTGACTGAACCAGTCCATATTGGGCAAGTAACTAGGACTTTCTGAGGAGGAAAGCTGGTTGCTTGCTTGGGTAGAACAAGGCCACCATCCCTCCACAGCTACAGCACACTGTTTACAGAGGTGAACCCTAGGTGTTCTATTTTAGACCCAGATGCCATGCTCCAGATGCTCAAAACCATGCATATGTGAATAACTGATGGTTCTGCATTAACGGCAACTGTTGCACATAACCTACGTATTTGGAGGAAGTGTTGCTGTGAATGTCTGCACATAAAATATTCAGCACCTTGCACACTCTGCCCAGTAAATGGGAGAAGAGTAGATGTTGCTTTACATCAAGGTGACCAAGGGCAAAATAGGCACTAAGTGAGGGGTGTAAGACTAAATATCTCAACCAGCACTTGCTGTGCATCAAGGTAAAGAACCACACAAGAAACGCAACCATGATTGAAAACCTTGGGTTTCCATCTGGTATTTCATTCAGGTTTTCCTGAGATGAGAGGGAATGGACAGAAAGTGAGCACTTGACATGAGCTTAGTCACTTTGTGGTGCGCTGCGGCAAAGCCCTGGGGTTCACTATTTTAGGGTAGTGACATATACAGTACAAAACCCAACATTAATCAAATAATTAATTTGAGAGAGTAATGGACATGGATTTCTCTTCCAGCATTTCACTGTTAGATCTTCCCAGCCCAGAAACTGGGATTTGTATTAAGATGACCTGCCATTGCATTTGGATTCAGTCGAATCAAGCATTTTTGTTATAATGGGGAGGGCTAAGAGCTGAGCAGGAAGATCATGAAATTACTTCTAATACTAGTTCTCTTGCAGGAACTGCCTGTGTAGACAGAACGTCTCTTTCGTGTTTAATGCCATGTAAAGTGCTGTGTACAGCAACTCGCTTAACTGAATGAGTAATATGAAAGTGGTATAATAATAAAAAGGTAATATAAAAACCTCTTGAGATATTCATGACTAGAATCCCATCTTTTTTGTCTCAGTGTATTTCAGAGTGCCCTAGGGGAACCTTTTTACCAGGAGAAAAGCTGAGTTATGAATTTTCCTACTATATCTAATTGTAAACAGAGAATCCCGAAACAGAAAAATGAGCTACCTCAAGAGTGCCTTTATCTCTTAAAGTTGGATACCCATCCATGATGATAAGTGACCTTGCTGCTGGCTCATGTGTACTCAGTGGTTCTTTTTTGATTTTAGATCTGCTGCGTTCCGGAGATAGTAGATGGCTCTGCGGGGCTTACCGGTATAGGTATGGAATAAGATAAGTATGTGGTAACCAACCAAATAGGCAAGAAAAACATAACCTTTTGGATTTTCAGACCCCTCTTTTCAGTGACTGGGTGGAAAGGGTTAAACTTGGAATATGCTTGTTGTGAGGCTTCTCCTGGCTGCATGCCAAGTGGCAGGCAGTCCGTATGGATGAATATGGGCAAACGATGGCACTGTTAATGCTTCAGAAACCACTGGAACATCTGGACTCCCAGCAGGGTTTAAACAAAGGTAGCACTGAATCAGCTGTGTCTGTCGTTGCTGGAGGAGAGCGATCAGACCCCAGACCCCCCATGAACCCTACCAAGGAACCAGTGGGGCCACCCCCTCCCCAGAAGGCCCTGCAGACTGGTGGGGGTCAGCGCCTGCTGTGGTGGGGGGCTCATAGGAGGCTGTGGGGAAAAAGCATTTGGGGATGTTGTACAACTTCTTCGGGGGTGTTTTGAGGGAGTTGTGGGACTGTGCAAGACTTGTCATGGGACATTTAGGGGAAGGTTCTGTGGGGGGAACCAGTGTGAGGGAAAAGGGGATAAAAGAGGCTTGCCCTGGGTAACAGCTGGCTGGTCAGTACACTCGTCTGACCGAGTTCTGCACCTGATCAACACAGCCTATCCTGCAGTTTTACTACATGTTCTTATGTAATGATGTAAATAATTATTACTGCTACTACTAATTATTCTTACGTTCTCTCTGCCCACTTTCTGTGTGGGCACACCCTCTGTTCTGAGCCTGTGTGAGAGACCCCCAGCACCCTTCAGGCCACACGGTTGGGCTGCAGCAGGAGAGCCACGTGCCTGCACCTGGAGCGGGACCACAAGCTTCCGGGGCTGGAGGTGCCGGTGCCGGCACTGGGGAAACCGGGACCTGAGGCTGCTTGGGGCAGACTGAGTGTTTAAACCCAGCTACCAGAGAGAACCGTTTTCCATCTGTGAGTATGTATTTCACTAGTGGACATCAATCCTGATGTGCCAGAGAGGAACAGTAGCTGCTGCCCATGCTGTTCCTGTGTGTGTGTGTGAGTCTATGTGGGTGTAGGCACAGTCTTAAGACACTGCTCTCTGCGTTCATCAGTGGCTGGCCCTGTGTGTGTGTGTGTGCATACACCTCCTGGTGACCCACCCTCAGCCTCGCTGCAGGCTGGACCTGGGAGCCGGGAGCTGCAGCAACCCCACCTCCACTGGACGAGGGTGGGAGGAAACCCCCTGGGTGCTGTAACATAAGATCTGGCTGCCCTCTGCAATATGCAATGCAGAAAGATGCACACTGCTCCCTGTGCAAGGACAGATTCAAGATTTAATGGTGGATCACCTTGTAGATGCTGGCATAGGGTGGAGGGTTGGGCTCATTCACAGCAGAAGACTCTCATATCATTGAGAGCTGTGTCGTCCCCCTTTCCCTGGGGTTCCTCCACCTTTGTCTGGAGCCCACAGATGGCCCCAGAGGTGCAGCTGCTGCTCCATGGGCCAAAGCGACCCCATGAAAGTCCCCTGCCTTCCAGCTTTGTCCCATCTGAGCAGGTGAACCTCACGTTGTTGGCTGCCGTGTCGTCATGCAGGTGCCACCTCTTTTCCACACGCAGCGAGAAGGAAACCAGCTTGTTGCTGGGGCAGAACTGGGCCTTGGTCCAGTTTCCCCACCTGTGAGAGAAGAAAACAACTCACCAAGACATGTTCAACCTCTGCTGTGCTGCAATTAACACAACAACTAGCCTGGGATCCTGGTATTCCTGGGGCAGGGGGCCTACCCAGGGATGGTGTGTTTCTACCAGCATGTTTCATTCTGCTTCTCCATCACCCCCTAGATGCCTGGCCACCATCAACCCTGTTGTTTCAGGACCCCTTGGGAATTTCAGCTGCTTGCTTTGTCCCTGTGACTTAATATCAATGTCCTTTTCAAAGTAAGCATTTGAGGAAAAGGAGAAAATACAAGTTCAAGATATGCATTTTTGAACTCTCCTTCATCTTTCAAAGTACTGTTCCCTTCCCTGGGACCAGAACTCTACCCCAAGACCTTCACAATTTGTGGCCAGGGGGACCTCACCCACCTCTTCAAGCAGGGAGGGGAGCCACCTTATAGGGGATATGGGTGCCTATGGAGGAAACCATCGCCCTGATTTTCCTTCATGCTCTCCCAAAGCTGCTGCCCTGAAGGAGGATAAGAAAGCAAAGACTACTCACTGCCCCATGGAGGACTCGATGACTGTGCCGTCCGTGCAGAGCAGGCGGATGCCGTTCAGAGCTGTGTCGTCGCCAAACAGCCAAAATCCCTGGTAGGGCTGCACCTTAGAAGAGGGGAAGAAAATGGGAGAGGTCAGCATCCTCCCCCTTTTCAAAGAAGAGATGAGGTGAGCCCTTGTAATGGGGGGTGGTAGGAGGCTTCAGGGACAGAGCCGGACACAGGTAGTGCTGCTGAGCAGGGCTGTGAGGCAGCTCCACGGCATTTCTCAGGGAGTCCTTTTCGCTGTTGCCCACCTCTGATTTTTTTCCAAGCTGTGGATCAGAGGCTCTGGACACAGGAATGCTTGGTAGCTGCTGTCCCGGGTCATGCCCACCCTCTTGCTGTGTGCTGTGATGCCCAGAGCTGGAGTGCTGGCAGCTGGGAGTTGTCCTCACCCCTTGGGAATGGGCTCTGCAGTACTGCAGACCCCAGGTCTTTTCTTACCCCATGGACTCCTGCTAAGAAATCTCTTGCTGGCAGAGAGCCTGGAGAGCTGCTCGAGGCTGGAGATTTCTTGCTGATAAGCCTGCATGAGCTGCAGATACAATGCAAACTGCTACAAGGGGACAAAGTGGTGTGGCCAGCCCTCCTGAGACCAGAACAAGATAACATCATTTCACAGCAGGGTCTTTTCCCAGCCCAAAGAAGGAGTGAAACCTTACCTTCACTTCAAATCCCTTAGCGTAGCCGCTGGGGCAAAACTGTTGGTGTCCCCAAGACCCCCAGGGGCCTCCATTGGGCACTGTGAGGACGGACTCATATTCCCGTGCCTCCGTGCCCCAGAGGCAGCAGGAGCCCAGCAGGCAGAGGACAGCAGGAATGAGCAGCTGCATCATGGTGGACCTGCTTGGTACCTCACTGCGTGGAGGTGATGGCGCAGGGGAATTTATGAGCCAGGACAAGTGGGTGGAAGTCCTTGGGGAGTGTCCACAAACGCCATGGGGAGTGCTACTTGTTGCTATGTACTGCTGTTGCCAACCTATCCCTTGGTGGTGGGGCCACCCTTGCCAGGCAGAAGGGCTGTAACTCATTTGCGCTGGTTGGGGGGCTTGCAGGGCTGTGAAAACTTGTGGATGGGAGGGAAGGAAAGGGGGTAGCACTCCACAAGGGGTGCTCTGGTTTTGAGGAAGATCCCAGCAATGCTGTGAGGCGGGTGTTGGGGAGAGTGAGGTGGGAGGAGATGTGGTGGACTGGAAAGAGAAGAAACCTCTGAAGGGGCTGAGGCAAAATGGAGGTGGAGGGGTCTCAGGGTCCTTCACCCTGTGGAAGTCCTCACTTGCTTCCTCTTCCTCACTTTTCTTCTCTTCTCACTGTTGTACTGCGGCTGAGGAAGATGCCTGCACTGGAAGCCGTTGCATTTTGCTCCAGGACATGTATTAAGTGTAGGTGACTGTGTAAAGGCTGGCAACCCTTCTCACGGGGCAAGTGCTCTAGCTGCCAAACATATCGTGTGGCCTTTGCAGAACTCACACCAGTTTGTTCATATCTTTCTTGTCCTGGGGGCAGGGGAATGAGAGCAAAACTGCATGCAGTCCCATCGTCCCATGGACTCGTGCAGACACAACTCCCAGCTGCTCAGGTGTATCTTTAGGGGGTGTGAGCATACAGAGAGGGTGGGAGTTCCCAACAGAAGCAGACCCTACTTCCACTCTCAGACGTGAATTCCTGTTGCATACTTTCATCCTCCAGATGGACTAGCTGGAAAGAAACCTCTGCTGACAGCAATATTCATGGGTATCCTGTGAGTAGTTGCTAAGTAGGATGTTAAGCTTCTCACAGTCCCATTGAAGAGTCAGTGATGATGCCAGCTGTGAGAGTTGTCCTGTGAGGTCTATACCAGCAGTATATCCTACACCATAAACACAGCCAACATAGGGAGAAAGAGTTATTCCAGGCTTCAGTTACTGAAGAATGGAATAGCCTGCTTCTGTAATAGCTGTTTTGTGCAGGTGAGGGAGAAAGTGTTGCTTTCAGTTGAAATCCTCTGATGTTATTCCTTGGGTAAAATTGTAAAGATCCCAGTTACTTACTGCACCCACGGGACACAATGAGGATGAAAATGTCTTTTTGTGTCATTGTATCTCATAGGCAACAGGAACACAGCAGAAAGAAGACAACAGGGATGAAGGGCTGTGTGGTCAGGGTCCTGATCTGGAGAATGGATAGCTCATGGCTACTTTGCCACTACAGCAAGATAGGACTTTCTAAGCTTGAGGTGGCAACTGGATTTCCTCATAAGAGTGGCAGCAACCACATCAAGAGCAATGGGCCATTGCCAGGTACCATATACAGTAAAGAGCTGTGAATAAGTGATATGATCAACCCTCTTCATTAACCATGTCGGTTGCTTGATGAGGCTTTCAGGATATGTAGAAAGTTATGGCTTTAAGGTGGAGCAGTGGCAGAGGCACGTAGAACCATGAAAGAATATTAAGGAGAAGCAGTGAAGAGGAGCTAGGTAGGGGAGGAGACCCGAACTGGCTGACCCGAAAAAAGTAGAGATGTTTTACAGTTTGTAGTTATATCCACAGAGCTGAATCTTGTTCTGTTTGAGTCCCTCCTATTGAGAGGGACTGTTTTCTTTGTCTTCTACTTTTACACAGCTTCTCCTGTTTCCTCTCCATCGATCAATCTGAGCTCTAGCCCCAGTGGTCCTGAAACTGCAGGTAGGACAAGGGGGATCCTGGCTGGGGAAAGACCCCTTTTTCGGCTGCCTGGGGAGGAGGCAGCCAGAGGCAGTGGCACCAGGTCAGTGGTTCTGTGATACTCCAGCAGGAAGCAGTGAAAACAATTCACACTAGTAATTAACTCTGCCTGTGGGAGAAAGCAGACATGCAGTATGCATTTCTGTAACTTCAGAGTGGGGAGCTAGAAAACAAGGAAGGAACTAATCTCAGCTTCATGTTTCCCTCTCTTGTCTCTCATTAATTTTTAACCCTTCCAGAGTGATGAATCTTCTTCTTGAGTCAAAGAAGTTTTTGAGTTTTTTCCCTCTACAGAAAACCTTCCCAGCTTTAGGAGAGGCATGGACTGGAATGAAAATGCTGGGATCAGTATCAGCAATTGCATTTGTGCTGCTGGCGTACAGGGCCAATGAGTGCTTTTGGATAAAAGTTCATACACTGAACTTCCCCAACTATCCAGTGATGTCTCCAACAGTCCTGCTAATGAACATTTTCTCACCTGGGGAAGCTCTTTCTCTTCACTCCCTGCTTCTTTTTCTCTTCTGTTAACCTGCAGTCCTCTGGTCAGGCAGGGAAAGTACCAGCTTGCAAGCCCAGGATGGGAGGATTTTTCATTATGTTAGATTGGGAATCTGGGGTTTGAATTACTCAGTGAGTCTGGAAACATCTTTGCTGGTTAGCTTTGGCAGCTAGTTGTAGGGTCATGTTATGTATCACATTTTTTTTTTTTCTTTTAATCAAATTATTGGAAGGCAGGATAGCATTAGACTCAGCAATAGAAATGAAGACATGATGGCCAGTGCCACCAGTGTCACTGACGGGCTCAGCTTTGGGCAGCAGCAGATCCATCTTGGACCTGGCTGGTACTGGCTGTGTCTGACACGGGGGCAGCTCCTGGTGTCTTCTCACAGCAGCCCCTCCTGAAGTCCCTCCACTGCAAAGACTTTGCCATGTAAATCTGGTAAACACCGGCAGACTCTACTGTAGTATATAAGCTGGAATAAGAGGTCTGTAGTTACTCAGATCGCCCTTGGAACAATTTTTTAAAATTGACCTCATGTTTGCCTGTTTAACCTTCCAGTAATTTTAAATGACACATTATCCATCACTGCTATGACCTTAGCTCTTCCAGTTTAGAGACATCTTAGACCTCTTGAGTGCTTAGTATCAATTCTCGTTATTTTTTGCTATTCACTCTGTGAATTTTTTTCATCTCTCTACTAAGTTAATTTTAATTTCTACCTATTCTTTCCTAAGATCCCTAATGCCCAAGAGTGGTTAGAACCACCTAAACACAAAATTTCTTCCACTATGAGCATCGACACAACTAAATAATTAAAAAATCACCATATTTGCTGTGGTCTTCTTATACCATCAGCTGGTCCTACAGATTTTCTGACAGAAGCCTGAATCTTTGAAGTGAAGAAACATTATTAGCATTAATTGCCTTTGCCATTTGTTTCTCAAAATGCTTTTTGTCTGCTGTGTTTTTACATGCAATCTGCCACCAGATATGTTACTTCTATTTTTTCCATTTGGCCACAGTTTTAGCTTTCACTGTTTCCTGCAGCCTCCCTTACCTTATGGTTCACCAGTGCCTATTTCCTTTTACCCTTCCTCAAGTCCTTATTAACAAGGTGTGTGCACTGGTCCTGTACTTCCAGCACCATAACTTTTAGACCACTCCTGGAGTTAATGTGCAAGCTCTAGGGTCTCCTTTGCAGCCTGCCCTTTGACAGGAAGAATGGAGAAGGACTCCCTGCAGGATCCTTGTCCATGGTTTGTCTGTGAGCAAGGGGAAGAGAGAGCCAGGAGCTATTCTGAGCACTCCTGAGGACTAGGCAACAGAGACCTGCAGTATCACCTCAGTCCCGCGATGGTGAACAGAAAGAGACGGGCATCCTGCAGCTGTGAACATGCCCCGTGCCAACAACAATCTCTACTACTGTTTATAAGATTACTCAGAATTTTTTTAAGAAGTAAAATGCCACTGAGGAACATCGTAACACAAATTACAGCTGTTACCCGAGGAAGCCAGAAGGCAGGTCAGTGGCCTTTCCCAAGGACTTGCCTGCCTGTTGCCCAATTTGTTCCCACCCGATCAATGAGCAGGAGCCCTGGATGCGGCTGGGTGGGGAGTGAGGGACTGATGCTGCCCCACAACCCCATGGAGAGCTTGTGGGGAGGGTTTTCTGCAGATCTGGAGAGGAGAGCGCCAAAGTGACTGATAAATATCAACTAGATGTATCACAGTGTTACTGACATAACTGTGAAAGCAAAACTCTTCTCTTGGCTTGTCCTCTAAGTTAGTTCTAAACACATTTTCTTCCTGATTTATGCTCTTCTTTCCAGTTTACACTGTCCCTTCTCTACTTTCATCAATTCCCAGACGCTATCTCATCCCTTCACTTTCCTTAGCCACACAGATTTATCCTTTTGAGCTCTTCCTTTGCACTTCTTTCTGATATTTTTTGTGTTGTCTGGGAACTTTGGACACTTGAAGAGCTAAACCCCCATAAAGTTTTGTCTGCAAAATCTTTAATTTCTTCTTCAATAACACCCCTCCAGTCTCAAATCTGAGTTTCAGGTATTCTTTACACTAACATAGAGCAAGTTGATTGCAAAAAAGGCAATGAAAAAAAAGCAAACAATGAAAATACCTCAAGCAAAAAAAAATTCTTCTTGTGAGACTGGATATTGCAAGTACAAGGGCAGAAGGGAGACCATAGAAAAGGGGAGGTTTTTTTCTTTCAATGCAAATCCCTTGGTATAGCCACAGGAGGAAAAAATGCATCATCCCTTTTTTTCCCCAGGAGCCTCCACAGGCGCAGCAGGGACAGAGCTGTGCTGTTGAGCTCCTTTGTGCTGAGCAGGGCAAGAAAAGAGCAGGGAGGCAGAGACCAGCTGCAGCAGGGTTGCATGATGACCATTCATCTTGAGCCTACTGAGAGAGCAGTCACTGGGCAGCTCCCAGCTTTGGAAATGGGGGAATTTATATTCCAACAACATAGGTTGATCCAACCTTTATAACCACTGTTGGTATCTGCTCCTGTGAGAAGCTGTCAGGGTAAGGAGAGCCACGGCTCAGTACGACAGTAAGACAGGAAAACTGGCCATGTTTGCTGGGAATGAGCTGGCGCAGTTGGGCATCTCCTTGAAGTTCATTAATAGGAAAAGTGGATGTTAGAGTGTAAAACAGGTCCTCAGTTGGCCACGCAAAGGTGCAGCCAGAGAGCTTTTATCTTTTCACGGTCCCATGTGCAGGACTGATGGCTATTTCCATTGACCCCCAACATCATCAGTGTCCCCTTTCTTGGGCTCCCCCAGGCTCCCTGCTAACCTGTGCTCCAGCCACTGCATGCACTGACCTCTTCTGTCTTTCAACTCCTGTCTCTCTGGGACATGCTGGCATATGAAAAATGATCTTGATCTGGGGCTATGTGACATACCTATGGCATAAGGACATGCATTTCTGACGTTACTGGCTAGGACCTCTAAGATGAAGCAGATGGCGTGCATTATGTGTTATTTTTTTATTGTTCTCAGATGGGAAACAGATAATAACTTGAGTTAAGCTTTGTTTTCTCATATCTCTTGCTTTGTCTTGCTTCTTATCAGGCCCTTTTTCTTCTGTTCTCGTCATGAATCCCGTTGCCCTGACCAAATCCAATTTCCACAGAAAAGCTTCATGAAGAATGAATAAGGTGGCTTCTGGAGAGAGAGTCAGTAGCAGGGAAATGTCAGGCCAGGTCATTATTAATGGTTTCCTATAAAATAAATAATAAGCTTATTAACTTTGTAGACCACAGCAAGCTGTAATAGGCTGCAAGTACTTTGGAGGACACAGCTTGATCCTGAGATTGATCCTGTCTTGTCAAATTGGAGAAATAGTTTGAAAAAAATAGGATGCAGTTCTGCAAGGACAAGTGTGAGTTCCCACCTTATGCAGAAATAAGCATCTGCATGAGGAAAAATGCCTGCATTAACATCACTCTGCAGAGAAGGGCCTGAGGGTCATAATAGATCAAAGGCAAAGCATGAGTCAGTGGTGTCAGGTTGTCTCCATGTCGAGATATAGGAACCAAATTACAGCCTGAAAGACAAATGGAGTGATTTTAATTCTCAGCATGTGTGAGCCCCCGGCAGGGATGCTCTGCTCAGCTGAGGACACTGAACATCCAGAGGGATGTGGCCCAGTTGGACAGAGTCCAATGGAAAGCAACAAAAATGGTCAGCGGTCTGGAAGACGGACATGACCTGTGAGGAATGAGCGTGAGAGCCGGGACTGCATAATCAAGAGACAGGAGGACTGGGGAAAGGGAGTCATGGGAAGAGCAGTTCAGTTAGGGGTCTGCAGCTAGTGCTGCTGTGGGAAGATGTGGGAAGGTCAACATAGGGAGCACAGGGCAGAAAATCTGCCCCCAGTTTTCCTATCTCCTTCCTTACCAGGCTGCCTCTGTGTCATGTAGAGCCAGGTTGGGTGGCAGCTATAAAGGGCCAAAGTGGACTGCGAGGAGAGTCTGTGTGGGGGGCTCAGTGGCTGTATGGGAACCCCTGTTCAAGGGCTAGACGTAAAGAGTACGTTGGGGAGGTAAGCATTGCTTCAGGGCTTGAGAAAAGATGTGACAGCGGGAGTGCTGTCACCTGGGGTCTATAGGGAATGAGAAGATCGGCAACCTGACATTACAAACAGCCCCTGGCCACTGTGGGGGAGCAGGAGAAGAGCCTGCGACAGTGCAAAATAGTGCTGCAAATAGAAAGGTGATGAACTGGTCTCTGTCTGCCTGAGACAAAGAGTAATGTATGAGCATTGCAGCAGGCTGAGATTGGACACTGGGGTGCACTTTATGCCAGGGAGGCTGGGAAGTCACCATCACTGGAGCATTCTTGGCAAAGTTTGAGCACATGTGCATCAGGGGTGATTGCCGTGCAATGATTGCTTTGGAGCAGGAACGCACTAGAAGATTTCCTGAACATCCTTCCAGCCCCGTTTGCTCTAACTGATTCTTTGTGCAAATCAAGTGGTTCAAAACAAGGACCCCACCCTGATCTTCAGCTGGTGAGCAGAACCCCCACAAGCTGCACCTGAGACTGATGGGGACCCTGGTGGGAAGAGCCTTGTGGGATGCGGTGCAGCTATCATGGACACAGCTCTGCTTGCACACCCTACCTGTTGTCAGTGCTCACCACAGGGACTCAGCAGCAAGAGGGTCTTTGCTGAAGCGTCAGTTGCTGGAGACCTGAGCAAACGGACTGAGGTGGGAGGGAGATGCCGCTGCTCTCCCTCAGCCACGCACGATCATGTCATATTTGTCTGTAAGCTTGTTGGGGACAGCTTTCCCTGGGGCCTTGCCTGGCTGCTGGCCTTGGCCCTGGCACTGCTGGGCTCCCACCAATGTGCCCTTGAGCCAACAATGTGCCCTTGTGGCCAAGAAAGCGAATGGCATCCTGGGGTGCATCAGGAAGAGTGTGACCAGCAGGTCGAGGGAGGTTATCCTCCCCCTCTACTCTGCCCTGGTGAGGCCCCATCTGGAGTACTGTGTCCAGTTCTGGGCTCCCCAGTTCAAGAAGGACAGGCAACTGCTGGAGGGGGTACAGCAGAGGGCTACAAAGATGATTAGGGGCCTGAAGCATCTCTCTTAAGAGGAGAGGCTGAGGGACTTGGGTCTTTTTAGTCTAGAGAAGACTGAGGGGGGATCTGATCAGTGCCTATAAATACTTAAAGGGTGGGTGTCAAGAGGATGGAGCTGGTCTTTTTTCAGTGGTGCCCAGTGACAGGACAAGAGGAAACGGGCACAAACTTGAATATAAGAAGTTCCATCTAAACATGAGGAGGAACTTTCCTTTGAGGGTGGCAGAGCACTGGAATAGGCTGCCTCGGGAGGTGGTGGAGTCTCCTTCTCTGGAGACATTCAAAACCCGCCTGGATATATTCCTGTGCAACCTGCTCTAGGTGGACCTGCTTTGGCAGGGGGGTTGGACTAGGTGATCTCCAGAGGTCCCTTCCAACCCCATGTGATTCTATGAAAGCCTCCGTCCCTGCCGCAAAGAGCGGAGTGTGAAATGGCAAGTGATAGGCATTCACAGGAGCTTCACACTAGCAAATGGGTGAGGGCTGCTGCCAAAAGCATCATTACAATGTGTTTATTTTCTTTGTATTTTCAGGGTAAAATTGGGAAAAAAATGAGAATATGAGCAAAGGCAGTTGGACAGCTGGGATCTAACTGTTTATGCAAACTGTTGATGTAGAATGTAAGTAACCAGGATCACATATACATTACAGCATGTGCTGCATTTATTAGATTAAGAATATGAAAATATTTATTAGATCACATTTTATTATGTTTTACTGTGATCATAAGCCTGTACTGAATTTCCCATCTCCTCTACAACTGGCCAGCAGAATGGAAGTACTAAATAATCTTGAACTTTTATTAATACAAGCTGGACTAAGGTTGCAGATAAGAAAATTTTGGACATCACATTCCTGCTGCCTGGGGAGTCCTTTTCCTGACCAATAACATGAGCCTAGCAAAGGCTAAATATCCCCCAAGCAGTAGGGAAGAAAGCAAACAAGGAAATAAATCCTGCCTAGCACTGACAAGCAAGAAATACCATAGAGCCAATTTCCTAGGGAAACTCGGCACTTCCCTCTAGTTACAGTGTTGCTTGTGGGTCTGGGTGAGTCTGAGTGTACCTGCCTGGTCTGGCCTGGGTTGGGATGAGGAAACACCATTTCAGACTGGCTTCAGCTCCTTTCTAAGGTAGGGACAGAAGATGAAAGGACATTTTGGGGTCCAAGAGGGGAAAGGAAAGAGAGTAGAAACAGTAGTTTACTTGGGCTGAGTTTCTCTGCCATTGCCAGATCTGGGGCAATTATCCAAGTGAAGGAGCAGGACTGACACTACTTGTGCGTCCTGGAAAATGTTCGCTTTTGTGCAATGCTTCGGTGGGACTGGAAAATCTCCCAACTCTGGGTCTCTGGCGGTGCAGCAGCAGTGAAAACCTGACGTGGGAGCAGGGGCAGCAAATCTCCAATGCATCTGCAAGCAGCCAGTGTTGTGGTGGTGGCTGGCTGACTCATCACTGCTGCTCTCCTCCGTAGAGGATGACTTTGATACCTGTGCAGTAAAGATGGGCGCTCTTCAGAGCTGTGTCATCACCTCTACTTTTAGCAGACTTTACCTGGGAGGAAGCAAAGATCTAGTGGAATGAGAAAAGAGTGGAAGACCAGAAAAAATTCACCTCGGTTTTATTCAGGGATTCAATAAAGTTGTGTGCATATTTTGATTTAAATGAACATCTTAAAAAAATTAAATTAAAACTGAAGTTGACACACCACATGGTTTCAATAGCAATCCACAAAGCTGTTTCATGCATATTTCCTTCTCATCCAGGCTGTAAAGCTGAGGTCCTGGACCTCGTCTGGAAAAAAAATGAGGGGGGTGCCTTGCCCTTGTCTTCCCTCTCATCAGCTTGTTGTCCCCAGGCTTCAGCAGAACATTCATTTCTTGCAGCAACACAGAGATCATAACAGCTCCAAGAGGCATGGGAGGGGAGAGCCCAGGCTTGATTTGCATTAATTTATGCACTAAGGCTTCCCTTTGTCTGAGGAGCTTTTCGCTAATAGATCCCTCATTGGCAGGAGCCAGGGTCTAATTACATGACAAAATTGTGCAGATGTGGCCATAGAAGAGACACATGCTGTTAATAGAGTATTTTTCACAGTGGCTTGTCCCAGTTTGGAGAGAGAAATAAACTGTCTCTCTTTTTTTTTTTTTTTTTTTTGGCTTGTATGACTGCATCTCTAAACCTGGCCTTGTTTAGTTTGGAGAAGAGGAGGCTGAGGAGGGACCTCATTGCCCTCTACAACTACCTGAAAGGAGGTTGTAGAGAGGTGGGTGTTGGCCTCTTCTCCCAAGGGAATAATGACAGGACCAGAGGAAATGGTCTGAAGTTGCGGCAGGGGAGGTTTAGATTAGATATTAGGAAGAATTACTTTACTGAGAGGGTGGTCAGGCACTGGAACAGCCTGCCCAGGGAGGTGGTGGAGTCGCCATCCCTGGAGGTATTTAAGAAACATGTAGACATGGCACTTCAGGGCATGCTCTAGTGCCCGAGATTGTTGGATTGTTGGTTTGTGTCTGTTTGTGGGTGGTGTGGTGTGTGGTTGTGGGTGTTTGTTTTGGTTTGGTTTTGGTGTTTGGTGTTCTGGGATTTTTTGGGGTTCTTTTTGTTTTGTTTTGGTTATTTTTTTGTTTTGGTTTTTTTTTTTTTTTTTTGGTTGGACTCGATGATCCCAAAGGTCCCATCCAACCAAAAATATTCTGTGATTCTGTGATTCTGGGATCTCATGTAGGCATATGTTTAAAATAAAGAAGACCTCAGCCTCTCTGGTGAAGCTATTATGGCAAAAGTGTTTGGACCTGTATTTCAAGAAACTCAGGGGCTTTGCCTTTCTATACCTGGCCACGGGTGCGTAAAGGACAAAAGGATCCAAGCACTGAGGAAATTCCCCAAAGCAAGTGTTACTCAAGTGAAGTGTGTAGATACCATTTGTGGTGTTCAAAGCACTTCGAAGACCAAATGCAACCCTATTTTGAGGAGTAGGTAAAGATGAGGGGAACAGAGCATTTGAGAGGCCAACATTTGAGAGGCCAATTTGTATGGGAAGTTAAGAGGGTTCATGCTTCGTGGATACGATTACCCTATTTTTGTGAAAGATGTTCTGGGGAAATGTCCATAAGTTTCCAAGAAATTGACAACACCCATAGGTGCATAAAATTAGTGAAAAGCTGGACATGCAGGGGGAAATATGAGATTTTTTGGCATGCACCCTGGGAAACTGCCACTGTCACCACAGGTGGTGGTACCTGTGGAAAATCATGTTCTGGGACGAAGGAGGGTTTTCAGAGGGAGTTAATGACATGTGAGTAGCTGGCATAGGACACCACAGGGAGTCGAGATTTTTAACTTCAGTGCAAATCCAATGATGTATCCACTAAAGTAAGAGTGGGGATTCCCCCAGTTGCCCCAGGAACCTCCTCATTAGGAACAGGGAGGACAAAAATGAGTTTTTGTGCACCTGCTGCCTGGAAGCGCAGGAGAAAAGGAGACCAAGCCCCTGGGTGAGGGTCCTGGTGAGTGTCTGGGTTTGAGCTCTGGCCTGATGACAGCACAGTCATTGCTCTGTGACACCTGGCTTGAGCAGGTCTTCAGTGACCTGGTGACCTGTCCTGGCTGTCACTGACACAAGGCTGTGGAAAGGTGGGCAGTTTGTATATCAGCTTTTCCCATCAGCAACCCCCTTTTGCTCACCCCACTGTCCTGCAGTCCTGATGGGGAGCCTTGGGGGTGGGCTTCCTACAGTTCTGAAGCAGGGGGCAAAAGCCAGGGTGACCTCAAACAAATAGAGAATTAAAGTACTCGGTGAATGAAATCTTCTGCCAAGAAATGCCTCTGTGGTTGTGAACCACGGAGGTTCACAACCTGCACACAGGCAGCTCCTGGTGGCAAAGCAAGCACAGTTTCACAGCAAGTGGTGTATAGCTGCATTTTTCTCCCTTTGAGGAAATAAGCAGTCATTGTGACAGCACTTTTTCCTGTTAAAATTGTATTTACCTTTTGCCAGGACAGAAGTACATCTCCTAGCTTCAGTAGAGGACATGCAATGGCTAAATTTTCTAGCCTTGCCTGACACTTAAGGCTTGTTCCAGACAGATCTTTTCTTAGTTTCAACCTTTTCTTTCTAATATTGCTTCTAATTATTCATCACTGTTAACAGGTTCACATTTTGCAATTATTTAATCTTCTCTTCAGGCACTGGTTATCTAGACCATAGTGTTTTATCTCTTTTAAACTCTTCCACCAAGCAAGGTGCTGGGGAACTTCCAGCCCGGAGGACCTTGGGACCCTGACCCTAAACCTAACCTCACCTAACCCAAACTCTGCCACGGGGCAGAAAAATGGTGCTGCTCAGATGTACATCAAGAATAAGGGGCTTTACTTGTTCACTTATAGAGTGTATTTCTCTTTCCTAATTTTCTCATGTTTTCTCCGCTTGTTGCATGCACAGTCTGAGTGTTTGTGTGCACACTAAAGCCTGTTAGAGGCCTCATTGAATGCATTACTTTTCTTTTTTTTTCTAAAAAAATTATCTTCTGGGTTTCACCTGAAATAAATTTCAATTTTTAAGAGGAAGTGCAAGATATTTCGACTCAGCATGATGTTAACATTTTCTTCTAGGAAGAATTTTACGCGTTGTCGCTGTGTACAGGCTTGCTAGCAATGCCTGTTGAGATTTCCTACTGTTTGCTTCTCTAAGACTGATTTCATTGGCCTGTAGCTTTTCCAGTCTATAACCACTTGTGCTGAGATTTTTCTATTTGTGGTTGCAGTGCCTGACTCAATGCAAACAAATTCATTTGCCTGTAGCTTTTCCGGTGTATAGCCACTTGTGCTGAAATTTTCTATTTGTGGTTGCAGTGCCTGACTCAATGCAAAAAATTTTCTAGAAAGTTTTCTGGAATGATGATAAGTATATTGCTTGAGGGAGATGGACAAAAAAACTTACATACTAAAAATGGCAACTTACTTCTCTACAGTAGTGATCTCCGCTCAGATGGTGGAGGCCTGTGCCATGAATTTGCAATTTTCAATTCTACTGATGCCATAGTGTTTACTGCTTGAGGGATTTAGCTCCTTTCTAAAATTGGTTAGAAAATTAGACACTCTAAGAAGTAAATTGAAAAGTCAAGAACTAATGTAGCATGAGTGACCAATTATTCATATGATTTAGTATTTTTATGTAATTAGTTTAATACTGAGGACAAGACGGACTCAGCAAAGTGATGCAAGAAAATGTTTTTGAAGGGACGAAGCGTGGCAAGACAGGCACAAAAAGATTGACTCCAAAAGGACCTACTACATGGGAGTTTTATCTGAATACAAAAAAAGAAAGGACCATAGCATAGCAAATAGCCGAGAAAGGGAGATTTTTCACCCAGGCACTCACCTTTTTTCCTTGAAATAAGAAACCAGCCAAGAACCCAAGAGAGTAGCTGAAGGGCCAGGTGTGTTTACTCAGGTAGGGTGACACAATGGCAACTGGGGACACCCAGACCTGCCCTTTGGCTGCACCCCACACAAATCTGAAGGAGTGAAGAGAGCCATTGAGAAAGGGCTTTGACCTGGAGGTAATGCCATAAAAAGAAAAAAGAAGGTGTCTGCTTTTTTCTCTCTTGCTGTTCCAGAGATCCTTCCCCTTACATCTACATGGATGCTCCTGTATGGTGGCAGGGACCACCCTACAGGCACTCTCCTTTTGTCCCTGACTGAACATGAGTGTCTCTCCCATGTCTAGTATGATTATGACTCCCATGTCTAATGTGACCTCCCATGTGATCTCCCATGTCTAGTGTGACCAACCACCAGGTTGGTGCTGGTCTCTTCTCACAGGTAATTAATGACAGAACAAGAGGTAATGGCTTCAAGCTCCAACAAGGTAGGTTTAGACTGAACATTAGGAAAGAATTTTTCACAGAAAGAGTGGTCGGGCATTGGAATAGGCTGCCCAGGGAGGTGGTTGAGTCACCATCCCTGGATGTGTTTAAGAGACATTTAGATGTGGTGTTGGGGGATATGGTATAGGGGAGAACTTTGTAGAGTAGGGTAGATGGTTGGACTCGATGATCCCAAGGGTCTCTTCCAACCTAGACGATTCTATGATTCTATGATTCTATGATTATGTTATGAGGGATGAACACTGGGGGAAGGAATGGAAACGGCAGTGTCAAGGTTTCAAGGACTTGCCAAGAGCCGCATGAGCAAGTGCATATAGGCAGACCTTTTCAGGTTAGAGCAGTGAGATGATAACTAAGCAGAGCCTGGCACAGTCCTGATGAATCTTTTAGGAGAAGAAACTCTTGGGGCTGTCTGAAAACCTGTGTGTGGCAGCAAATGGAAAGAGTTAAGTGGGCTTCCTGTAGGGCTGCTGTAGGAGACATGCCATGTGCAAGACCCTATTCAGATCACCAGTTCTCTGTTAAAGCTTCACTGACAGCTAGAGTGGCAGGCTTCGGTGGGGACTAAACAAACTTAGACTTGCTGGAGCATTTAACCCCTTTTTAATACATGCATATAAAGGTACAAGTATCTATAAAGACGAGATATCACTCACATGCACCTAGCCTCTCTCTGAGAAGTTCTCAGGGCAGGTGATTTTCATTCATACCCACACAGAAATTTTAAGTCTACTCAGAGACCGGCAGTTCCCATCAGCGCGGAACCTACCTCTGCTCTGTGGTGACTCCAGAGAAGAGGGGTTTAGGAAGCTTGTGCCCATTGGCTTCAGCCAGGAGGAGAGTGATACAAACCAGCACTGGTGCAGTGCAGTTTCTAGTCAGTAGGGATGTGGATAAGTGGCTTCTGCTAAAAAAATAAAGATCATCTGAGACTTACAGAAGCAGTAGAAGACTCAGAGGAACTGTGGAAGGGAGGAAGAACAACTGTCCTAACTAGGTTGCTCAAGTTTTCCTTTCCAACGATTTTCAGTTGGTTGTAACTTTGACACATTATAAAGGCCTGTGGTGAAACTTTTTACTTGTCTGTAAAACTTCAGGTCCAGGCATTTTTCAGAGGGAGGCTAGGGAGAAATAGGTCATTTTGCATTGTTGTAAAAAGTCAACATTTCAGCGACATGTAGTGTTGGAACAATACAAAGTCTGACAAAATATCCATCATTCCCTTTCCACATCTCTTTATTATCCCTAATTAGTGTGAACATTAAATGTAACCAAAAAAAATGTATTTTGCACTTATGCAGGTGAGCCTTGGCAGCAATTGCATTAAGTGGACTCGTTATTTCATCTCTACTGGGTATACTTCAGCATGGAGCAGAAGAGGATTATTGCTGCAACCGCAGCTGTGGTGTGATGCTCACCTTCACCTGTCTTCATGCTGGACAGAAGGCAGAGACACAGCCCTTCCCTTTTCCTGAAGTGCTACAAGTGCTATACACAGGCAGCATACTGCCAGAAGTTCCCAAATCAAATAAAGAGGGGTCAGAAACCAGATACGGGAAACGTGGGAAAAATAGGCATAAATGGTTTGAAACTGATGGTAGGAGCTAGGGTGAGGAAAAGCCGTTGCCATGTCTAGGATGCAGGATTCCTTAACATCCAACATCTCTTCCACAGCAATTCTTCTCCCCTCCCAATGGCTGGCTGCAAGTGAACCCCCAGATTAGGAGACATGGAAGCTTCAGCAAGCCATCGGAAGAGAAGCTTCCTCTTACCAGCAAGCACTTTGGTCCCACTGTCCCAGCCAGCACCACTTTCTCCAGGTGGGTTTGCATGAATGCACATGGCTGTGGGAGGAGGTGGGAGAGGGTCCTGTGCCTGCCAGAGCTCTGTGGTCAGGTGGATGCTACCCTCTCCTGGGCTGGCAGCGGTTCCTCTGCCTTCTACCTGTGGCTGGGCTGGCCTCCCCTTCCTTCTGTTCCTGTTAATGGTCAGCATCTAGGTGCAAGGAGAGAGACGTCCATCTCCTCTGTTTGCCTCTTCACTACTCTTTCTATCTCCTCAGGACTTTCCTGCTCCCTGCAGCTCTCAGCATCACCCATAACAGCAGGAACAGGTGGGGTTTGTCACAAATACCCCATTTACTGCTACACTTTTAATAATATTGCGGTCATTGTTCCTCTTTTCCTTTCCTTTCCAAGTCTTCGGGCAAGGGACAAAGCAGAAAATGTTCCAGGAGGGACTGGATCTTGGCACCAGGGTCATGTACAGGGAGACAAGGTCTGGATGTGGTCAGTCTGGGATGACTGGGCAACAGGACAGGGCCTGGGGACTGAAGCCTGAGACCCTGCTGAGTGTGAATGCTGCATAGGGCACCTCTGTCCTGCCTCCCTTGGTGGTTCAACATGGATCACTTCAGTCATTCATAGATGATTTCCTAATCATCGGTTGTTTTCTAAGTTGTTTGCACTGAGACACTGTCTCAACTGCAGAACAGAGTTTTCTACAAGCAGTTGTAGCTCTGCCCTGAATTTATTATATCCTATGTAACACCTGAAACCTTGAAATCTAGTCAAGGAATTCTGGCACTCAGAGTGAATGAGTTCTTTTGTCTTTAGTCCATGCACCTTGGTGCCTGGACTATTATATGGAGAAACGTCACTCCATTTCACAAGAGAAACTAATGTTTGTGGAGCATTTGGGTACCTCAGTGAAGAAAGCTATGGAAACTCCCAAAGCAAATAACTGAACCTTTCCAGATCAGGGTTTTAACGGAATGTAACTAATAAATAGATCATGCCCCAAACAGCTGCCATTGTTTGCAGGTGGTGACCAATTCTTGCTCTTGACATTTATGATGGAGGTGAGGCAAGACGTGAAGGTTTGGATCAATGGGTTTGCAGGTATCGAAGCCAAGCAGGTGGCAGGTTCAAAACTACAGAATAAATACCTATTCGTAACTCAGACAGAACAGCCTTCATGTTCTTACTCCAAACTGCATGCAGGTATACGGTATCTTGGGTTAATCTGTGCCTAATCAGCATTTTCCCTATAGTCATCTGTCCCTGACAGAGACCCCAGAGTAACTCATCAGAAAAGTTGCTGATCATGCATGATTTATCTTCTGGTTAGTCCAGAGCCTCCCACATAGTGTGAGTCCAGATCCCCAAGCAAAGCTGTTGGGCCCAGACCATTGTGGTTCACACCATCTCATGACAAGGGAGAACTGAAGCAGTATCAGGATCAGGGCTGCCTCCCAGGTCAGCTGTCCACTGGTCAGTGGTGAGGGCTGTGGGAATGTGGTTTGAGGGCTGCTAATTGAAGGTCAGCTTTTAAGGCACTGCAAGCTCAAGTACAGCAAAGCCCTTTAGCACTTGCTGAACTTTAAGAATATAAATGAAGTCCAAAAGATTAATGCTGTGCTTAAAGGCTTTACTGGATCAATATACCTTGCAGCACCAGTTCCAGAGGTGGATGACTAACTGTAGATGACAGGGTCTGTTTCACAGTAAATTCTCAGGATCAGCAGGACTGCCTGTGAAGACCTCTTTAGTTTTGCTTGAGTTTTTCCCATGCAAGTGTTCAGGCTGCAGTGGCCAGCAGTAATTCCCAATGTCCATCAAATATTTCTGCCCTGCTCCAGAGTGGAAGGGGATTGTAATTCTACATGTGCACTTTCTGTGAGACCATGGTCTCTCTCCCATGAGTCTTCATCTTAGGCTGATGGCATCAAGACTCCTTGTCAAAACACGTGGTATAGTAGAGACCATTGCACTGCCTGGCTCTGGGTGCAAGCCAGGGTGCAATCTGCTCTGTTTATGAGCATGGATCTCAGAGTGGTGGCTGAATTATTTTCAGCCAACACCTGAATCACCTTAGGAGATGCAAAATTTTGATATAAGTATCCGGTCTTTACATATATTAAACACTGTTAGACATTTTGATGTCAAAGACATGTCCTCTCCTTTCTTTTCATCCTCCCCTTCACCTGTGCTCAGAACCTGCTATTTAAATCCTTTTTAAAAATAAAGGCATACTTTGATCTATTATTTATCAGAATAATCTACAAATACTCAATTTTCTTTTCAGAGATTTGTGCACAGTTTCTTTCTTTCCTTCCCTCCTTCCTTCCTCTCTCTCCTAAGCCTGAGCAGACCTCAATCTGCTCTTTTTGGCTTGGCGTTACTGACCCAGCGTGCAAGCCACCCTGCCACCGCAGGCATGGCCCAAACCCAGCCACAGCACAGGCTGCATTTTTCCACAGGCCAGTTAAAGGGGGAGGAAAGGAACTGGGGAGGATGGTCAAGATCCACCAGTAGGAGCTTGGGGAAGGCAGCATCAGTGACAAGAGCAGTCCCAGCTCTCTGCAGGGGACACTCTGGGACTGAAGTACCCTTGCTGGCATTGCTGTTAGCACCAGACAGCTTTCTGCAGTCGAGTGACGAGAACTGACTTGCCTCCATTATTCTGATTGATCTGCATCCCGATGCAGAATATGATGTAGCTGGTGGCACCTGTCCTCCACTTGTTTTACTGGAGAAGAAAGCCCAGGTGTGCACTAACGTGTACACAGCATATACAGCCAGGGGAGTAGGTCCTTGACATGGATGAGGGGGATGAGGGGGATGAAGGGGATGGATCACTTTTGGACATATTAGATATGCCACAACACTTATGTTCAAGGGACTGAAGAGCCTTGCGGCTGTGGTTAAGGCTAATCCTGAGAAGTTTTCCCCAATGTATTTTCAGGATAAGTTGTTAGAGTTTTCATATGTGAGGTGATCTTTAGTTGAAGATATAGTCATAGATTTACAGTGGGTGTAAATTGACATTTGGTCTCTGGCTGTCAGTAAACCTGCACCACAGGAGGGTCTGTCTCTTTCTTTTTTTTTCTTTTTTCTTTAATTAGCAATTTGGATCAATGGTAAAAAATGTCAAAAGGCTGATCCAACTGTAGGAACATATATTGAGACGTTCCACAGGAGACTTCTGAGTCTGGAATTACTCAATATTTTTATTAATGACTTGCTTGGTAGAATAGAGAGTTTGCTTATTAAATTTATAGATGGCACCAACCTGAAAGATGCTGAAGACACTAGAGGATGGGGATAGAATTCAAAATAAGCATAGGTGCAAAGTATTACACTGTCGTGAGAACAGCCATCTTCAAAGAGAGTTGAGAGAGAGTGACCGGTGAGGCAGCAGTTCTACAGGAGGGACATGCTGGTCCCACCATTCCTATCTAATCAGGCATTTTAACTAAATAAGCGAGTAGAAAGTTTCCACCTTTCCAGTACCATGCTGCAATGGCAAGGTCTCTGTTGAAATGCTGTTGAAAACAGATGTCTAGCAAAAAACGATGAGAGGTCTAGAAAACAACGTATGCAGGATTAAACCTTCAGAAAGAGCCGAGTGTCAGAGCCAAACAAGACAATGCCTTGGTTTCTGTTGTCACCTGATGGTGTCCTGCACCCTGGGTATAAATGGACTGAGTTGTCTGCTATGGCCTTATCTGCAGGTCCCAGCTGTTCTCTTTGCAGCTTCCGTCCACTTCCTTCCAGCACACCTGGGCTGCAGCCAGACAGCACCTCTCTCCATCCCTGGCTGCCCTTGTACAATCCTGCCTAAGCAGACACGCTTACTCTTTTAGCTATTATTCTCCAGTCCTTGTTTGTGAACCTCCTTTCCTGCTGATTCTGACCCCTCACACAGCCTTGAGGAAAAGAAGTGAATGTCTTGGTGCAAAGAGTGTAAGCAACTATGAGACATGGGCAAAACAATTTCTTTGTTACTGGCCATGGTGTCTCCTTTCTTTCTGCTCAACAAGTTTCCTAAGGATGTTTGATTTGCTTCCTGGCCACCCTGTGCAGGTAGAAATCTCAATGAGATCTAGTGACAAATGGACCCTTTATATGTTTTCAGTTCTTGTGTGGGCATGACAAAAAGCAAGTAACACTAAAATTAATTTAGTATGAAGGAAAACAGCAAGGATTCTCTGTAGCAATTCTGAGCATAGCAGATCACAACTTAAGCATGAGACAATGGTGTCATACTGTTGTGAAAGGGAACTGTATGACAGGAATCGTACTGGAAAGCCTGAACAGAAGTGCAAGCTTCCAGCCATGCTGAAAAATCCTTCTTCTCTCCTCCGCATTTTGGTTCAACTTAGCTGGGATATTGGGTACAATTCTGGATGATGAAATACAAGGAACCTGTGGACCTACCAACAGCAGAGAATAAAAAAATATCCCTAAACCAACCCCGCAAAACACCAGATGCAGAAAATGATATAAGCAGTAGGACTGAAAGAATTTGGATTATTTAGTAGGAAAACAAGTCTGAAGAGGAATGTGACCCTCTTCATGTGTGTCAATGGTTGTGGAGGGAAGAAACGAATAAACGGTACTGTTATGAATAAGAAAAACAGTTTTACATTTCCAACGTCTTACATTTCAGGAGATGCTAGAAGAGCTGGTCTAAGAGTGAGGACAGCTGAGCACTAGACTGTCTTGCTTAAGGGATCTGAGGTGTGTTTATCATTGAAAGTTTTTAAGTTCAGGTTGGACAAGCATCCTTCATCCTGTGGCAACACTTAGGGCTGCCTTAGGGCTGCAGTCATGGACAAACTCTCTTGCTGTGTCTTTTCAGGTTCTTTATCTCAGATTCATTTATAGAGAGGATTATTCTGTGGCACTCTGGCAAAAATAAACAGTTTTGGCCTGCTGGCTCCTGGGAAGGAATCAGGAACTGAAAGAAATTGAGAGCTCCCACTGCAGGGCAATTAGGCTTTCACAAGACTGTGTTAAAATGATTAGTCATTGTAAACAAAAATCACAATGAGCAAATAAAGAATAAGGCTATAGAAATAAGACATACATAATTTATAGATGAAGAAAGTTAGTTCTATTGAGAACACAGAAACTATACAGATTGTAATTTCTGTGTTAAAAAACACTAATGGATGCTCATCCTAGTAAGTAAGATAACCAAACTGTCTAAGGTTCCAAGGAAAGTTTTACATGAAAGATGGTGTCATGGGCAGGTGGGAAACTGCCTGAAAACAAGTTCACAACAAGAAGAGCACCACCTCAGAGTGGAGCTCTTCCTTACCCCCCATCACTAATGCAAAACTGTCTCCTCCTACATCTGAGGAACATCTATTCTTAGTCTGTTGTTTGCTGTAAAGCATCTTTCTCTGCTCATGCATCTAGAAAATCCTGGCTCTTGTCTCACTTCTGACATCTCTCACTTGCATTTTCTCTGCTATTCTATTTTGTATTAATCTGAGTCAATTTAACAAATGAGAAAATGAGGACCAGACAACACATAATTTGATTACTCATGTTCTCTTAAACATTTGCCCATATTACTGAAAATTAATTCTAATTCAGCACTACTGTTTTTAGCCTGCTAAAGCCTAAAAAGAGGTTGAGGTTATAAGACTAGTCCAGATGGGGATCATGTTTCCCTTTAGTCAGCAGAGATGAATGGGTATTTTTAGGGAGAGAGGTTCATGTGAAGGTATCTGTTTCTCTCTGTCATCGTCACATTGTCTCTCTCAGTGGCTATAAAGGGAGCCCATGGTGATTATTTCAGATGGAGACATCTGCACTGTAAATGTCTACTTTCAGTCAGAATCCCACCTATTTTTTCTAGATAATGCGACCCTTTGCTTGTTGGTATTTTCACAGAATAGAATAGGTCCTCTGTTGCCCTTGCACGTTTCTTTGGCAATAGGTGTGATTTTGGGGTTTGCTGATGTACCGTTTCCATGAGACACTGGATTCTTTTGCAGGATTCAACCACTTGTAGGGTGTCTAATCTTCATTCCAGCCTGCAGGTGAGGGAGGTTTGACAGAGCCAGGCTGAGTGATTTACGCACGATTTATACCTAATTGTAATGGCTAGTTTGGACATTGGAGCTGCTAGGGGACATGGCTACTAAGAGCTGGCTTGTGGTAACCAGTATCTTGGTAACAGAGTGGGTGGAGCATAAAATGGCCTGGAGCATGCAGAAACACACAGTCATTCAGCCAAAACCAACCCTCTGTACTTAATGACTTCTTTGGTGGATACTGTATACCTTCATTCCTCTCCTGAGATCCTGGGCACATGCTGCCTTCAACCCTTCCTACAGCTCACTTAAAACACATCACTGAGATTATCTTCATGGCCATTTATGCTGTTTTGTTGTTCCTGTCAACATCTCTATTCCAGTTCACAGAATCACACAGAGAAAAGTTGAAGTTGAAGGGACCCCTGGAGGTCATCTTCTCCAACTGCCTGCTCAAGCAGTCACCTAGAGCTGGTTGCCCAGGACCTTGTCCAGATAGCTTTTGAATATCTCCAAGGATGGAGGCTCCACAACCTCTCTGGGAACCTGTGCCAATGCCCAGTCACACTCATAGCAAAAATGCGTTTCCTGATGTTCAGAGGGACCTCCTCTGTGTCAGTTTGTGCCCGTTGCCTCTGTTCCTGTCACTGGGCACCACTGGAAAGAGCTTGGCTCCATCCTCTTTGCAATCTCCCTTCAGCTATTTATATACATCTATGAGGTGCCCCTGAGCCTTCTCTTCTCCAGGCTGAACAGTCTCATCTCTTTCAGCCTTTCCTCATAGGAGAGACATTCCAGTCTCTTAATCATCTTTGTGAAGCCCCTTATTGGACTTTCCTTAATATGTTCATGTCTCTTTCGTACTGAGGAGCCCGAATTGGTCACAGGACTCCAGGTGTGGCTTCACCAGTGCTGAGTAAAGGGGAAGGATCATCTCCCTTGACCTGCTGGCAATGCTTTGCCTGATGCAGCCCGGGGTACTATTTGCCTTCTTTGCTGCAAGGGCACATTACTGGCTGATGTTCAATCTGGTGTCCACCAGGACCCCCAGGTCCTTTTCTTCCAAGCTGCTTCCCAAGCTGGACACCAGCTTGCACTGATGCCTGGGGTTGCTCTTCCCCATGTGCAGGACTTTGCACTGCTCCTTGATGAACTTCATGAAGTTCCTATCAGCCCATTTCTCGAGCCTGTTGAGGTCTCTCTGAATGGCAGCACACCCCCCCTGCCATATCAGCCACTGCTCTCAGTTTTGTGTCATCAGCAAACCTGCTGAGGGTACAATGCCCCATCATCCAGATCATTAATGAAGATATTGAACAGGACTGGACCCAGTATTGACCCCTGGGGTACACTGCTAGTTACTGGTCTCCAGCCAGGCTTCATGCCTCTGATCACCACTCTCTAGGCCTGGCCGTTTGGCCAGTTTTTGATCCACCTGGGTTTCCTGTAGGTTTTATTCACTTGCAGAGAAAATAAATTTACCAAAAGTTGCTTTCACCCCCCCAGCCCAGAGGACCAGCTGGCAGCTGAACTATGAGCAGATGTGGACCTTGGACCTCAATCTAAGATGGAAATTCCCTCATATTGGCACACAGAGCAGATTTCACATCACAAGAAACTTTTTTTAACTTGTCAGACTGTAATGGAGAAGTTCTTGCTTGTGTCTGATCAGCTGATTCATGTGTGTTATGGACACTGGTGTACAATGCTTGTCCTGCGTTTCTGTCTCTTGGCAAACCATCATACTAGATTCCTCCCTGCTCCTGGGAAGTTCTGGTGTGAGCTAGATCCTGCGAACAAGTAAGCAAGACTGTCCAAGGTGGAGGGTAATATGAACAGCTGAAAGTTTCAATGCAGTGTTCATTTCTACTTCTGTCTTGTTGATAAAAGAAACTTCAATTTTTTTTCAAAATTAGTCTATTTAATCTTTTGCAGGGAATTCTACAAAACACATAGTAGAGGAGGTGATAGGAACTGATTCCTATGATTTCCTCTGCCTGTCACAGAAATAATATTCATTACTAGGTTTTAAAAATGCCTAATCCTTACAATTTAAAGGAAGTAAAAACCAGAAATGACCCTAGTGTGTGACCTTCAGAACATAAAGAGTACCACACTGAGATACATCAGGATCTCCATGGGCTTGCAGAGTTCCTGACAGACCTTCAGGAGCAGGGTGGAGGTATGTGGACTGTGAATGGAAAGCAGAGACTGAAATGGGCATGAAAAAATTGAAGCAGGTGTGGTCTTGAATGACTTTACAGGCTATTGCTGTGCTTTTCAAAAGCTATAGGTTGAGGCTGGGCAGCCTAGGAAGTCTCTCAAATGATCATTGTCCTTTGGGCAGGAACAGATGTACATGAACAGGAGAAACTGAGAATATGAGAAAGACAACACACAACAGTGATGAATAAAGTTTGTGTTCCTGGGGTATTTTCAAGTGTAAAAATTGGAAATTAGTTCGTTTTCATGAGCTACTAATGTATCATTTTTTCAACAACAGCATAAAATGAAGTAAATTGTGTATGGTATATGTTTTTATATAGTATAGATAAAAAATTATTTTGCTTGTTCCATATAGATTTAAAATATTTCATTGCATCAAAATATTAATTTTATAAAATTATTAATCCAGTTAATATTATATTCATCTATTTATTTTTAAATATTTAGAACTATTTATAAAAGCTGAAGAATAGTGGCATAATTTTTATGCTCTTCTGCTTGCAAAAATAATTGTACTCAGCTGGATGAATAATGAAAGCATGAAATACCCTGCATCATCATCATTTTAGTGCAGTCATGTTTTGTTAATCAAATTCATCAGTTTGACATTTTTCCTTAAAACTATGTTCTGGCATTATTTCAAGGATATTAAAATACAGGAGAGGGAGTGAGAAAGTAGGGTACATGTGTCAGTAAGAGGTCCAGATCTCACCAATGTAGAGGGTTTTTTTTACTTTTATATTTGAGGTTAACTGATTTTAGAAAACTTTTCTAGGCATCTGAACAAAATCAGCACCATTACATGGTAACAGAAATCAATGGCATTTGTACATAATAAGTGCTACCTAAGGTGTGTACTCTGAAATCAAGTCCAAGGCAGCTCACCTCTGGCACCCCAGGTTACCAGGTACTTTCTTTGGTTATGAATGGGGACAATGATACTTCCAGAGTGACAGGGCTTGTCCTGGGCTTGAGTTTCCTTAGAGGCTTCTGAAGTGTGCATTGGAGTAATTTCTCATAGCCAGATCCCTGAAGGTGGCTTCACCACTCTCCTGTCTCACCCTGCTCCCCATCACACTGTGGGCTCCCTGTGCCTTCGGATCCTCCTTCTGGGGCTGGGAAAAGATGGGAATCTCCTGATGAGAGCAGAATCTGAGGGTAGGTGAGTCCTGTCAGGCTGTGGGTCTGCATCACTGCTGCCAGAGGTGAAGCAGCCAAGGGAGACGTTTTGGGGCCAGCAAAGGAGAAATAGATGTGGGGATGCTGCTGCTTCTTTTGTGCTGTTAACATCAGCTCCCAACCATTCTTTTCTGACTCCTTCTGCTTCTTTCCATTCATGTGCAGCCAGGAGCAGGTCTGGGTGTCCCCAGCTGCCACCGTGTGACCCTATCTGAGCAAACACACCTGGCTCGCCAGCTGTGATTACACGGTCCTTGTGGGGGAAGCACCTTTCCTCTGAGCTTTGACACCCCTCTTGGAGAAGCAAGATGAAAGCCCTAGTTTAAAAAGGAAAACAGGCTGTACCTCCATCATATGGTGTGCTGTTTGGGTGTCTTCCACCGAAAGGCTTGTCCAGCTTCCCATCATTTCCGTTGCAGATATTGTCACCTGCACAAAACACTGACAAGCAGAAGAGGAGTACAGAGCCAAGAGTGGGAAAGACAACATTGCCTCTTAATGGGACAGGAACAGAGGGAGCAGAGCAGAGATAAAAAGAGAAACCTGGAAGAGTGAGACTCTTTGTCTTCTGATAAGTCAAGGTTTGGCAGCCCATCTTGCTATAAAATCCTGAGCCTTGAGATACTTCCCTCATATGTATTCTCCTCTTTGCCTCTTGAACAGAGAAACAGCTTCTACCAGATCCTCCAAACCTGACTAAGAGCCCTGAGAAGCATTGGTTATCTGTATGTTAAAAGAGCCTCAACTCCAGTGCTTCAAATTCACCTCCTCCTGCACCCTGGCATCCTCAAAGACTGTGCGCTCAAGTTCAGTATCACTTTTCTGGACAACCTGCATTCCATCTCCCCTCCCAATGGCATTTATTTTGCTGTCTTTCTGAAAATCACCATGGGCATTCCAATGTGCCTGTCTTCAGTTAAGCTTGTTGCAAAGCACAGTGTTTTATATTGAAATAAAAATCACAGTGAAAAGAATTACCTTGAAACTATAAATACCCTGCACATATGTCAAGCTGACCAGGAATACTATTCAATACAATGTGCTGGGAGATACAAGGCTTGAGTTTACTTCTGCTTTGTTCAAGACCAGGTCCCCTGTGTTTCTTCATATAATGTGACCTGTCTTGCCAGACATCTAGCAATAACTACAATTTTTATGACAGTTTCCATCAAAAGGCAAACATCTCCATGGCCAAATATAGGAATAGACAGAAGCAGGAATTGATACCAAGCCTCTGCCAAGTTGCTTCACAGGCACCATGAGCACTGCAAGGAGCACGTAGGTCTCGCTATAGCCCTTCGGTGATGGTGGATACCCCCGTAGCCACAGCATCTGCTGCATGTTGGCTGTGGAGCTCTCTGTACTTCAAGGAAGCTCCTCATGGGCACTGCGAGCAGGTCAGCAAGTGTTGTGTCACTGCCTGGGGTGGAAACTATTGTTTCTGTGGTGTTTGTCAATGGACTGGTGGGAAAAGGCAGGCTGCCTTGGCAGGGTATAAATTCCCCTGTCCACATACCAGCTCTTCTTCAGCAGATGAAGAGTGCAAGAGACGAAGCTCCTCATGCCAGCTACCCTCATCCTGCTTCTCTCCCTCTGCACCCTGGGCACTGAGGCACGTAAATACACCTCTGTCCTCACTGCGCCCAATGGAGGCCACTGGGGCAAGTGGGGGAATAGCCAATTTTGCTGCTATGGCTATGCCAATGGATTTGCACTGAAGGTAAAATTCTCCTTATTTCCCACTGTCTCCTGTCCCTGCACCCTGGTATACAGCTGTTTACCTTCCAGGAGGGTCTTCTCCAGAGTCTAAGGACTTTCTACAGAGCTTTTCATCTTCCTGAGTATGGTACCCTGTATATAGAACTATGAGTCTTTTGGAAAATTTAGTCTAGAAAATGCCACTATAGTTACAACAGTAAAGAAAAATATGATTTTTTTTTTTTTTTAAGGACAAGACGTCTCCATTAGATACAGCAAAACTAGGACTACTGCCAGAATTGTTTTGCTCTTAAACTGGATAAAGGTGTGCTGGCAGATACATGGTCTCCATGTGGCTAATTTTGCTGGGAGAAGCCATGTAAGTGCCGAAATCTGCTGCTGGAGTCAGGGAGAGAGGCAGACTCCTCCAGCATCTCTCCTGGGTCTCAGAGTCTTTGCCTCGCACACTAGATCAGAAATAGTTAGGAAACACAAAGAAGAACACGCTACAAGGGTTATGTAGGTACATTATAGTTTCCCAATGTGACAGACATCTTTTCCCGTGTGCTTCCCAAGGCATTTTCTCTTTCTCATTACAGAAAGGAACGGGGACTTTATATGACTGGCACTTAAAGGACTTTCCCTGCATCTTCTCCCCATTGCCTTCACCTCTCTCTCTGTGTATCTTCTACTGCAGGTGGAGCCCTCCCAGTTTGGAAGAGATGACACCGCTCTGAATGGCATACGCCTGCATTGTCAAGATGACTCAGTCATCGAGTCCTTGGTGGGGGAGTAAGTAACGCTGGTTTTTCCCTTGCTTGTCATGCACCAGCTCACAAAATATCCATAGCTGTCACCATTTGCAGGGTTCTCTTCTCTGACTTGTTTTGTCTGCGTAGTGCTGGGGTATAAAGTAAATTAAAACAGGTGGTTGGGTTTTATGTTCATTCATTTTTAGGGTAATTAAACACAGTTACTTCACGTTACCACCTTCTGTTTGCTCTTGAAGTTGCTGCAGAGCACTGTGAACAACCCAAGCAATGTCGCATGGCTAGAGTCCCTCTTGGAAATATGCAATCCATGGGGCAGATGCAAGGAAACAGGGTTTTAACCGTACATTTATAAACTGTTTGGGTGAAGCCCTGGCCCTGCCGAAGTGAACAGCACTGCACCTCTGGGTGGGACAGTGTCTGGTCTCCCTGCTGCCAGGTGTGTGCTTGTCAGACGGGTCGAGGTTTCATCATAAAACATGTGTCAAGGCTGTCCTTGGACTTTCTACCAGAATCATAACTATCCAATCTCGGACTCCCTGATGTTGTTCTGATGAGATATTAATAAAGAGAAAAGAGCACTCTTGGAAGAGAAGGGAAAAAAAAAGGAGAAAGTAAGGGGCTGCAGTCTGCAGCAGGACATTGTGATAGTCGCTACTGTGAGTAAGGAAGCATTAAGCTTGAGGGCAGCATGGTAAGGAGAAGGAGAACTTTGCCATGGTTTGCAGAGCCCAGATATTCTTCTGTCTGTTTTTTTGTCAGGTGGGGTACCTGGACCAGCTTTCAGGTTTGTCCGGGAGGCTACCTGATCTCCTTCTCACTGAGAACAGAGAAGTCCCAAGGAGGAGGTGATGACACAGCAGCCAACAACATCCAGTTCAGATGCTCCGATGCAACTGTGCTAGTAGGTGATGGACTATCATGGGGTAGATTTGGCCCATGGAGCAAAAGGTGCAACATATGTGGTCTCCAGACCAAGGTAGAGCCCCCACAGGGGCTTCAGGATGACACAGCACTCAACAATGTGAAGTTCTTCTGCTGTAGATAAGCACTTGCTCCTTTTTCATCACTGCCTACAGATCACATGTCCCACAGCAAATGAAGCACCAGTAAAGCTTGGTTCTAGCTTTCTACTGGGTCTTGCCTGTGATGTTTTGACTGCTTGCATCTTGCCATACCAGCCAACACCTTAGACAATGATGTCTTTTACCGCTACCACTATGTTACATAGCTTCTCATAGTTACTGGAGCGGATTATGTTCACAAGAATTGTCACAACATGCAACTACCGGTATATCACTGCGAAAATGCCCAATCTCTGACAATTGTTCAGAGCTGAGGAACAGATTTCTCAACTTTTTTTTTGTTTTGTTTTGGTTTGGTTTGGTTTTTTTGGTTTTTTTTGAGAGCGAAACGATCTAAACGAGGGGAAATGGAAATTTGGGTGGGCTCATGAGAAGCATGAAAGGTTTGGTATCATTTCTCATTCAACTTAAATGGCCTCAAAACTTTTAGTCATTTTTTACAAGAAACCTGTTAGCTCATACCTGAGCTCTGGCCTTAGGGAACATGGTTAGGAAGCATGCTTACACTGAGCATCCGCCTAAGTGTGGCTATGTGGCACGCTGGGTGAGCTCCTCAAACCTCCTTTGTTGCTGCTTTGTGGTGTGCTCCACTGCCTCACCCAGCTGTTAATGCAAAACTCATTTTCGTGGGACTTGTTTTTTCATTTGTTGCTTCTGGGCTTCATGTTCTAAATGGAATGGGGAGAATCCAAACTAAAAATAAACTCTGTGTCATTCATCCGTTTTTTATGCTCCAATTTACCGGATAAGCTTGAATTTATTACCTTGTCCTGATGTGATAGATGTAAAGGATGTGCTCTGGATCTGGGGAAAAATCATGCCTGGAGATCATTATTGTACCCTAATGTCTGAACCACCGGGCCCCTCTGGCAAGAGTTTGAGAAGACTTATTGTTTCTTTGAGCACCTTTTAGGCAGTGCAGTTGTTGCTCTTCCCTCAAAGCAATGCATTATGCATCTTTGTGTACTTGAAACAAGGTAGGGGCACGGTGTTGTCATTCTCTAGGGGTTGGGCTGTGGGATTGTCGTGTCCAGGACCACAGCCATGTGGAGGAGCACAGAGCTGATGGATGGAGGCTCCTTCTGTCAGTTCACATCCTCTGCTTAGTACGTACAAAACAGCCATCAACACTCTGGCTCTTCACCCATGTGAAATTTTCTTCCCGTAACTTACCTCAAAAAATACTCAAATAATAACTGTATTTTCTTTTAAGAGGAATGGAATACGGCAGGAAAAGAATAGAGTAAATATGGTGTGTACTTTGGTTAAAAGGGTTTTGATAAAAAAAATCGGGGATTTGCTTTTGAGTAGATCACTGGTCTGTCTAACTGTGTACTGTCTCTGGTGGCAGTGCTCAGTACCTAATGCTTGCTGCAATAAAAAGTTTCTCTGAGTCAGGAAAGTGATGACTATGAATTTTATTGGCAAAGTCAACAGCAGTCATTGGATGTCTGGTGCTTGGTAATGTTCTCCAATGCTGTCATTTGGAGCACATCTCAATGTCTCATGGTACTGGGGTCATTTTGCCTCCCCGTCCCCGTTTTTTTACACCACAGAATTTTCCGAGTGGTGGGTGATGAGCAGAGAAGCCAACCGTACGGAACCCAGGATTGATTGCGTCTACTGCAACCAGACGGAGAATGAAACATTTCTCTTGGCTCTGTCTGTACTGTACAGGGTATTGCTTTCTGTCTTCTGCTTCCTGAGGCACAGCTGGAGTGCACTGATGCACCTCCAATGACATCATTCAAAGTTACTTCAAGTGAAGCACTTACCAAAGCCTCAGTGGTGCAAGAAGAAATTTTAGAAAGATTCCTGGGTTTGAATGATTTTATTTTTAAAAAATTAATATAAAACTTTCAAGCTATACCTTCTGCTGCAAATTTGCATAGCTCTCATATACTTAATCTCAGGATCTGATTTATTTCTTAACCTTTTAAGCTGGCTTTTTATAATTTGGTATATTTTAGGTGATTCTTTAACTACTTTCAGTCCTCTTCTTGACTGCAGACATTCTAAGTATGCAACTGTTTTTTAAAAGAAACATTTATTTTGCAAAACCAGCCCAGTCAGCACTTAAAATACAAGGGATTATTAGCTTCAAGGAAGCATTTTGTAACTTCCATCTCCATTTGGGAGTTTCTGAAAAAATCCTTATTTGTCATATATTCAGCTCTCTATAAACATTCAAATCCCTCAGCTCTAGTACTTAGTAGCAAAAAAAACCCCTGAAGTAGCAACCTTTTCCTAACAAGCTGAACAAAACTAAATTAAGACTAAATTCTGATGCTATCACAGTTAATTGGGGTTAACTGTGACCACACAGAAAATTAGCTTCCAAAATGACCGTGTTTTCAAACCCCACACATGGATGTATCTTTATTTGCGTCTAGTTGCTTGACTTCCATTTTCTTATGAGATAGGGTTCGTTTCAGTTTGTAAACTGACAACCCAGTATAATTAGTGACGTGATATTTGAGGACATAAAAATAAAAATAGCTGCACTGATCTTAACAAAACAGGCTTCGTTCAGTCAAAGTGAACAGGAATCATGGTGACATTACCTGCATCATCTTCCAAAGCTTGGGGAATCCCTTTGCTCAGGCAAGACTTCACAGTAGTCTTAGAGGGCCAACTACTGGTCACCTTGCACCAGAGCAAGTAGGACCAACAAAATCATCAAGTATTTCTTATTGCAATATTGTCTGATCATTGTCACTAACAATTTTTTTTCTTAATGTGAGTAAGTTGTGTGTCTTGGAGAGATATGCTGTGTGAATCTAAGTTGTGTGTGCAGCCAGTTACATGTGGGGAAAAAGGTCTGGTAGTTTCTCTGTTCTCCAGGCAGGGATGGTTTCTAAGAGAGTTAGTTCTTGGAATGGCCGTTATTGCTGAGCTGAAGTGCCTAAAATCAGGAATTACTCTTCTTTTGAGTGACTTGTTCAAGAAGTAGTGCTTGTTTTCTTATGTGTATGTATATGTATATGTAGATAATTGAAACACTTGAACTTGGTATCGCACATTTCTTCTCCAGAGGGTAGGCCAAGCTGGAGGGCTCTGAACATCTGCTTCTTCTCAGCAAATGAATGTTTCTGTTAGATTTTGAGGTTGCACTGAGGGAAGAACTATTCACATCATCAGTAAAATTGACCTTCTACACTTTCCTGTTGTTCTGGGTGTAACACAGCTTCACATTGGTGTGTGAATAGACACTCCAAATGAGAGCTGTTCCAAGAAATATTTGGAAACAGAATACCGCCTCCTCTTCATGTACTTTCTCATGTATTTGTCAGCAACTTCAGAATCAAATGGGGATGTTTTTTTCATCTGAATACTGATAGAATACATCCAGCCAGGCCTCTTCTGATGTACAGAAAAGATGGGGTGGGACTGCAGCTGAGAATCTCAAGCTGATCAGGTCTCAGTCATGTACTGTACTCAAGGTGGAGGAATAAAACTCAACTGAAACAAAGTTACAAAAGCACCACCAAATCATGCTGGAACTGATGTGGCTGAAACTGTACGTAGCTGGAAACTGTGAGCAGCCACAGCTACATGACTTCAAAAAGACATTTTGTGGCGCTGGCACATCTAGGAGTAAAGAACATGTTGCCAGAACAGCCAGCCAGTTTCTATGGGATGACCATGGAACCAGGGGCAAGACCAAGGACCAAGCAAGAATTTTCCCTGCATCTACTGATAATGTGGCAATTTTGGGGCTTGAGTGTGATTAGGCTTGGGGAAGGTAAAGAGGAGTTTTCCACCCATCCACATACATGTGGCACAGCTTTTGGGGAGGCTGGCAGAACCAGCAGGTCTGGAGCTTTCCAGAAGTGATTTTTAAAAGCCATTTCTATTGAATAAGACTGAATCAGGTGCAGAACAAACCTGCTGGTAGTGATACTTGAGTGAACCAAGCTTTGAGACTGCTTCTAGAAAGTTGTCCTTGTGAAATCAGCCTTTATGGCTGCATTGTTCCCACTGCATGAGAAAAATAAATATTCTGTCCATCACAGGTATTCTGAAACTTAAGTTATTAGGTTTTTGTGAGATGCAGAGAAAACAGCTGAAGGTGCTTTAGCTTCATACGATTGGTAATGCTATACACGATGGAGATGTGCACCATGCAGCTCATGCTCAATCTGCCATAGTTACCTTTGTTAGCCCTTAAAGCCAACCCTAATTAACTAGCATGATTACCAGTGAGGAAACAACTGAAAACATCTGTTTTAGAATTTTCTGAGTATAATTATTTGGAAAAGTTGCTACAGCATGTAAGCAGCAATGAATATTAACTCATGGGTCCTGAAGAGAAAAACTGTAGAGCCTTGTAGAGATGATTCATGAAGGACTTAATTCTGGCTTCCATCCTCCCTTGCATCACTGAGCCTATGGGTATGCCCTTGCCGCACAAGACTGTCTATCTACGGTATTGTGGTCAAATGCTAACTTTTTGTTTGAGAAGTTGTTGCCTGGTTTGTACCTGCCTGCTTTGTCTCCAGCTCTGCAGAAACGGAGCCTACCCAAAGCAGTCCAGGCACTAGCAAGTGATGTTAGAAACTGTTCTTCTGGCAGGAAGGGAGCGTAGAGGGTATCTCCCTGGCTCAGCGAAAGCTGGGGAGACTGAATGAGCCAAGAGATCCCAAGGAAAGGGCTGTCTGGCAGTTCAGAAACACAACAGCAAAGTGGCAACACCAGATGTATAGAAACCATATTTCTCTTGAGCAGAAAATACGGAACCTTTCTTAGAGACTTTCTCTTTTAGTGCATGTTTCCTGTGCTTTCTGTATCCTACTGAAGCAAAACCTGGTAGACCTCAATCACCTCACAGCACCTTACAATACAGAGGATACTCTGTATAGCTTGCTGAGGTTTGATGGCTACTGCAACAACTCAACTAGTTTGATGACATTTGGCTGCACTAACAACTGGGCCTCTCCAGCAAAAGAGCAACAACGATTTCTTTTTGATCACGCAAAACCTGTTCAATGGCAGCGATGGAGCAGTGGTACTTTAGTGCATTCCTTCATGAACATGAACTGTCACAACAGACACCGATGGCCTCTTTGGTGGCTGTGTGGCACAGAAAACAAGGGAAGGTGCTGCAAGAACACTTGCGTGAATTTATTGACTCAGTCTGTGGAAAATAACCTTTTCAGAGGGAACACGACAGTACGAGAAGTTAAGTTACTGTGCGAGTCCTTTCAGGATCAGGCCCTGAACAGGTCTGTGATACCCCTTTGTGTTTCTGCTGATCTCTTTCTCGGGGAGAGCATTCTGCAGCTGTTTTGTGAATGACTTAGAAGTGCATTGACAGAAATGTTAGTGACTATCCTTGTTAAAATCCTGGAAGGGCCACTCATACCCTAAGGGACAATGTCTCTCCATGCCGTCAAAAAATATTTTAACCTATTGCACTTTCTCAAGTAGTGGGAGTAGGTTAAAAAATTAATCCCCCCGTCTGACGTTGTGTCTGAAATGTATTTTAATCCTTGCTCCTCCCTCCAGCAATTTTTTTCATGTCGGTGAACTTTTTATGGTGAGATAATGAGAAGTAATTTGAAAAACAACTTTCCTTCTCGGCTTTCGCAAATCCAATGTTGTGATTATCAAAGAAGACCAGCTCTATTATTTCTAAGTTATTGCTATAGCATCCACAATATGATTGGAATTGCTGTCAATGGGAAAACATGAAATATATTCTAAAAGTTGATTTGAACATCTTTTCTGAGGAAAAAAGACAAAAATAAATTCTGATTCCCGCCAACTATGGTGTTTGTGCTTCACTGCAACAGCAACTTCTGTGTGCTTACTGGGAAGAGCAGTGTCAAGGGGACAAAGCTCTTCCTAATGTCAAAGGAGACGTTCACCTCAGGAGAAGTATTAACTTAGTGAAGAAAATACCACTTCTATTTCTAGGTGTTTGCAAACAAACAGCTGGGAACAAACACTTCAGTGTTTTATGAAACAACATAACTGTATTTGTCCTCTGGGTCATACTGGAGTTAGTGAAGTTACACACGTGTAAAATAGGGGATAAGTGAGAAAGACATAAACTTAGGAATTCATTACTGTATGATCTACCTGACAAAAAATTTCCTTTAAAGTCCAGCCAAATGACCGCAACTTTCCATGTGAGATTATAACACCTATGCTCTGGTGCTAAGTAGTCATCCAGCAGTTCCTCCTGAGTCTCACTCCTATTAAGAGGTGTAAGAAATCCTCTGGTGTCCTCCCAGGCTTGAAAACCCGGTTGGAAGTTTATCAATGACTTATCTCAGAGGTGGCTCACCTTGAATGAGATACAGTGTCAGTGTCTTGCTTGTTAAACAACCTTTTATATAAGTGTTATGGTTTCCATAGAAACATAACTAAATCTTTCCTCCAGCATAATCCCGAAGGCTTTCACAGACCTGGAAAATGTGCGGTGAATAGTTAAATCATTTTTTTCTGCTGACAAAAAGAACGCCACAGTTGTCACCCAGTCAAGTTTCTCATGTGGGGCAAAATAGATTTAAATCCCACATTGCAGAATTGCTTGCAGCATTCAGACATTTTCTGGAATCCCATTTCCCTGCAAGCTCAGGTTTATAAACCTTACAGAACTGTGTAAGCTATAGACCGGCAAGATCTGTGCCAGGGGAGGTGTAGACTGGATATAATGAAAAATGTCCTCGCTGAAAAGGTTGTCAAGCATTGGAACGGACTGCCCAGGGAAGTGGTTGAATCGCCATCTCTGGAGACATTTAAAAGTCATGTAGATGTGGCGCTGAGGGGCACGGTTTAGTGGTAACTGGGCCATGCTGGGTTAACAGTTGGACTTGAGGATCTTAAAGATCTCTTCCAACCAAAATGATTCTATGATTTATCTTCCCAAAGCATGCTGGTGAGTGCAAAATACATGAGAACAGAAACAGGAATTAAGCTGATGAACTCTTTCCCAGGTCTATGTTGTGCATTTTCTAGTGTTCTTCATGTCTAGTTTTAAATGTTCTCCTTAATTGTTGGGCCTCTCACCAAGTAACAAGGATTTGCCAGTTAGAAAGATTTCCTCTGACAGTCAGTCTAGTGCCCTCTTGGGTGTTTTCACCTCAATTCTCTTAAGCGGTTTAGGACCCAGTTTGCTTTTCTAGGTCACAACTTGAAGATATTTCTTGATACTGTTCTATAACAGAGATGGGGCTTATGTGTACTAATTGTTTAGTAGCTTGTGGGCATTTTAATGCTATCAACTAAAAGAGAGCCAGGCAATAAGCTTGATCACTGGGTCTGGACTGTTAGCTCCTCCTCAGGTGAGTTTTCCCAGCTGTCCTGGTTTGACACCAGGGATTTATTTTTTTTTTCGAACTTTTTTTTTTTTAAGTGTTATAGACATGGATAATATAAAAGAGTTTTTGGACTCTTTGTGGTCTGCATATTTTGTTCTTTCAGTACTGAGGTGTGCTGATTTCATGCCAGCTGAATAGCCAACAGAAAGAAACCCAAGAATGTTCAAGGTCTTCACTATCTTTGTGCTCCCCTGTGATACCAAGGTATTGGGAGACGTCATTTATATACTGTTTCTCACCTCTTTATGTACCCAGCTAGGTTTTTTTGTCTCCTGCTGTACGTCACTACAAAGTTAAAGAAAGTTCCTGTATAATTTTTCCTGACATTGCTAATACGCAGAAGACAGATTCAGGATGGGTAACTGAAAACAGGAAACATTTCACACCTTATTTTTGCTCATCATCAGAGCACAAAACCACTAGCAAACTCATCTAAACAGATTTGAATTAATGTTTAGGGTAAGATTGGCTGCATTACTGTTGCTGGATTAACAAGAATTTCTGCATTTTGAAGCTGTTTTAGCAAGTCCATTTGACTGAACTTTGAGATCCTGATCCATGTGTCATTAAGCCTTCCTGCTCTCCTTATACTTCTGAGTGTTTTTTTATGGAATCCCTGCATATTCAGTAACCAATCTATCATGTGAAGGCTTCAAATGCAGAGTTCATACCCAACAGAGTTTTCACAGATGGTCTGCAAGTATGTAAGGCCAAGAAATGTTGAGCTTGATGTTGTCCGCAGCAAGAAGCATGTAGCAACCTCCCTTGCCCAGGCAAATCCCATTCTATGGGTAAAACCTGGGTTAAAAATAGGGCAAGTCCATAGCATAAAATACTGAAAAAAACCCAAATCTAACTACTGTGTTCAAGAATAAAGTATTTTAGAAAACAGATCAGGCTGTGCAGTGGGACAACTGGTCTGTCTCCCAGTTTCCCGCAGTGGTCAAAATATCTTGTTGGTGGTGACTCCTGTGGTGTAATGTTACACCAAAGGGATCCCTGGGAATATTGTCTTTCTGGACTTGTGCACTCAGACTAGGGAATGTGCTCACAGGAGGCTGAATCGTCCCTTCACTCACCCTTTCAGAGGTTCATGGGAGGCTGCTGGAGGAAGAAGTCCCCATCCCATGAGACAGGATTAAGGGGAACAGAAGTGAGATGTTTGTGCACTGTTTTAAAAGTCCATTCATACTCAGTTGGGTTCTGTTTCTCGTAGGAGAAATATTCACGTACTCCTGTCAGGGGAAGAAATTCTGGCAACATTGAGGCACCTTCTGCCAGCTCTAACCGAGTCTACTACAAATTGAGGATTCTTTCTTTGGTGAAGCCAGCTACAATTCTCCTGATCTCCCAAGTGTAGTGACCCCTTCCAGCCATCTCCACTACACTAAGAACTACTTGGTCATTGCCTCTGTTGAGTGTTTCTTTGGCATAGACAGATCTGTGGCCTCATTCAGAGCCAATGGTGACATTAGTAGGTAGGAGGACGCAGTGGTGGCTGAAAAGGAAAAGGCTGAGGCTGCAGGAGCAGAAAGGGGTGAGAATGTGGTGCAGGAGCAGGGCCTCATCCTGCAAGGGCAGGACCAAGGTCTGAGCAGGGTATGGTGATCAAGAAGGGAAATACAAAATGGAGAGGAGCTGAGAAAGAAGGGGTTGTGTTTATGAAGAAGCTGCATTCATGTAAGTGCATTTTCAGGCCACCTCTCTTGCAGAAGGAATGGCTGCTGTGGTGGTGGAGGGGCAGTGAAGTGCTGTTTGGTGCAGCTGGCTCCTGAGACTGCTGGCACAGGCATAAGGAGCTTGAAAATCTGTCTAGTTTCTCTTTGGATAGGTATTTGGGACAAATCACTATCTCTGAGCATAGAGTCCCTCTCTATTCTCATGGACCACGTTCCTGATTCACAGATCATTTCTATGCTGTAAGTTGTCATCCCTATTGCGAAGGGAAACATCCTTCAACTTCTGGTCAAATACTTTGATTTCTGATATCTCAAGAAAGTTGCTTCTGCCACAGACCTTCTTCTGCCACATTGACTTCAGGCTCTTCTCCTGGTGGTCAAATTGCAGTTGGTGTCTCCTGGCTCAGTCTCCTGTTCAGTCACCAGACTAGTTTGCTGGAGGAGTAACCTGTTTTTCTCTGCCACCTTGCATGGGTCAGTGTATCATTGCTAGTCTGGAGGCTTGAGGTATTTTCAGCTTTGAGCAGGAGCACTACTTTGGGTGGGTGCTTAGGCCTGCAAGTAGTCAATGATAAGAAGATATGGGCTTCCTTTTATTTAAAAACAGGGTTTTTTTAAAAAATTCATTGCAGTGAGAAGAGCATTTATCTGAGACAGGATTAGGCTGTGGCTGTACTGTTCTGGATGTCCATAAGCAGAATAGCTACAGGGCTGCTCCCTGTTACTGCCATTTCCCTATAACAGTGCCCAGGGAACACCAACTATTTGCCATGTTGGTATGCTGGATACAGTAAGCGTGATCAGTTGTGTGTTGGGTACAATAAATGCCAGGGGAGGTGGTTGCTGTTTCACAGAGGCTGGAGTGCAGGTGGGTACCAGAGGTCCATTAACGGGTGGGTGGGCCAGGGAAAGAGGATCTGGGGGCTTTAAGGAATGAGGGATTTGGACTGCAATTAGAAGTGTGAGGGTGGCACTTACCTAAATAAAACCTGCTCATCTCATGGCTTGTCTATTAATAACGAGGCTGGACAGTGGATTTCAAATGCCATGAAAATCTTAGAGGCCCCATAACCTTTATCATAATGACTGAACTCTATCTGCAGTAAAAATGTCTTATGTTCCTGCAAAAGTTTGTTCTTCTGCTTATTTCTAGTTATAGAAAAAAACCCAAACCCTCGTATTTTACTTCAACTTCTTGTTTTACTTGTATTGAGACTCTGAATAACTGTTTGCTTCTGATACTATATGTGTATTATTTTCTATGTATATTGTTACCTTGCAGGTCTATGCAGCCTGTGATTATTGTTCCTTTTATTGCCAGTATAAATTTAACTCCTTCAGTCTCGATATGATTTATTATCCACTATATAAAGCCATAAGAGCTATACGACTTGACTTCTCTTGACTTAGAGTTTTAAAAATAGTTACAATATTTTAAACAGTACTTAAAGCATCTCTAAAGCACTCCTTAGTTCAGTGTATGCAAAAATTTTGTGATACCTATCAATAGCCAATGCTTATCAATGTCAATTTAGAGGAGCTGGAAGTATGATCCTGTGAATCCAGAAATTTTTCACAATCTTAATGGACTGGCTCATAAAAGATGAGCCTGGAAATATTAAATTTGTGCTGGAATGACGGAGGGGGTCCTTTCAAGTGGCCAGCCCTGTGGTTCTTAGAAAATAGAAGGACCAGGCTGACGTGAGGGTGGCTTATCAAGGATCTGTATTTAACCTTGCCTGTTGTTTTGCTCTGTTCACGAATGTGAGCAGAGTGAGCTGAAACTCTACAAAATCCAGACAAAACTATTATGATTCATCTAATTAGCACTGTATATAGTTCTTTTTTTGTTTTCCTGAGGTTTTAAATATACGCTGCTGCTGCAATTCAATTAGACAACTAAACATAGGCTTAATATAGGTGCATGAATTGTCCTGTTGCTGTCAACACAAAATTAAACATGAGCAGGTGCTTTATTAGAATGGGGCTAAATTTTCTTGCTAAAATTATTTATTATGAATGACAGGTATCTGAACTGTCATGCCTTCAGGTGGAATATACCTAGGTAAATACGGGCACCTGTATTGTATAGTCCATGTGCTCATGTCTTCTGCTCCTATTACAGGAAGAATATATGAAATTTAGTAATAACCTAACCCTGTTCTTCCCCTGTTTAAAGGGGGGGAATGCATCTCTTCCGGCTTGGTGTTACGTGATATATTCCAGTCTGAGTGAGAGAGATCTCTCTGGGAGCTGATTTGAGGCTGTTGACTGTGGATGACCAACCAGTGTTAATGGGAACTGATGTCTTGGTCACAGATCTCCAGGCACTGGGTGCTTACTGTGCATGCCATCCCTGCCACAAAACAGATGGTCTAGTCCACGGCGAGGAGCCAGGTGGGGATCAGAGCTCGACACAAATCTCCCAGACTCTGCATACAGCTCTGCATCGTGTGGGAGCACAGAGCAGTTGTCAGCTCTCATTACATCCCCATGAATGAACTCACCACAGTCCCAGCCAGGCTGGTGGAGACCCGAGGAGCAGCAGCCACTCTGAGGTCCTTCTGCTTCCATGGGGGAAAATCCTTCCCCAGTTTGCTGGGGACACACACCCTTTCTTTGGGGCAGAGCAGAGGCACAGGGAGGAGGGCTGCCATCCTGGCATGGGAAGAGGAAGAGAAGGGCGAGCAGTTCTTGTTAGAGCTCTCCTCATCCAGGGGGTAATGCTGGCCCCATCAGGAGGACCAAGCTGCAGCTTTGAGGAGCTGCAGAAGTTATCAGGGGCATTAGGTGGGCTTCAGAGGGGACATGAACACTGTCTTGAAGCTAAACAAGATAGAGAAGCAGCTGTGAGATGAGCTGTTTTTTCATGTCTCCATGCTTACCTCCAAGCATACGAGTTACTTCTTTAAACTTTGTTTTTCTAATAAATTAATTTAAATTGTAGTTGAAGAAACCTTAATGTTATAAAGTCCCAGGCAGGCTGGTAGTTGATACTAGTTTGGTTTAGCAAGGCCAAGATTTCCCAGGAGCTGGTTGGTATCTCCACAGGGGTGATCTACACATCTCTGTAGTGGTCATGTTCCAGCCAAGCTGCTGAGCCACCATGTGAAGGGGCTGATGGAGGACCTGAGTCCATGGCATCAGGTAGGACGAACAGGAGTCTGCCCCTCAGAGCAAGACCCCAAGCCCCGTGTTTCATGGAAGGATGGATGGCAAAAGGCAATCCTTGGGCAGGTGTGGGATGGGAACTTCCATGGTGGGGATGTTTGTGAATTATTGTAATAGGAGGAAGGCTCCTTCACCACCTGCAGAGGTGGAGGATCTCAACAAGTGAGCCAAGAAGATTGTGTTGAGGGAGTCGCCTGGGCTGGTTGAGGCTGATCTATACGCTGGAGCCAGGAAGGTGTTGATGGCAGTGGTGGGAGACTCCCTCCTGTGGGTGACAGGGGCACCCTTGGCCTGCCAGGATAGGTGTCTCAGAAGATTTGCTGCTTGACCAGAATTGTGATATGGGATGTACTAAAGAGACTGACAAGACTTATCCAGTCATCAGACTGCTACCCCTTGCTTTCTCATCCACAAGGACACTAGTGATTCTTCTGGGAAGACCTTCAGTATATCAAGGGTAGTTACCGGGCCTTTGTGACAAGGGCCCAAGGCCATGGGGGCCCAGGAGGGATTCTCTACTGGTGGATGAGAGAGAGTCTCAGGTCAAAGTGCTTGTATCCTGTGGGTCAAGTTTCGGTTGTGTAGCCTGTGTCCAAGACAGGACTTAAGCTCTGATTACTTTCTTTGGGGAATGAGGACAGCAGGGTAGGGGGAAAGACAGGATCCATCTAACAAAGTGTGGCACGAACTGTGCCAGGAGGCTTGCTAACCTAGTAAGTAGGGATTTATACTGGGACTGCCAGGGGATGGTGAACAAAGCCCAAAGAGAGGTGGAGGAATCCATATACTTACCTCAGTTTATTCACCCAGCACTACCTGTTAACTTTGTGCACAGGCAGATGTGTGGGATAACACAGGGTGCACGGCTGCAAGAGCAGCACAAGCAAGTACAACTCTTCCCAGAGCCACCTGCTAGCAGTGGTACAAACTGCTGTGTTCCCAGTCAGCTCCTCTGACTCAGTCAGGGTCAGCTGTGTTATATTCCCTGCCACAATTATACTGGTAAGTGAATAGGTAAGAATAGTAGGTATTCTACTGTATACTATTCCCTGAAATGCATAAAATACTTTTTCTTTCAGTCTTGTTTCTTATAAACTGCAATGTCATGCAGAAAGCTTGGAGATTTTTGCCTTTGCAGTATCTGGGCGAGTATGCAGGTATCTCACAGCCCTCATGCTCCACACTGTGACTAACGGCTGGGCTGTTGCCTGTGTTGGCACTGAGCAATCATCTTGATGACTCAGGGCTCTGAGGGAGAGAGTAAAGAGGCTACAGAGTGAATGTGAGCATATGGGTGGTAGATCTCAAACTCCAGTGATGGGTAAACAATTCCTTTTCTGCAAGTCCTTAAAAGGACTGGGAATACACTAAGCAGCACTTTTTTTGTAGATCGCCTGGAGGTGATTCTCAGAGTCTACAGGAGAAAAATGCTGTAGCAAAGCTCTGCTGAATTTGACACAGCACTTGGTGCCCTCACAGTGATTGACAGAAAGAGCTTGAGGAGTCTGCTTAATAAACGTCCAGAGAAAGTATCCAAGCTATAAAGCTTCCCCAAACCAAGCTGTGATCCAAAACTGGCTCTTGCCTCAGAGGGAATCAGCACAGAGGCACTCAGTGCTGAATCAAAAGTTGGTCATAAAAGCAATGCTCATTTCAAGCCATAACAACTTGGTAAATAGTCATCTAGGCTGCTGGTACATAGCTCTGGACATCTCTTTCCCAAGATGTTGGACTTCAATATTTGCCTTTGTCCTTTAATGTAAACAGAGATTGGACTTCTTTGTGGTTGTCATTGCTACAAAGAAGGAAAGCATACATCCTCGGCACCCTGGAAGTACTTGATGTGTTATGTGTCCAGAGGTTTCAAGGAAACTGGAAAGTGCCACAGATGGTGAGGGGTCTGTTTTGGTCTCAGTAGCAGCGACAGTGATATTCCTTTCCAAGGTGGATCAAGAATAGCCCTTGTTGCTCCGCTCTTTTCACATCTGAAGGTCCTGACCAGTACTGCTCACCAGATTTTGATTGTCCCTGCAATCCTCTGACTGGGAGAGCTTGACATTGCCTCATCTCCAGATGAGTTGAAGTGTCATCCAGCTCTGGCTGTTTGGATCAGCTGAAGGATAAGATCCGACTTGCAGCTTACGCTGCTTAATAAGACGTAGCTCTAAAACTTGGGAGAGAGTCAGTGGCGTTTGCATCTTGGTCTGCATGCCTCTGGTCTTTAGTAAGGATTTAACTGATGCTTATGGAGTTTCTGGATACTTTTTCCTTTCTCTCAGGAGGTGGCATGTCTTTGCAGTGATGCTGGAGAAACACTTTCTTTCTGCTGACATTTCTGTTCCTTGTTTAATTTGGGTATTTATCCCATAGGACAATGGCTACTCTTATTTAATGCTCTCTTGCAGAAATTGGGGGAAGGTTTCATAAGGCCATGTCTCTGACACATGCTCCTCATCCGACATGTCACAAAGCCATCAGAGACCCTGGCTGTGGCCTGCATTTACCTGTGTTCAGAGAGGATACTGGCAGGCAGTGCAGTCTCACCAAGCTGGTGCGTCCCTCTAGGCACAGCAGAGAGCCTGGCTCTCTGGATCACTGCCGGTTTGCTGCTGCTCCTGCAGCATCACTGCCAGTGTTGGTGTCAAGGACACAGCTTCCAGGGCTAATGGATATAGGACACTTGCCATGTTTCTGTATGAAATACACTCTAAAATTAAATTACGTCATTGTATTACTGTTCTTTATTCATGTCGTGAAGTTTAGTCTCTCAAAGGACAATTATAATACAGGCTGCATGTTATAAATACCCATGTGAAAAGAACTCAGGCTCTCCTTGGGCTGAGCAAACAGGGAGATTAAGCTATAATTGCATGTTCACTCCTGTTGTGCTTGCAGGATTCAGCTTTTATGCCATAATTTCTTCCACTAATTTGCTGGATACCATCAAACAAAATCATGTCACTTCACCTCACTGCCTGTCCATATTTTTCCCATATGTATTCTAAGCTATTTGAGATCAGGATGGTTTCTCACAGCGGGAACATACATAATGATGCCTTTGAGATACCTACAGCTCATGGAGATGAAGCCAGGTTAGCTTCAAATTAAGTAAGTCCAGTGCTATCAGGAGCAGAGTCACACCAGGAGAAAGCACATCAGAAGTGACAAACCACTTCAGAAGCCCATGCTACCTCAGACGTGCTTCCCCTCAAGCCAACCTCCAAAGCTAGGCAAACACTTGGCTCTCCAGCCCATGCCAAGCCACTGCAGCAAGGATATTGACTGCTGAATTATTTTAACATGTCAATAGCTAGTTGGGCTAAAGCAGACTCAAGCTCAGCTAGAGAGCTGCAAGGTTCATTTCACCTAACCATAGCTACATACAAGTTTGGTGTTCAGTCAAAACCAGATGTCTAGTTTTCTCTCTGCTTCAAGTCTCCATGTGATGATTTAGTCCCACCACTTTAGACATTGTCTCCGGTGCCTACACACGGAGCCCAGAGTAGTTACCTGGCTTTGAAGCGTATAGAGAGCTGAGCAGAATGAAATCCTATGTGGATATTTGTCCCATGGTGTTGTTTTGGCTTCCAAGTGCTGCTCCAATTCTAGCACAAAGCAGTAGCTCTGGTATATGTATGCCAGCTCACTGCCCATGCCAAAGTACTGCTTTCTCTGCGTGACATATTTGTCAAATTCTGATCTAATGTCAGGACTTCTAATTGTCAGTGACATTTTGAATAATCACATAAATTAACTACTCTGAACATGATCTCAGTAGGTATGAAGCTGCCATTGTGCAGTGCAGGTTGACTCATCACACACACGGGACAATGTTTTTCTATGAGTATTTCACCCTTGTGCACTTATTTGCCCTGCCACTGAGACTGGGACAATTTTAATTATTATTTTGCAACTGCATTTTATTTTGATGCAAAGAGAATTTTATACTGCAAGCCAGATACTTGAATGTGTCTGCTTCTGTTTGCCTGTTTTCCTTCAATGGTTATTCCTTCAAGGAAAACAGAGGCAGGTAATATGTTAATATTTATTATGTCAAGAATGAGAGTGATTGCAGTGTTGACAGCTCACCTGCAGCTGCGTTAGATATGGCAAACGCTTTTTCTTTCTTCCTGCTATGCAGATGGTGGCTGGATTTTCTCCAGTGTTTCCGCTGTGGTTAATTAATAAATGACTTAGTTTTTAAGAAGCTTAACTCTTGATCCATTGAGCATAAAGAAAAGGAATAAGATCCTTTCTATCCTTTGCCAAGACATCAATGGGAATTTTCTCTAAAGAAATATGTTGGAAAGCTGCCATGGGTTACAGAATCACAGAATATTTTTGGTTGGATGGGACCTTTGAGATCATCGAGTCCAACCAACAAAAAACAAACAAACAAAAAACAAAAAAAAAAAAAAACAACCCCCAAAACCCCCACAAATCCCAGAACACCAAACACCCACAACCACACCCCACCCCACCCACAAACAGACACAAACCAACAATCTCAGCCACTAGAGCATGCCCTGAAGTGCCATGTCTACACGTTTCTTAAATACCTCCAGGGATGGCGACTCCACCACCTCCCTGGGCAGGCTGTTCAAGTGCCTGACCACTCTCTCAGTAAAGTAATTATTCCTAATATCTAATCTAAACCTCCCCTGCCACAACTTCAGACCATTTCCTCTGGTCCTGTCATTATTCCCCTGGGAGAAGAGGCCAACACCCACCTCTCTACAACCTCCTTTCAGGTAGTTGTAGAGGGCAGTGAGGTCCCCCTTCAGCCTCCTCTTTGAGGAGTTGCGAGTTGCGAGGTTGCGAGGTGATGTAATACCTAACTGTCAGCATGGACCTTGCAGTACATCAGTTTCTGCTTTGACTTGTTACACAGTCAAGGGTTAATGGACTCAGGCCCTTGATAAGGTTCAGATGCGTACCTTTTGCCAACAAAAATGCAATGAAGGAAGTGTGTGGGTGCTCCAGGCACATTCATGTGTCAGTTCGCAGGGCCTCTGTCTATCACAGTCTTGGAAGACAGCACCTAAGGGTTGTTTTTGCCAAGAACAATTTCTGCATCCATGCAGGCGAACATGGGGTGAACAGGGAAGGGAGTCTCTCTTGGCAGAGGGTTAGTGTCACTAAGCTAATTGGCTTAAATTTGTCAATGGCAGTTTTCAGCCTTTTGGCACTGATGGTCAAAAATCCCTATTGCCTGGTCAATTTTAATGGCAAAACTTTGAATTATTGTCCAGACCTGATTCCCTTTGTTCTTCACCCCTGCTCCCTTTCTTGCCCATCCAGTAGCATGACTGGCACTAAGCTAATTAGTTGCTGGCATTGAATTCTCAGGACTGACCTTTAAAACTGATACTTAGTGTAATGAATGGGAACGAGCGAGATGGGTCGGTCATACCCTTCAGAGTTAGATGATTTTGACAGGCAACCTGGGAATCAGGTAGCACTTGCTATGTTTTTATAACCATGACAGAAACTTTTCTCTCTCTTTGACAGGAATTCATGATTTTGCTAAATCTGAATGTCATGTATAACACATAAATAGATTATATTGGTCAGGTAACAACCTGCAGTCTGCATGCATGTCCATCCTCTTCCTATTGCCTTACCAAGATGGATGGATATTCACAGAAAACACAGACTCCTTTGTATCCGTGTGTGAATTCTGGTTTGGATAATGGGAGTTACAATAGTGAAATTCTTGAGCTGTTGCATGATTGGGACATGTTTTCTTGAGACTCTAACTGCTGAGATCGGGGTGACACGTGCCACAGTTACAGTGCAGCAACCCTTCACTTTTGCTAGAGCAGACCAGTTGCAGTGAAATCCAAATGTTTTGTTCTTTCACCTTACAAGTAATTCAGGAGCTTTATAATTATTAACTATAGCTTATTTCTCATTCAGACTAAGAACTGGAATATTATATTCCTTAATAACTGCATTATATTCCCCTTTATTTGTAGACTCTCAGTAGTGGTTTGATGACTAAGTTTATCTTTGTAGATTCTGCTCCAGAAGGATCCCAACTAAATTCAAGATTAGTTGTCTGGGAGATCAAATAATGCAATCCAAAATGCAATGTAGTGCAGACTAGTTGTATACTGCCCAGTATATACTGCCCAACCTTTTTCTACAGAAGTCCTGGTTTCAGAAGTCTCTGGATACTTCCTACTCTTACGCTTGCTTTTTCCAATGGGAACAAGAAGCTTTAATTTTATCTCAAGTCTCATCTGTTTGTTTATTTAGTGTCTTGTCTCTAAGAAAGATGATGAGGTTTTTTTCCTAGTACTGTATTTTAGTGTGTTTCTGATTTTTATAGACACCTTCAGCATCGTTATCATCTTTTTTTTTTAAAAGTTCACATGAAGATTTTCAGTGCTGAGTACCATTGGAACCAATAAGAGTGGCAGCTCTGAAAAAATAACTCTTTAATGCATTGACTGGACTAAACAGTTAAGTAGTGTTACTTCTTACTTATTAATGTCCAGAAACACAAATAAGATACATGTCACATTGTCTGGAAAAGGCACAGGGAGTTCCTGTCTGGAAGAACTTATTGTCAACAGATAAAACAAAAATGCATCACAGTGATTTGTCTAAAGTGAATTACGGATTAGTGGGAGCATTGGGATAAAGATAAAGATCCTTTGAGCTCCATGGTCCTCTCCTTCCACTCTGCCTATCTTTTCTGCAGGTAAATGTAGAATTACTCAGTCTGGGATATTTCCTCCTTTTTTATTGTTCTCTGTAAACCTTTCTAGATCATTCAAATATGTTGCTGGGAAGGAGAAGGAAACTCCTGAAAATCAGCCTAACCCACAGGAGTGTTGACTGTGCCAGGCTGTTTCCTCTGCCCACACACCCCAGCATTTTGACGAGAGGAGGATTGGATCCCCGATGCCAACAGCTGTCTCATTGCGCACTGATTCATTTGTCAGCAGTGACTCTGACTGCTGGAGCACATTTGTGACCTATGAGCTGCCTTGTCAATGCATAAACGCTGGCTGTTTAAATTGACAGGAGATAAGCAGCAAGTATCTAACTTTCCAGCCCAGAGCAAGATTCCTCTTTATTGTACCTCTAGCTGGGGCTCGAGGATCCTGAAAGAGGGTGTACAAACATGGTGTGCAAACAGAGCATTCTTCAAACTCCCTAACCTATCTTGAAATGGTTTGCTTTGTTTTATCTGATAACATGAAGCACCCAACAGACACTGACAATTTTCATGGCACGAAAACCCTGCAAGCAGTGATCCTGCCAGGTTCACCAGTTAAACAATACTTAGGGAGGTATTGCAACATTTTCTCCTGAATATTGGCCATAAAAAAGCTTTATACCACTTGTAGCTGCAGGGTCATTTCACGGGTCTGTATTTACAGGATTGGGAAATTCTGTCCCTACTAAAAGCAAGGCTTAGTACAACCTAGCAACTCTCCTCAGAAAATTTGCTCCATAACATCCTATTTCTTTTTGGATTTTCCTTGTTTATTTTATGAGATGAAAACAAACAACAGTTTTTACTTCTATTTGTGTATCTGCATGTCCTTTACATGGTATCTGAGCAATGGACAAGTCTGTGCTGTGTCATCCCCACCCTGCTGAGAAGCTCCAGTGCTACCAAGGTACAAACACAAGAAGAAGACATAATTAAGAGGAACATATGCAGGATGGAGCTGTGTGCCTAGGGTGAAACATGAAACTAAATAGGGCATCAACTGATGAAACCATCAGTCCAATTCAGCAGCTGCTTCTGATCGGTGGTGACATGCTGCAGATCGCTATCACTGTCTGGCTACCAATACAGAGCTCCTTTGCAGGAGGATGCTGGTGTGAAATAACCCTGTAAGATAGGACTTAGGAGGAAAAAGGTTGAAGGAATGCAAATTGTATGGAAATGGCTGATTTGGACGTGATGGGGCCTGATAGGCACTGAGCAAGGATTTTATAGACTATGCTCAGCTCTGCAAAAGGGACTGTCACTTACCTCTCATTCGTACCCAGAGTGCTGTACTCTGTGCTGCCCTTCCTGCCTCAAATGAAGATCCAGCTTCCCTTCTGCTCATTCCAGGTGAAAACACTAGCAAGTGAGGTCTGCCTTAACACTTGGTATCTCCTGTCAGCTTCCACTGAGCACAAAACCAAGAGAGGGGTAACAAGTAAGACTGAGCCAATGATTTTATCTTTGCATGCACGGCATTGGGAAACCACACTGAGGACCTGGGAATGGTTCAGGGGAGGGATTCAGGTGACTAAAAGCAGATGTATGCAACTGAGCCAGGCTATCCTGCTTTCCTTTTGGTCACTGGAGGTGCTTCTGGGGAGTGACACATTGGGTCCTAACATGCACTTTATAAAGGATGTAGAAAGGCTGCTGAAGACACAGAAAATACCACAAAAAAGGATGTAATGTATAGAGGAAATGCTGAAATTTGTGAGCTTCAAAGGGTTTAGTTTGTCTAGACTGTTGGAAATAAAACCGAAACATCATTTGATTGTGATCGTGAAAACCTTGACAAGAAGAAAATATCAGTTAGCAAATGGCTTGTTAAGCTCAGGGCAGAAAAAGGTATAATGAGGTCCAGTGGTTGGATGCTGAAGATAGAAAATATGAGTGAGGAAAAATAATGCACTAATATTAACTTGTCAAGAGTAGCTATTAGAGCAGGCAGTCGGGGAAGGAGCCGGGTCTCCACCTCCTGAGGACTCCCAGCAAGAGGTGCACACTTCTCTGGAGGACAGCCTTTGACTCCAGTCAAACAGAGACTGTTAGGCTTGGGGAGGAACACAAAAATATCGTGTAGTAGCTGTGAGACCTGTGGCGAGGTGAGGGAACCTGCTGCTTCCTACAGGGCTTAAACTCTCTGGATCAATAAGCGAAAGGATTAGGAGCTCATTTCGTCTTGTAGCAGTCATCGATTGTTTTTTTGAAACTCCCCAATTTAGACACACACATCAAGGAGAGGGACATGCAAAAAGGCTGATTAGGTACACTGCCTGTTGTCGCTGCACTGAGGACTCCTATGAGAGTTATAGAAATGCAAAATCTAGTTATTAAATTAAACCAGCCCCACTGAGGTGTTGATAGACAGACTAGCGCAGTTTTTAAAAAAGAAGGCTTGCTGTTGCAGATGCCATTTTCCAGTAAAAATAACCATTATGCGCCAAGTATGCCTTTTCCAGACACTCATTTAACAAATACCTGCTCACATAAAGACATGGTTTGAGTGGGAGATGCAGAAAGTAGGGCAGCCTAATCAGAGGAAGGCTGAAATCAAGGTCACTGTACCATATTCCAGGTTAAGATATAAAGTACCTATTCTCCAGGACACGAGTGCAACCCAGCAGGCAGGACTGCTGTTTTAGCATGCAGCTGATGCAGATGATGCTGGCGTGCCACAAAGATTCCCACCCGATTTACAGTGCCTCTCCTATGCCTGCCTGCTGTCCCCAACCTTGTGACTCCCTGTGCTAAGCTCTGTGCCAGGCAAAGGCAGGGGCCTTTTTGTTTTATTTTCTCATTCCCAGCTTCACCCCAGCATTAATGAACTTGCACCCTAATCAAATACACTAGTTTCAGCTTTAAGCCAGTGTTTCCTCTGCAACACCAAATCCAGGTAAGGACTTCAATAAACTGTACAGAGACAAATCCATGTATTCAGACATTCATTTGATCTTTGCCTTAGTTTTCCCATCAACAAGACGTATGTAACAATTTAAGTATAACAAATAAATATCAAAATTTGTAGGGCCATAAAGAACAAACCCTTTTGAAATGGTCTGACATTCTCTGGAGAAAAGATAAGTTTTCTGTTTATTTTGTAAAGAAAATCAGCCAAGGATGCTGGGTGACCCAAGCTTCAAGTTTGGAAAATAAACTGCCACTGTTATGCTGAACTGGTCTATTAGTATGGATGCCAAAAGGCACTCTGCTCATCAGTTACACAGAGAAAGAATGATTTCACATGCTAGTGCCCTCTCTCCACCAGTATCCTACAAATGGAGTCATAACAGCATCTTGCAGTCTTGCTTGGATGCTTGCAATTGTTTAAGAATCACAGCAGTAATCCACATTAAATCCTCACCCTTGTCACCTGAGAAGAGTGACGGTTTTAAAAAAAGACCCCAAACCACCCATGAGCACAGCAGCCCCTGGAAGATGTAGTATCTTGGTGCTGAGTAACATTATTTCCAAATGGGTTCATGTCAATTTGAAAGAACATTTTAAGAAGACAGAACCGTTCCTCAGTAATTACAGCTACGCCAGCTTAATTTACGAACTCCTGTAAATCTGTAGACACATGGTAATAGTGATATTTCATCATGGCTCTGATGTCAGATTTCTTCTGCTTTGGTACACTTGGTGCCTTTCATTGCTGAGCACTCTTTCTTTTTCAATGATGTACAAAGGAAAACAATTCTCTGAGACTTGATTGTCTGGAAATGCACCATTGTTAGGTCCCGATCCATGATGCAGGTTTCATTCCACTGGGGGAGGGAAATGGTTGTATCAAAAGCTTTGTGTTTTCCAACAGCTTTGTATTTTAGGAAATGATGAAGAAATGTATTTCAGGAAAAGTGAAGGGATAGGAAGGGAAGCCACTTTAAATGACAGCTTCTCGGGAACTTAGACTGCACATGAAACGACAAGGCTCGGTTATACAAAAACATAGACTGCCTGTCCCCACCTTCCAGAAGGAAGTTAGTAACTGCTGGATACCCTTGAGAATCTGGGCCTGAAAGTCTGATTTGATAAACAAAAAAATGAAAACTCGGACTTGCTTTTGCATCACAGTTTGCCCATAGGGGAACCACCAGATGCGCTTTTGAGAGTAACAGAGGGCAGGAAGATCTCTCGGTACTAAGTGACAGTCATAAGTCAACCACATCTGTTTTTAATGCTGTAGTTATTCAACACATTTTTCAAATTATTCATCAATTCCCCCCAAAGAGATCAAATTAAAATATCTAAAAAACTCAAGCCCTAAATATGTTTGTTTAAAAAAACCAACTACCATCACGACAGAGTTCCTCTCCGTCCTGCAAGCAACAATCCTTTCAGCAAGAGGAGTAATTAGGCAAAGTAGACATGGCCTTGCTGCCCGAGGGGAAAATACTAGCTTGCTGAGAGCACCCATTCAGCTCTTCTGGGGCTGTGGGTGATGCTGGGGCTCAAACTGGTAAGCCTGATGTTCAGGTGAGTTTGTTTCTCCAGGATGCACAGGGAGCCCCAGGACCAGGAGGGAGACAGGAGCAGAGGCGGGTGGTTGGAAATGCAACATGGCCCTGGGGTTCCTGCTGCTCGCTGGGACCCACTCCAGGCAAACCCGAGGAGCCTGGTCACAGCTGTATGTCACATGGCTCCTGCACCCATTGCCAGCTGCAGGAGTCAGAGGTCTCTATCTGCACCCTTGGGCTGGAGTAGGGGGCAGTGAGACCTTGCTGAGAATAACAGGAACAATGAAGAAAAAAATCATGTACTTTAGGAATTAACTACACAGTCTGAAGTATTTTGAATACAATTAAATTCCACTTGGAGTTTTCCCTGACATCAACCAAGCTGGCTATTAAATATTTTTTTTATATGAACCTTAGGAATATTTGATGCAATAAACCATTAAATCAAAATATTATAATGTATTTCCCCCCATGCCCAGTATAAACACCTTATAAATCATCCTGCACCCACCGCAAGCTATTTCTACCTTAGTGTTTTTGCCCAGTCCCCTAAACTATTGCAATCCATCTACTACTTAAATTTTCTGTAATGGATTGTAAGAAGTCCTCTGTGCAACACGCCGAGTGAGTGATCAGAAGAATTGGATTTTTTTCCTGCCTTTTCAACGTTTTCATGCATTATCTTTAGTGACTCATGTGCTTCAGTTTTTCCAGGTGTGCTTCAGGGGAAAATGAAAATAACCCACCTCCAGCATATGCTCAGCCTCTAAGGAGAAACTGCAAGTTTTTGTTACTATTCTAAATAAGATTTTCTGCTGTGGAAGATCCACTTAGAGCCATTCCTGTTCCCTGTATCCTCTGGGCAGGAAGTCTCTTCTCAGACTATTACTGGCTTGCTGTTTTTTTCCTATGGAAGACCAATAAACAAACAAACAAACAAAGGACCATCATCGGCAATGTTGTTCATATTGCAAGTTCAGTTGCCAGAGGAAATATATAGGTTTTCATATGAAAATGACTCTATAAATCTATAAATAAATATAGAGATTTTCATCCCTTTCAACATAGCCATTTGCAGATCTGCACTAAACAATGAATTTCAATGACAGTGCTGTAAAAGTGTCAGTCAGCAGCTCTGTTGCTTCTGGGTCTGATGGTAATAGAGTGGCTAAGAAATCTGGACACGTTCATTTTGCCAAGGGATTGTGTGCTGCTGGAGGTAATGCACATCAGATGAGATGTCACACTCTCAGAAGAAGTGCAGAGGCGTTAAGACAAGCCAAATTCTGGGCTGTTTATATTCTCCTTTACCAATCAGGATGTCAGGATGGGGACTGAATTTATAAATACTGGAGTGGGGTTTGTTGCATGACAGAAGCTCTTGGAGAAAAGAAATCGGTTAGCCTTTTTGCCTTATTATGTCCCAAAGAAAACTGATTATCTGTGTTCACAGTTTAAATTAAATAAATGTGTTTGGATGTGGAACTATAGAGAGATTTCAGAAAAAAAAATGGTGCTTCAAACATCACATGCTGAGGGCTGCTCTGTCTGAGAGAGGGTTGTAAGGAGGGAAGCAGAAAAAAACAGCTGGTTGTGTTTTGTGCTGCACAGGTTTCCGAATGGTTTGGAACAGCCCTGTGAAACTTTGCAAGTGTTTTAGAAACAACTGTATCCAATTAGCACTAGTTCTTGGCTCACATTTCAAAGTCGCTTTCGGGTCAGTAGTAACTTCCCCAGAGAAAGAGTGAGGGGAAAATAAATCTCTGCTGGGGAACTGGTGAGAGGCAGAGACATTGCTGTGATTTCATTGCGGCTGTGGAGGCACTAGTGGAACAGGGAGGGAGGACTGTTCTGGGTTTAGCTGTGGAGACCATGTGTAGCAGCAAGAAGATACAGTCTGACATGCATCTTCTTAGCTTTTTGCCTTTCAATCTTTCTTGCTATCATGATTCGACTAATCCTTTAAATGTATTTTGCATTCATTTCTCAAATAACCAGCAGACATATGGTGATAATAAGAACTAGAGAGGGTTTGTTTTTTTAATGAACAAGAGCAGCTGGTAAGCAAAACATAAAATTAAAAATGGAGGAAAAAAAATAAGCCCAGGGGGATAGATACAGTTATTAATCACAGCAGAATTCCTCAGCTCTCTCCTCTGATGAGAAGAATCAGGTGGAGTGGGACACTGGTGACCTTGAGACAGGTACGTGACAGCCTGTTGCACTAGGTGAAAAATAAATGACTGTCTGATACGCTCAATTGTGTCAAGGCTCTCCACAGTAGTAGGGATGCTCTGCCCTGTCCCCATGCAGGCAGCCTTGCTGGCAGTGGCCCCTCCAGCTGCCCAAGCCTCTGTCACCGTGTGGTCCTTCAGTGGGGAGGGAAGCCTGAGACACCCGTGTAGGTGCAATCTGCAGCAGGGGCAGGTGAGCCCAGACCAGCAGCGACACATCTGAAACGAAAATATTTGGAAAAGGGAGAAAATTGCTCCAGAATATCCAGGGGTAAATTTGCCATTTCTGAGTGGTGCTGCATTGCTGGGAGGGTTTGTGGCAGATGCTCACAGCTTTCTTTAAATGAAACCCACTTCATTTTCTTCTATTTAAACATGTCATCCTAACCAACACAGAATAATAAGGGAGCATTCCTGGGATGCACTGACCGAGAGGTTGGAAAGGCAGTCACTTTCCTAACGCAAACTGCCATTCTGCCCAGTAGCCCAGAGTTGCTGCCGCACTACAACACTGTTTTTTAAAATCAGGCCTATTTCATTTAATGACTTGAGGCGGACAGAGCCCAGGTAATGGCTTTAGTTCTAGCTTACCTTCACCATGAAATACATACTTTTCAAGGCTGATGTGAGTCAATCTGCCCCTTCCACGCAACAAAACTTCTCTGCAATGCGTTAAAGCCTGCTCCTGCTAGAAACCTCGTGCTTACATAGTTACTGTCAGCCTGCAGTCAGGGCACCTCATACCCCCTCCTAGACACCACCTGAGTCAGGACTGAGGTTACAACAGGCATTACTCATCCTGCGAAGCCAGGAACCCCAGGTTTTCAAGGGCCCTGAACACCTTTGTCTGCGTTGGCTCCTTGGCCATGGTTGCCCCGTCTATCAGACCCTGCAATCTTTGCCAGAGAAACACGTTTTTTTTGTAGGTGTGGCTAATTATTAAGGCAAGTCAGGTTGTCCTCTGCTCTTTGCACACGTCTAGACATAAAAGATAGAAATTATCTGGCCTAGTTTTACATGTCCACATGTGAGCCAGTCCATAGGTTTCTCCTATAGTCCAAGGACAGAGAAAGGTGGTGTGACTTGCCTCCTCCTGGCACAGACACAATACGCTGGACAGGTTAGTAGCTTTAGACAGCTTTCCCTACTGTGGCCATGACAAGGACAAAGGACAGACCCACCCCTCCATGTGCTTACTGGAATACCCTTCAATCCCAGTAACTGCGGGGCAGAAATATGATTGTGATCCCACTTTCCTGATCCCCTCGGCGGGCTACAGACATTATAGCAACACTGTGGCACTTTCAGAAGACAGTGTTGGTCATTTTGGTGCTGGGAATGGTGGGGAAGGACAGGAATGGTCCAGGGAATCTTTTAGCTAACCTTTATTTGAAAGGATCCAGTTTGCATCCACTGATATGCGAACTGGATGTAAATGATGTAAACCAAAATGCAGGAAAAGGGGCAGCTGCAATGTGAGTTCTTGATCTGAACCAAAGCACCGGTGCGGACACACCTTAAGAGCATTTAACAGGCTGCAGCGTGAATGCTACCCGTTGCTCGTTTCTATGGCACTATTGATCTTGCATTTATTACACTGAGAGATAATGTTTATTTACACAACACAAAAGCAGCCTCTTCTCCAAAAAACCATCGTCTTTGGCAAATTCCTAATTCCTCTAACTTTGTTCAGTTCATGCCTTTAATTTCCAGAGTCAAACAGATGCTGCAGTAAAGCGGCTGCTCTGAGCAGCAGTCTGTGCTGTGTCTTCTCCTCCTTGAAGAGTGTAGGCACCTTTTACTCCTCTGAGGTTTACTGAAGGTTGCATTTTCTTATTATTGAGTACAATGTACATTGTTATAGCTACTGAGGAAGCAGACCAGTCATTGTAACAAAGGATTATGATTTCTTTACAAGGTAAGATCGTAAGAATCTGGCTATATGCGAGAAAGCCCTTGTTTGAACGTGTTATTTGCATCAGTAGCAGACAGAATCCTCACAGCCGAACAACAGTAAGTGGCTTTTTCTGTTTAGTGAAATATAGAAAGATCTGTCTAGATGATCCGGATGAGTAATGGAAGTGCTCAAGCCCTCTAGGGATGCTCACACTGTCTTGCAGGATTGGGTTCCTTTTGCATCTGGGAAAGGAAAAATTGAAAAGATAACAGTGGGAGATGATTGCTGCTGCTAACAGCGGTGAAGAATGAGTGCAGCTGTGTTGAGTTTTGCCCCCTGCATGGTAACAACCTTTCTAGGAACAAAGAGATGCTGTGTGCTGTGGGATTTAATGGAAAAGGGGTGTGTGTGAAACTTCAGAGGCATAGCTGAAGATGTCTGGTTCAGAGAGAGAAGGAAAGTATTCCAAATGCATTTGCTTCTTAAGTCAAGCTGGAAAGCCTTTGGTGAAGATAAGCATCAGGCGTGTGCGGGAGCACAGCTTTGTGCCTAGAAAATGCGTTCCTGCTGTATGCTCAGCACCAGCAGTCTCTTCAGGAAAAAGCTCTGCATGGCATACTTGCACCAGGGATGAAAAGCACTATTTGAGCTGTTTGTGCTGTGAGATTCCCACTAGCCCGTTGTGGGGATGTAGATTTCCATCTGGCTAAGGCAGTTCTATCTGACTCACTCCCCTGTGATGATTATAGTGATATTTTTTGCTACATACTGAGCTGAGAGAGAAAGGTCCCTTGGTGTGCCTGAATGTCGCACAGTGTAACCCAACACAGAGCACCCTCCTGCCTCTCCCAGGCCCCCCATCAATCTCTCAGTGGGGAGAAAAAAGCTCACGTAAAGGGAATATTTACACTGATGTTACTGAAATGAGCAACGTACAAATAAAATTATATTTAGGCATTGCCTTTGCTTCTCAATAAATTTCTCCAGGTAAAATTACCCACAATGGTACTTAAGCCTCCTTGGGGGGTCCATAGCAGTTGGCAGTATTTTCTTTCCTGCCTGCTTACAGTTAGAGGAGAAAAAATATTCCTTACTGTACTAGCATAGCCCACAAACTTGCCAAGGCCCAGATGTGAAACACTTGTCTTAAGAAAAGCCACGAGGAGGAAGAAACCTGAAAAACAACAAAAACCACACAAAAAGGAAGACATTTGCAATGATACAAAGTTCATCCTTCTGATTTAAAAGTTTCTGTAACTTGTTACAAAACTCAGCATTTGTAACTAAGAATAAAAGCTCCCTGTATTGAGCAGTTGCTGGATAACATGTTTGTGCAGAACAGAAATATTCTAGGGCCAAAACCCAGTACTTGGAGGGGACTGAACAAATCAAGCTATGGGTGAGCTTATGCAGGCTGCTATGAAGAGTTTAGCACTTTGAAATTCACCCCAGTGTTGTGGTGTCATTTGGGATGGAGTTAACTTTTTAACTAGCAACTGTTTAGGATCTGGGATTAAAATAGTGCTGGTAGCACACCGGTGGTTTTGGTTGTTGCTCAGCAGTCAAGGCCTTTTCTGCTCCTCACACTGTCCCACCAGCGAGCAGGCTGGGGAGGCACATGAATCTGGGAGGAAACACAGCCAGGACGGCTAACCCCAGCTGACCAAAGGGATATTCCATACCATGTGATGTCACGCTCAGCATATAAAGCTGGAGGAAGAAGAATGAAGGGGAGGGATGTTTGGAGTTTTGGTATTTGTCTTTTCAAGTAACCATTACATGTGATGGAGCCCGGCTTCCCTGGAGATGGCTGAACACCTGCCTGCCCATGGAAATTAGTGAACAAATTCCTTGTTTTGCTTTGTTTTTGTGTGTGGTTTTTGCTTTACTTACTAAACTGTCTTTATGTCTACCTATGAGTTTTCTCACTTTCAGGATTCTCTCCCCAATACCAACCAGGGAGAGTGAGTGAGCGGCTGTGTGATCCTGTCTGCCTGCTGGGCTTAAACCATTGGAACCACTCAGTAGAAATAGAAACTAATTTCCAACTAATGGGCCTTTTCTGAGCCCATTAGTTAGAACTTGTCAAGTTAATATGACCTCTCTTTCCAATTTCAAGAGGGCAAATGCTTCTATTTCCTATTTACAGGGTGCTTGTCACTGGGACAAAAAGCAGTTTTAGCTATTACATTGGAAAAAAACCTAGCCACAGAAATAGAAACAGTTCCTTCAAGGCAGGACAATTACATGTGGTAGGAAATTGGTATTGGAGTTGTAGGAATTGTAGGAATTGGATCAATATGTAGGAATTGGATCATGCATTGGAGAACAGTGTGAAGGGTAGCCAAACTTACATGAGCGTATGTGAATACAGGGTTTGATCTGCTTTCTGTGAGGGCCAAAGAATCAGAGAGAGGTGTCACAAAGCATGATCAGGAGAGAGGTTGCCGGTTTTGTTTTTCTATCCGCTTTGGTGTGGGGCACGCAGGAAAGGTCTTCAGCCTCACTGCCTGAGCAAAGGACAGCATAGGCATCAAGTGCAGGTGACTGATTTGATTGATTATGGGATAGAAAGGCAGGAAAATAATATTGACAAAAGAGGTTTTAAGGAAATGAAGTGATTCCAGAAGAGCTTTGCTTTTTCTGATTAAAAACCCAAGGGCTGCTGAGCAGGGGCTTACCCCAGTCACAGTCATTGCTCCAGCCTCATTGGTGGTTGAACTCTTCAAAAAAGACAACCCCACCAATAAAACCAGACTGTAGAGTTGATGACAGTTGTAATCTGTCAGACAATGACAGTTTCAGCATATGCTAGAGCCAGGGGATTTTACCTAACTCTAATTGGGAGCTGACAGGTGGTGAGCAGGTCTGTCTTTGCCTGCTGGAGAAAAGCTCCTTTCTATCCTGCTGCAGCATGACTAATTTACCCCCCAAATAATACCTTCTGCTTAGAAAATCAGATGGAAAGTGTTGGTTGGGAGCAAATCCTTAGAGCTGCAGGTCAGCTCTGCTATTGCCTGGGCAAGTCAGAAGTGCCAGGAACAGCAGAATTATAGATGTGACTCAGCTGGTGATATTTTGGGAGGAAGCCCATTGCAGGAGTACCGTGACCTGCAGTACCACTGGGAATGGGAAGGGTGAAAGATCCCTCTCTGGCTTGCCCATCTCTAGCAGGAAGGTGTCTGTGCCAGGTACAACTGAACTCACAGGCAGTGGGTAAGGTCACTGTCATCTCCTGGTCCTGATATGAGTGACCATACCATGTGTTGTTGTGAGGCACGTGTACTGCAGAGCACAGAAACCTGTGAGATTGTACAAGACCTCACCAGAGTGTTTTCCTTCTCCTGTGGAGACTTAAGCTTGTACCTTCTCATCTAAAGAGAGATTTTTTTACACATTAGGTCACTTGGTTTCTCTACAAATAGATGAATATAAACATGGAATGGGTCCAGCAGAGGGCCATGAAGATGATCAGAGGGATGGAGCACCTCCCCTATGAAGACAGGCTGAGAGAGCTGGGGTTGTTCAGCCTGGAGAAGAGCAGGCGCTGGGGAGACCTCATAGCAGCCTTCTAACATCTGAAGGGAGCCTACAGGAGTGCCGGAGAGGGACTCTTTGTCAGGAAATGTAGTGACAGGACAAGGGGTAATGGTTTTAAATTGGAAGAGGGGAGATTTAGATTAGATATTAGGAAGAAATTCTTTACTGTGAGGGTGGTGAGACACTGGAACAGGTTGCCCGGGGAAGTTGTGGATGCCCCATCCCTGGAAGTGTTTAAGGCCAGGCTGGATGGGGCTTTGAGCAACCTGCTCTAGTGGAGGTGTCCCTGCCCATGGCAGGGGGGTTGGAATTCCATGATCTTTAAAGTCCCTTCCAACTCTAACCATTCTATGATATTAAACTCTCTTTGCGTGTCTTATTCATGAGAATAACATAACCAGACACTTCCATGATCTGTAAAGATTTAGAGATAGGGTTGCTATTTCTCTTTGCCTGCTGAGAAGCTGCTTATATAGGGTTCTCATTGCCTCAAGCCTGACTTAACTGAGACAGTGGGCAGCCTACCATGTAGCTGTTACTTGGCCTTTTGGTAAGTCTGTTTACTTTTGCATAGAGGAACTTCAAATCTTAGTGACCTAATTTCAGCTCTGTTTATCTGCAACAGATGAGAAGTGGCCCATACCCCTTGTGCTTCTGCACTTCACTGGCTAAGATTAAATCTTGCACATGCCCTGAAGTGCAATGAGCCATGCTCCCTGAGAGACACTCTGGCTGACTGACAGCTCCCCTGTCCTCCCGGCAGGAGGTGACACTGTGGCCACCATAGCACAGTCCCCTGGCAAAGCATAGCCTGCACAGGATGAGGCCAATATCAGCTGGCTGTATTGGTTTCTTTCCTGAGCACTGAGAAAAAATATCTTCCTTTCTCTGCAAGCTGGCTTTATGTGCTGTAGATTATATCCGTCATACTCTTGTCTGTGTCTGTATTACCTGCATTATTCTAGTACAGTGTGGGATGAAAATGTGCCCCTGAGACTAAGCATGTACGTAATTTTAACTACCAGCTGCCAACGTGGATGCAAAGTTATCTCTTCGAACTACGCATAAAACCCTGTAGATAGTGACATTAAGTAGCTATCTTGTATGCAATGCAGGCATTACATTTGTGTTAGTGTGTTGACGCATCATTATATTTCTCAACAAGGCAAATTAGAGCAACGATATGAAATTTTGTCTTGAGATCCTGAGGATTTTTTATGGTTCTGGGAACCAACATTAAGACAGACTGTAAAATGGGGTGTAAATATTATAATGATGAGTTATTCCTTCCTGCTTACTAAGAAGCAACAGACATCACTGGTAGAAGCCAGCATATTCCATATGGATAACTTGCATTGTATTTTAACAACTGCTGCATATACTGATTGCTTTTAGTTCTTAGGGACCAAAGATAATGTTACAAATACTCAAAGGGAAACTTATGTTTCACACATGGAAGCCATGGATAACCATCTCCTCAGCTGGCTCCTTTGTCCTGTTCTTGCTGTGAAGACACCCATGTGGTAACTTCTTTTTCTATCGTGGTTTTTTTACTTTTTTTTTCTGTCACCGTTTTTTGCTGTCACTGTGAACATGTGCAGTAAATCTTGAAACGCTTGTGTTAGGGTCTAGCTGCATGGCACCCTGAGCCTGTACCTACAGGGATGGGTTCCCCATGTCCTGCAGATTGCTGGGCAGATTGTGTGTGCTGCCAGAGTCACTGTGGTATAACCTAGGGCCTGGACAACCCTTTCTCCTCAACCCCAACAGCCAGGGGCATAGTTTTGTTTGTGGCACCACAGCCTTTAACAAGAAGGAGGACTGGGATGGGGGAGGACAGCAGCCACCACCACACCATGTCACGTTTTTGGGGCACTACCTCTCCCTGCTAGTGCTGTTGTCAGCCCATCTACTCTGATTAGCCAACAGGTATCCTGACTGACTTACTATACCACACCCCACAGAAAGGACATTTCCACATGAAAGTTGAACAAGCATATGTAGAACTTAATATTCCACAGGAGCCCTCGTTCCCTGTGTAGGTACCTGCTTGGTTTCCCCTCTTCTTGTTTGCAAAGAGGCATATTTAAATATGAAAATCATCAGGGCCAGGGATCTCCTGTAAATTCACTGTATCATGGACATTGGTAGTTTCAGTGGCTATGTCTAAGCTTCCAGGTTGCTGGATGTTGGCATCTGCTTGGACTGCACCCCACCTCCTGGTCAAGCGAAGGGACGGGTGAGCACCACTGTGCCCTGGTCTTCATACAGAGGAAGCCTGACTACAACAGCAGGGCACAATACCGTGTGCTCTGCTCACACAGAAAGCAACTGGGCATTATCCCTTTACATACATTTAATAGCATATGCATTTAGCATCAGTTGCTGTTCATTAAGTACTACTGATACCTAGTCTGACCTTCTGCATACAGCAGGACCCATCACCCTACTTTGCACCCAGCAGTTTGTCTTTGATCACAGAAGGACTTGTATTTTTCCACAAATAATGTCATAAAGTCACGCAGTCTTCATGAGAAACCTCAAAGGGAAGAGAACATACCATTTTCCTTGGTCATTTGTTCTGTTGGTTAACCATCTTTGTTCTTATAATTGTATGCCTTATTTCTAATTTAAATGCATCTGACATCAGTTTCTAGCTGCTGCAACTCATTTTTTTCTCTGTAAGATGAAGAAGGAATGAGGTACTGAACATCTCTGCAGTCAGGTCACTCTCCAGCCTCCTCTTTGATACAGGAACCACAAAGAGTGCTTTAAACCTTGTGAGGTATTTTTCCTAGCCCTCAAGAAATTTTAATTAATCTTTTTTAAAAATCTCTGATTTTTTGTCAGATCTTTGAGTTGAGAAAATTATTCCAGTAGCAATATCTGTATACAGGAATGAGCTGAGTTGCAGCTGCTGCCTGCTTCCCTGCGCTGCTGCTGCCATCCCCAGTGAGACCTTGCTGCTCTCCAGCTTGGTCAATTTGACCCCTCATCCCTTGTGTTTCAGGAACCACGAAGACTGCATCTCTTGCTCCTAGATACAGACCTTTATGTTTGGCTGCTCCCAACATTAAAATTTGTATTTCACTTGCTGATAGTTTAATGTAAAACCAGATGAATATCTCAAGAATAAGGTCTCAAAATCCAGGTTTCTTTATGTCCTCTGCCCTCATTATTGGTCTACAAAGGCTCCTTTTAGTTCATTTGCTTTCTTATTCTTCAAATCTGCTCTCACAATTGGGAGGAGAGAGTCCCCAGGAGGAGTGAGAAGTGATTGTTTGGCAGCCCTGATGCCATCCCAGGGGTTTGGGTACTCCATTGGCAAGAGAGGGGGTCAGTCCAAACTCATCCAGCCCCAGGAGGGCTCAAATTTATGTCTGACCACCAGCCTTTTCTATCACCTTCAGCTTAAAAATGAGGAGTGAGGCAATATTTTGTACCCAGCAGAAAGGTGACAACCTGGGAGCTGAAGCCTGTTTTGGAGGGTACATCTCAAGCAGAGAGGCAACACACTGAAATCTGTTTCAGACCAGACCTTAGCATTTGCAAAGGAACAATGGACTATTTAAACCCCTGCTATAGGTGCTTTCCTCTCCTCATCCGCTGCAGACGAGTCCCAGGAGGCTAGTCATGGTTTGTAACCCTGAGCCAGGCGGCCAGAGGTGTTATTTAAGTCCTTTCATGCAGCTGGAATCGAGATTCCCAGTTTAACACCTGATTCTGGCTGCAAAAAAGATCCGGCAATGTTTCCCCACCCCAAAGGAATGTTGTATTAAAGGACCTGAGATGTGCAGGTGTGATGGGGTGAGGGCCAGTTATGTTTCTTAAGCAGCATTTACTTCATATATAGACAACTTTTCAGCAACAATATTAAATTTTACTTAAATCCCCACCAAATAGTAAGTATCTTCTCATATAATACAATTACTAGTGATCATAAATCCTTAATTAATGGTAAATATAATGGCAAACCCCATCCTAAATTCTCCTCCTGTGTGCATCTCTGTGGCTTTGGGGAGTAAAAATGGTAGTTTAGTTCTGTGAATGAGCAAAATTTGACCCATAGTTACTTTAGCTTGGGTTTGAAATGTCGTCTTTGACTTTTTTTTTCTTTGAGAGGCAGGCAACTGCCCAAGAGGTGAAAATGGAAGGACACGAGTCAACAAATAGTGGCCAAAGGCACGCAGAATTCAAGCATTCATGCATTAAAGTCTAATAACCATTGTGCACACTGGAATGTCTCATAAACACCTTCAGATAGAACTGCTAAGGCAGGTCACTGCAAACTCTGACAGCTGATCCATTTGTTCTGTGTGTTTTTTGCTTAAAAAAAGCTGGAATTGTATAATTTGATTGCATAATACAACTGAGCTCTGAAGTTTAGGATGCTGGACTGTTTTATGAAAGATGAAACAAAGACAATGCAGACCAGATTTCTGGATCATAGGACTGTGAATCATAGTACTTTCAGCTGTGGATGCAATTTTTTTCTCCTAATGACCAGCTATTAAGAGAGGTTCAACAAGAATATATTTCCTTTGAGTGCCAGCCAACATTTGATTTCTTTGCCCTTATAGTTCCATGGAAATTAATTTTTAATCTAGACAGCTAATACCAATGCATGAAACACTGGTTCCCTGTCTCTCTTTTAAAAGAGTTTTTTTAGTGTTATTCACCATTCTGACTCAGCCAAGGTCTTCTCAATGAAAAGCTAAAAGGAATCTGTATTGAATTAATTAGTTAGAAGCAGTCTGTAATGTGCACCCTAGAACTGTGATGTACACTGGGGCTGGTTATCAAAACCAGGTGAATGCATGTCTGTTGTAAATGTGATTGCTTGTAAAGATTTGGCTGGCCTGATTTAAGAAGTTCTTTTATTTAAGGCACTGCAAGTTTTGTACAAGAGAATTTTCATATTCTTTCCAACATGGTCAAATGAAGTGTATTGCTTGTTCTTTGGAAAAAAAAAAAAAAAAAAAAAAAGCTATTCTTGGGCATTTCCTTTACCTTCCAAACTGTACAACTGGATATATAATGATCTGTAGAACATGGCTTATGACAAGAAAACAGTCACTGACACCTAAAATTTATAAGAACACTTCTAATTGAAAAACAGAACAGAAAGTTTCAGGTTTTGTTTTGCATGTCTTGTAATTATAGAATATTGATCTCACCATTTATGGGCTGTCTGGCTCTTCTCACCTGATAATTTCCTAAGTACACACAAAGGCAGAGCTAAATAAAAGTCAAAGTAATTCCAAAAAAAGATATATTTGCCTTCAGTATTGGTTTTCTTTCTCCAAAATTAAAGCATTTAGTGGAAATTTCTCATTAACATCAAAGGCAATACTCTGGTTTATCTCTTGTCCTCCAGAAGAGAAACTCTTCAGGTTGTTCCTCCCGAAGGCCAGAAGAGTGTATAAGGGTCACTGGATATTTATCACTATTTCTGCCATGTTTGTGGGACCAGATGGACCTCTGATCGGACCTAGTGTGGAAGTTCTTGTATTTTTATTTAATCTAAAGATGCATTGAATGGAACAACAATTGGGGTGTGGGGTGGGATGGTGGTTATTGTAGTTCTGCAGACTAAGAAATGTATGACCCAGTTGTTATGTCGTTATACCCTTCTATGAAATATGAATAAGAAATTGTTACAACATACTTTAAAAGAACATATCTGCGTATGTTCTTTGTCTGTTGTATGACAACAAGAAAATCCATGCTTGAACAAGAATAATCACTTTTTGTATCCATTAGCCACTATTCACCATTCTCCTCCCGTTGTGTCATGCGGAGAGTGCGGCTGGCATCACCTGACCTACATGATCAATCACACAGTCCAAAAATCCATTTGCACACATCACAGATGATCAGCTGGCTAAAAATGACTCAGTAGTAATGGATTTTATGGATTGCTTTACAAAACCTCTGAGATAAGGGGCAAATTCATTAGGAACACTTACTTACTGGTGTTGAAAAGTCAGATGGGAATTTTTATTTCTTAAAATCATTGTGCCTAGGGAAAGCTTCCTTACCTGCTGCATCTGGATCCATATTCTCTTTAGTTTTTCCTCATTTGATTGGACTGTAGCTCATTTGTTCCTTTTGTCTTCTCTGCCCAGAATAGGCACTTTGCCTCTCTCCTCATGAGATGAGGGTGTGTAGCCCAGCAGCCCCAGACCAGCTGTAATGAAGCTGTCTCTTCAGACTGCCAGCAGTTTATCAGTTTAAATACAATTTTTTCCAAGAGTTTCCACCATAAGCAATCTGAATTTACAATTTTCTCCCTAGGGACAGCTGCGTAAGAGCAAACTATGCCCAAGCTTTTTAAGATCTTTCAAAAAAACCCCCACTTTCAACTCAGAGTTACACAGATCAAGACTCAGCTGTAAAACACCCATAGACAATTCAATGCCTCATTTCCCTCCTCGTTCATGAGTCCTCCAGGGAATATGGTGCACTTCTGCACATGGCTTCTCCTTCAAGTCACACACAGGTCTCCTGCAGCCCATCTCCGCCCTCCTTAGCTGTTTCCACAGTGAAAATTATCTCATTTCTGCAAAAGCAGATCCCTCAGCTCTTCTCTCCTGCTCAAGCTTCCTTGATGACTTGAAGCCCCTAAAAATTACCATTTGTTGAGGACTCTAATTTGTCTCATCAAGGGACCAGGTCCCTACCAGAACGATCAGTTAGTTAGTGAATAGTTAGTGACAAGCCCACCCATGGAATTATACCCCAGACCATAGCCTTTTTTGCCTAAGGAAACACCTCTTAAATGGGAAGTTCACTGGCCCTTCTCTGCTGGTCCTTGCCAGGTGTAATCACTTGTCTTGCCATCTTCTGGGGATTTTCCTCTGTGTGAAGCACCCCATGGAGAACACATGGCATCCCCTGAAAATGCTACAGCTGTAAAATACCAAGAACTCATAAAATTCTTTAGTTTTGGTACCTTTAGCGCACTGTGTTTAGAGCCACAGTGCATTTTAAGCAGCTGATTAAGACCCAGTACTTTGAGACTGGTTGAAGTATCAATTTGTTTAAAGCTTGGTCTTTTTGAGGAGAAACAGCAGCATTTTTCAATTTTCAATGTCTGTGACAGTTTTCAGTGAAATCAGTGTGAATGTGTTTTTGACTTTTCCTAAATCTGCCTTCATTCCTCCTTCAGTAAACACATGCCAAGGGCAGCTCAGGCTGGGTTTGATATAATATTTGGGTTTCTTCATTTACCTGCAACAGGACCAACTGTTCTAACATCCTTGATTTGCACATGAATGCCACCAATTGCTCTGCAAAAGGAAAGATCTGGCCAAATGACATCCTTGTGCCTTCCCACTGGCAAGCTTGGTCACCAAATATCTGGTTCTTTGGTATGTGCCAGCTTAATTTGTGAGGTATCCTTTCCTTCTAAATCTTCAGCGAATATCAGTTTCTTTTCCTAAGCAGAGTTATTTCTCCCATCCTTCGGCCTTGCTTGGGCAACCTGCTAAATAAATAAATAATTTAAAAAACGCATGTGGAAAAGTCAGCAGCATAGGAATGGGTGACGTTCCCCAGCAATCTGAGCTTTTTCATACCACACAGACTTTCTTGGTTTTTTTTCCCCAAGTCAACTGACAAAACTATTTCAGACAGATGCCCCAGTAAACTTTTTGATATTCCCTACAGATCTTTCCTTGTCATAAAAAATCTAAAAGCAGTTCTCAAAGAAATCAGAAACCTTATTTTCTGCAAAAGCTCACTTCTTGATCTTCTCCAAGGGAATAGAATATAACTGTAAGTCTCCATTCCAGATATAGCAGCCACTGTGACTAGAAGATACCAGATAAAGGAAACATATTTTCTGTACCACCTAATTTTATTTCTATATCAGTATATTTATACATCCTCCTTTGTTAGTATCTGCAGAATGTAAAAAGTTAATAAAAGGGATATAAGCTATATCTTATTCTTGTCAGATTCAACTCTGGGAAAAATGTGTGAGAGATCACGGCTCACTCAATAAAAGATGAACAAGCAGCTTGGATTCCCTTGGATGTCTGCCCGTGGATATCGGCTGATTCACTTTGGACAACTCACTCATATAAACAACTTCCCTCTTACAGCAAATGCTTTGAGTCTGTTGATAACCACGACGTGGTCAGGACCTCAGCTGTGCACCTCTTCTGAAGGACGGTCTCACGTGTGGCACTGTAACTTCAAGTGCTGTGTGGAAGCATTGGTTCATAGTGCCACCTACAGAATCAACACTTCCACTTGATGATGAATTAAGGGGACAACATGTGGATTGCCCCTCTTTCCTTTGTCTTTTAGGACCTGTAACTTCATTTAATATTATCAACAAATTGTGAAAAAACCCCAAACCCCTCAACTTTAAGTGTTAAATTTACAAAGCTTTTAAAGACAGCAACAATATAATGCACCTGGGTGTTTTTAAGCATCTCCCTTTAATCCAGGCTGTGATGAGAAAATTCCAACCTTGGAAAGCAGAATAAAATTGAACACAAATTGAAGATGGAAGGAAGATCTGGGACATTAATAAAAGGATAAACCCTTAAGAATGATGTGTGGACATTGAATTATATAGCAGCATATGTAACTCATTAGGCCTAAAAATATGGAATTTACTTTCCATATTGAAGGGAATATTTTATTTTAAAAATATAAATTTGATGAATATACTACATAATTTCAAAAATGAAAGTGCACCTTCTATGAATGGAATCCTGTCTGTACCAGTTACTGTACAAGTATGTGTAGAGAGGTGATACGTACTTTTGGAGAGCTGCAGTCTAGACTCTAAATGATGGCCAGGAAAAAACTTCAGGAAGCAGACAGTCCTTGAAGGAACATGAACTGGCGTTGGCACATATAGTAAAACCTGTAGCGGAGAAAGCTATCCAAGCAACATATTGGTATGAAGGTATCCTTTTGCATAACTTACTTTCCTTAAGGCCAATATATATAGTGAGTGTATGTATATATAGATAAAATTAAGAGAAGTAGACTGGATAGTAAGGGTAAGTTTGGACTTTAGATACGTCTCTGGATTCCTCTTTGTTAATTTATGTTTGTGATGTGGTTTAACCCAAGCCAGCAACTAAGACCCTGCAGGTGCTTGTTCACTCCCCCTCCGAAGAGGAAAAGTGTCAAAAAACTCATGAATTGAGATAAAGAAAGTTTAATAAATAAAGAAAAAGCTGCTCATGCAAGCGAAGCAAAACAAGGAATTAGTTCACTAATTCCCATGGGCAGGTAGGTGTTCAGCCATCTCCAGGAAAGCAGGGCTCCATCACATGTACCTGTTACTTGGGAAGACAAAACGCCGTAACTCCAAGCATATTACAGTTTGAGAGTCCCCAATGCACCACATCTTAGATTTGGAGAACATTTTAAAGTGACTGTCAAGCTCTAGCGGTGAATTAATAAGTGTATGACTCCTTCCCCCATAGAGAGTAGTACTTGACTGGGAAATTATTTAAAACAGGCAGAATAGAGTAGATGTTATCAGTCTGACTGTCATTCTGTTCAATTTGGGGAATCTTACGGGTCCCTAAGGAAAGAAAAATCACGTTCCTTGACTCACACTGTGTTGGTAAGGGGTGGTATGCTCAAATTACTGGGAACATGTGTTGTATTGGGTAGATAGCAGGGAGAAGGAAGAGCTCCCTTAATTAGACTCCCACTTTCTGAAGTAGGTATTGATACAAGCTGGGCTGAAAATGTCTGAAATAGGAAACAAAGAACAAAGAGCTGGGATAGATACCTTTCTCACCCTCTCTGTGGGCAGCTACAAGATACCTTTCTACTGGGTTAGCAGTTCTTGCACCTTTTATGTGTGACCTTTGTAATAATGAAGCCCAAGATCAGTTCTTTTGGGTTGAACTACTTGGCTAAATATATGACAAAGTCTAAAATCAAAACACAGAAGGAAAGGCTGAACTAAAAATGCCCTTTTATTGCTATAAAACAGAGTGAAGTTGTATATCTCTTCTCATGTTTGCCCTTTAGTTTTTGGTGCTCTTTAGATTTACGATGGAGTGCTGAGTGAAAATGATAAATGGATATAGAAACTGGAAAACGGAAATGTTGCTTGTCAGCCTGCATAATATGAGCAGGCACTCAGTCAGCAGAAGTAATTCCAGGTTTACATGTAATTTCTGATGCTTCTTCTACCCCTACACCTTTTCTTTCATGCTTCTTTCTGAGATACTATCTTACCATGAGATACTTCCTATGTATTTATGTCTATCTCTGTTGAAGGAAGAAACCTGACTGTCTGGTAGTAAGGTGTCTTGAGTTTACTTTTGACTCAGTGTGGAAACATGCTGTTTGACCTTTCACCAAGGAGAGCGGCACTTTTATTCTAGCTTCCTTAACAGAACTGCAGAAAGTGTTTAAAACACACTTCTCGTATAAAGGTTTTTCTAAAGTACGTAAAGGGTCTCAGTTTTGTCCTGGCTAAAACTGTGGTATTATTCTGTAGGAAATGTCACCCAAATACTTCATATATTTGAAACCTATCAGTCATCTTGTTTTCATCACTAAATGCAAACACACACAAACACACTTAAGCAGTGTATTTTCTTCCTGATAATATATGGAATAGATCAGAGAGAAGTTGCTAAACTATTCTGTTTTGATTTTGGATTGTATTTTTTCCTCTGCCTCTTTAGTATGTATTCTAACAATTGTACACAGAGAGATACCTAACTGTGATATTTTTCTTGGACAGCCTTTGATCAGAGCTTCACTTCTACAGGACAGGAATCTACATTTAAGTCTGAGGTATAGATTGCCTTTACTGTCAAGGGAGAAGAATGGACACCAAATTTATATACTTTGAGTGTAACTGAGCATTTGAGAGTAACCAGCCTCGTGAGGGTGTCTTGGCTATCCTGGGACATTTTAAATGGTAGTTAGCATATACGTTTAGGCTTTTATCTCATTTGGTTATAAGGAGAGCTTGCAGTGAATAAGTAGAAACAGACATCTTCAGTGAGGACAGCCTTTAGTGTGATCACCCTTTACTTCTGTAAGAAGTCCAGACACATGGAGTTTCTCTCTTGTCATTTCAGTGACTGTTTAAAACACTGATCCTTTCTTCTGATTATCTCTATTTTCTAGACCTGGTAACATCTGCTGGTCTTGATACTGAAATGAAAATCTGTTTGCTTTTGTTGAGATGGAGCCTGGTTATACAAAGTGTGCTGGGGAAGATACGACCTGTATTGGGTTGTGGATAGCCAGTAAAGTGGAACAGCTTGTCAAAGTGATGTGGAAAAGTACCTGGGAGAGCTGGAGAAGCCAACTTTATTCCTGTCAAACAGTGGTAGAAACCCATCTGCCATGGGCCAGAGGAGAGTGACTCAAGCCAAGTGCCTAAAACCTAAATCTGAACATAGGTACAGCAATGGTACACACATAGAAGTGATACAGGAGATCTGTATTTTGATTTCTCTAAGGGGCTCAGTTTATCAAGATATTTCAGACCATACTGTGATAGATCATGTCTATTAACAGCATCAGAATTGCATCCTATATAAATTTTAGCAGCAGACAGTATTTCTTCCTGGATCAAGGAATAGTTCCACTTATGCAATTGCTTTCTGCATAGATCTTTTGCTCATGGGGGAGGCAGGAGGGATTTCCCTGAGAGGCATCCAATCTGCCTTTTTGCCTTCACAGGAGACAGCTCAAACTACCAGACTATAAGGTCAGTTGCGAAAATTACTTTCTGTTGCTCCCTGAAGATGTATACTTCCCTATAGGAAAGCACTGCAATTTAATTGGATCAAAACCTTGGAGCACGAAAGTTAGCTTTTGTTGTTAAATAATCAAACCATCTACATAGAGAGGAGTCTTGAGTTATGTTTTTTTGCACTAGCATATGTTTGTGCAATTTACCCAGTAACTGTGTGAATGTATAATAATGTATTATAAACTAAAAACTCCTTGGTACAAAGACCAACACTCACATCTCTCCAGTCCTAGGTTAATTCCCATGAAAGTTTGAAGTCATGGAAATAAAATTTGGAAATGAAATTTAAAGTTACATCATGTAAGAACAGAGTGCCCTGATTTGACAAGGATGGCTATGGCTTTGAGTGAGAAAGCCTGGGCTCAAGTCTCCTTTCTGTCCGAGCTGCAACACGTTGCAGTGAAGGTCAACCACATCCTTAGGACATGTTTTAAGTGTCAGAACCGAAGGTGGATTTTTCTTTCCTGGTGAAGCTGTTCCAATTTATGCCAGTTCTTAAATGCTTATGGGGGTCAGAGAACAAACACGAATATCCAAATCTCTAAACGTGGCAGATAGGGCACTCAGACTAGAGGAAAGGGAATAGTAACTTGTGTTCACCTTGTATTACAAGGGATCTGTCTATACACGAGACAGAACATCCCATAACATCTGTGGTTGAACATCCTGTAATGTATGTCTTCAGAAAGTGGATTCTCAGTGCAGCTGTTTCGCACAATTCACCAAGAGAGAAGTCTGATGCTAATCTTAGCCAACAAAAAAGAGTTGGATCAGTTCTGTGGAATTCAGATAATTATACCCCAAACTTCCTGTGTATTCTAGATTCCATAAGTCCTGCGATGTGAGGGTGTTTGTGAAAGTAAAGGGATTGTAAAAGGATTTTTTTGTTTTTTGGAAAAAAAAAAAAGAAAAAGTATTAAATTTCAACCAGTTAGTTACACACTCCTGAAAACACAAAATGTTCCATTTAAAAAATGCCATTTCCAATATACTGACATTTCCAAAATACTTTCCTTCATTTTTTGGGGAAAAGAGAGCATGCAGAGGAGAGGGAAATGTGAAGACGATTCCACCCCATTCTCAGTTTGCATATAATTCCATGTTGATGAAACCACAAAACTGCCATTTTGGTAAGTAACCTACTTATAGCCCTCCCCTTTCCTTCCCCTTCCCCCAAAGTTAAAGTATTGCACAAACTTATGCATAATGTTAGAAGATTATAACCAGGAATGCCCAACTAGACCTAAAAGTAATGACACGACTTGCAATTAGTGCTTAATGGGTTCCTCTTATTTGCCTTCAGGTTTTCTTTTGTGAGTTTCTTTACAAAGAACTTGTCTTTGCTGGGACCGAGTTGACCAATGGCTCTTCAAATCCCATAAAAACAGCCCCAGCTCTTATGCTAATGGAAATTTTCGTTATCTCTCTCTCAAAATACCATGGTGCTGAGCACTGGGGAAACAATTAATAATCATTTGCCAGCAGCAGCAATAGAATTATTGTTTCTTTCAGGCATTTAACCATATGAGGCGAGAACACCAAAGTACACACTTCACCTGGACAGACTGTTCAATCTTTTACATTGTTTCTCCCACAAATGTCTTTGGTGGTCACTGCTCTGACAGAGGGGCATTTGCTTTGGGGACTCACTGGTGGCGGTTGTGCCTGTGTGCAAGCTGGGTTAGGAAGGAACAGTGTGGATGTGGAGTGAGGATGGTACCTGGGGAATGAGGGTGGCAATGACCTCTGCTTTCCAGGGTATCCTGGCCTCAGTAGAGATAAAATTAATTTTCTTCCTAGTGGTTGCTGTGTTTTCAGATTTGGTATGAAAGGAATGTCAATAATGCATATCGTTTTAGTTCTTGCTAAGTGATGTTTATACTAGTGAAGGACTTTTTTCAGATTCCTATAGAAGCTGAGAAGGAGCATAGACAGAATAACGAAATGGCCGGTGTAATATTCCATACCATAAATGCCATGATTGATACATAAATGGGGGTTGGCTGGGGGAAGGAATCTGTGATCACTGCTCAGGACGAGCTGGACAACCAATTCACTGGGCGGTGAGAGTGATTTGTGTTGTGTAACTTTATCTTGTATATTCATTTACCATTAATATTATAATTGTTTTTCCCCTTTTTCTGTAACTGATCTATTAAACTGTCTTTATCTTAACACACAAAGGTTTTTTCCCTTTCCTTTCCTCTCCTTTTCTCCCTGCCCTTCTGGAAGGAAGGGGAAGAACTACATGAGTGGCTACATGGGTCTAGCTGTCAGCTGGGGTTAAACCATGACACAGAGGAAGGCAGGAGGAGACCAGCCAGATGACTGGATGACAATAGGGATGAATTTTTTGGGAGACCATTGGCAATACAATCCTAAGCAGAGGACTTATCTCCCTCCAAAAAAAAAAAAGGCAATTTGGATGTCAGAGGAATCCAGTGACAAAAGCTGAAGTTAATATAGTAATTCTTCATAAATTTGAAAGAAGTACGACGCAGGGGGAAAAAGCAAGGAGCTGAGAAAAATAACCGATTGTGTTCTACAACAGTTATCTTCATGACTTGCAGTTTGGAGGGCTGTCACCCCTACAGCATCACCCAAATCCCTGGTTGGACTCCCATCTCCCATTCACCAACACAGTCTCCTGCCTTGCTCATGAGAATGGCCTAGTTCCTTGTGATTTGTGACCCCCCTGGTCTACCCATATTTACTATACCTACAAATATCCCTGAGCTGGTAACATTTTTCAGAATATTTTCCACCATGGAGCCATCAGAAACATTTGTAAAGGACATATTTCTTGTGTGACTTGATTTTCATCAAACCTCGATCAAACCTATATAGAGAAGATTGAAGTAGAGGTACTCGAGTGCCATCACACACTCTATGCACACCACTTAATTAGTAGGAACAGGGGTTTCTGCAGTGGTAGTTCACTGAGTTCATAAGGAGATGGAAGGATGCCCAAACTGTTCTCCTAATGTATTTTTGGCCACTTGGAGCATCAAGCCGAGACATTGCTTGAAAATGACTTTTTTGTGCAGAAGTCATCATTTCCTACAGGCAGAGTAACAACTCTTTTTAGCAGCAGCCCTTACTGTTATTTCACAGTGATGCTTTTCTTCTCACGTTTCCTTGAGGGTCTGCGGAGCTGCAAGTACCTGCATGGGTTATTTCTTAGTGGGATGCAACAGCTCTCATGGTTCCTGAGCAGCAGCATTGTGACACAGTCAGAAAAAATACTGATCTAAGAAAAGCTAAGAGGTCATCTATTCCAGCCTCTTGTCCCAATGCAGGTCTAGCCCTGCCTGGCTGCTGGACTTCCAACCTAACTTTAAAAATCTTCTCTGATGGACATCCCAGAGTCTCCCTAGACAGTCTATTCTGGTGCTTAACTAGAGTTAGGCTTTTTTTACCTTGCTTCAGCAATGAGGTCTATCCACTCCCCCATCTGCCCCAGGTATGGTGGAGCAGCCCTCAGTGATGGCACCCAGCACCGGGTCTCCAGCCAGAGCTCCCTGACCAGATGTGGCTTTGTGATATGGGAGTGTAAGGCTTTTAAAATGACGGTTAAAAGAGTCCTAATCTTCCTCTCTGAACAAATGAGTAGTCCAAGTGAGTTGCTTAGCTGCTGTGAGCTCTGTCACCTCATTCCAGCATGGATGACTAAGGAAGGAGTAAGGCAAAAATGTATACATATGAGAACATATTTGTACCCTAACATAGGCATGAGCTCACTGTGATTTCCAACCCAGAAGTTGCCACTCACATTGGGTCAAGGTGCACTAGCACTATTATTAAGCGTGGTGTTTCATCTTTTCTGCATTTGCATGGGAACAATCTGCAGGTTTAAAGACAGACCCTCTCTCTCCCATGGTCTGAGCTTACCTTGTTGCAGATCTGACTAATGCAAGGCTTGTTGGTGACTGCAGGGCGTTCCCTTTTTCCTTTTCTCAGCTGCTTGTTGTCTTTAAACTTTATCCTTACAGCAAACCATTCACTTACCCTAAATTTTCAGTACATTCGTTTATATTCAGACATCATAAATCACTTTTTACAGTATTTTATTAGTCAAAATATGATTAATTAGGTTTGAGCTCTTTTATTTCTGAGTAGTTTAAATACTTATGAACTAAAATTTAAATAATTATAGCCTTCTCAGAATATTTTCAAGAAAGATCTATCAAGTATAAAGTTGAATTTTCAATGCCTCATTAAGCATGTTACAAAGAAGAAAAAGAAAGGTATTAAAATATTTTGTACCGGGGGTTTAGAATTGAAAGGAAAGACCTAGAATTCTGATTACTAATTAAGTTCACATTTAACACAAATAAAACAGGCAGGGTTGTAAGAAAGTTTGACAGAAAAAATACCTACAGAGAGCATACTTTTTGTGCTATAATTATATTGGTATTTTTATATTATTATAGTTATTATCTTGCCAATACCCATGACAAAAAACCACTATTAAATCTCCAAAGTTGATAGTGGTTGCATATGCATGTCTGTGTGTGTGTAAAAATGTGAAGAGTTGTAAAAATATTGAACCAAATTCTGATTTCACATAGTCCCAAATCCTTCAACCACTTAACTGTAGCTGCCGCAGCGTGAATTTCACCTTGTGTCTGTGACCAATTCAACAGAGGTCAACTTGAGAAGAGCCTCACTCAAGTAACGCATGGCTACTTACCCCTCAGCTCGCAGGACTTCCACTGAAGTCATCTGCCAAGAGCAGGCAGGCGAGTTATTAGTTGCAAACCCAAAGCCTGATATAGATATTGAATACTGTGGTACTGTAAGGATGCTGGCTTGGCTTACAGCACTCCACCCACCAACTGTGAGCAACGTGTCTCCTGAGAGATTCTTCAGCATTACTCTTGGCTGCAGGAAATGAACAAGAGAGAAAGAGGCTGGCAGAGCAAAATCTGATATTGCTCAGTGCCCCTTGCTTGCAAAATGTGTGCAACCATGGGCAGGTGAAGCCAGGGGACTGCAGAAACAACTTAGTCATAACCTAGCTGGCTCCAACAGGGGTGTTCCAAAGTTACTGTGATTCAAGTCAGGTGAGAACTGGGCCTAGTGTATCTTACATGTTGCTATTCAGCAGTTTCCATCTTTCTTGTTATTGTTGATTTTTGTTAGCGCAGAAATAGTTCGTTTACTGAAGAGGGATAAATTGATTTTAAAGCAAGACACGTCACCATTTTTTGGAATGGACTAACAGTAATTCTAACAAATACACTTGGATTTTCCTAGAAAGGCCATTTATCTATTCACATTTAGATAGCAGTGTTAAAGTTCTTATTGAGAACATCATCATACATTTACAAAGATGCAATCACATGAATTAGGCATGAGGACTACTTTAACTGCAGTAGTTGGATTAGTGTTGATCAATTATTTGAACTGAAGTTAAAGGCTAACTGGAGTCTGGAGATTAATTTGGAAATGGTCTATGTATTCTATTTTCTTTCACCTTTATGCATTCAAAGTGTGAATGAACATAGGCCAATCAAGAGAAAAAGCAGTGGCTTGGGGGAGACAACTCTTTATGATATTATAATATTAGCATTATGCTTTCAGAACAAGGCTTCCATAGGGTATATGCAAGCCTTGTGGGATTTAATTGAAGAGTTTGTGCATTCAGGTCAAGCCAGGTTTCATTTACAGAAACCTTCCACAGCAGCAGGCTTCATTTACTAAAATTGCAGAAAGGACTCCCCCTTTGCAAACCTGCTCTATCAATCTCTGATGAAGAAGCCAGCCAAGCTCTACTGGCCTTTCGGCACATCAGGAGAGCAGGGAAGGCCTATAGTGAGGAGCCAACCAGAGTTAAAGGAACACAATAGATGTTCAATAGCTGCTGCTGCTGCTTTAAAAATATAACTTCTTGGCAGCTGAGTCTCTATAAGCAATGTGCAAAATAAGTGAGACCATGCTAATGAACAGTAATATTTCAGTACTTTCATTAACAGGAACTGTCTGTGAGAGCCTGCATGCACTTTTATGCCTGCCTTGCAAACAAAAGGGAGAAAGTTCAGAAAAATCTAAGTAAGCAGTGGGAGAAGCAGTGCCTACAGCAGAGCATTTACCTGGTCTCCTTTTCACTAATGGCCCAGAAACAGCAGTTCAGGCCATGTATTGGAAATAATCCTTTTATGTGATACGGGAAAAGATAAATTTTAAAGTATCTCAGCTCCTGCTTACCTATGGCTTCCTGCAAATCTTCTACCCTCCATGCTGATGCCCTTTCCTGCTTGACTCTGGAGCTTACAGTTCCGTGGGATGAGGAAGTGCTGGAAGATGCTGATCCAGCTGGTTGGGTAGGTTGGAGTTGCAGTGATGTGGTAGCCAAGTATGTGTTTGCCTGGGCTGTTTTTGCCAGCTCAAGGAATCAGGGTTGCCTTTAGGTGGGCTTCATGGCCATGCACTGGTCCTGGTAAGCATGGAGAGAGCAGTCTAGACCACAACTGTAAGGTTACAGACACTCAAAATTGGATTCATTTCCAGATAAAAACATCTAAATGCATCTCAGCTGGTACTAGGTGCTTAGGTTTGGATGACTTAATTGACGTAGAGTGATTTAGAGTGTGAATCAGTTTCCCTAAACATAGGCAATTCAGACAATGTATCAGAGACATCTACGTGAGGCTGACAGGTTCATCATATCCTTGTAGGAATGGGTAGCGAAGGGGTAACTTTCACTCCAAATGAGCAGGTCTTGTCTGGTTGTCAGGGAAAGCCTTGCACCAGCTCTGCCCCTGCTGCTGGACGTGCCAGCCATGCAGCTGGACATGCCAGTCATAGGACATGCCAGCCTGCCTAAGAATGAGAATCATCCCTTACCCCCCAGAGCATTTAGCTGTCCTGTCACAGGGCAGGAGGTCCAAGAGATTTATGGAGCCCCCACGAGCACAAAAGCCATATTTCTGGACAATGCTCATTTCTCTGTGGACTATGAGCTCATGCATTATGTGGAAAGTTTGCTCTACCCTGCTGCCTTCATACATGCCCCTTATAAGTCTCCATGTGTTCCTAGCTTGTGTTCACTCCTGGTCCCAACACCAGCACCACAAGTAACTTTATGCCTGTAAGGGACATAATCTAAACCTACGGATCTGATATAATGTATTAAAAATATCAGTACAGCTTGACAGGGTGTAGACTAAAGCCTTGTGGGGTGGTCAGAACAGATAGCATTTTAGCATAGACTGTGTATCAGTTAGCCACAGATTTAAAACAAGTACCAGTGTGAGTAGAAGAACAGAGGAAGTCTGACTTCTCACAAATCTGTGGTTATTGGTAATGAACGAGCCCCAGAGCCCCCATTGCCTCAGTTAGGGCACCAGCAAATTCTCCCTTCTCTACCAAATTGCCTTTTTCATGAAATCTTTGTGCCCAGTCCATTTCCTATTTGTCTAAAATTGGCCAATGGGTTCAGAGGTCATTGGAGAGACCTAGGGAGGTTCATACCCTCATGCAGACAGTGCAATAGCATATGCTACACCTTCCTTGAAAATCAGGGTAATAAAAATGCTATTGCTGTAACAAGCAAAGCTCTCAGATGGGTTTCCAGAGTTGTTGGGCTTTTTGGTCTTGGGAAACCTGGAACAAATTCTCTTTGGCCAAGTAATGTGCTTGGAAACAACATTCCTTTTTTTGTGGCAGTAGTAAACAGTAAATCAGGGTGTAAGACATTTTGCAGTCATATGTAGCTAGCAGTTGGTAGATACCTCACTTTGAAATCCACAGCAATTGTCTTCTAGTTCGATTTCATTAACCCTCTCCTGTCCATGCAGGTGGGTAACCTTCTGTCACACTACCACTATGGTCTGTGCTGTCTTTGCTCCTCTCTCCAACCACCTCCTGCCCCAAGACCCGCTTTATAAAATTATTGCAGGGTGAATTAGCTGCAGAACAAGTTCCCCACTGGTACCAGAGCTCATGCCAGCTGCAATCCTGTGGAACAATTTGAGGCTTCTCCACCAGCAGAGGAAGCGTGTCCCCCTTGTTGTCATCCATGTTTTGCTGATGTTTCAGCACGAAACTCAGATAACAGCGGATGTCCAAACATTTAAAACACTCAGAGACCAGAGAAAGGTGCTGTTCTGGAGACTAGTCCATGGCTGTGGGATCCATAAAAGAAAAATTAGACCAAGAGGTGAATGCTGGGGCTCAGATGCCTGGTGCCATGCTGACACTCGCAAAACATATTTTTCATCTGAAGTCCTCCTGGAGGGATCTTTGCCAAAGCCATTAGTAGCAGAAAGGCCCTGGCATTGCTTTCTTTCACTGAGGTTGTCAGTACTTTTGGTGGCAGGGGGCTTTCCCCGCCTCCCTGCAGCCTTTGGCAGGCAGAGCCCTTCCTCTCCCTCGCCAGCCTCTCTGCCCCAACAGGCAGCGGGAAGAGCCTGGGGTGATGGCAGGGGGTAGGGGAGTGACAGCAGGATTTTGGGCTGGCACCACCAACGTCTCACTGCAAGGGGGGTCTGAGGTGGAACAAGAGGGCAGGCGCTGGGGGAACAGAAAATGAGCACAGAGGAGACTGGGGGGATCTGACTGTGAAGAGGAACTGCACAAGAGGAGGGAAAACTGAACAGCTGGAAGGGAAATCCATGGTGGAGAGAACATTTCATTGCTTTTTGCCCAGGGAAGAAGAATTCCCCCAGCACAGAGAGAAACTGGAGCAAGTGTAATGAGGAGCAGCTCGTGTGTGGTGGCCAGCAGGGCTGACCCAGCCGCCGGCAGGGTGGTGGCCACCTGCCGGCTGGCCCCGATTTGGTCTCGAACTCTGTCAAATGGTATTTAAAATGTTTAGAGGAAACCAGTGAATCGTTAAAGGTTACCTGGGGGCTTTTCACACTCGACTGTATGTACTGCACAGGGAAGAGCTCTGCTTTCACCTGGCATACCCTTTCTCTAAAGCGCGGCATCAGCCTAATGTGTGGTTGTGAGCTGCAGGGTGTCTCCCGTCATATTAATGTCTCCCTCCATATTAATACATTTGCCTTTCTTAGCTCATTGCCGGTATAGTTTGCTGATTGCTGGTGCTGGCTGGTTGGCTTTATTATTTTTTTTTTCAGTAATTCTGTGACAAAAAGCCAGATACAGGTGAAAGCTGCTGTGCAAAAAGCAGCCAAGCACAAAGGGGGAAAAAACAGCATCTCTTCCCGACGGCAGGGAGTTTCACTGTGATTCATTGTGCCGCTGCTGGCCTCACAGCTCTCTGCTGGTTTTTTTAACTGTTGCAGGCAAAAGCCAGATGAATCCGTTTTAGGTGTTTGTTTCATTGTCGCTATTCTGCGCTCTCTCAGTCCCAAAGGCAGGGGACGCTCATCCAGAGACAGATGATGGCAATTTATGGTGTGCCAGATGGGGGTGTGTGATTCAATACTGAGTGGAACTGCTAACTAGAAAGGCCATCAAACAACACAGTATGTACATTCTCCATAAAATTATGGTCTGTCAGATCTCTGCCAGCCACAGATATCCACAAGCATGATATCACTTTCATTTTGGAGAATTTCTCTGCTCACAGAGGTACCATTTTACACCTGAGAATTTCTTGGAAATGAGCACACGTGTTATCTGCCTGACTGAGGCGTAGGGGAAAACCCAGCAGGATTTTGGCACATGTGAACAATACATGGTAATTGTTTTCTCCAGAAAATCACAGCTGACGAGGACAAATTAAACTTCTGTCTTTGCTGTAGGAATTTATGAAGTTAAAAATTACCTTTAATCTTTAAAAAACCTACAAACTTCAGCAGAATATTTTTTTAACACCATAGTCCTACAGTGTAAATGTAAACCTGACTTTCTTCTAACATAAATATGTTGGGCTTGATTTACTTTTCACACTGTCATTGTACCAGGGCTGTTACAGAGAGGTTGCCCTCAGTTGACAATGTCAATGGGCTGTCATCATCTGAATCTTGCAAAAGACAGATCCCTTCAGCATGCCACAGCACTAAAGGCGTGACCTACCTGGTAGGGGGCAGGTCTGAAGTCCTTTTACCGTTGTGGCTGCATGACCATAACCTTCTGTGCCCTCACTGATTTTTACTCTAGCTGCTCTCCAGCCCAGGAAGATGACAGGAACACATGGTGGCTCCAACACAACCATGGAAGCAGATCTGGCCCTAGCATGTGTTTGAGTTGTAGCTGGGGTTTCCATCAAGTAGGAAATACTTTCAGACCACTTGCCATGGTTGTCCGTGAGGGTACTTGCACTGTGTCCTATGATGCTGGAATGACAGTCTGACCAAACCCTGACTACCTTTCTACCTTTCTCATGGCAGTGGTCCCTTTGCACATCAGTCCTTATAATTTATTAGTTACATTAATAAGGTTTGAAGCTCAGGCTTGTTGGTTTGGTTTTAATTAGCCTATAATACTCAGCTCTTTCTGAAGCTCTGAGATTGATCTTGGAACCTTAAATGGAAAGACATGGTACATAGGTGTAAAATATTTGTTTATTCTAACTCCTTTTTCATACACACTGCAAAATGTTAGATTTTGAACTTGTTACTTGGATTGTGGGAAGAGAAAAGAAAACCTGTGGCTCCCTGCCTGTCCCTCCACCTCTTGCTTCTTTGTGGCTCTTCAGTTATATCACAAAATCACTCCATTGCTCAGCCTTGATGCTCACAACATGATGCTTTTGCAAACATGCTTATCTCTGGCATTCCTTTGTCTTCCCCAACACAATTTGTATACACGGACTCTGATGCAGAGGACCATTCAAATCCATGGGAATCTTTGCTCTGGATAAATTTCTGATCAAGCTTATATCTGAGGTGGCTCAAAATGTGGCTTTAGAGCAGAAATACTTTGTGTCATGTGCTTATGTCAATCTAAGTGTGATGGTACAATAAAGTACCAAGGCAATAAAGCCTTGGTTAGGAACCTTAACTGGCACAATGGCAGGAATAGCAATAGATACCCTAAAAGAAAATTATAGGAAAAAAAAAAAAACAGGAAAAAATATTTTTTCCCTTCCAGTTCCCATGAAACTCTGTGGAAATAAGTCAATCAGTGGCTGTGGTTTTATTTCTAATTCTTCCCTGCCACTGGTTTGGAAAGAAAGACTCTTCTTTCCTCCTGAGGAAAAGCACTTCTATTTCCCAGGGATTCTTACTCTCTTTTTTTCCTTCCGCTGCCACTCATCTCCATTGATTTAATCTTACACAATTTGTCATGCAGCCAAATACTCCCATAGTGAGGTATTGTCCTCTTGCTCACAAACCCTGCCTTCCCTTGCTTGTAAGTATTCCCTTGTTCCCACTGACGTGAAGGCTGTTGTAGAACTAAGACTTGCTTCTTTAGCTGTTTCTATCTTTTTCTGTGGCTCCACGAGGGCTCCTTTGTGTGAGGGGAAAAACCTGACAGGAAGGTTAAGTGAGTCAAGGATAAGGGCTGTTCCCTAGCACAGAACCTTGTCTCAGCTGCTGGCATCTACCTCTGCTGAAGAAAGGGAAAGGAGCACCCTTTTTCTCCTTTTTTTTTGTCTGCTAGTCCTTTGCTTGTGTCCTTACCTAATATTACCTGATATACCCTGTGTCCCTAGGATAAGAGAATAAATGGCTCTTTCTCAGCTTAGGGGAAAACCTAGCAAAGAACATATCATCTCCACTCCAGAGAGCTCTGTGGAGCCGCATGGGAGAAGAGGAAGAGGACAGGACACTGAGGAACGACCTGGTTTGTCAGGCTGTGGTGGAGGTCACAGGGCTGGCGGCTATCCCAGTCCCAGCTGGCTGTCTCCACTGTCCCCAGTGCATGCACTGCAGTGGGAGTCTGCCTGAGCACAGGTCCTGATCCTGCCCTCCTGCCCTGGGTAGCTGTGAGAGCCAGCAGCACCAATGTGTTATGGAGGTCTCAGGCTCCTCGAGAGCTCCTTTTTGCCACAGGAAGGAACTCATTCAGTGTCCTTTAAAAGCACATGAAATCAGCTGAAGGGAGCAGAAAGGTTTCTTGCAGTAGCTGGCTGTGGCACCCTGGCCTTTCCAAAACAAGCTGTGTGGATCTCCATCTGGTGAGGCTGATGTTTTGCTCTGGAGATGCTGCTTCCCACCATTTATATCTAACAACAAAACAGTATCAGATCAGTTACTGATCTGCTTTAAATGATGGGCAGTATTGTCATTACCAAGTGGTAATATTTGGAGAAAGCTTTTTTTTCCTCAGTGGCTGTTAGAACTAGAGAACAGTGGGGCTGCTGCTGTTTGAGCACCCAATGCTTCAGTAAGCACAAACTGCAGCTGAGCGTGGGAGCACCCCAGTAGCCTTCCCTTTCGTACTGCTCATCAGCCTCTATTTTTGAGTGTTGCTGTTAAAATGCAACATCTACCAATGGTCAAAATATTTTTCAATATTTGATATTCTTACAAAGTGCCATTGTTTTCACTTACATAGAGATTTTAAATAGGATTGTGCCCTAAATCTTACCATCTCTCAATATTGACCACAATAATTCTGTACATTAGTAGTGCTTATATTAAACCTTTTACAGGTGAATTATGGAGGCTTGGGTAGTTATATTTGCATTGATCTATAACATCTTCTCAGGCATTACACTAATTTTTCTAATAGTTCTACTTTAGTATCTGACTGCAGTAAATATAACTTTGTATTCCCTAATAAACATAATGCAATCTATTTGGTAAAGAGGACCAAAATCCAGTCTGAGCTGCAATAAAAATCCACAAAGAAGCTCTCACTGTCTTCATGAGGGATGCATATAAAGATGAAGAGAAGGTTCTTGTCTTTGCATAGTGGTTGGGGGTATGATCATCTCATCTAATTACAGCTATCTGTGACATAAACACTTGCAATGAAACGAATCACCCTAGGTTCCTTTCAGAGTCGATTGAAAGAAGTAGGTATTTTCAAGAAGTGATTCACTTGACCTATTTGTAGCCATCTATTTTAGGACTAAATGATTCCCCCCTCACCCTTAGAAGTGCCTATTTTTGTGCATTGACTGTAAAGAGCCGTGTAGGTACTAGCTGAAAGGTAAATACCTACATTGCAGGTTTTTGCTTTTGACCAGATGAATCAGTGGATATTTAGATTTTATTTTTACTTATTATTGGCTCAGACTCTCACATTATAGTAATGGGTGGGTTTTGGGCAACATGCTCACACCAAGGGCTGCTTTGTTTTTGCCCATTTAATGTCTACCTTCCATATCTTTATTTTCTGTTTGTCTTTTCTCTTCCCTGTCTATGTCTCTTCCTGTTCTCTGTAGCAGTTTCCAGTCCTTTCTTATTTTATTTCCCAAAATTGTTTTCAATAAAATAACTAATACAAGTCCTTAAAATATTATTAAGACTTTGAAGGTAGTATGCCAGTAGGAGTAATGGGAAGCAGGGGAGTTCATAACTCTTGGAACTCCTGTGTTGGTCAGGTTTCAAGGTTATATTCATAGCCAGGAGGAACAGAAATATGCATTGTAAAATAAAAGCTTAAACTGTTCAGAACCTGAATGAGTCCTGTATATTACACTAAATGGGCTGCATTCAGCCAAATTTATTCCAGGTAAGAGCTGCTTGGGGTGTTTGCTTGATAATGTCAATATTCTCAGCTGTAGAACACCACATTTTATTCTTGTATTTTTACAGTTTTGTAGTTTGGGTGCGTTTCATCATTTTCCCTTTGTTAATCTAACTGATGAGGCTACGTCCTGGCCTCGCTGAAACCCCTGGGGGTTGTCTCTAGACCTAGATTTTAGCTGCACTCTACTTGGAGGGGACATATGCTTTTAAACTCTATGGGTATGGCCACATCACGCCTTGTGCGGTCCTTTGCCTCTCTGCTGAGGACTCTCTTCTGTGTGCTAAATTACAGAAGGCGGAGGACATAGCAGAGAGAAGAGGATTTACTGGGAATGTATTTTGTAGGATAACCAGGGTGTGCCACAGCTGTAGCTCCCCCAGCCAGCACAGGGCCATTTTAACTAATGTGACTTTCAATCTCTTTCTCTTCTCAGAAGGAAAGGTGCGGTCTGAAAAGGAGATTTAATTTTCTGTTGAAATTAGTAATGCTATCACTATACATTCCTATGCAGACTTGAAGGCCATGGGTCTCACACTGGTGGGCAGTCCTCCTGGGAGAGACATGCAATGTACAGAGTGTGAAATTCATCTGATAGCCATGAAGGTGCAGAAAAGCTGCAGAGCTGGGATGGGCAGAAATCCTGATGTTTTCCCTGCCTCTCCCAGAGCCAAAGTGATACCCCCTCTTTCTCTCTGCTGCATCGAGCCTGGCCGTGTGAACCAGCCAGCAAAACATCTGGGGGCTGCTGCGAGGGGCCTGGGTGGGTGGCTGGGAGGCACTGGGTGCTGGGTGCTGAGGCAGGCAGGGGTGGGCTTGCACCCCAGGACCCCATGAAGGCAGGAACAGGCCTATCTCTTGCACTGAGACCCAGCTCCAAACTCTATCCCCAGCCCTGGGCTGTGATGCTGAGGTGAGCAGTGGTGCTCCCTGACATTTTGGGAGTGGAATCTCCTCTCTCCACCAATTCTACTCACTTCTCCAGGGCTGAAGATGAATATTGCCACCTGTGACATTTTTCTTGCAAGCACGGTGGCTTCTTGCTCTTCTCATTTCCATCAAGATTGTGCAGAGCCTCCATAGCATTACGATGTTTATCACCTTGCCTTTTAAAATCCTGTTGCTTTCATGTTTACGGTTCAGCTGTTCCCAGTAGAGCCTGATTTTCCTTCTGCTAGTCAACTTCATTTTCCTACCCAGAAAAAAAGCACTCAAACCTCATAAATTCCAGTCCTCTAAAATAATAAAATTCTAATATTAGTGTTGTCTTCAATGTAGAGTCTTATGCATGCATTATGCACATTGCTTTCTCATCAACAGTAAAAGAAACCAAAAAGTTTTCAGAAGAAGAAATTAAGAACACAAATCCCTTTCTAAGTCAAATTTCATTTTTAAGTAAAAAAAATAATTAAGGAAGAGTGTAAGAGCTGTAATGTTGATTGAAGTTTACTGTGACCCAGTCCTTTCCCAGAATTTGCTAGCAAAGTTAAGTTCTATACTGTTAAATTTCTTAATGTGGAATTATAAACAGCTACTCAGCTTCTGGTCAGGCCCATAATAGACAATGTGTTGTTTATAAGTAGCAGACATTCCCTTGGAGTGACTTCTCGTTTCATGCAAAATCAGAATCTGGCATCTTCCAATAAAACCCCAAAATACATGAAAAGTTAACCCCAGATTGGCAAGTTTTAATTGGCAGAACTTTCTGCTTTGATAAGTCATATATCAATATTTGAATCCTTTACCTATTCATTTCTAATTTGCCTTTGTAACATCAAATCTCTCTCTAACACCCATATTTCTGTTTTACCAAAGCTGAAACTTGCTCAGTACAAAGACCCCTCACAAGACTTTTCACACTGTTTAAAACCCAATTACCTTGAAAATTCTTCTCTTCCCAGATACGTCTCGTGTTCAGTGTATGATGAAATTGCTCTGCTTAATAGTAACAGGTACACTTGCCTTACTAACATGAAAATAAGAGCTTTTGCTTCTGTTTCATACATCTGTACACTTATATCAGTCTACTTGAATTGAAATTTTACTTTTTTCAATATTTAATGAGCTCTATGTTGACTCAGCACTGGTGAGGCCCCACCTCGAGTACTGTGTCCAGTTTTGGGCCCCTTACCACAAAAAAGACATTGAGGTGCTGGAGCAGGTCCAGAGAAGGGCAACGAAGCTGGTGAAGGGTCTGGAGCACAAGTCTTATGAGGAGAGGCTGAGGGAGCTGGGGTTGTTCAGCCTGGAGAAAAGGAGGCTGAGGGGAGACCTTATCACACTCTACAACTAACTGGAAGGAGGTTGTAGAGAGGCGGGGGTCGGTTTCTTCTCCCAGGTCACAGGCAACAGGACTAGAGGAAACGGCCTCAAGTTGCACCAGGGGAGGTTCAGGTGGGATATTAGGAAGAATTTTTACACTGAAAGGGTTATCAAGCATTGGAATGGGCTGCCCAGGGAAGTGGTTGAGGCACCATCCCTGGAGGTCTTCAAAAGATGGGTTGACATGGTGCTGGGGGACATGGTTTAGTGATGGTATTTTTTGTCAGAGTTAGGTTTATGGTTGGACTAGATGATCCTGAAAGTCCCTTCCAACCTAGATGATTCTATGATTTTTTTATTTTTTTTTTAATAAATAGCAGGGACCAGAACAGGACAGGAAAGGATGGGAAAGAAGAAGAGAGGAAAAAATTTTGAAACTTGAAATATTTAAGATTTACTGGCAGCAGTGGAGAGGGAGGAAGATACCCCAGACAGTAGCGTAGTGATTTTGTTACTGATTTCACAAATTTCCTTAAAAGTTGTTTGTTAGGGAACTTACTTGGCAATAAGATCAGTGTTTCTTATTCATGCCCATATAATTTGCCTTAGTGTAATTTCACATTTTTCTCTTTAATTTTCAAATCTTGTCTGCATTAACCCATTTTAATGCTTCTGTGGTGAGCAAAAATTAATTTCTGCTACCTGAGGAACCGCACAGGTTAACACAGGAATGCCATGAGAATTTTTCCTACTTTTCACCTGCAATGAGTTCAAAGTGCTTCTCAAAATCTGGGGAGGTGTCCAGCATTTGAGGTAGTTTTCAATGGATGTTTCATGGATGTTTTCAATGTTAACCTGATTCTTTCTGCTGCATTGCATTGCATTTGTATCCAATCAAGGAAGATATTGCTTTTTAACATTTTTGACACCCTGTTCCTGTTGAGTCATGTAAACTATTGTCAGTGGATGGAAAATATGACACTTTTTGAAGACAAACCTTGTGGATGAAGGAAAAACAGTGTGGACAATTTGAGATGATACATCAGGCATACAGTTCACTTCATGGTAAAATCAGGGCACAGTATTTTACAGGAGCTTTGCATTGTGCACAGATTAGTACTAGAAGTAGTTTAAACCAACTATATTAGCACTCTTACCTTTTTGGAATCAAGTTCTTATTGCTTCACAGAAGGTATTTTTAACTTCTGGGATTTAGCTTTAGCTGTATCTTATTACTGAAGAACCAAGAGAAGAACCGATATTATAGAAAACTTTATTGGTGGGTAATCTGAAATGCAGTGCTCACTCTTTTTGCAAACCAGGCACTTGGCTGCACCACTGTAGTGAGAGCTTAGATCTACCTTGTCTTTTTAAGAGAAATATTCCATATATTTGATTCACCTGTCAGCTTTAATTGCAGACTGTTAAGTACCATTCTCTTAAGACTCACTTTCATTGTTTCAAGCTCTTAACGGTACTTTTCTGTAAAAATACTTTGCTCATCTGTTTTATTTATTTAAAGAGACCAGTTTTTTAAAACAGTATTCCTTTAGCAGCAAATGTTTTTGGTAGCTAGAATTTATTTTTGCATTGCTACAAGCAGTTAAATTCCTGTTATAGCAGTATGTATGTCACCCGTGGATTTATTTTTTCTCGTAAAAGGTTTTGAGACGGATTCACCCAGAGGTTGATTCAGAGAAGTCCTGAGGATTTCCTGCAAGGTGCTGAGCACCCCAGCCCCAGTATCAGGAGGGATGAAAACTACTGGATGTGGCTCACAATGCGTTTAAATCCACTGTGAAGTTGTGGCTGTTTGTTCAAGCTTATTCACATTACAGACATTTGCTCTGTAGTTGCTTGCAAATCGCCTTGAGAAGTTTGGAATGGAACATGCTACAGAAGTGAAATATTGATGTTATGGAAAACACATTGCAACCCCCCCCCCCCCAGATGTGTGATTTCCTCACAGTAACCTACCTTTGTCAAACATTTTTGAATAATATATGTTGACATGAAAGAGGACTTGAGAATCAATTGGGAAATTTTCATAGAGAAAAGAATTGGTTTTTTTCCCCTATATTTTCCTTATGTTTGTTTGTTTGTCTCCTTCCTCCTTCTCTCCCTCCCCCCCCCCCCCCCCCCCAACACTTTAGACAGGGTCCAACTCACATTCTAAAGCTGAAATTACATATATATATATATATTTGTTTCCAGTTGTGTTACCATTATAAAATATATTTATTTAAACACTCTCAGTGAGCAGCTTTTCCATTAGTATTCACACTACTCTCTGCATAAAAATATTCCTCTGGGAACCTGTGATCTGTTTTGCAAAGAACACAATAAACCTTGGAATATGAAATTGTGGTATCCTGATGCTAAGTAACATCAGCAAGAGTGAGAGTGCTCTGAATAGCACAAGTGCTCGTATTTGAAAGTTGTATTCCTTCACCAAAACAAAGTGACAGGAACTAAATGACAGGAAAATAATTTACCTTGGTGTTCACCTGTAGCCTTGTTCTAAGGAGCCAAGTGAAAGTGAAGAATGAGGTAAAAAGCACAATTAAGTTTTCAAGGACTAAAGATGCAAGAGAAGAATGGAAGGAACAGAAAAGTGGATTCTGAACTGATGCTAAAACTTAAATAACCATATTTTGCAAATCTTGTAAAAATTTCTCTAGAATATTAGAATTCTTTTTTACAGAAGTAGCCACAACATCAGCAATTAGATAGATAGCTGAACATCTGGAAAGGTTCCTGAACACTACTAGGTACTTAAAACTGCTGTGCACTAATAAGCAGAGGCAGACTGAAGTTTACTTTGAAGATACATCTAGTGAAAAAGGCCAGGACAGCCGTACCAGCATTGTAAGGAGCTATGTACATTACATTTTCCTGCTTGCAGAAATTGCTTTTGCAACAGGATCATTTGCCATCTCTGGGTAAAATAGAATAGATTTTATTACAATAGATTTTATCTAGAAGCTCAACAGGATCTTTCATTTGGACAACATTTTGGCTGACTTTGTTTTCAGTGAATAATATCCTGTAGGTAGATATTGTAGATAATTTTTATTTGCTCAAGTACTATCTTAATGGTTTCTTATTATCTACATCTGTAGGTATGAGCACACTCTCTCCCTCCCCCTCTCACTCTCTCCTCTTGCTGAAACTATATGTAAGTAAAAACTCTATATTCCTTTTTATGCTTCATGGGAGCAAGTCATTGCAGATATTTGTTAATCAGTTCATCCATTATAGGATGCAAAGAAGCTTCCAACAGAAAGTGTTCCCATTCATTATACGATATGAGGTCTCACTTTTAAACAAGTCTGGGTAAAATATTTCCTGTCATTAAGATAAAAAAGAAAAAGGTAATCTAATCAGACAAGATGCCAGTGTGAGTTAATCTTAGGCCAGTTGGTGAGAGAACATTAATGACAATGATTTACATTTTTGAATTTTTAAATTGGAAAACATCTGGTAGAAGGTCGGAAGAGTTGAACTGTAATAAAAGTGGGACAGTGGGATAGAGTGCACCCTCAGCAAGTTTGCTGATGACACCAAGCTTGGTGGCGCGGTCGACACACTGGAGGGAAGGGATGTCATCCAGAGGGACCTGGACAGGCTTGAGAGGTGGGCCCGTGTGAACCTCATGAAATTCAACCAGGCCAAGTGCAAGGTCCTGCACCTGGGTCATGGCAATCCCAGGCACAAATACAGCTTGGGCGGAGAATGGCTGGAGAGCAGCCCTGAGGAGAAGGACTTGGGGGTGTTGGTGCATGAGAAGCTCTACATGAGCTGGCAGTGCATGCTGGCAGCCCAGGAAGCCAACCTCATCCTGGGCTGCATCAAGAGAAGCATGGACAGCAGGTCGCAGGAGGTGATTCTGCCCCTCTACTCTGCTCTCGTGAGACCCTTCCTGGAATGCTGTGACTGACTCTGGAGCCCTCGACACAGGAAGGACATGGACCTGTTGGAATGGGTCCAGCGGAGGGCCACGAAGATGATCAGAGGGCTGGAGCACCTCTCCTATGAAGACAGGCTGAGAGAGTTGGGGTTGTTCAACCTAGAGAAGAGAAGGCTCCGGAGAGATCCTATAGCAGCCTTCCAGTACCTCAAGGGAGCCTACAGGAGAGATAGGGAGGGATGAGGAATGTAGAGATAGGGTGAAGGGTAATGGTTTTAAACTGAGAGAAGGTAGATTTAGATTAGATATCAAGAAGAAATTCTTTACTGTGATGGTGGTGAGACACTGGAACAGGTTGTCCGGAGAAGTTGTGGATGCCCCATCCCTGGAAGTGTTCAAGGCCAGGCTGGATGGGGCTTTGAGCAACCTGCTGTAGTGGAGATGTCCCTGCCCATGGCAGGGGGGTTGGAACTCGATGATCTTTAAGGTCCCTTCCAACCCAAATCATTGTATGATTCTGTGATTCTATGAAAAGTGTAATGTTTGTGGAAATGACCAGCTTGCTCAGATGACACCAAAGAAGACTCAGTACAGCACTATGTACCATGTACACCAGCTTGCCCTCCTTTGGTGGAACCTGCTGTGATGCTCCCAGCCAGGTCCTGGATGAGCTAGTCAGGAAAACCTTCCTCATACAAGTTCTGCTGCAGGCTGGTTGTCTCCCAGATGCTGCACAGCACTGCTTGCCTTGGCAAACTACTCCTCCATCAGGTCAGGTTCATGCCTGGTAAAAGCTGCTCAGTACTTTGTCACTACCCTAATTTTCTCAGGACCTACCTGCTAACTCCTTGTCTTTTCTTCCAGAGATGCTTAGATGCTTTCCTGGCCCTTCTCCAGCCCAGTGAACACCACAGTGCTGCCTGGAACACATTATGGGCTGTGTGAGAGGCCACTAAGGGGAATTCCTACAAGCAAGCCAGAGCACTGGGAAGAGGGGCACCCTGCCTCAAGGCCATCAGCTCTGCCTTCCCTTGGGAGATGAGGCAGCCTTAGCAGCCACTTGAGAAAATGTGGGGGTCCTGGTTTAATTCAACCTCTGCCTAACACGCAAAAAGTCCTTGCCGTCTTGGATTCTTGTGGTGTATGAAGAGTGCAGGGACCTGTTCCTGAAATCTGCAAAAATGTCTGTTTGAGCTTCCACTATGATACAGAGGATTCTTGAAAGGAAATTGACCTTCATCTCATATGTAGCTACCATTATATTTTCTTTGGATTAGCCTGATTGTTGACAACGATATCCTTACAAAAACTGCTTATAGTGGGAAGTCTGTCTGGGATAAATATGGTTGCAAGAGTGAAAACAAAGTGGCTTCTGTAGAGAGTTGTTCTTCTATAAACAGTGGCTTCACTCAGCTGCAGAGAGTGCTGGGGTGAGTTAACTCTAGACCAGCATCTAGATGCCCATCAGCATCTTCTTATTTTGGTGTTTTAAATAAATTTGGATGGAGTTTATAGGTAACTGAAGCAGAACTCACGGGGCCTCTGTTACCTATTAAATACTCAGGACATAGATGAGTGCTGATCAAGAAAAGGTTCAGTTTGCTTCAGCTGGTGCTGAATTCAGTAAATTTGGCTCTCTGTGCAAGCCAAATGGAAATAAGAGGTTTTGATATATATTTTTTTCTTTTACAATTTATAAATTTTTATATCAGAATGTTTAGCCAGCTGTGTGTTCCTTCTAGACAATTAGTTGAAGCTGTATGCTGTCAGTTGTCCCTGAGATTTGCAACCTCACTTTGACCTAATTATCTGAGTCAAAGCACTGTTATTTGGGCATTCTTGTTATTTTTCACTCCCTCAGCAGCTTCCTCCACCATTTTTTTTGTGAAATAGTGATGATGTCACTGTAACATAACTCCTCCCGTAGCCTTGGCATCTTGTTTTGATCCTTCTTTGGCAAGCTGCTATAGTGAAACCCCTGAAATTACAAATGGATCTGCTGCTGGCCATTCATGTTTCAAGCCAATTGATTCTGAATAAAGTTGTCTTGAAGTTAGATTAGGCAACAAGGAATTTCTGATTCTGCTATTGATCTGCTATGTAGTGTGAGACTCATGATATCAGTCACTGGTGCTTTGCTTTTCTCATCCACAAGAACGAAACTCTTAAAAGTGAGTTGAGGGTCACAGATTAAAGACATTTTATGAGCATTAAGAACCAGATTCTGCTGCCTTCATTATGTATTATGTCATCCCATGGTGAAAAAATAGATTCATTACTCCTTCAGTAATACACCACACAACATGATGGACTCAAACATAACCTGATTACTAGAACATCAGCTTTGGTCAATGTGAATCTTCTATCTCTTGCACATAAACTTTATTTCTGAGTAGCTGAAACATAAAATTGATCTGTTCTTTAAGCCAATCGTAACTCAACAGATCATTAATGACAAATGGTAGAATGCCCCAGCCATCCTTCCAGGCAATACTCCAGATGGGAGTCATTGGATAAAGAACAGGAAGGTTTGGCAGAATGTGAAAAAAGAATAAATTTGCCACACATCACTCATTTTGCCTGACTGCAATAAAGTAATTGTAATGGAATGTTGTCACAGGGTAATGGTCTCCTGCTGCTTTAGAAATGCTTTGCAAAACAGATGTTTACTTTCTCTGTGGGAGACGTTGATCCCAGGACAACAATCTTTTCTATTAAAGGAAAATTAAGTACTTATAGGTTCAGCAGTACTATAAAAAGATAATTATAAAAAAGCCACATAATGTAATAGGTAAAATGATATGAAATACATATGTGATTTATGTAATATATATGACTAATCCCTAAAATGGGACTAATCCCTAAGTGGGAATAGTTTCTTCCGGCACTCTGTGACTGACTTACATTTTCTCAACAAATGCAGATAGGACAATGAAATGCACTATGATGAAATTGTTTTTGTTATTTTAATTTTCCAACTGCAGAAAAACAGCATTTGTAAATAAAAATAATAACATCAAAACTCCAGCATATAATGTCTGATGAGAAATGCTAAGTTAATAACAGATAGATTAAAATAATGAATAAATAATAATAAAGTAACGTGTTGCAATTAGTGGAAATTAAAGACCATGCATTTTCTGTCAGGGTTGAACTCAGTATCGTGAGTTTTGCTGACTAGAACCAAGACAAAAATGTGAAAAGGGATAAAACTTTATAAAACATTTGTGCATTTCAAAATAATTTTCTTAGGAGAGCAATTGTACATTAGGGATTATAAAAGAAAAAGATTGTTATTTTTCTCTGAACTGTCTGCAATACATGTGGGACACATAAATTGCACTCTGTTGTAGTGTGATAGAAGAGTTACATAGGCATTGCTTTGATGAACCTTATACATTTTACAGGCATTTCTGCTATTCATCCAGTAAGGTGCCAACTGCAAATTTGGGCTCATGAGACACGTATAAAGGAAGAACATTTGTTCTCTTATGTGCTGTAACTGTCTATGTCTATGTGCTGTCAAAGGCATTTGACTGCCAGATGAAGAAACCCTCTGCGGTATTTAGCTTTTGCCAAAGTTGCATCTGGATCACAAGGAATAAAATGAGAATAATTACCCAGGGACTGAATGACTTCTTGGCCTCACCAGACTCACCTCCAGGACCTGCATCATCTTGGATCTTCTGCTGTCCATTTCTATTTAGCTCAAACCATCTTGTGATGGTGTTTGGTACTTTTCCAGCTGGTGCCTCTATCCAATTCCATGTATTTTATATCATGAATCCCAAACAGAGTTGCATTATGCAGATTACCAACATCTTTGCAAGTGGACCAGGTGGATATCAGCCTTGCTTCCACAAGTTTTAAAGGTTGTAGCTGAGCCACAGAATAGCAACACTGAGTCTGGGTTTTCTCAAAATGATGCTTCAGCTGGAAGAACTGGGACTTGAAGCCCTAATGGCATTTTTCACTCTGAGTGGTGAACTTCGCTATGTTGATGCTAAAGGAAAATGTCTTTTATATTCTTGAGAAGAGTTGGTTTTGTATACGAGTGCATTCAGTTATAATAATCCTGACCTCAGGAATAGTCACTGAAGCAAAGCATTTCCCTTCCCATTTCAAGGTCACCACATTACAGACATAAAAGGAATATGGCCATGAGGGGCATGAAGAAAGTAGTTTTTAATGCTGCAAGGGGAACTCAAACGCTAATGATTAGTTGCACTGGGAAGTGCTACTTTAAAGTTTAAGAAAAAGGAAACCAAAGGCTTAAAAAGTGTCAGTTTTGTCATCTTGAAACCGTTTTTCCCTAGTGCTGAATAAAATGCAAATATGCCCACAAGCAAGTTGCTTACTCTACAGCTGAAGTACTGAACATGGAACCAGTTGACACTTCAGTATTTTAGCAGTTTAGACTTATAAATATGTATTTGCATTTTCAGTGCTAAACTATGTGGCTTTTACCCAGTTGTCACTGTCACTGCATCAGCCAGGGAACCAGTGGAAGTTTGCTTCACTGAGGACTGTACGATATGGTCTACGAGAAGGAAATTAGTTTAATGGAAACTGAAGCATTTGAAGAAAGTTAACATCTTAACATCCCTGAGCTAGGAATAGTGTTAAGCACCAAAGGACCCCATCTGGACCCCGTCCAGACCCCTTAATTCCTGAACCTCCTCTGTGGCAGGAACTTGGACTGAGGGCAGGCAGAATAACTGTCTTGTGTCTCTGCACTCAGGTACTGATGAATATTGTTATTCACTAGAGGAGGAAAGACGGAGGAAGACAATGGATTTGGAGGGTCATGTGTCAATTAACTTCCAGGTGAAGTCACATCTGATTCCTGTCCTAGGGCTGCTGAGGGCATCACCAGGATTGCAAAAAGAAAGTCTCTGCATCCCAACTGTGCTATTTAATAAGGCACCAGAAGGTAGTATGGACCAGTCCAGCTTTATTAGACATCCTTTCAAGGCACAGGCTTCAGGCCCCAGAAATTTAGAAAGTATGGCAAGACAAAAGGAGATTCATTGCTTCTCTTACTCCATATATATATTCCTATAGGAAAAAAAAATAATAATAGAAACTGAGTGACCAAGAGAAGCAGGGATGATTACACTGAAGGCAATGCCCTGGCAAGAGCTGTTGTACCCTACTTAAAAGCAGCATGCTCAGCCACAAATCTGTGCCCCTTCTGAAAGCACACACACGGTTTGTGCTGCTTAGGGCCATGCTTAAAATCTCCTTCATACCTGTGGACATCTTCCCAGTCTCTCCAGTGGGTTCTGGTTTAGGCTGCACTCAGACATTTAACAGGATAAAGGTGTAAAACATATGTAATAATACAGTGGAAAGGTAGAGTAAAAACTGTCTTAAAACTGGTGACTTTTAAAATAAATTTTGTTTGAATGAAGATAAAGTAATGACAAGCTTGACTACCTTGATGGTAGGACAAACCACTACAGCTGAGATCATATTTCCTTGGAGCCTTTCTGCTGAGAAGGACCACGTGGGGTTACCAGTAGGGCCACGAAACTCTCAAGGTGCCTTTAAACTGACTGCATGGGTAGGGAAAGTTGGGAAGGTGACACCTTGCATTGTCTTCAAGGGTGTCACCCTATGTCCAAACTTCTCTGCTTTGTGCCCTCCCTCCCCCTATTTTCACCTTTTACAAGGCTGCAGCACAGGGCTGCTGCAGGGGAATGAATTTACTCTCTTATTTTCTTTCTTCGGCCGTGACCTGCAGTGTTAGCGGGAGCGGCGCTGGCACAAAGACGAGAAGAACTTTTCTCTCCCCACACTGACGGCAGCATCTCGCCTTTCCAGCTTTTAAAAATCATTCTTTTCCCTAAGCTTCAGCTTCCCGAATGCCATTCGGAAAAGTTCGCTGGCGGTACGGGACCGGCAGGGGAAGGAGGACCGGCTGCCCGCGCCGCTCCCCCCGGCCGCAGGGAGCTGTCCAGCACCGCCGCGGCAAGGCGGGGCCGGGGCGCCCGCACCGGGAGCGCCCCGGGGCGCCCTCAGCCGCTCCCCGCGGAGCCCTCCGCCGACACCAGCCCATTTCTCCGCTGCCCCCTTCTCCTGGCTCCAAAGCACCGGGAGGAGAGCCGAGCACCCTGCCCGCCCGCCCGGCGGCCGCTAGCGGCGGTAGCGCGGGCTGCACGCCGGCTCCGGTCCGCCCCGCCGGTGCTGCCGCCCGCCGGGGGCGGTGGCAGCATCCCCCCGGCGCGGGGGAGCGGGGCTGCGGGCCGCGGCGTGCGGGGCTGAGCGCGACAGGCGGCGAGCGGGGCGGGGGGAAGGCGGGAGGAGGAGGAGGAGGGGGAAAGGGCTCCAAACAACACGTGATTCCCGCGGAGCAGCGAGGGAGCCGGGGGAGGGGAGAGCGAGGGCGGGCGGCCGAGGCAGAGGAGGGCACCATCCGCCGCCGCCGCCGCCACCGCCGCCGCTTTAAAGCCTCCCGGCGCGGCGCCGCGCAGCACCCGCGCTCCCCCGGCCAGGCGCGGCGAAGGCGCGGAGCTGCGCCGGCCCCGGTCCCTGCGCGGCGCCTCCGCCGCCGCCTCCAGCCCCGGGGCACCCGCGGCCATGCGAGGCGGCCGCCCCCGCGGCCGCGCAGCTCAGCGCTGCCCGCCGCGGCTGCCCGCCGCCCCGCGCTGAGCCCAGCCGCCGCCGCCGCCCCGCGGCACCATGTCCCGGCGCAAGATCTCCTCCGAGTCCTTCAGCTCGCTGGGCTCGGACTGCCCGGAGACCAGCCCCGAGGAGGAGGGCGAGTGTCCCCTGTCCCGCCTCTGCTGGAACGGCAGCCGCAGCCCCCCCGGCCCCGCCGAAACCCCCTTCGCCGCCACCGCCGCCGCCGCTGCCGCCGCGGCCAGCGCCGGGGCTCGCCGCGTACCGCGCCGCCGGCGGGTCAACCTGGACTCGCTGGGCGAGAGCATCCGCCGCCTGACGGCCCCCGCGGTGAGTGCCCCGCGGCCGCGGAGCGCCGCGCCCGCCCCCGGCCCCCTCCGCGCCGCGCAGAGCCGCCGGCGGCTCCGCGGGGTCGGGTCCGTGTCGCGAAGGGGGCGGCGGTGCCCGCGTCCTTTTGCCGGGCGTCCCCGCCGAGCCGCCGCAGCCCTCTGCCCCGCCGTGCCCTCCCCGGCTGCGGATTGCCAGCCCCGCAAACCGGCGGGAGAAAGGATCTTGGCAGCCTGGTGCTGGAAATCGGGTCGGGAGGCACAAATACACGCTGCTGCCGGTTTAGCTGGGTTTTTCGTTTCTCCCGAATCCTTTTCTGAATTAAAAAAAATCGTAAAATCATAAAGTGCTTATCGCTGTCTGACCCTAGCAACATTTTTGTATAAAAAGTTATATCTATATGATGCATGGCATGCACATTCTTCCTTCAGTGTAGAGGAGACGTGAACTTCTTACATTTATAGAGCTTTTCCATACTGAACAAGGTAAAAACAAAGTTTTGACTTAGTGTTCAGAAATATTTCAGCAACAGATTTCCCTGTGCCTCCCAGATGCGCTGACATTCCTGGGCGATCAGTTTCTTTAAAGTGTACTTTAAAATTCATGACTTATGATTAACTGGATAGCTACACCTGTAGTTGAGAATCAATGAAGCATTGCGTATGCTAAAATAAGCAGTGAATTTGGATAGAACCCGTAACATGCTGGTGTCACTTTGTAAGACTGAAATCAGTGGCTGAGGAGTTCTGATAGATTCATGTAAAATAGAAGAGTCTTCTGCAGCCCTTTCTGTTACAATTGTGCTCCTCCAAATACCTCTGTGACCATCACTAAATTTTCCTCATGAAAGTTTCAGCTGCAACTGAATGCTTGTTTGGTCTCTGAGATATTTTAACATGTTAAGGTATAAAACATTAATTGCAACAAGTAGTCTTAATCTGTAAGACAACTATATCTGCTGCTGTGGCATTGGATCATCTTTTTGCATATTGTTATCCAGCTTTGGAAATTACCAGACTTGCGAGTCTCATCATCATCAGCTAGCAGTTTGCTTTGGTTTTAATATTCTTTTTTCTGTTCCGTGTTTCTTGAATTGGCTTGACGGGAGTAGACAAGCTGTTTAATGGGAGAAATTAGCCTGCATTACAAGCTAATAGTCCATCCAGTTTCAGTTAAGACTTTTATTTCCCATTGATTTTTCCCACTCCACTGGGAATCTGGTCTTGTAATGCTGATATTAATAGATGGTATCTCAGGTGACTTGTCTTGTTTTAGTACAGAAAAAAATGAAGCTATTTAATTTGGTAATAATACAACGGTATAATTAGAGCATGTGTTACCCAAAATATTTGAAGTATTCTGAAGTAGCTCAGTGCAGTATTTTTAGATAACCTTAGTATTTTTATTTTCTCAGCTTTGACTGTTACCTCCTGAATTGAGTTGCTATAAAAGACAATTAGTTTTACAGCTTTGATGAGTTGGTGAATTTGTTTTTTAAATGAGCACATTCTTTGAATTAAGAGACAAGGAAAACTTTGATAGATCTTATGGTCCACTTTCCTTCCTGCTCTCAGAGAAATTTCATTTAAGAATGCAAAAATTTCATCCAGCCTGGCTTTGGTGTCCCAAGCAACAGCTTCCATGGCTTCCTTGGAAGATAATTATGGCAACCATTATTGCTGAAAACCTGTGGTGTTTTTTTTTAAAATCTAATATGGGATACATATTGCTTAAAATTTCCCATTTTATCTTGGCATTGTGACTTGTGCTTCCCTTCCACCTTACATGTTTTGGCATAAATTAATGTGGTTAAGTCTAAAAAGTCATGTAGTCACAGTCGATGTATGAGAAAAGAATCAAGTCCCCTGTCTTTTCATTTTTCACTCTGAGAAATCACTGTTCAGGTGCATTGTTATTTTGGTGCATTCTTTTCTTATTGAGAATCTGTGCTGTGATATTGAATATATGCCTTCTTGCAACAAGTCAAGTCACCATATGTCTAGCAATTTGAATCTGATTATTTTGGCACATCTGCTAATATAAATCAGGAATAACTTTAATTAGAACTAAAAAAAACCTACTTTGCCTATAAAATTAGTGTCAAATGGGACTCATTCCCATTATTTGTAAAATTAAAAGGCAAGTCTGAAGGGTGCATTGACTTATGTTCTTTCTGAACAAAAAGCCTTAGTACTTTTACTACAGATGTAGATATATCTTCATTCCATGATACTATAGATACAGGTCTCTGTTGAGTGTATAAAAATATATTTATGTACATACAAGTGTTTGTGAATGTATATACCATGTATATTGCCTGCAATGGCTTGACATTTTCATTTCCAACGTGAATGCAGGAGCAATTTGTTCCCATCCCAGTGCTGAACACTTCCAAAGTTGAAGGATGCTACAGGTTCCTGGTGTTTATACTTAGCCTTAATTTTGTACTTTTTTTTGAAAATGGCTGGGATTGAGATACTGAGTAAAATTTTTTTTTGGTTTGTTTCCACTGAGAAAATAAATCTTTCTGTGTGTTTAATACTGCCGTTGACAGGCAGAGAGATCTCCGGGGTGATGCTGTCTCAATGTGGCAGTAGCAGGGGGTACCGAGAGCTGCTCTGGGGCTGCAGGGAGCCTCAAACTGAGCAGGAGGAAGCATCTGAGGGGTGAAGGAGCTGAGCAAGATCTCCCTCCATGGGGCAGAGTGGCAAGAAGGCTGTGCAAGCAGTCTAGGTCTTGTGAGTGGTAGTGCAAAGATGTGTGTGAAAATATTAGTATTGTATTCATGAGTTAGCACAACTGTACTGTCAAGGGAAAGAGATTCAGTAGAGTAAAATGCAGTAATGAAGCATTTGAGATATTTTACACTAAAATATAGTGAAAAGAAGTTACTGCATTTTGTACCACTTGTAATCTTGGACTCAAGTTTTAGCTGAGTGTGACTTTGCACAAATATTACTTTTTGTGGAACTGCGGGAAAAGATTAAAAAGTGAACCTTCCTGTGTTGCAGTGTTTAATCCAACCCTTCTGCTGGCTCCTGGAGAACAGCTTCTAGCACTTTCCAGCACACACAATTATCAAACTTTTTTCTTAAATACATTTTGCCTGCAGTTGCTGTACTAGAGGATGTAGGGGTCTGATCCTCAATCAGCACAGGTCATTTTATGTTCCTGTGAGTTCCTAAAGGCTTCCTGACATGCCTGGATGGCTGAAGGATGGACATTGTTCATCTGGCACTTGCTTACCCCAAGCCCTCTATTTTTTAACAGTCAGAACTAGGAGGATAATAGGGCTCACCTCCACCAAAACAGCTGCATATTTTGGAGAAAAGTATGTGGTGATGAAGAAGATGAGGAGACCTCCACATGTCCCCTACCGCTGGCATTCATGAGTAGGGTGTGCTGGGGAAGGTCAGGGAGGCCGGGTGCACCGGGCAGGGAAGGCAGAGCAGCGGTGATGCAAGAAGAGATGCAACTTTTTCTCACAGCTGCACTCAACAAGCTAACTGTGCATATGCTCAACATCGCTTTGAGTTGCTGCCCTGTTGCCCCCCGAGTGAACAGACGTGCTGACAGCAGGAGGGTTGAGGGTCTCCCAGCAGCCGGGCACAGCCGGGTGCTGCAGACCAAAGAGTCAGGGGAACCTTGCCCAGCCAGGGCTGTGCTCAGTGCCTGAGCGTGAAGTGATGTTTTGTGGAACCAAACTTAGCTGCGCAGTGCAATAAAACCTGGATGTTGCACACACTCAGCTCTTGTATCTCACCTGTATCTCACAAGACCACGGCCAACAGTGCTCCATATTTATTACCCCGTGTCAGGCTCTTCCCTCTCACAGCCTGTGGTGTTCCCACAAAGCTGAGCCCACAATTGTGTAGCCAGCTCCTATCCACCCTAACATGTTCCTAAACCCACCCTAACATATTCCTGACTGGGCAAAGGTGTTCCTTCTGTCCTCCTTCATCTGAACCACCCATCAAAGGGTCTTTGGTTACATACTGTATCAGAGAAATCTGGAGCCAGATCCAGCTGCAGTCAAAACAAACAGGTGCCCTTCTCACTGGGCTGGGTTCAGGTTTTTGGAGGTAAATAATAAAATGCTGGGAACCTAGTAAGAACACTGATTTATCACCTTGTTTTAAGAAGTCAGCTGCAATAATTACATGTACGTCACAAGCAAATTAAATGATATATTTTTCTTTTAATTTCAGCTTTATTTTTGTGTTCCATTTTAAGGAATGAATTTTACACTCACAATGACATAAATTTTGATAACTAGAGATGATGATACTATATGGTACTCATTATCAACATAATTTTTTTTTGCCTTTTAGAGCTCTGCTATGTGGGAATGATATCCTGGCACCAGTGGACACAGTTTTATTCTGTAGAAAAGCCATTTAGTATCTTACTGAATTCCAGTTCCTTGCAGCAATTTTCACATTTGCTCCAGTTCTATCTTGACTTGTATCCAATACTAGGCTGAAAATAGAATCAAAATCAGAAAAAAAAAAAAAAAAAATTGTTACTGATTTGAGAAGTCAAATACTCAGCTCCCATCTAAGGGGCATGGACTACCCTAAAGCAGCTGAGAGTGACTGGGCATGCATTCAGAGGAGACTGTGTACCCCCAAGCGCTGTACTGATCCTTCTGGAAAGAGAATTACAGCATGACACAGCATTAAACTGACTTACATTTCCGTTTGATTTTATTTTCTGAATGGCCTGTGCAACGCATCTCTTCAACTTATAAACATTATGAAGTGAAAATCGCTTCTCGTATACTTTCCTGTTCATTCAGAATTATTCCTGCTATTCTTTAAAGGCCCAGTTGAAGACACATTTAAGTAAGAACACTTTTTTCCTGTTTAAGTGAGGAAGCTGCTACTGGCTGCTGCCAAGCAATTTGAATTTAAGAACTGTCTTTTTGAATACAGCCTTTTTCCTAACAGTGGGAGAAAAGTGAACCTAAAGACTGTTGTGTAGGCTATTACTTATGTCACAGAACCACTGTATTTTCAAATTGCTTAATTGCAAATGAATCCTCCAGTGAGTGGAGGTGGGGTTTTGGTGGAGAAGTTGCAATACAGCAGCTCAAATTGAATGTGGCTCCTTCATAAACTTCTGCCACTTACTCTCAAGGAACAGCTACTCTTTTAGGAGCAATAACAAGTTGTTGCCGCTAACAGGAGAGGTAACAAATTGATTTTTACATAAGATTTTGAAAAATTTTGCACAAGTATTCTGGTCTCCTTATGACTCACATTAACCCATCAAGTGTATCTAAGCTCTACTGTTGCAGGAATAACTTCTGGCTATTTTTCTGAATGAAGTAAGGTCATGTCAAATGATACCCATATCAGCAATATGATGAGCTTAATCATTTAATATCCCAGGCTGGATGAGCTTTACATGAGTAACCTCCTTCTCATGAATGAGGGTGGAAAGTAAAAAAAAGCATAAAAATGTTGAAGAAAGTCATACCCCATGAGAAACTCCTGATTTCTAACTCCAACAGGCAAACAGGATTAATTTTTTGAAGTATAATAAAATCAGACTTTTCCCCAGTATCTTTCAATTTAACAGAGAGAAAAGCTGTTTATACACAAGGTCACATGAGCAGTCTGTAGCCAGCCAATCTGCTATTTCATAGTGGGGAACAGAGCTGTGGTGTCTTAAACAGGAACATTCTGGAAAACATTATCAATATGAGAATCACGGTGGCTTTTGACTGTTTGTCTTGTTTGGTAGTTTAACATCTCATGCAAGGGAACCTCAGCCTCAGCAAATAAAATATTAAAGAAATCAGTTTAGCTGCACCCGAGGGCCTGCCGCATTGTATTGACCTTGATGAAATTTTATTTAGGGTGAGTCTGAATATTTGACATCTAGTGCTTGTACTGTTTGTAGTAATAGTTGCTTTCTTAATGTTTGTATAGTGCCAGGCTGAACTCTCGACTTCTCTGAAGTGCTTGATAAAAACCATTTATATATTGCAGGCATCTTTGCTGCTTGGAAGCAGAGAGCATCTCCCTGCTGGGGATCAGACCTGCCCACAGGCAGATCTCAACTGCTGGCCAACAAACCAGAGCGTGGCAGCACCAGTGTTAATCCCACAAAATTGATCTCAGTTGTTTTGCACTTCTCTGCGTCTCCCCTGGCCAAAGTGCCCAGGTGCAAATAAGAGAGAAGGATGTTGTAAAGTAGAAGGGAACATTATGATCATCAATATATGTCCCTAAGTAGCAGTGTGCAGTTATGGCTCCATCAAAATGAGGGTGAATGTCCTTCATTTGCAACTGCTTGAGCAGAGACAGTTACCACTTCACAGTGGTCCAGTGTGCTCCTGGTGAAACCTAAAATGTCAACGCAGAGAAAAGCCCTCTCTTCCCTTCTACCTCTTGTGCTAACGCTAAAGGTTGTTATAAAACACTTTGAGTAAAAGAAATAATTCCATCTCATATCCAAATTCCTTCTAGATGTGCCTGCTTGCTAACTCTCAAATGAAGTTTCAAAATGAAGACAAAAAAAAAATGCGTGGTTTGTCTATAGATCTCAAAGGGATAACCATAGGTCCAGTTATACTGAGGAAATTTTTTTTTTGTATCCTAGCAGAAGAAATTCCCTGAGAAAGACTGACATGTAAAGCCTTTCATTTCCTATCTGTCTGCTAGAGTAACACCTATGATTTTATGTAGTAGATGTGAGTTGCATTAAAAGGTGAACAGGTAACATTAGCAGTAGATCATCTATTATGTTCTTACCTACTGAATACATTCTTTCTGCAGCACAGAACAGATCTTCTATCTATTCCAGACATGGCTAAAATTCAAAGATGAACAAAGTGATGCCACCCAGTATAATAATGGATAGCACCCTGAGATATTTATTCTTCACTGTCAAGGAGTTAGACTAGATGATCTAATAGGCAATTTCCATCCGTAATGTCTGTGATTCTTCTAGTGGAAAGGCAGCTGGGGATGCAGGAGTTATAACTTCTAATTATTATTTAGCTCTGCTCTATTTCTTCAGAGTGTTTGCATTGTTATTGCCATGAAATAGCATGCTGTGAAATTCTTAGTCTCAATGTTATTTATTAAATTAAAGGCATTGTCTCTTATGTGCACAAGTATTTCTCTGTAAACAGTGCCCCAGTTTGCATGAACTGAAGGAGCAGAATGGTCTCAGGTTTAGGTGTCAGGTGGTACTGAGCTCAGGGGCTGTGTTCTTGCCTGGTCCTGTCTGGATCCTCACAAGCTGTTGTAGGGCAGCTTGTTTGGCCTCCAGCTGTCAGTCATCCCACTCTGGATCCCCAAACAGTTCCCTCCTGGGCATTCTGCATCTTCCCTTCTTGATACTAAATCTGGTGCTAGTCATGGAGGTCTGCAAGCAGTCGGTGCTTTTATCTAAAGCACAAACCTCTGGACTCAGGAAGTTGGTTTTCATGAAGAAAAAATATATTTTTGGTTTGTACAGTTACAGAGAAAAAAATGAGTGCACCCTAAAGGTTCAGAAGCTAGAGAGTAAAAATAGATTTTTTTCCTGATTACATTATCAAAAGCACTATTAAGCCCCCAAAGATGATTTTTTTTTTTTTTTTTAATTTTCAAATGGTTGCTTATGTTGGGGCTCTGCTTCTCCTTTTTTGATTTCTGTCTGTGCCCTTTCATTTCATTATTCAGCTATTGGGAAGGGGACAGGGAGGGATCCTGGCTGTGCAGGATGCGCGAGGACCTGCGAGGGAGTCTTCCTTCTTTCTGCATCATCATAAAATTGTAGGATGCCAAAGGACCCTTCCTTTTCTTTTTCAATTCTGCTTTTCCCTGGTTGCGACAATTTCAATGCTTATCTCCCCACTCCTGGCATTTGGGAATGTTGATAAATGTTTATCTTCAGCTGGAGCCTTGGTTCTTTGTTTATGGCCTCCTTAACATCAATATTTTGATGACCAGAGGGACAGGGAAATAACAATTCTCCACTGCTTTTATGATCTGGGGTAAATATTAAAAAAACCCCAACAGATTGGATGCGAAAATTACTATTTTGCCATTTATTTCCTCCCAGATAGGCCAGGTGCACACCTACTCGTGTGTACTTAGAGATCTGTAATCACCTATGCCTAAAGACTCAACTAAAATTGGTGCTGAAATATGAAAAAATAAATGTTTTTCATTAATGAACAATCACCAGCAGTGAAGCTGGCAATTAAAGTCTTACGCATCTGCTGAGTTACTGATTGAACACCACAAATTTGAGGTTTGTAAAACTTTCAGCATCAAAGCGCTGATTTGGCTGAGGTCTGTGGTAGCTTGCCTCTCCCATATGCAGAAGTGCGGATTCCTCTAGGAAGGACTTTGCAGCTCCCCAGGGCACAAGAGCCCAGAGGAGCCCCCTTACCAGACAGATTTCTTCGAAGAAATTCTGATAGAAGCAAAGTGGTTTCTAGCTGAGCCTATTATGCTCTTCACTGCTTCAACTTCCATGTTTAAAATTTTAAGCACTCAAGTTTTTAAGAACTTGACTGCTGAAGCGCTTCTGAGGCTCAGCTAGGAGCCACTTAGCTTTTGCCAGGAAAAATCTTTGAAGCCTTGTTAGGGTTATGCAGAAACTGTCTGTGTACCTGGCTGCTCTCTTGGCTCGGACCTCCCTGTTCCGTACAGTCCCTTTCTTCTCTAATTCTCTCCGGTTATCTTAGGATGCAAAAGGAATGGGACAGAGAATTTGAAACTGCATTTATGTAAATTTAGACAGAGTCATCTGGGATACTGTGTGCAGGTCTGTCACCTCAGCGTGGGGTTTGTCTGTCCTTACTTAAACACTTAAAAGATATCTAAGTCTAAAGCTATCACTCATCATCTTTTGTAGACAAAAGAAAGAAATGGGTATCTAAAGACTGAGTCCTCAGGCATGTATTAGATGCCAACTGTAGGATGAAATTAATCACTTCGGGTGCCTACATTTGGGCAGATGAGCCCTACTGTGTATTTCCGAATGTGTTGTGATCAAATAAAAGACATTTTAGAGGCAACAGAAAATGGCTAGGGAATAGGATAAAGTCTCTGTCCTCTGAGAGGAGATTGGAAACCTTACATTTGATTGCCGTAGGAAAGACATTTATAACAAGGGATGCAATTAAAGTGGAAGTCCTCTCCCCTTTGCAAAACTGGAGGCAATGAAGTTAAAAGAAGGAAGAATTAAACTCAAGAAAAAAAAATTGCACACAATATTTAAACTGGAATTCTTTTTCAAAGAAAGTTGTCTGAGTTAAAAAACATGGAATACTTCAAGATCATTTAGACAAATATTTTCATAAAGATTTTCGCCAGTTAGTCATAAAAGGATTTTTGAGGAGCTATTATTCCTCTAGCAGTTTCATACTACAGGAGAGTTGGGTGAGGTGTAGCAAGAAGGGCAGATTTCTCTACGAGTGCATCCTGGAAACAGTGGTGTCTGGCAGAGTCACAGCAGCTTTCACAGCAGGGCTGCCACGGTCAGTATCGCTGCCTGCTGCTGTGCAACGGTGGTGGGCTTTGGTTGCAGCGCTGAGTTGCCAGGTGGAAAAGCCATAGGAGATGGTGAGCCTGTGCCCAAATGCAGGCAGCATGAGGAGCAAATGAGTGTCATTGGACATCCCCTGATGTCTAATAGACTGAGCTTGCACCTCCTGTGGGATTGCACACATCCTCGTGTGGAATGCCTCTCAGGATGGGAATGCTGCAGGGGACGGACACAGGCTCTTCAGGAGGGGTGGGCTGGGAAGGTGAAGAGCAGGAGATGCGCTCTATGCAAAGAAGTGGCAGCAGTGTGTGGGCAGTTGCCTTTGGACGGAGCAAGCTGGCCCAGATTGTGAGGGTCGGATGAGCCAGGGTGGTGTGGTGGTATGTCTGCTATACACTGGCTGGTCAAGAAGTGAAACCAGAGGAAGCCTTTAGACAGCTGGATGAAGCCTCCAAATGGCAGGCCTTGGTACTCACTGGGGACTTCAGCCAAACCAAAATCCACTAGAAGGAATCCCTTCTACCTTATATGTCATTCCAGATGGAACTTGGATATGATCTGGTGTGGCAATTCCTGGATTAATTTACAGTTAACGATAGCAATACTGGCATGTCTTAATTTGAGTTGCCCTTAGAAATGTGAACTGATGTGATTATTCCTTTCATCATGATATAATTCCTAATCAATATAATAAAAATTATTTGTTAAAATTTACTATTTTGGGTAATAGTCACTATTTTACATTTATATTAAATCTTTCATTTTAAGTGGTTTTGAAGCTTTAAAACCTTTCCAGTAAATAAGCACTTGCGTGGCATAGATGTACATTGCAGCAGAAGAGGTGTATTGTTAGAGGCAGGATACCTTTTATCACCCCAAATGGCGGAAACTATGTTTCCATCCTGTGTTGCCATTGGATGCAGAAAAGAGGTGTAAATGTTTTCCTCCCCACTCTCTCTCTCATAGGCAATGCCGAGTCAGTAGTGGAAGAAGTGGTACGCCAAACTGCCCTTGTAGGTAGCTATAAGCTGGTGTTATATCGCTCCATTGTGTTTAGTCGTAGCCATAGTTACAGAATTACGTCCATAGCAAAATGACATTCACCAGTGATGAAATAGAGCAAACTGAGAAGGTGAACACAGCGGCTTTTAAACCGTGCACAGAGACATGCCGTAATAATTCTTGTCAGAAATGAAGAAAGACTTTGTGGCTCCTCAGGCCAGTTTTCATACTGGTGTGAACATGTTATAGAGCTCTGTTTATGACCAGTGTTTTAATTGTAAATCCTGTTTTCTGTCTGTACTTAATTTCTAAGATTTGATAGGAGATGCGAGTAGAAAGGAGTATGAGTTCATGGGATTGTATAAAATTCTCTGACAACAGGTAGGCAGATGATTTAGCTTTCAGAAGAGAGAGTTAACCGTATGTGGGCTATTTTTATTTTTATTTTTTTTTATTCAGTACTGCAGGAGAATGGAGGTCTATTGATGAAACAAGCTGAGGACTCGGATGTTGCTTGTGTGGTCAAATCTTGAGGTATTCAGAGGGACTTTTCCATGGGTAAAGAGGTGCAACATCTGTGTGTCAGGCAGGAGAAAGGCAAAGGCAATCTATGGAGGATTGCTCAGGTGTCATAAGCTACAAAACTTCCTGAGAAGACAAGAAGCTATTTTCCTTTGTCTCTGCTGTGGTACCAGGCATTGCTGCCTTCCATACATTTGCTGTAAAAACACTTCGTGAGAACCAGAAGGGAGATTTAATTTAACAATCAGACATTTCTACCGTTCCCCATTTCATGTCGGAGGAGGTGCTGGTGGAGTACTAATGTTCTGTGTGTAGGGAGTGAGGCTGAGGGAAATGCTCTATGGAGATGGGCGATGGCAGCTGTCTGGACCTTTTTGCTTAAAGCCATTTTGCTTTGCCTGGTTCCTAGAGTGGGAAATTACATCTTTTCTATATATGAAGAATGGATTTTTCTGCCTGCTGAGCACAGAAAGCTTCTGAATCTCTGTGAGAACGTGCCATGAAATATATTTGTAGACCATCAGGCCTAAGGACTTCTATATGTGCTCTACCACTGAAAAGGGAATGGGTTTTTGATATGTCATGGTTTTATTCATTGTGTTTTGCAAGACAACATGTAAGATTTAATGCCTTGTAGCACAGGAAACTTAGATCCCACAGAGAAGAGAAGTAATTATCTGATACAGAATTAACAAAAAAACCCAAACCTCTTTCAAGGTTTACATCTGGTTTGAGCTTATTTTTGTTAAGTGCATGCATTTCTACACATTTGAATTCAACAAGGTAGACACATTCTTATAGATTGGTAATAAAAAATAAATTTTTACTGTTGTACAAACCTAATGCAGTTTGGTATACGCTTTTTCATTCTTGCCGTCATCAAAACAGGTACCTCCCTCTGCAAACTCATGGGTGATAGTAGGAAGAACGCTCAGCTCTTGAACTGCTGAATCTGTACAGCAGTAAGCAAAATCTGAGACTTTCAAACATGATGGTGGTTTTAGAATGAATTTCCTGTAATTAAGGGGTGTTTCAACTATTACTTTCCAAAACGATTAGATGTCTTTTTCAAAAGGTAGGGAAATACCAAATACCTCTAAAATTTGAGTGTCTGCTGCTGCAAGTCTGGTCAAAATATCCCTGTGTGCCTCTGATACAGAAGGAAGACTTATAAATCCCAGTTGTGTACCTTTGTCTGACCTGTGGCATCAGGGCAGAATGGACAGGTGAAAAACCTCAGATTTGATACAAACCAGTCATTTTGGAAGATTTCAAAGTTTATTTATTTACCTGAAGATGTGTCATGAATTAATTCAAAATAATAGGAAGAGCAGTTGCAGCAGCATTAGTGGTAGTAAAGAAAATAAATATATATGCATTTTGGTGAACATTGTAATAGTAGTAATAATGCAAATAAACACATATGCACATACGTAGTTTGGTGAACACCTATAAAAATGAAATAGCACAGAAACGCTTGAAGCACGTAATGATTTTCTTTTGATGAACTTGAGTTTCCTGGTACTTTGAAAGATGACTGGAGAATCATAACTTGTCAGGAAAGTAAGCCAAAATAAATTGTGTCTTTATAACATCCTTTAGTAAAAATGCTCTCGGGAGCATACAAAGTTTAAAAACCCAATGCCTTTTCCTGGTGATACTTTCATCACACAATAATAACATTTTCTTGAAACTATTTTAAATTAATTATTTTAAAATAATGAGATAATTGGTGGGTGATAATTTCTTAGAATTAATATTGAAGTGGTTCCTTTGTTATGCACAACTAGTCTTGTAAGCAGTATTTATTATGTCACATTGTAAAATTCCTTCCTATTTAAATGGTGAAGTAAGATATAAAGAATGAATAATATTTCATATCCATTGCTATGATGGACACCTAGCAGGTAGAAGATGAGAAGGAATAAAAATGGAGAAAAATAGTGTGTTAAATGCTATATAATAATAATATAATATAATATAATATAATATAATATAATATAATATAATAATATAATATAATATAATATAATATAATATAATATAATATAATAAAACTGTATTGTACTTCCCTAGTCTTATGATTTTTTTATTATTATTCTTCCATAGCCTCAGACCATTCGGCAAACTCTTCAAAGGACACTGCAGTATTTTGAGCATCAAGTTATTGGGTAAGTGTTAATGTGAGGTAGTGAAAGGCGCATGGTGATGCTTTCCTCTACGCTTCCCAAGTCACAGCCTTGTTTGTCAAGCTTTTTAATTTTTGTCACAAATTCTTAGGGGTGCTCTGGAGTAACTATACATACTATGGACATTAATAATAAACTGATGTCCAGTCCTGCTTCCATGCAATCCTATCAGAGCACAACTGCTCCATTAACAGTGATGTTTCCTATGTAAGGAGAATAGGAAATCTTTTTGTAAAAGTATAAGATCTACTCCAATTTTCTTTTCACAGAGCCAGCTGAGAACGCTGGAAAAGTTACTTATGCTATTACCTGAGGTCCAAACCTTGCAAATTCCTGCACCAGTGCGTGTTACATACATGCACCGTTACATACTTGCAGAAGGTTTCTGCAGAAGCAGGGCTGAAAGCCAGGTGCTGAGTTCATTCACAGAATTAATGGATGACAGAGGAGTAAAAAGAAAGTAATAGCAACTGTCATCATGAAAACCTAAGACATTATCTCATTGATTAAAATAATCTCCTTTCAACCTTTTCCTTTCCTGCACAAGTATTTTCCTTACCTGTGCAAGTATTTTATTGTCACAGATAACTTACTTTTCCCGACAGAGTCAGAATACAACGGCTGCGTGTCTGTAGCCATTAAATGGCTGTGCCATATGACAAGTCCTCTAAATTTAATTACACAGACGTAAGGTACTTTCTTCACTGATCTTGGCGTTCACAGGGCTGTTCCTCTCAGTTATTTTCCTCACCCCTCACACCACCATGAGGTGTTTTACCCTTTCTTAAACACGTTTCCCCAGAGGCGCTGCTGCCTTGTCTGAGGGGCCGAGCTGTGCCCTGTGGTGGGGCCGCTGGAGCCGGCTGGAACTGGCCTCTCTCACAGTGTCCCCCACAGCTGCCTCCACCGGCACGTGGGCACTACACCCCATACAACGTAAATGTTCATCAAATCTCCCGTCCTGGTCAGGATGGGAGGTGAGGAGTGACCTCACTAGGGAGGCCTCATCCAGGGAGTGGATGGCACTGGCGGATGAGGCCTGGCTCCTCGCTTTGGGCCCTGCGGCTGGGCCCTGACTTTGGGCTCTGGGCCAGCTCCGACACTGTCAGGACGTGGCCTCACGGAGTATAAACAAAGTATGAAAGCATAACAAAACTGTTAACAAAATAGTCATTAGATAAGCTTTGCTCTGTGCATGAGCTAAATCAGTTGTATATTTTGCCAAGTGCATTATCACTTGGCTGCAATATTTTCTTCACTTGTATTCCCTCTTCTGTCATCATTATCACCTGCATAAAGCTTTGTTTTAAACATAGTTTCAGCTTCTGTTCCGTTTCTGTTGAATTAAAGAAAACCAATCCAGCAAAGCTAAATCAGAGTAATTCAGATGCTAGCTGCTTTCTTCCTGGTCAGATCATAGCTTTGTGCCTTTCATCAGTGGTGGGTTTTTGTTTAACAGGCTATAGCACAAATTTTATTCTTGATAGTGAGTTGCAGCTTGGCATCCTTCATTCTGCTAAGAACTTTTCAGAAGATAATCCACAGAGAAAGCTAGGTTTTAGACTTGCAGTGCTAATGTAATGTGCTGTGGAAGATTTATTATTCTTATTAGATACTCACCATTGCCTCATAAACATCTTGCTTGGAGTTTACTGTACAACTTTGTTACAGACAACACCCCAGTGGGAATGATGTATAAGACAGATCTGTCTGATACCCTTCCCTTATGCTTCAGCCCTTATTCTTATGTGTTCATTTTCGTTACAGATTCTAGTATAATACTTGAGATACCCAGGCTACTAATGTGCTGTTGTACGTGTGATAATGCAGAAATGGAAAGGGGAGGGGAGAAGAGGGAAGAGGCAAGGGACGCTAAAGGCATCCTTTACTGCCACTTCTGAAAGACATTTGTTGACTTTGCATTTGTAGAAGGATATGCTATAACTTATAAACTCTTTTTTTTACTGTAGTTACAGGGATGCAGAGAAGAACTTTCACAATATATCAAACAGATGCTCCTATACAGACTGCTCTGGCAATGAAGAAACTGAAGATGTCTCAGGAATTCTCCAGTGTACGGCTAATGTACTTGGTATGTATTTTTTTAAGGGAATTTTTTTGCTTTAGTTGGAAGGAAAGTTTACTGACCATCCTAATACCAACAATGAACCAAGTAATTTTTGCTCCAACAAAGGAAATTTAGGATGTAGGCAGCTACATATCGGTGCGTTGTTACTACATTTGTCTACTTTTCTATACGTATTTTGCACCTTTGAGACAATCCAGACTGATTTTTCAGTGGAGGTGTATTGTGCAATACTCAGGTTGATGTCAGCGACTTAGAGAAGTTCCAAAGGCTTTGAGTCCAAAGGGACTTGCACCTGTTCAGGCCTTGGTCTTGGAGTTACCTCAAGTGGATTTATAGGGGTTCTACAAAACAATAGATATTCTTGTCATCTCTGGGCCTGGTAGATAGAGGCCCTGAGAACCACAGAGTAGGATGTACTTGAGACATGAAACATTCTGAAGACTTACATTCATATTGAAGAATGCTTGCTGCAGTAAACTTTCAGAAATGTTGCATGTCAAGATGATGTCATCTGTCACTGAAGTGCAATTGTCTTAATAGGTGTCAAAATTAGCTGGCTATTTGCATCCATTCATATGATTTATCCATATGATTTATTCTCCTTCCCAAGTTTAGTTAGCTTTACTGCTTTTCAGTCAGACCCGTGTTGCTGATAAAAATGTCTTAAAAAGTTAAAAAAAAACCTAAGAACTTAATTTTTGACTGGGATTGTTTTAACTGTTTCACTCCTACAAAACTGATAATCTTCCTTGTTTTAGAGTAAACTTTACAGATTGAGCTTTAACCACTGGGCAGTTGTCTACATTTTACAGGGAACTGTAAGGAGGGAAAGTAGTAACTGCTAATTGTTTCAAAGCAGTAATTCCTGATTTATTTGTGATAGCCACTTGCAGTGTAGCAAAGCTGATGTTACCCAGCTCTACGTCCAGGACTGTAACAATTGACAATAACTCTTTTTGAAAGTTCTAAGACATGAAGTGTTCTCATCTATTAACTGTATGCAATTATGCCATCTACTAACAAGAAAGTGGTCATGTTGGTCGATGTGTTTATCAGTATTATGTGTGTCTGAGCTGAGTCCTGAGGTCAAGTGACCACAGCTCACCCACATGCAGCACAGCGGCTGAACTGCTGTAGCTGTCTGTGTGCCCACTTCTATCTAGCTTCAGCTGTGGAGCGCTGCCATTTGCCATCTACTGCTGTCATGGAAGTCTGCAAATGGAGAGCTGCTGTAGTTGTTTCTCTGCGGGAAAGGCCCTGGTGGGTGGCCAGCAAGAGGGACATGGACCAGCGGTGGGTCCTGGCAGCAAAGGTGGCCAATGGCAGTCTGGGCTCTATGAACAAGAGCAGGGATACAGATTGAAGGGACTCATTATCCCCTTCTACTGAGCAGTTGTTAGACCATAGCTGGATGTTGGGAGCCCAAAACCATAGCAAAATTGATAAACTGGAGGGAATTCAGCTGGGATCACCAAGTTGATGGGGGCTGGAGTACCTACCCTGTGAGGAGAGGCTGGGAGAGCTGGCCTTGCACAGTCTGGAGCAGAGATGGCTTCTCTGGGGCTGTAATTTTTGTAATATCTAAACCCTCTTTGCTGTTCCATTGGAGGTCTCAGTAGACTGCTGAAGTTAGAGTGGTAGGCACAAAAGATGGTATTTTGGTTCATAGTAAGTTTCCTTTGAGCTGGTAGTATAAAGGGTAAACCTGCAACATTTTTATGGGTTTATGCAGTTAGAGAGATTTTCTTCAACAGGAGGCACAACATTGAAATCTGACCTTTTATGATTAAAGATGTGACTTACCTTCCATGTCAAGGGAATATGATAAAGTGATATTCTGCCCACACTATGGTCTGGACCTTTGTATCTTGCTGACTTAAAATCCTTCTGGAGGTATATGCATTGCATGTCTGTCTTTTCTATCTCAAACCGTTAACAGACTTGGTGCCCTTTGTGAAACACCTAACATGTTCTAGTTGAGACATGACTGTATTTCACTGACACTCAAAATGGTTTTTTTCGGGTGTCACGTACCTTATTCTGCAAGATGCTACTCCCTGTCAGGGAGGTTCTGAGTGCCTTTAACTTGTGCTGGCAAGACACGGTACTTGGCACTTTGTACATTTCATCACGCAGAGAATGTAGAACAAATTAAACTGTAAATATGTCCAGTATTAGTTACCATATATTTTTGTTTGCATTTTAAAATAATTGAATGCTTACTCTCAGAAACAAATGCTATGAGTGATAAGGCAGGACTCAGGCAAAGTAAAGACTTTTAAAGTTATCATGTGTGTATTAATATTATACACACATAATTAGATATTTCACCACGACACAAAGTATGTGTTCTAAGAAATAGTTATGAATATGCTTTTAAATCAGTATTTTAGTCCTGGTCCTTTAGCATGGCTGAGTAATGTGCAGCCTGTTTTTTCAGCGTTATCCTCAAAGTGCATGTGTGTCAGGGGCAAATCCAACTGTTGGGATCACGGCGTAGGGGTAATGTCTAGAGGTTACTGTCTTGGGAAATTATTAAGGTGGACTTTGCTGAAAAAAAGTTTGCAGTGATTTACTGTTGGAAAAGCTCACCTTTTAAAGAATGAATTTGAGTTCATAGCAAAAAAAAAAAATTCAATGTGAGCAAAACACTGAGATAATTTAAAAGCACTACTTCTTTCCTTCTTATCTGGGACAGGAACATAAGGGAATGAGCAGTTAAACCAGCTTCTTCATTTTAATTGTAACTCATATCACAACAGGTAAATAATTAATGGAGGCTCGTAATTAATTCTCACATATGCAGTTATTTTTCTGGTTGAATAGGACTTAGTGAGAGCCACTTCTGTGCAAGAAGGATGTAATCGCTGGGGTGTGTACTTAGAGCAATTGGCATTACTGAGACAGGAGACAAGAATGAACCTGACTGTGATGGAGGCTATAGAAACTATTGAACCAAATCTGGCTCTCAGTTTATTTGTATGAGCGGTAACAGGGACTTGCTGCCTAGGGCTGGAAGAAAGTGTTTCCTTAAAGGTGCTTGGAAGCAACATCCTGCTTTCTCACCTTAGATAATGCCAACATGCTTCACCTCTCCTGACCCTCTAGCTGCCTCTAAAACAGTCATCTGGCATTCCTTATTCATCAGAAGACAGCAAATGCTGAGATCATTAGTAAGCTTGAAAGACTGTAAACAGATGCTTCGCACCATGGTCCTGGTGCTTACACTGCTCACAGCAAAGTGCTGGCTGCAAGCTGTATGCTCAGCTCAATGCATGTCATTTATCATGTATGAATACTGGAATTTTCTTCCTGTCAAGTCATCACTAAAGTGTGACACCATCTTCCTGCAGTGGAAAGACCCGATTCTCCTCATCTCCTTGCTGAGTTGCTCCTGCTGCAAGTCTAGACATCAATAGAGCTCTTCCTGCTTTAATCCACTGTAATTAAGGGAGCCATGACCACCATGCTCACATGCTGTAAACCATGTTTGATACCAGATCAATGGCACAGCTTTCCTTTGTGGTGACAGCTTCTGAGGCTGGAGTATTTAATTTAACTTTGTATCCTTTTGAAAATAGTCCAGACAGCTTTATGGTGGACTCTGCTTTCTTTAATTGGTGTGTGCACACTTTTACAGTGTCTTCATAAGCATATCATCCAAAGGAAAAACAAGTGACAGTATATTGGAAGTTGGGCAAAAGAGAAGAGAAATCCTAGCTTCTGAAGAGAGCCTTTGTAAAGTTCCTAGTTGGAAAGAAAGTATTTCAAAGAACAAGCACTGGTATGTTTTATCCTGTTGGGACAGATAATGCTTTTAGCTGGCTAGCTAAGTGGTGTTCAGAGCAGATTGGTGGTGTTAGTTTCAACTTATTTTAGAAATAATGATAAGAATAAGATTCCTATGATGAAGTATATTATATGGATGACTACCACATTTCTTTATTAGGGGACTATAAATTTATACTGAGGTATGTTAGAGAGAAAGATTGTATCTGAAGAGATTTCTTATTTTACCTTGGACAAGTTTGTATTCTTTCTGTGCCTCAATTTCCCATCTGTATAATGGAGATAACAGTGGTTTTTTTTAATCCTTTAAACCATATGTCAGTGCTGTTCAGATTTTAACCTTCTCAAAGCAAAGATGTTTTCATACCATTTGTACATTCAGCAGTTTGAGCAATGACAGCCAAATCTTGTTTGGGACTGCTTTTGTCCCCATAATTTAAAATAATTTGATTTCAAGTAAGATTAAAGTTTTTACTTAATTGCAGCTAGTCAGAAAAAAGGAGAAGACTCACAGGTACTTCCAAATTAAAACTTTGGCAACAAAAAAATAAGGATGAAAACTTTTAAAAATTATTAGTCTGTAATTTGTACTGTAAGGAATTTATTTTGGGACATTAAGCCTTCATGACCTGTCTCCTACTTATCTTTTGCACAGATATTCCATGCAGGTCTGTGGTACTGAGTTTTATGAAGCAATAGAGAAATGCCCGCTTTTCATTTTTCAATCCCACTATGTACTTCTGATACATAGTGTGATGTTTCGTGCATCCCAAATGCACAAACTAGATAAAAATTGTACTGTCTTCACCTCACGCCCTCCAAACACTCTTTTTCAAACACTGCACACAATTGATGTAGCCTTTGTCAATGTGAACTATTTTTCATTCTTATTTCAATCCTTCACAAAAAAAAAAGGGAGTTTCACGAAGGGAGTTACCTGTTTTCCTTTAAAAGTCATCAGCATTTTCTTTGGAGCTTCTTTGTATCTTGTTGAGGAACTCTGTAATCTGTCATAACTTTGATAGTAAAACTAATGAAAAGTGATTTATATTCATAAATACCTATAAAAAAACCCTGTTGTGCAAAATTTGCAAAGCAGAAGTAGCTGTTCATACACAATCTTTAATGACATGGAAGAAATGTTGTCTTTGAAAGCCTCTTTGCGTATTAAACTGCAATGTCTGAATTGTATGTACTGCAACACCATGCGATGTAAGCTGCATAAATAATACTTGCAACACCTTGGGTGCACAGCCTGAAGTTACAAATGCACTTGTATCAGATAGCTGTTTCAACAAGGAGGCCTGGAGAAATAATTGCACTTATCTGTCTTTCCATGGCTTAGGATGCAGAAAAACATTCTCTTCCTTTTTTTTTATACTAGAAATTAATTCATACAACAGAATTCTTTTTCATCTCCTATGAAAATTTGGCTCCTAAAATCTTACTACAGTTATCTCATTTTCCTTAAAAAATTCAAAGCGTATGTCAATGGCTGCTAAGTCAGATCCACATGTGGGCTTAAATGCATTGCAATAATTTTTCCTGTTAGGCATTCTTAACTGACAGTTTGATAATAATGCTTATCCTCTTGATTTTGTTTCTGAGAGTGGTGTGAGGTTTTTGCTTCTCTGTCATTTCTAAGTAAATATCTTTCTGGGTGTCTTCCATTTGGAGGATGATATGCCACAGTGGTGAGGATTCCTGAATCCCCCAGTGATAAGTTACATGGAATCCCAGCCCAGAGCCCCGCGCCATCGGGGAGATAAATCATGTTTCTGGATTCAGCCTTGCCGAGACACTGAGGAGGAGGTGGAATCCATAGTTGATGTAGGGGTTTAGAGAGCTCTTGCTCTGGGTCACATTTGCTTGTCACCACCGAATAAGATATGTGCTGTAGGCTGCTTTATATAGAGCAAATCACTTCAGGTCTAAATATATCTTGCAGGGCTGTTCCTTCATTTAGTGCAAAGGGCATAATTCTATAAAAGTTGTTTGCTCTCTGTACATTTGTCAAAGTTGAAGACCTCGAGATTCCTTTATTAAACTAAGAAAATCTCAGCTCTTACCCGTGTTCTGTGGTTAAAGGGGAGTAAATTTGGAGTTGTTCTGGTAGCTATTAAATAATAACAGCACATCACTGCTGAGAAATACTACCTTTAAAGAGGCAGGAAGTATGCTGAAAAGGAGATGCCAGGACAGATCTAAGGTTACAGTGAGGTTAGACCAGGTGATGCAATTGGAAAAGAGGGACAAAGGTTTGGCACACTGACTGCTTGGCAGGTGTCTAAAAACTGTAAATGTTTATATATTTAAAGTACATAAATAACTATCACTTTCCTTTTCCTTTGAACTAAGAACTGTAGATAGTCATTAGGATGCAACTAATTTAGGATACACAGCCTGATTTATAATTAAAGTTGTTGGTTTACAAATGGCGTATAAGGAAGTGTTACATGGCCCAGAGGACTAGCGTTACTAATGGATTTTAATAGTACTTGGAACTCTATCCTGGGGGGGTCTAAGCTATACACACAGGACTCCTATTATTTAGCAGATGTTACAGTGCACTGGCAATACAAAAGTAATCTAAACAAAAATCATATAATTCATGTGATTTCAAAACTGAATGAATACATCTAAATTAGAAAAGGACAAGTGTTTATACCAAATGGCCTTAGACGTCCCACTCTTCTCAAATCAGAGCTATTTATTGTTAGAAAGCAGATGAACTACCAGTAGATAGCAGTTTGAAGTTATGATGAACAATGACATCTTGTAGAAGTCTATTTATGAAGTAGAAGACATTCTGGGCATGATTCATTGACTAAATGTAGGTGTTTGCCATTATTTTAGGTGCTGTGGGGTATCCTGTGTGCCTTCTGTCAAACCTTCAAAAATGTGTAGGTCTCCCCTGAGTCCCATATCCTGGCAGATACAACTATGTATTAGTCCTTTTGTAGATGTCTTGGATGCCTTATGAAGACTCAAGTGGCATATATCTATATATATTTAGTCAGCTGAATTGAGCCCTTTGTGTATGTGAGGAATTATGAGAGATGATTTTTCATTTAATGGGAAAAGTTTTTAGATTTCATTACAATTTTTTTCTTTCCAAGAAGTGGAGTTCTGCTCCCCATGTCAATTCAAAGACATATATGTTTATTTTAATGCAAAAGCAAATTAAACAACTCTGTGCTTATTGCTGTTTGATCTCTAGATTTAACACGAAACAAACTGGATCTGCCTTATTTTTAGGAATCACCAACCTAGTGATTGCAGTTTTCATTTAATAAACCCTGTGCAAATCTGAGAAGTGAGGTTTCCAAGATGAGATGGGGGACACAAAATGGTGATGTCCTGATTCAGACAGCTTGTCTTTGCCTGCAGAATGAAAGCACTATATGGGGAAAAAAAAAAGAACAATGCCTGTTCTTAATAGCTCAGCTGAGCTTCCTGTGTCAGTAGGTCAGAGCAGAATCTTTTACATGTATGCTGAACACAGGTGATCAGGTCCTTACCAAGAGGCGGTAATTACAATGATATTTCTAAGCATCATTTGTCAGAGGAGACGGTCACTTTAACAAGGAAAGAAAGCGCTCATTAAAATTGGATAAAGCAGGTATTATAGATGAACAAGTGTGAGGAATTCTTTTAAGCAATAGTTCTCATTTTTATTTTATGAAATCTTGAAAGATATGCAGGCACTGTAAGAGAAGTGTAGTACAAATTTTACAGTTGTGTCAAAACCATATATAAAGGTACAAAATGATGTTATTGTATTTATATAAAAACCACTAAAAATGATAATTTAAAAATACTATCTGGATTCCCAGGATGATACACATTCACCATCATAATGAAGTAAGACCAAAGTTCTTTATACAGTAATTAGATCCTGTACTAGGCTCACTTAAAAGCCAAATGATTCATCAAACGTACCTTTCTGCATTAGCTTGTACACATCAAAAGCTTTTGTATTGAGAGAATAAACGTTGCTTTCCTTACCACCTTGTATTATGCTTTGGAATTCTGAACTGCCACCTGGCTTTCTGTCCAAAAGACTGTTTAAGGAAAAGATCTTATTCATGCCAAAAATCTGTTAATCCAAAAACATTTAAGAGGTATTTGCTATAATTGAACGTGGCAAATTCTGCTTCCTTCCACAGTATGAGTTCTGGAATTGCATATTGAATTTTTCCATCCCTTTAATATTTGACATTTACAGATTCTTAATGAGTATCCCAGAAAAAAAGGTATTTTTCTATGCCAAAGGAATCAGATGCTGGCTACTCTGCAACCATTGTCTCCATGACTTATGTTAAGGAAGAACTGGACGGCATGTAACTGCTTCTGCATGCTCTGCAAGATAATGGATTACTTTGACATTTTTGTCACATCATTCATCTTCTGTTTGTTTCTGAAGAGCCTGTGATTTGTGACTTTCTTTATGGGAACAGATTCCTATCTAATTTCTCCACTTAGTAATGTACAAAATACTTAGAAATACTGTATTAGTTCCTTGACGTTTTGTAGTGGGTTCACAGTTTACAGGAACTGCTGAAAAGAAAATGAAGAAGAGGACCATTTACTAGCACGTTATTACAGGATGAAGTCATCTATTTCTGCTCCAGTTCAGTGAAATACTTAATTTGAGCCTATGCTTAAAGACTTCGGTAATTTTGAACCTGGCTCACAAGTATAGGATCTCTTCTCCAAATGTCCTCGAGACACATTTTCAAAGGATAATAATAGATCTTATATAGTACTTTTGTCACAGATCCCAAAGTGCTTTGTAATGGAGGCCCAGAGCATTCTATGGTTGCTTTGCCTCAGTTTCTTTCTACAATGTTCATATTTTATTTCTGTCCAGTATGGGCTAGAATAAAAATGACATTGTAAGAAAAAAGTAACAAAAAGAAACTACTGTGGAAAAAATTATTAGAGTTAGGACATGCACTTTTTCCTCTTGAAGTGGATTAAGCGGTAGGAACACAATAGATCACTTTCCATGAGGAAAGTAAATTGAGACTGATGATTTTTTAGAATTTCATTCAGAATTATATTCAGTACATTCAGATTGGTAAATAATAGGAGCTCAAAATAACAAACGGCTTCCCTTGGACAACAGCAGAGAATGTTGGGATGAATTTTGGCTCATTTTGTATCACTACTGTTTAGTGAAGTGTCTTGGTAAAACTAAGGAAGACTTCTTTCCTACTTACTGATTGCAAGCTAGTGCACATTGCAAAGTCTTATCTGTGGTGGTTGGGGTCATGCATGAGGCAGTATGGGAGTTCAGTGGCCTCTGCGTTTGGAAGTGCTGGGCATGGATACAGATCTCAAATTTTTTTTTTTTTTTTGTCTGGGCAGCTGAACGAAAATTTTGATTAGAGGTTCATAGTGAAAAAGAAAGATGGAAATGCCAGCTTTTCAGAAAGGAATAGCTGGTAATCAATTTTGATGAACAGAACTTGACTCACATTTTCAGTGCCATCTTCAATTTGAATTTTTCCACTGCAAAATCAAAATGAAAACAAAATGAAGATGCAGAGAAATAATTTAATGTGAGACAGGTTTGAAAAGGTGATACTGTTTATGCAGATGTATAACCTGAAGGTTATAAAGAAGATTATTTTGAAGATTTTATTTGTCTTTTCTCAAAATAAAAGAAAAAAAAAACAAAGGAAAAATGAATACGTTGGAACTGGAAATAATATTGAATGTAGTTTTTACAGATAATAATTAGCCTGTGGAAGTCTCCAAATGCAGTAAAGTATGCACTGTAGAGACAATGAGTTCTGGGAATTTTTGTAACAAGAAGGTTTTTCCATATGTAATAAAACTATCTCCCGATCTGGTACTTCCATCCATTTCAGTGAATAAGCTAAACATTTACTGTAGCAATTAGGGAGGAGCTTCCTCAAAACCATGTTTTTTCATGATTTTCCATCAGATTTTACAGTTTTTCGATAGCATCTGATACCAATCACTGCTGAGGCAAGATTTCAGAGCAGCTGAACAGCAATGTGATGCAGTCTGATATTTTCTATCCTTGTGATGATGATGGTAATTTCTATTGTCTCTTGAAAGCTAAACGGATAGAAGTACAGAGAAAGGAGCAGGGAGAAACTTCACAGAAGATATTCAAAAGACTGGGATAATTTATGTGGTTCTAAATAAAAATGTTATGATGAAATATATACAGAGTTAATGTTAGGTAAGTGTGTGCTTCTGTTCATAATTTGTTTCAATAGGAGAGGCAGGAATAAGTCAGTAAAAATACATATTTAGTATTTTGTGCAACTTCATACAAGCACATCACTGAAGCCAAGAGCTTTGTAGAAATCAAGAAAAAATAGTTTATGTGTGTTTGTATAATAGGAATTTAAATAACGATTTTTGATTTAAAGAAAAACCATCATGCTTCAAGCAAAAATTGACCTCTTATTAGTAAGGCTTAGGAATAAACTTCCCCACTAGATACGTTACACTTGTTTCTTTTAGAAGGTTGTTTGACTTTGTTTATTTTTCTCAGTATCTCATAGTGTCTATTATTAGAGAGAAAATTCCCAACTAAGACAGACAAGCAGTTTGGTTGAGCTTGGGCATACCCATTTTTCTATTCTGAGCTAATCTAATTTTCTGCTGGTACTGTGTGTAACTCAATTCAAAGCTAAAATGTTTTTAAAAGTAGTGGCATGTCCTTGAGCCAGGTCATTGACCTGAATTTCATCATATAATTCGTGTTGCTTGGAGTCAGTACCTTGTGTCCAGATTGAATGACCAGTCCTCCAGGGCAGACAACAAGACCAATCTAAGACAATCAGCAAAACTTCAGGCCAAATACTAAAATACAGCTCCTGCTAACGATAATGAGAAAGGCTTACATGTGCAGCAGTAAAGTACACAAGTGATCAGTTCTGCATACGCTATTTTCAGTTAGTGGCGCCAGGGCAACTGTTTTACTGTAATTTTATAATACACATTAAAGACAACTCACCTTTGCTATGTCTTTGGGGAACTTTGTGGGATGTTACTCCAAAACTACTCTACAGAACAATGATATTTAAAAGTCTGGGTATGGGCTTTTGTATACATATGAATATAATGATTTCTTAGCTCCTTGCTATTAACATCCAATTATGAGAATGTTATTGGTGTAGGTTAGAATTTAATTCTTTTTGGCTTATAGTGGCTATTTCTATGGAAGATGCTACAATACTTTGTTATGCAGACGTAGTGGTAATGAGTCAGGAATTGGCACACTGTCCTCTGAGTCAGGATATTAGGGGGCATTGTGTACCAGAGGTACTTTCTTTTGGCTTAGCCGCAGATCTGACCATCTGTGGTCATAAAAGATCCTGGGAATATTTTTGTAATAACCTAGTTTAGTGACCAAATTTGATTATGAGTAATAGCATTTGAATGAACTTTCCCAAATTATTACTATTACTTCTTTTATAAAATATGTGTTGTCATGTTTTTATGTTGTCCTGTTTATATATGTAATTTTATGCATTTTAATCTGCTATTAATCATATTGAAGGTCCAGAGAAAAATATCATTGCAGATAGTTTGCAAAGCTGTGGAATGGTCAGATCCTTTGTGAATGTTGATCGTTACAACTATGCCTGTGTGCATAGGCAATTTAGACACTGCCTTAAGATGATCATAGAATCATAGAATTATAGAATGGTTAGAGTTGGAAGGGACCTTAAAGATCATCGAGTTCCAACCCCCCTACCATGGGCAGGGACACCTCCACTAGAGCAGGTTGCTCAAAGCCCCATCCAGCCTGGCCTTAAACACTTCCAGGGATGGGGCATCCACAACCTCCCTGGGCAACCTGTTCCAGTGCTTCACCACCCTCACAGTAAAGAATTTCCTCCTAATATCTAATCTAAATCTCCCCTCTTCCAATTTAAAACCATTACCCCTTGTCCTGTCACTACATTTCCTGACAAAGAGTCCCTCTCCGGCACTCCTGTAGGCTCCCTTCAGATATTGGAAGGCTGTTATGAGGTGTCCCTGGCGCCTTCTCTTCTCCAGGCTGAACCCCAGCTCTGTCAGCCTGTCTTCGTAGGGGAGGTGCTCCATCCTTCTGATCATCTTTGTTGCCCTCCGCTGGACCCATTCCAACAGGTCCATGTCCTTTCTGTGTTGAGGACTCCAAAGCTGGACACAATATTCCAGGTGGGGTCTCCCGAGCGCAGAGTAGAGGGGTAGAATCACCTCCCGCGACCAGCTGGCCACACTTCTCTTGATGCAGCCCAGGATGCAATTGGCTTTCTGGGCTGCCAGTACACATTGCCGGCTCATGTTGAGCTTCTCATCCACCCAGTTGAAAGTCACTAATCACACTGTCTTTCCAAATTTAAAAGCCTACAAGCAATCTAAACAAACAATGAGAAGTTCAGTGATCCACTGGGATCTTATCAATATTATAAAGCATGCTGAATACATACTAAAATAAAGGGCCTGTTATGCCCTTAGGAAATAAATAACCGCCCTTCATTTCTGTCAGAATCCAAGATAAATTTTTCAGGTGTTTGTCTAGTTGACCAAAATGAGATTTGATTTCAATACACTGGAGGAACTATGTTGTTAATGCCTGTATTAATTTCCTTTGAAAACTCTTGCTGGATATTTGTAATTCACATACAAGTGATTCATATTTCTTTTTCTTCTATTACAGCTTAGAACAATGCAAACATATCTGCTTAATTTTGTCACTCTGCTGTGTGATACAAGGATTATATACAGATGAAACTTAACAGAGCATGTCTTCCCTAAAATAAGGCAGAGGAAAATGTTTAATAACCATCTAAAAATTATTTTTTCTAGATTATTCTTAAAATGGTAAATAACAAACTGGCATAGGATTTCATGCACATTTATATCCAGGGGCTTTCATCACTGGTATTTTTTCATGCCTTCAGCAATACCGGCCTTATCACCACTGTAAATCAAAAACTTTTGAATTTCTGTGATGGAGACTTGAAGTGACGTTGTGAGAAATCATAGAGGTGTCCAATCTTCCTAGCAATTTAGATCACTCTAAGAGGCAGGGTTTTCTTAAAAGATGGGTGAGTGTAAAAGCCTAAAATAGAAAGGCTTTGCTTTCCTTTGCAAGCAACAAAAAGAAATAATTATTCCTTTGTATCTTCTGGCAGTGCCCAATAGCTGTAATAACAAAAGTATTGTGTCTGAAAATAAGCCCCCAAATCCACAACCCTCCCCTCCCAGATACTAAAGTGTCACCTGACTGCAGGGCTTTACATTGCTTATTGAAAGCCAAAGGCCTGACTTTGAATCCCAGTAGCTTATTCTTCAAGCTGGTAAGAGCTGGATCCCTCACCAAGGCAGTGAACAGAGGGGCTATAAAAGCAGAAGCCTTGTTTATGGCTAGGTCAGCAAGGGCAGGCATGTACCCATGGCTGGGTGCATTCACACAGACTTCATGTGACAAGCAAAAGTCCAGGAAATGATAATGTATTCTGGCTTCCAGCAGGGAAAAAGAGACAGACAAGTGTAAATCCCACAAGTTAGTGGCTGGGACAGCAAGCTGAAAGTATGAGGACATAAAATGATAGGCAAAAATGGCTTCTAGGGTTATTCCCAACTGCCAGAGAAAACAGAAGTCCTGTGGGTAGGTATCCAGTGAAAAAGCCACTCTCACTGACTTGGAAAAATACTGGGCAAATAGAGAAAAGGGGAGAACAAACAGAGAACAGAGAACACAGTAGCAATACTATGTTGTTAATCAGTGTCTCATTGTCCTATAGGTTTGAAGTTTGAGGAAATGCAAGAAAAGTTTGGGGAGGAATTCTTCAATATCTGCTTTGATGAGAATGAAAGAGTTCTTCGAGCTGTAGGTGGGACCCTTCAAGACTTCTTCAATGGCTTTGATGCTTTGCTGGAGCACATTAGAACTTCATTTGGAAGACAGGCCACCCTGGAGTCCCCTTCTTTCCTATGCAAAGAGCTCCCTGAAGGCAATCTCATGCTTCATTACTTTCATCCACATCAGATTGTTGGATTTGCAATGATGGGAATGATAAAAGCAGCAGCAAAGAAGATTTACCGCTTGGAAGTGGAAGTAGAACAGGTCACTAATGATAAGTTGTGTTCAGAGGGGATGAACCCAGGTAACTGCAGCTGTCTGACTTACCTTATCAAAGAACATGAAAATGCAAATATTACAAAAGCACTTCCACCGGGAACTTCCCAGTCCCCTTTAGACCTGAGGATTAGCATCAGCACCTTCTGCAGAGCTTTCCCGTTTCACCTGATGTTTGATCCAAACATGCTGATTCTGCAGCTTGGGGAAGGTCTTAGGAAGCAGCTCAGATGTGACACTCATAAAACTTTGAAATTCCAAGACTGCTTCGACATAGTTTCTCCTAAGATCAGTGCCACGTTTGAACGAGTTCTCCTGAGATTATCTACTCCCTTTCTCATTCGCACCAAACGTGAGGATTCTGGCTCTGAAAATAAAGATAAGGTAAGAACATTAATTTGGAAGGGGATGTTTGTATGTATGTGTGATAGGAGAGGATTATTTATTCAAAGAGAAGCATCTCAAGTCCTGTGTACCTTGAAAGCTCACGTATGCTTTGCAAAGAGGGGCTAAGTGGTATTCCCCAGCCAAGTGAATATCTTCCTAAATTATTTATAAGCTTTGCCAGTGATGTTGTAGCAAATCGTGACATTGCCATTCAGAAAATGCTGCGCTGTGGAGTTGAATAGTGCAGTGTAAATCAAAAGGGTGAAGAATTTTACAAAATGCCCATATCTAATCTTTAATTTCACTCCAGCTATATTATGATAACAATAGGAGTTATTAAGCCATTTACTAGGGAATAGCTTTGAGTATGTTTTCTGAAAGACTCTCACTGCAGGGTTTAGCTTCCATTTTATTATATCCTACATCCCTGTTTCGAAATGGTGCTTTCCTCTGTGTTTCTTCTTATTTCTCACCCTGCACTTGAGAGAACCAAAACTGTAAGCAGTACAAAGTATCACTTATGCCAGTTTTAATGCTTCCCAGTCATTTAAATAGGCACTTGTCCTCCTGCACTACCTCTTCCCTTGATGTTTTAGAAGAGAGCTACCTTAACTAGTGAGCCCTATGTTGAGTTCAGTGCATCTCAAGTGAGTAAGGTGAGAACATGTCTTCTAGAGTAGACCTCTCCAAATGTTGGATGGAGTTTGTCTCATTGCATATCCTTGAATTACGGAAAAGCTTTTTGGTGTGAAGTTGGGTTCCAGGTTTATGCACCGAAACACTTGTACTTAATGCTTACACTGAAAGCCTTTATGTGGGTGTCTTGGAAATATCACTGCCCTAAGTGAATAAAGTATTGATTTTCAGGGTTTTTAAGAGATAGCACCCAAGAACAGTCAATCTCAATCACACTGGATACTTAGACACCTAAGTTCTGCCTATGGGTGCCATATTTGCAGTTTAGATGGTCTGGATATAGCTTGAGAAAGTCCACCTCTGTTTTGCTACCTACACTGGGCCAGAGTTTCAGAAAGACTCCCATGGTAACTGCATATCGAGTTCTGGGTTCTTTTCAAAATATAGCCACTTCTGACAGCAGCAATGTTTCCAGCTCCTCTTTGGCACTGCTCTTTGGCACCAATAAACATCTTTCTGCTGCGTTTTACCCTGGAAACAACATATTCCCCCAAGAGAAGCAAACTAGTGCTTCTCATTTTGTATGAATTGATGTAATTCAACCTATTTAAAACCAAATGGGAGTTTATTTTTCAGAATCTGTCCTCAAAGTCAGCCTAGTCTTTAATTATGAAAAGGAAATGTTGTGTGAAAAATTTGGAAGTGTTGGCTCTGAGCTACCTTTTAGCACAATTGTTTCTCCTTTGAAAGAGGCTTGTGCCGTGCTCCTTCCTCTCTCAGAGCCTGCCCATCCCTCTCAGTCACCTTCCTCTGCCCGGGGACAGAGCCACAGCCCTTCAACCAATTTCTGCTCTCCATGAATCTGCTGTAAATCACTTTCAAGAGGAAGAAAGTTTGGGGGGATAGAGGCTCTTTAAAAACTTTTTTTCCTATCTAGTTAAACAAGTTAACAAGTTAAACAAACAAAACTTTCTTCTACCTGTGCAGGTTTCATACGCTTGTGGCTTACTGATAGGAGAGGTGGCAGGAAGTGGAGCTTGCTGGAGGCAGGGTTTAGCAGCCAGTTTGGGAAGCAACTCTGATTTCAAAAGCTTGTTCTGTACCATCAACAATAAGGTGTAAATGAGAGAGAAAAGGGTGATGACGAAGTGCAAGTGATCTGAGGTAAATGTTGTACTGCAGGCATGGGAATTAATTTGAGAACATCAGTTTAACTGAAGTGGTATTTTCTTCTGATTCATACGTTTTATAAGCACTTTCCAAAAGTTTCTGTTTATGAGTAGTTAAATGAAGCTTTGTTAGTAGTTAAATGAAGCTGAGGATGTGATGCATTTTGCTGGGTACTTCCTTTTCTTTTTCCAAAATGAAAGGTTGCACAGATTCAGAGGTTGTGGTTGTCTTGCTTACATAGATTTTGAGATGAGTGACACGGCAATGCTGTTATGTCATATTCAACTCCTTCATAAATCCTGGATGAAAAAATAATAGACTGAGCCTTGGGAACTGCATGCTGTATTATTTTCCCAGAGGTCATGTCACTCATGTAGCTCATTTTGGAATTCTTTTCAATTTGGCAAAACTTGTTTGGAAGTTGAATATTGGGCAGGTAGATCCATGTATTGGGCAGGTAGATCCATGCTGCCAGCATGACCCTGCTTAAAAGTTAGCAGTAACTGACTTAGGTATTTCTCTGTTTCTCTGCCACACACCTCTATTCAGTTTATAATGGGATTGCATCCCACTTACAGCTATTCTTTTTATTTTTTAGAAAATTCTGACTCTGCAATAACCTCAACACTTTTCAGACTTGGTTACTTTAAATGGCAGTTGAATGGATGTGACCCAGACAACTCTGCTGCAGTTTTGAAGCTGTTCAGATGTCTCAGTGGTTCCACAAAAGGAAAAAAATGTTTTAAAAGGCTTTGTGATGAACAGAGGACCTTTCAGACTCTCTTCAAAGCACTTTTATCTTCATTTCAATACATAAATTAGATCTTTTTTCAGGCTTGCAGAGAGAAAGAATAACAAAACAGTTTTCATTTAGTCCTGTCACCAGCTCTGTGTTCAGATGAAAGAAGTCACAAATCATGATCTTTCCCTAACTCAGCACCCAGAAGCAAATTAACAAAAACACCTGTCCTGACTTTCAGTGTGCTTAGTGCTTGTCCCATTTATGCAAAGACTCATTTGTGTGCTTCGATTTACTGGGATTTGAATCACTGAAATAAATGACTTGGCTTTTAAACACTATCCTAAATTTCTGACCTAAGGCCTTTGCGGTCTGGGTAATAGGTAGCTCTTCCTGCATAGATGTACACCTTTGCAGAAGCCCAGCCTCATGCATCCATGCATCAACATCTCAGGAACATTTTTTTAATTTTATATGTCACCATCTGTTCCTTGGAGCTCTGAGCATTTACAGGATCCCATTGTTGTAGGGAACAAACAGGAAAAATAACTCCCCATCTGAAGAACATGGACTCTATAGCTTTAGTCCCAATTTTCAACACCATCCAAATTCCTGGGTCATAATCTAATGTTTTGATGTTTGTTTGGCTGATATTTCAGTCTCCATTATACAATGGATATATGTAGACAATGCAAGCATTTATTCTGCAAAATAAATTGTATAAATTTATTAGGTCACCAGTCTCACTGACTTTACTTGAACTTATCATAAGTTTGCAACTAAATACACTTGTAAGTTTGTGGAGAATAAGAACCAAATTGTACAAAATAATCCAGAATAAGACAGGATGTCATGGTTTACTTCCATCCTTTCTTCCCTCCTTATTACTGTCCTTCCATTTTATTTTCTGCAGTGATCAAGTTATCCACACAGATGCTTTGAGTTTTTTCTTGATTATTATGCACATTCAAAATTGTCTATATGAACAATTATGAATGTCTTTAGAACAGGTTTCCTAGTATGCATACAGCTCTTTAGGTGTATAAAAGCTGAGCATGATCAGCGCCTGAGGTTTCCAGTTTTCCCATGCAGTTAAATTCTTGTTATTGTTTGTTGTTTGCAGTATGGTACTACCCAGATGCTGAAGGAAGTATTAGGGCCCTGTTGCTTTACTTTTTGTACAAACATTCTGTTGTTTTTCACATTTCACACTAATTTTTATTCAGGGTTTTTTTCCTCTGTTTAACCAGAGAGCTTCACTTGCATGTAGTCACATTTCCCAGATTTTGGGTATTATTCCTGAATAACAAGATCACAAATATTGCTTTTTCACTTCTCTAAGGAAACTCTTTCTACATCTCTCCTTCTAGAAGCAATTATTTATTGAAACAATCAAAAATACATTTCTTGTGGCAATTAACTATTTGGGATTGACTGCTTGTAGCTGCACACATGGTTAATACAACTGTACTCTGCAAGCGTTTAATGAAAGTTACTGGAGTCACATATGGATTAAGATATAACTTAAATTGAGAGGACTGGGTCTTAGTTTGCCTGCTGGAGTGCTCCAGAGTCCCTGTGAAGTCGATCCATGAAGGTGCTGGCATGCAAGGGAACTGATGGTTGCACCCTGGGACACAGAGGGGCAGGAGCTGCCTTCCTCAAGGCACATCACAGTCCTCTCTGGTGGGTTCTCCTGGCCAAGTCACCGTCTGGGAAGCACCACTGCTCCCTCCCTGGCAGCACCTCCAAGTGTTCGTGGAAAGCAAATGGGGTGTTTGCATCCAAGTCTCTCTGTGACTATCTCACCTGTGTAGAGAGTGTGTTAACATGACTCTTTCAAAGTTTTACTTTGAGCACTGCACTACTGAGACGTGTGGCATTATCATTGCTGTCTCCCATCTAAGCTTCTGCAGGACTTCCCACTAAAGTCAGTTCCTCATCTCTGTGAGTCACTGTTGTTTTTAAGGCAAATCATCTTTTACCACGTCTCTTTGTATATGCTATTTGTTTTCACAGAGCTACCCAATGGATGTTACCTGATTCTGCTGACTTAATGATTTTGCCTTTCTCGAGCAGCCTGATACCTTCCCCCTCACCTTAATGGCGAGACTTGCACAAATCTTCTTTAGTTGCCACTGAGGCCACATTTCAACTTTTCAATGAAAATGATCATGGGCATTTTCCACTTTGTCTTTATTTTTTGCAAAGAACAAGACAAAATGCAGCTGACAACCCAGCAATAAGTTGCATATGTCATGTGAGTGCAGGTGGGCTGCCCTGCCACCGTTTCTTGAGCAGACAAGGGCTGGAAGCTCCTGATAGGTACTTCCCGAGTGCAGTAATTTTCTGACTATACTAATGAACAAGGCCTTCTGTGACATGGTATAAATACTTGACTCCTTGACAGTGCAGCGAGGTAGCTGGAGCTGCTTTTTGGCTGAATGGGAAGACAAGGACTGACTCTCCTGGTTTTCCTTCCCTGGCTAACACCCTCCTCATGTGTCACACCTGTGCTATAAGCGCTGGTCAGATCCAGAGGAGACGGGGATGCCCAGATCCACCGTGTACCCGGGTCCTCGACCCGGACCCAGTCCTCTTAGTGCACAGATTGACAAGCCCTGCCAGCACTGGTTTGTGGGTCCCTTTCTGAAACTGTGACTTGTCATGCAGTTGGCAAGAAAGTTGGAAGTGCACCATGAAAGAAATTACTGGTTCCCTGCCAGATACTGTGCAGCTGTATTTTCCTTGTACTGCTGCTCTTCTGCTCAGATTAACAGCTCTTTTCCACCTTTGAAATAAATCAGTTATAAAGATACTTACCGGCCTTTGACTTACTGTTCACTTACTGTGAACACTTTCATTTAGAGAACTTGTCTAAGAATAAAGCTGGCACCTAGAACTGCATTAATGAAGGTGGCCAGAATTTTTCTGGTGGATTGTGTTCTCTTTAAATATGCTATTTTACTAAAATCACAACTTCCCCAGGAGTTCAGCAAAATGTGTTCTGGAAAATAATTTACTTTTATTGTGTTAAAAAATTTAATTCAATAATTTTAGATATAAAATATATACATTCTTCCCTTTTTTATTAGGACAAAGTTTTACATTGTAAATTATAATAACAAAACATTTAAAAAATACAAACATTGGGTTTGACAAAAAGAATCCTCTGAAAATGTTATATTGCAAGAAGTTCCAAATGCCACATTTAATTCAGATTTTCATGAAACACCAACTCTGTAATGATAAAATGTCCAGCAAAATGGTAGTGCCAGTTTTTTATAGCTCTACTGATTGTGCAGGCTGTCTGAGCCAGCACCTCATCTGTTGTCAGTGGGGAGGAGAGGTTTGTGGTAGATGAGCTAGGCTGCACCAGCAAGAATTTGTTCCAGCATACTGATTTAGATAAATGCAAAATAAATAAAAATAAACCAGTCCAGAGCCAAGATTTAAAAAACTGTATCTGGAAAGTCAGATCCTAAAGTCTATAGATAGACCAATTTTTAAAAATGCTGAGTAATAAACAACTGTTCATTTTAAAATGTAGGCTGATTCAGTGCGAGCCAGTGGGAATTTCCCCTGTTCATTTCCATTGTTTTGTTTAACTATGGAGTTATTAATCTAGTCCTTCTTCCATGTTATGAGGAGGCGCTATCTCTAAGTTAGGTATTTCCTTTCAGTCCCTCAACTGTGTATTTGCCATGTATGATCAGATCAAAGGTCCCTCCAGTCCAGCATGCTGACTGTCACAGTGACCATCAGACAATGCTGAATGAAAAATATAAGAAAAAGTTTAAGCCGGCAAGTGCTCTTTTCTGTAATACACCCTTCCAGCTTTTAGCTCTCCCAGGATGAAAGCACATCTTCTAGCAGTGGCATCCAGTTTGTGGCACCTGATAGTCCCTGCAGGACCACTCCTCTGTAATTTTCTCTAGTACCTTTTGAACCAGGGGAAGTTCATACTGTTGGCTTCTGTGGCATCCTGTGGACAAAAGGTCCACTGTTTACTAGAAACTATGAAGATTAGACCTCTCTCAGTGGTGGCCACTTTCAGCCAGGTCTGTGAGGACATCATATGCAGAGTGGAGCAGCTGACAAAGAAGCCTATTTACCCATTGGTTCAGCAGAACACTTTCCCATTGTGTTTTTTGACCATCGGAAACTGTATAAATAAATAACACTTTTTTAAATCCAGGAAGTACATTCTTCCCTTTTTTATATTGAGAGTCTATTCTTTATCTGCTTCTTTTTATTTTTATTCTGCACCAAATGAACGAAATGAGCAGTCCTGACAGGGGCCGACTAATTTTAAAACCACCACATACAATCTTGAAGAGTTTTGCTTTTGCTCTGTAACTGTTTTTCATCCTCTCCTAATAAAATTCAAATTAAGTGGCCTGGAAGTCATTCTAGCATGAGGGACATCTGTCACTTATAATCTAGGAATTCTAATTTTTCCCAGAGCTGATTTATTCACAGTAAGTCAGCCTTTGACACTAAGCTCCCGTTGCTTTGCAGGCTCCTGGAGCTCTCAGAGTCAAATTCTGTCTTCTGTTTCTGGTAATGCTAACATCCCACCCGGTTGCTTGTCAAAATGTGTTTGGGTTCTGATGGTTTTCAAGATGAATTGGATTGGCTGGCTTGACTGCTTCTAGAGACTGTGATGGGTTATAAGAAACAATAGATGACATGACTTCTCTCACTAGCCCTTGTGCATAGGAGAACTTTAATAACACTGGGAAAATGGCCCAGAGTTTTTAATATTTCTTCTTTAAGACAGGCCAATGAAAATGCCATTTAAAATATATTTTCGGTGATAGGACTCAAGAAGAAGTGTAACAATCTAAAGATAATATACTCCTCTTTTCCATTAGCTGAAAACCAAAGAAGCTGTTTGGAAATTATTTTGTTGAGTCAAGTGGCTATTAAAACAATTTGACTCCATGGTGAACTCTCCCCTCCTATGATTCGTATAATTTTTTTATGATAAGGAAGCTGCTTGCACATGATAATGTCCATCTTTCTCTACTTGATTGAAGGCTTTTGAATGGGTTTCTAAATTAAACTATGTCATAACCTGAACAAAAACGGGCATTTCATTAATTTTTACATTACATAATGAGAATACTCAGGCACAACTCAGTTTGATTTTCAGGAATGAAAACCTCTCTTCTGCCTCTCTCTTCTAGTGACTAAAATTAAGAATTGGTTATTCACAGTATGTTTTTATCCTTTTCTTCATTTTCTTATGGGAGTTTTTGAGCAACTGTGCTTTTCATGGCATCACATTCCTCTAATCTGGATAGATGTCAAAAAAAAAAGCCGTTTTCCTTGGGATGGTTGAATTAAAGTAGAAACATTCAGTCACTGTTTACCTTCCTCCCTCCTGTCCTGGCACTCGCAACTGGGCAATGCACATACTCAAGCTAAGGCTTCTTTTCTTTCTCTTTGCAGAGGCTGAAGTGGCCTTAGAAAGAAGAGGAGAAGCCCAAGTGTCTCCCTGTGGGTTGAGTGGTTTTTGTGCATGAGCTCCCCTAAGTGCATGGGTGGGAAGTTAGAGGGTGTGGGAACATCTGGGTGTGCCTCTGAGAATAAACACTAAGTTTATTGCTCTGAGGAGCAGCAAATGCAACACCTGCCACTACCTGTGTTGGCAGCTTTCAGTTGCAAGGTCACTTCTACTGACCAAATGCCAAAACCTCCTGTTAACCCTGCTCCTGGAGCATGCTCCTTGCCTGACAGCAAGCCTGAGTTACTCCAGGTTACTTGCAGAGTGGCCCTGCATCGCCGAGGAGCCCAGGGAGTAGACAGGAAGCTTTCCACTTTTCCCCTTCACCTTAGATTTTGTCTTGAAACCTCAAATTAGGACCATGGGATTCCCTTCTGATTTTGTTTTGAATGTAGCTTGGTAGTTTTGGACCAGTTTTCGACTACTTTGCTTGGGTCCTCCAATCCTATCTCTTAAATATGTAGTCTTTTGAGTTTATATTGTAGTTGGCAGCATGGATTGACTCTAAATACGTTAATGTACTCATGCTCACTCTGCTTGCCTCTTGTCCTGGATTCTGCATGTTTATTCCACTTAGAGGCAAAGCTCTGAAGTTCTGAAACCCTCCATGAAATAGGGACTTTGCTGGTGTTTTGCTGGGCCATGAACCCAGGCAGAATAGACAGCTGACAGAAGATTACTTTGCCTCTGATTTGTACCTGGGAATTTGCATTCCGGGAATGTAGCTTAATCAGATATCGTAAATTTTGGAGGTTATAAGACTCGAATAAAAAGAAATGCTACTGTGAAGTAACACCTAGCTTATTTTGCATGTTGCCCCACTAGGAATAATTACCAATTTCAGTAGCATGAAAGACTAAGATAATAATGATTTGCAAAATGACCTGCAAAATCCAGGTGCTGATTTGCTAATACTTAGGTGCAGGTTTTCTATTATCTTTGAGCAGCAATGGTGACCTTAATGGATGCAGAGTGGAAAATGGCATGACTAGGTCACATTTTACTGCATTTCATTCTTGCCAAGGATGTGCGATATTTATCCTGCTCTTTTCTCCAGAGTCTTCCAAGGGCAGTGATTGACAGTCTCAATAACAGCAGATCACCTATTGCCAGGCAGGTGGTCCACGCCAGCAGTTCTAATCATCATTTTGGCATGTGTTTTGCAATGGTGAAATGGCGTGCTGAGGAGTCAGGAGTACTCAGGAAGGATGAGCCTTTCCATTGTGGTTCTTTGCACTGCTGAGGATGGAGTCATCATTCAAGCGTACGGCCCAGCCAGGCAGACTAGTGGTGGGATAACTGGATTTGCTACTCTGGGAATATTCCTTCATCACATGTGGGTTTCTAGGGCATGCTAAGAGAGAAGTTCTCTCAGTAATGAACATGTTAGAGGGAGGAGTTACATAAATCACAAAAGTACAGCTTAGAGGGAACACAGGGATGTGCCCAGGTTCTTCTGTCTGCCCCATCATAAGGAAAAAAAATAATCCAGAGTTTTGTAGTGTACTGTTTTGAGGATTCCTCAAATTTTGTAGTTTGTCTCATTCATCATTTTTTTGTATATGCCGTATATATTTTATAACCATATATATTCACATTCTCTCCAGCTAAAACTATCTATGATACATTTCCTTTTAAAAAATATATAACACCCACCTCATATCATCATGATTAAAGAAAATGAAATGAGTTAACCTATAAAATAATATTTATATTATTTGTTCCTGTCACTAACCTTTGGCTTTTAGAAGTGAGGACTTAGAATGAGTATCTGAAAAGAGAATTAAATATTCTTTTTTCACAGACTCAGGACAGGCATGTAAGATATTCCTAATACATAATTTTCCTCCTGTAATAGTTGAAAACAGAATACGCTTGTTGCTCTTTGTAGATTGCAAACAAATAATAAACATTTGGTACTTCAACACCTCAGAAAGAAGTAAACATTTTAAAATTCAGTCCCAGGTGATGACACATTATTTTGAACATTTTGACCAATGAAGTTTCTATCTGCCTTGTGAGTTTTATGTATTTTATGATACTTGTTCCTCTACTTCTTTCTTTCTAAGAACTGGAATTATCTTCTTGTTCACACTGGACAGGCAGCTTTTTCTGTAATGGTTCTCAGTCTACTGTGGGACCACTAGCAGAGCAGGGTCTAGACAACTCTATCAGGACTATAAACAGATTTAATTTTAATTTTTGCATCATCTTTCTTTTTCTTTAAACATTTAGAAATTGAATCCTTTTTGCCCTACCTATAGGTCCAAAGATGTTGTGCCTAGAAGGGACTCTTATGAACATATAGTTTGATCTGCATAAATAAGGATTTTAGCTATTAATTGCTATGTCTTTCCAACAGCATTTTCCTAGAAATATTCCAGTGCTTTAGTGGATTGCTGTTGTGTCTGGACTTGCTGGGGTCTGATTATGTCATGTCTCAGTACTTCAGTCTAGCACTTCCCTCCTCAAATGCTGAACTGGTAGCTCTGAAAATGTCTGTTCTGATGAAAATGTAGGTCTAGGGGATCCTCCTTAAGACAGTACAGATAATATTATTGAAGTGTTTAAAAAAGATGGCTTACATTGACAGGTTACAAAGATAGCTCCTTGTGAAAAATCATAAAATAAAAGCTTAGAGCATAAAAAGATGTGGCCTGTGCTGTGTTTGGGAGAATTTGAAGAATAAGCCCAAATTTGCAAACAATCTATTAATAAATCTATTTCTTAAGCAGGTCTTTTAATGGGCAAAGATGTTCAAATTGAGATGATTTCGGAGGCCTTCAGTCATGGCTGTGAAGGACCAATATGCCTGTCACAAAACAAAAGCAAATGAATGCTCAATGGCTTGAGGAAGAAAGAAAAAACTGGGCAGACTAGCTTCTTTTTCATTCTGTGTGTGATGGGGGTAGGCTTCTCTGCAACACCTCAGCACGTTCTGCTGTTTTGGTTCTGTTTGAGAAGGGTAGATCGTTGACACTGAGACATGGGCCCCAGAGTAGGCATAAGGTGTGGATCAGGGGACTCAGTTATGTCCCCTCCTTCCACTGATGCCAAGGATCTTTGCCCTTTATTTCATCTTTTAGTCCTTCCCCCATAAACAATGTTGGATGATTTAAATTGTCAAGTAGCTTCTCCTTATATGCATGACTTTGCTTAGAAAGGGATGATATTAAAACTGATCTCATCTGATAGAGCACAGACTGATTCCTTGTATTAGTGTAAAACTTCTATGGGAAATGCCCAGTGAATTCTAGATTAGTTATATCTTAAACGTTTTACTTAAATATAAAAGAATTGCTTCAAATTTTTTGTAAAACCCTTGGTGCTTTCTGCTTTGTTACCTCAAAGGCATCCAGCAGAGGGAATGTTTGAATTGATTAACAGAGCCTGGGGATAATTCTCAGCTGTGCTTACTGTGTCTCTGAGTTCTTTGCAGTTCAGGCTTTTGGATGACTCCCCTGTGAAAGTACTTTCTGCCTCCATGGACATTGCACCTGGCAAAAGTCAGGCAAAAGGAATGAAGAGATCTCCTTTTCCCAGAGTTCTGTTATGCCAATAAAGGAGAGCTACCAGGAAAAGAACATAAGAGGCTATGTTTATTTCAGCTCCACTGAAACCCAAAGGGAAAAATACCAGAGCTCGGCAAATATTAAAGGAGGTACTTCATATTCAAAGAACTTTGATTTTTCAGCTTCATTGAATTGTATTTAGTTTTTCATTTTAAATGAAAAATATGCTATAAAAATACTGACTATGGGACGTTGTCAGTGCTGTGCAGACAGGCACTGCTGTTTAATTTTCATGTGAAAGAAGCATGGAACATATCATTAAAAGGGGATCAAATTTTTTCGCTCATCTCAGTCGACTGCTGATTCAGTCTATTTCCTCTTTGCTCAGGAAGGCTTCAAATTCAGTCACTGGATAACTTCTGTGTCTTGAACATTCAGTTTCTGGCATTTGTTCCTGGGAATATGGGGATAAAATAGCTGAGAATATTTTCTGTCAGCCAAAAATGCAGAAATATCTGAGAGGTTTCCTAGCTATGTTCAGCAGCATCAGAGGGTCCTGAACGGCTTTTGGAGCCATTTTGGGTGATGAGGAACTCCACAGAGAGTTCTGGGGACATGGGAATAACACTGACAAATCCATTAGTACAAAACAGTATTTAAAAATAACTGACTTATTTGCTCTGATTCTGTTTTTTCCCATAGTGTCATATAATCATATATGGGCTCATCAAATGTGATGAATACACCAGGGTACCATACCAGACTAGCAGGACTTGAAGGACCATCCTAGCAGCCCACTGCTTGTGCTGTCCAGAAATTCCAAACTTTTTTTGTAGAATGTGCCGTGAAACAACTGTAACAATAAAAACACATTCATTCTGAGAGTATTGCTGTAGTGAGGTGTGCCTGAGAGTATAAAAGCAAAGAGAAGTGCTAGCGGATGTGGTCAGAATCTTCTGACCCCTAACTGATAACATAAATCAAGTTACAATTCTAAATTAAGTATGTCATCCTGATAGTGTGGGACCAAAACCTGTTACATTTGCTTGGGATAAATCACAGAATCACAGAATCACAGAATCTTCTATGTTGGAGGGGACCTTCAAGATCATCTTGTCCAACCATCAACCTAACTGACAAAAATAAACACCCACAAAACAACAAAAAGCAACACCATCACTAAACCATGTCTCCCAGCACCACATCAACCTGTCTTTTGAACACCTCCAGGGATGGTGCCTCAACCACCTCCCTGGGCAGCCCATTCCAATGTCTGATAACCCTTTCAGTGAAAAAATTTTTCCTAATATCCAGCCTGAACCTCCCCTGGCGCAACTTGAGGCCGTTTCCTCTAGTCCTGTCGCCCGTGACTTGGGAGAAGAGACCGACCCCCGCCTCTCTACACCCTCCTTTCAGGGAGTTGTAGAGAGCAATAAGGTCTCCCCTCAGGCTCCTCTTCTCCAGGCTGAATAACCCAAGTTCCCTCTGCCTCTCCTCATAAGACTTGTGCTCCAGACCCCTCACCAGCCTTGTTGCTCTTCTCTGGACCCGGTCCAGCACCTCGATGTCTTTTTTGTGGTAGGGGGCCCAAAACTGGACACAGCACTCGAGGTGGGGCCTCACCAGTGCCCAGTACAGGGGGACCATCACCTCCCGAGTCCTACTCGCCACACTGTTCCTGACACAGGCCAGGATGCTGTTGGCCTTCTTGGTCACCTGGGCACACTGCTGGCTCATGTTCAGCCAGCTGTCCACCAACACCCCCAGGAATCAGAGGCCACGGTGGAGCCTTAATAAGATAAGATTTAAGCCTAAATAAGATGTTACTTCTTGATTTGTCTTACTAGTTATCATCAGCCCAGTTTCAAGAGGATTACTCTGGGAGAAGGGTACTTATTTTGAGTAAGGAGAGCAAAATAAAGTTTAATTTGACATTAAATGCAGAAAATAAATTTGGTGATTGCTCCTACAAATGTCTCGAGCATGAAACTCTTGGTAACAGAAGCTGTCCATATGGCATGTTCAGGGAATTAGACTTTTATTTCTAAATAGGAGGTGTTAACTTCGTCAATACTGTATCACTGTATTTTTTTAGTTTAAAAGAGAGGCAATTATAAATAATTATCTTCTTTTTTTAGAAAAAAATCCTTTTTCTCTAAACAATTAATTTACCATTCAACAAACTGTGACTTAAAAAAATTGTGTAAGCTTTATCTTATTATGTGTTAATTTGATTGACATTTTAAGATTCATTTCAATAGTCACTGTAGAAGTAGAGATTGTAGTACTCATTATGGGAAAAGTCCACAAAATTACAAGTGAATTAATAACAAGAAGTGACCAACACATTGTTTTCTACCTGTGCCAAAGTACAGCTCTATGAAATTATGAGGTGAAAGAATGGATTGACACCCTCCCATCCCCTACCCCCTACCCCCAAGTGTTTATTTCTGCATTTGTTTTCAGCTACAAGTGGCTATTTGTTGGCCAAACCCCAGGCTCCTTTCACTGGCAGATCTTATACTGAAGTTGCCAGATGCTAGTCTGAGAAACCACTGGGTAAGGTTATAAATTCTGTGTGAAGTCAAGGAGAACTTGATCAAGAAATGACTTAACTAAGAAAACAGGACAGATCCAAGATTTTGTCTTCAGATGTTTTAATCAAAATAGATATATTTAAATTATTGTTAATACTATCTTAATATAGGTCTCATTTTAAAAAATCAAACCATACAGGGAATTAACCTGCAGTCTGCCAAGGGAAGCAACACCTGAGTGAGGTATCTGAGATGAAATGACGGTATCTTGCAAAAAGTTTGATCTTTTTTTTTTTTTTTTTTGTAGTGCAGATAAAAATGTCCCCTAAAAATACTCTTATCACCAAAAGTTCTTGGTATTGAAAGAATGTGTCTATATGGGAATAGTCTTGCTGGGTGAGTCTTTGAAGGACACGTTAGCCCAATGCTCCTGTGTATTGAACTCTGTATCGGGAGGACTGGCCAGAAAAATAGTGGGTGCACAGATAACCCTAAAATACCTTGTGGGGTATTTGGCTGGAAAATGTGGATGAGCTCCACCTCTAAACTGGTCAGGCCTGGCCAGCTGTGAACAAGAATTCAAGTCAGTGCTGCTGGTGTGACACGGTGCCCGAGCCATGCTGGCACCCAGGGGCTGTTCGGCTGAGCAGTGCTGCAGCTCTGCCTGACAGCGGGTCAACAGCCTCCGCAGTATCAGCAGAAAAGCAACCTCCCAAGGGTTCTTGGGGCATGGAAATTATCCTAAATTCTCCCAGAGCGTGAGTGGCTGGTTAACAGCCACTGACCTTATAGAAGTGTTGCTTCCTCCAGACTGATTATGCTGGGGAAGGGATGTTGTAGATCTGAATGAGCTCTTGTTTCTCAGCTGACAGCTCCATTTCAGAGCTCAGGCTTCTTTGGTATCTCAGCTGAGTGAGGACCACTGCTGCATGCCTAAGTCTTGCCTAAGTGTGTGGGCTAGTGACCAGGAAACATTTGGAGGCTCTGTGCAACAATTGTTTGTCCTCTTAAATGGTGAGATGCTCCTTGACATGATTTTGGATAGTACCAATTATTAATCTCCCAAACATTTCCTGGCCCAGGGTCAAGACTTGCCCAGGGGGATTCTGGAAATGACTGCTCTGTTTGGGAGGGTGAAGCAGGTCAGTCATGTGGACCCACACCATTCCTTGCCTGTTGGTCACCAAGCCAGAGGACAATCCTGGATGTTTTTACTTTATTTACAGACTTCAGAGTGCGGGAGTTCCTGCAGGAGCAGGAGATGATCACCAAAGGCCATGATTTGCAGCCCCCACCGTGTCCCTGCAGATGCAATGGGCAACTGCTCTTGTGCAGGCAGGGATGCCTTTTCCATATGCCTGCCTCCCTGCAGGCATGCTGCTCGGTGCCCCTGGTGCTGTACCTGCTGGGGACAACTGATACAGTGAGTTACTGTGTCTCCTTGACATCATGTTTAGCTGCCACACCAGGTGACTGTTGTTCTTGCTGCATTTCATATTCTAATCCCTTTCTTCCCAAACCACTCCACCTTGCTGCCTGAGCTGCAGCTAGGCAGTACTGGTTCTCATCCAGAGCTACAGAGGGGTATGGTGCTCTGTAGCACCCTTTTCTCATCAGAGTACTATGTTTCTTCCTAACAAAAACAGTTTTAAAAACACATAAAATGTTGTTTGTTTGGGGGCTTGTGTCCTTTTTTGGATCCAATACCTCATTACTTTTCTCTAAGTCAGCAGTGAAACACCATTAAGTCATTTGTGACGTTCTCCAGGATTTGATTTGATCAATAGTCTCTGACAATATATAAGCTGGAAACATTATCTAAGATAAGCTTTTCAGACTGAAACTGCGCTCCGAAGGTGCATTCCTTAATGTGAATGCAGATGGACATGACGTTACGTGGAAGAGGCCCAAACAGTCCTTCAGCTAAGGTCCCTAGGTATCTTTTCTATTTGCCTTTATTATTTATCCTTAGGCATTACCCCAAAGGGTAATAGTTGATGCCTGTATGTAGATATGTAGGATGACATAGTCTCCGCATTGGATTGCTCAGATTCTAAACAGATAAGTACTATGTGGGGAAAAAATACAAGAACTTCCTAATATATCATAGTTGAGCACAGACACATTCAGTTAACAGTTCAGTTAGCAGTTTAAGCTCAATGTGCTACGATCCTGTGTATAACATAGCCATTTATGATTGTCTATGACATATGCTCTGTTACTCTGTTTATCTTGTTTTAGTGAATGCCACTGTCCTTACATCCCTATTAATTTCTACCTGATTTTGTCTGTGAGAGAAACCAGAACTTATGTCTGATCCACCTTGCTCCCTCCTGGAGCTTGAGAAGCTCATAAGATGTAGGTCCTCCAGGCTTGTAGTTTAATGCCTTTAGCAAGGATGTAGCAGAAATGCAAGGAACATAAGAAAAAGAATTTCTTACGACAAGGACTTTCTTTCTGATATCACTTAATGACTACTGGATGTTTTTGAACAAAATATTCTGGAACATGTTCCTCTCTCTGACCACCTTTGAATCCCTTTATCTATAACCGCCTCCAGTTCATGTTTCATGAGCAGTTTGGAGCAGGGGGAGTTCTCCTCCCCTCTCTGGGCAAGGCTTTTTTGTGCAATGTGATTCTCCTTGAACAAAACACAGTTGTGGTTCTTCTGGGTCTGCAGGTCCTTTCTTGGTGAACCCACTGAGAAGCCTGAACCCTTTAGCTGTTGTGGCAGCGAGTCATCCAAATCAATGGATGCACCACTGCAATTTTTTACCCCCATGAATATTCTTCACAGTAGTAGATACTCAGGAGGCTTCTTTAAGCAGACGCATGGGTACTTTCCTAGTTAGGGTCCTTTTCTGAAAGGAGACTTTATTGTAACACTTTTCCTGGCTACGCAATATGCAAATTTATGTCAGAAATATCTAGCTGCCAGATTAGAGATGGCCTTATGCTTCTCTCTGTTAATTGCTTTCTATGGTGTATTATAGAGCAAGTGTTAGCGGTTGCTCTTCAAACAGAGCTTTCGCACATGACTGGGGAAGCAGGAGGATTACATGCAGAGGAAAAACACATTCCATTTCCTAAGAAGCTGCAGAGTTGTTAACATTTTTAGGGTATCTGCATGTGTTTGTTAATTGTGTCTGCTGCTGAAGTGAAAATTGTAGATGATCAGTATTTGATAACGTTATGGAATTAAAAAAAAAAAGAGTTTCAGATCCCTACATAGATTAAAAAGCATGAGGCTTACTTCTTTGAAAGAAGTGCTGTATGAAACATTAAAAAAATGCCTTGGGAGTTTAAACTTAACAGAGCTTTCCCTGTGTCATTCTTCAAGCATTTGTATTTGTAGGTAGTAATCTACCTAAAGGCTGGCTGGTGCTTTCCCACTTGAGATAAACAAAATGAAGAGAAATAAGGCATTCTGCTGAGCAGGACTGATATCGCACCACAGATTATAAAGGACTTGAGTAAACCTGTCTTCCCTTTAGCAGAAGTAAGACTGAGAAATGAGTTTAATTTGTAGGTTTATTCCCTTTGAAGAAATGTATCAGTAAAGGATATTTGGCAATCTGCTACTGCAGATCTGTGAGAAGAAGCTAATAATGTAACTCTCTGTTCTTGTTCAAGAAAATGATCTAGATTTAAAATAGCCTCTCCTGGAGGGGTCGGGGGGGGGGAGGGGGCAGGAAGAGGGCAGGGAAGTATTGTGTTAAACTGGGGTCAGAAACACCCTCAAAAGTTTACCTAAATGCCCTAGTTGCTGGGAACCATTTACTGTGAATCTGTTTGTTACAGATGTATTTTTGTAAAACACTGGGATTTGGGAAGAGCCAAAAAGCTCTAGGAAACAAATGAGTTCTGATATAGACACATAAGAGGCTGAGATAGTCAGGCAGAGTCTTGTACTTGACACTGCACTTGCAGAAGGGCTTGGTGCACAGTTATTTAACTAACGCTGATCTTCATTGTAAGAGAAGTCCTGTCTCCACTAAATTTAACAGGATTTGTGCAAATTACTATGAAAGAGGAAGGATTTTACCTAAGGTGAAAACACACAAAATGTATTGCTTCAAGTAGCCTATTGCTGGAATGACAGAAGCACCATACTATAAAACTAAAATTGAATTGTAATTCAGAAAGTCTGATTTTCTGTTATCTTGCATTTTGTTTAAGAGAGAAAGAACAGTTATATGGTAGCCTTTCTTATCTGCTTTTCACAGAAGTCTGAAAAGAAGAGGTGAAGAAATATCTTTTTACTTATGCAACGTAATGCTGTTGATAATCCACCAATGTACTTACTTTTGAGAGTACCACGTTGCTTGATTTTCTTTTCTCTTTCTCATTGACGGGTTTTCATTTTCTACTTTAAAGATTTCTGATAAGTAAATAGGAACACATGAACAAAGTCATCAGAACATATTTTGATTATACCACTGTTGACATTTGGAAATTCAGAATTTTCGTACTTTTGAATTTATTAATAATATTAATAATACAATATTTTCAAAATGATATCTTAACTGATCTAAAATATGGCACATGGTCATGTTTGCTTTCAGAAAAGCATAATATCTGTAATCTTTGTTTATAATACTCTTTAGGTAGTCATAATGTGTTCCTGACAACACAGTGCTCCTTCTGTAGAATTCTGATAATACATGGACAAACTGCACACTGGACAGTGAGACTATATATATAATTATTTGCATATGCTTGTATTAGGAAAAGCACTGATAAATGAAAAATAAACATAGATTTTAGGAGTTCACATTGCGAGGGTGTGTAGTGTACCTGCATCCTGTTAGACATTTGCAAAGTTTCACTTTTGAAGTGTTTGCCTGTCAGTGTCAAATGAAATCTGAATCTCGGAGTCTCTGAATCTGATACTCTGAATCCATGTTGCTAAATAAAACCTTATTTATTTCCTATACATTTAAAACATGAAAAGCAATTTGAGATACTGCATTAAAAGTGTTCTTTAGATGAAAGAAGCTATTACTTCCCAGTTATTTAGATTTTTGTTCAGGACAGTAGGCTTTGGAGGAAGCATCCTTGAAGTGTAGAATTGCAGTTGAAGTTCCATCGTTATCTGGCAAATGAGACTGGTTTGTAATGCTGTTATTATTGGCTGGCAAATTTCCCTCATGCTTTTACTAGATAATTTTAATTAGAGATTTAAAATGTTTTTTTCTCTGTTATTTTTGAAAATACAGGTCTATTGAGTCATATGTATTCCATTTTCTTGTAAAATGAAGTGTTCAAAATCTTCATAGAATTATGTGTAAATCAGTAAGAGGCTGTATATATTAGACACTGCACAATACTAAGTAGAGTGGAGCTATTCTGACTCTTTAAATCTAAACCAAGATATAAACAAATGTTATTTGTAGGAAAAGAAAATCCTGAATTCTCTTAATACATCTGAGTGGCAATCCTACCATCCTCTGAAAAAGAACCGGTGAGAAAAGAGCTCTAGCCCTTTGGGCTCGCTTGTGAAGCTCAGCATCCGGGCTCCTCTCAGGGGTCCCTGTTCTATAAGCAGCAGGTGTGATGAGTTGTTGAGATTTCAGTGATACTTCAGCCTGCATAGCTACAAGCACCTCCTGGTGCACCACAAATTAGAAAGCTGAGGCTTTTGAATGTGCAATGGTTTTCTTTTTCCTTCCTTACATCTGTATTACAGGTCTGCCACAAGCTGCCTCGTTGTGGTAGGTGTCTTAGAAGTTTCCCTGGCTCTTTAATTAAAAAATTCATTGATGCTATAAGAAGGAAGAGAAAAAGAAACACAGAAAAAATATTTTTAAAGGACAAAGTTTTTCTCATGTAACTTGATGACTGGAGTGAAATTATAACATTTGACATTTTATGTGTTTTTTCAGTTATGATGTGACTGTCCAAGTATTATTTGTTTATTAATGTACTCTCATAGGGAAGATAAGCTATAGTAATAAATATGTTACCGGGGTTTGAGCAAGTTTATGTGTTTGTCTATTTCAGATATGCAATAAGAACAAAATGTTTTCTTTGTTTTGGTATGAAATTGTTGGCTAAATACAACATCACATGATAAGCATGCTATGTGTTGACATAAGGCCAAGCCAGCAGCCCTGATATCATTTTCACAGTCGAAGCCATTTATAGTTTGTACTCAGATCCAGTCAACAAAGACCTTGAACTGAATCCATCTGCTGGGACAATAGAGAGCCCTTCCAATAAAAAAAAAAAAAACCAAAACCAAAAACATTTTTCATTTGCAGGTTTGTCTGCAAGAACAAGCCTTTAAAACCAGAAATGGCATGTGAAATCATGGTCAGCGTAACAGCGTGTTTCGCTGTGTTCTTTCTCTAGGGTGAGGCACTGAATATGTGGAGTGGCAGACAAATATGTCCATCTTTTCTTGTCCCCTTTGACAATTTAGTTTGTAATCCACTATCTAGATTTACCTAGTCTAGATTTACCATTTCTTCAGTACAAAACTATTATCTTAACCTGTGCTTAGCTGTTGTGGATCTTGCAATTTTCTTAAAATACCAGATCTTTTGATGGGGATGAAGGTGAGGAAACAGAAGTAACTTTTTGCTCATGGATTAAGGTAACTCAGCTTTCAGTTTGAGGTGAGGGTGCAAATGGTGTGGGCTAATTCCAGCTCCTTCCAGGCTTTATGGGAAGAGACCTGCTGAGATATAGCACCTATCAGCTCCTCCTCGGGTGAGTCTGTATTTCTCACAGTGAAATTGAGTCTTAGAGGCACAAAACCAAATTCTGCTTATAGATTACCAGGGTAAGTCTGAAGTGCTGTAACTGAAGTCTCTCCTTTGTTCATGTTGGATTACTTTAATGAAATAAAGAATATTTGTGAATGATAATTATTGTCTGAATGGAGCATGATCCATTTCAGACAGTACAAAGGAACAAATGGAATTTTATATAAAAGTCTGACCTTCATATATGACAGAGAAAAAAAGAAACTTAATATGGACTTTATATTATTTGAGGCAGGATCATCTTTTTTCTCTGTTATACAGCACAACAAAATACCAGTCTAATTAATTGGTTTCCTAGGCATGCTAAAGCGTTAAAAATAATAAACTTGGTGGTTAAAAATCCAACTTGGTGGATGAAACCATATCTACCAGAATCAAGGAAGGTATCATGCACGGACTTTGTTTCCAGAATTTCCATCCTCATACCCAAATTTTTCATTTCATTTCATTTTACCACACATACACCTGCATTTGAGTCTGTTTTGAGAAGAGTATGACTCCCTTGTGCCCTCATCTCAGGAACTCTATAGCCTGGCAACATTTAAAAAATGTCTCATTTTTCCTGCTCATGCCTTCACATTTTCATGGTACTACCTTGCTCTTAGTAATATCAGTTGATGTAGTGTGTGTTTTCCTTCTCTTCTTTCCAGGAGGTAAAACACTCAGCACCTTCTCCATGGAAATCTTTATGATTTAAATTGCATTTAATGTTTTAGTAATGTATTTCTCTTTTTAAAAGGAAAAAACAGCTTTTTAAAAAACTCAGAACTAATAATACTTCCTTTTCAAATACGGAGTTTTGGTTTAGAGTCTATGGCTCTGTAGCAAATTAGAGACTGATGGGACACATAAGGGAGAGTAGCTACTTTTCACATTATCTCTGTCTAGTAAAGTAGGCATTAGTCCCATTTGTACTTAACGAAGAGGTAACATGGAAAGAGTAAATTAGTTGCTCACAGCTATGAGGTAAGTAACACATCTAAAAGATTGTAGCACTATATTAATTTCATTTCTTCATTCTTTTGCCTATATTCAACTATTTTAGTACCTTTATGTACTCTGCCAATTACCAATATGTAATGTACTGCTTCTCCAATGTTCTAGGCATTTTTGTTTTCCATTTCATCCTCTGTAATAGTTACTTCTGTTTCTTCAGTACTTCTGACTTTGCTAAAATGAATTTTTCATTTTCTGTTGACTGTTTTTCATCATAATACCTGTAACAGTGAATATTTTTAGGACCCTAAAGGGTCCAATTTCCTGTGATTGCAGGCAACTTTCATAAAATGATCAAGTGCCATTTTAAATCTATTTGATTCTATTTTGCCACCAGTTCTCCTATTTGCAAGACTTTCCCAATACTTTACTCCCCTGATGGTTGGAGACATTCTCTAATTTCCTGTTTAAATCTGTTTAAATGTATTTTTTGTTAGCTTGCATGCATTTATTGTTGTGCAGAAAGTGTTGAAGGTACTCATAAGCCACAGTAATCTAGGTCCTGATGGTTAGGGAGCTCTCTTATGAGATAGGAAATACGATTTGCCATGCCCTAGGCAGAAGAAGATTTCATTAATGTAAAAGACTGTCAGATGACATATGAGACCAATGGGAATGGTTGATTTTTTTCTCCTCTTCTGTTTAATCATAGCTTAGCCTATACTGTTTCTATATCACAACCCATAAAGCCTGTTGAAAGCTCAAAGCTTTGAGATGACATATACAGAAGCTGAGGTTCACTGCATGGGCTTGCCTTTCTAGATGCTTTGCTTTAAGTGTGTGACTGATAATATTGTTTCTTTGGCTGCTACTGCTGTGTTCTTTAAAAGCTGTATTCCATGCATAGTTTTTTTTTATTAAAAGTAATTAGCTTAAACACTTTGCCCTGACATTTTAAGTCTGTGAGATTCAGGGTAGCTCAGAACCAAAAAGATTTAATTTGACTTGCTATATATATGCGCTGAAAATCCCAGTTTGGATTTGTGATATACTTATCCAGAAAATTTAAGAATTGGAACAGAGAAATTTTCAAAACCAAATATATAATAACAAAAATAGATCTTTGTGAATAAAATTAATTCCATATTTACAATCTGAAGAACAATTTTTTGATTTCATAGTGATTTTATACCAGAATGACTGCTCATTTCAGAGCAATTACTTGGGTTTACATAAAATGTATATAATACTAAGATCAAGCTTTTAACAGAGGTCCTACTTCTGTCTCAGAAAATATTGCTGACTGAAAGTCACATAACTTTTGTTTTGATGTTTCCAAGGAAACACAGCTTGCTCTTGGTGCCAGTTGGTTTTACTATGTGTGGAAGATATGTATTTTTTCTCATTGTGCAGTCCTCTGGATGGCTTTAAAAATTCCTTCTGTGATGACTGCATATTTTACTCTGCATCTGCAATGTCTTTGCATTGAATTGAACCACGCTTTCCTTCTAATCTTGATTTATCCATGTATCAGGCACCACACAGATTCAGCTGTCTTCCAGTCACAGTACTTTGTAGCTGATTTTACATTTCAGGTTTTTGTTACTGGGTTGTGGTTTTTTTTTTCATTAAATGCTTCCATCACTCGGGCTCTTTTGCTCCTACACACTTCTGGAAAATGGTTCCTATGGTGACACTACTAAATATCTTTCTGTGTGCCTTGGATTGCCCTCTGTCATCTTTCCTTCAGAAGAAAAGGTGATATCATGACATCCCATCCACACTGCTTTTATAATAAGGCTAAAACAACTTTCTTTGGTTTATATTTGTTTTACAAAGTATTTTCAGTACATTTTTTACTTCTAGAGGGTCTTCATTACATAGCAGTATGCATGAATTTTCAATTCTTGTTCAGTTTCTCTTGCTCTGTCGTCATTTCTTCACTTCTGCAGAACTTGCTTTCATAACTGCTCACTAACTGCAATGCCTGACATCTCTAATGCAAAGGGCACCCTCTAGAAGATGGCCGTGCTCTTGACTTTTAAAGTGCTTTCAAGGCTTTATTACAATTGGAGTACATGGCTTCATGTTTGTGAGTGTTGCACTCATGCATATTTATGTTACTTTAGAGACCACAGTAAAAGGGTTCAAGGATCAGCTACATGGTGTCATGAACCAGCTTCATGAAAATGTTTCCGTAAGGCAGAGCTGGTATTATTTATAGGGCATACACTATGCCAACCTAACAGTTCACCTGCATACTCTTACGCTTTGGGAAATGCATAGTAGCTTGGACAGCTTTTATTGAGTGTGATACCTTAGAATCATTGCAAGGTAAAGCATGTCCTGCAGCGTAGGTTATGGCATGTCAGGTACTGTCTTCATCATAATGTTTTACTATACACAGTCCTATACTTGACTTGCCTCCAAATCTAATGTTTCCATGAGCTCATACGCCTTTTAAAAGAGACAATGAATATTCCTCCAGCAGGATAATAACATGTCAATTTTGTCTACCTATAGATTGTTAAATGCATGTGTGCCATAGCCCTGTGAAGTATTACAAGCTACTACGGTTTCTCACATGGGAAAGTTAATCTTTGTTGTATTTATACCAATTTGAGATTTTCCATTTTCTTTTCATTCATTCTTTTCAAAGCAAAATAGTCTGGCAAGGCTATCTTCATTTAGCGATCTTTCATATGTGATTTCTATTGAAGATGTATTGTGGTGCTAACAGTATTGCACATGTAAATCATTATTCCTAGTGACTCCTGCATAACAGCTTTGGAATAATTTAAGTGCAGCACAGTTAATTTTCAGTGAAAATTCTGTCTTGATTTGCAACTGAGAGGAATTTTTTCATTATTTTTGTGTGTGTGTGCGAGATGTGTGTGTGTGTTGAAACTCAATACAGCAGATGAAATATGGAGAAGAATCTTAAAAGTAATGTGCCAATTATGCATTATAGAAATGAGTGATTAAATTATGGTCTAATTGGAAGAACAGTCTCTGCATGAATACTGCTCCTGGAGTTTTGAACTGCTAGTGGCTTTCATAGATCAGTTGGAAAAGGTGACTTGCTATCTCACTACATAATCGCCACTTTTGCAATCGATGTAAGGCTGATATTTTCTATTTCTGTGGTTCAGGAGTGAAAATTTAGTACAAAGAGTCATGTTGTCTATGTCTAACACAGGGAAAATCTCCAAAAATACTGGGTTTTTTGGTCAAAATTCTCAAAGATTGTAATTGATTTGGTCTTTTCAACTAGATCTTTGCTGTAAATAAAATCTATTAACCTCATTTCTTTGAAAATTGGTCTCGAAAGCTTGGAAGTAACGTAGATCTGAATTTCACTGAATTTCACTGAATTTTTTAGAGTTGGAAGGGACCATAAAGATTATCTAGTCCAACTCTCCTGCCGAAGCAGGATCCTTACTGCATCTTTGGTAATATTCTCAACAGTTCTTAATTTTTAACTTTACACTGCTAATAAGTCTTGTGTATATTTACCTATAAAGGTCATCAATAAATAACTCTAGTCTAGAGTGCCTTTGTGGTGTGATATGATACAAATTTGCAAATTAGAGCTTTGCATTGTTAACTAGCAAAAATATAAATAATATTTGTATATTTTAAGAACAGTAGCTTGATGTTGAGCAAATCCAAGATAACTATGCTCCCTAAAAGTATAGAAGTATGCCTAGAAATGTCTCCTTGGGAAGAAGTAGGTTTTATCTTGTCTGTACACTGATAAAACAGATTCTGTTTTCATTTTGCCTCTTTTTTTTTTTGTCCAGAAAGGTAAGTAATGATGGTACAAGGTAAGTGATCTAGTGATCTCCTCACGCTCAGTTCCTGTGGTTTCACCCAGTGGTGCGTGTAGTACCCCAGATCTGGAATTATACAGAATCACAGAATATTTTTGGTTGGATGGGACCTTTGAGATCATCGAGTCCAACCAACAACAACAAAAAAAAAAAAAAACACAAAAAAACCCCCACCACACCCAAAAAATCCCAGAACACCAAAACCAAACCAAAACAAACACCCACAACCACACCCCACCCCACCCACCAATAGACACAAACCAACAATCTCGGGCACTAGAGCATGCCCTGAAATGCCATGTCTACATGTTTCTTAAACACCTCCAGGGTTGGTGACTCCACCACCTCCCTGGGCAGGCTGTTCCAGTGCCTGACCACTCTCTCAGTAATTCTTCCTAATATCTAATCTAAACCTCTCCTGCCGCAACTTCAGACCATTTCCTCTGGTCCTGCCATTATTCACTTGGGAGAAGAGGCCAACACCCACCTCTCTACACCCTCCTTTCAGGTAGTTGTAGAGGGCAATGAGGTCTCCCCTCAGCCTCCTCTTCTCCAAACTAAACCTGCCCAGTTCCCTCAGCCTCTCCTCATATGACTTGTTCTCTAGACCCCTCACCAGCTTGGTGGCTCTCCTCTGGACACACTCCAGCAGCTCAATGTCCTTCCTGTAGTGAGGGGCACAGAACTGAACACAGTACTCGAGGTGAGGCCTCACCAGTGCCCAGTACAGAGGCACAATCACTTCCCTACTCCTGCTGGCCACGCTATTCCTGATACAAGCCAGGATGCCGTTGGCCTTCTTGGCTGCCTGGGCACACTGCTGGCTCATGTTAAGCCGGCTGTCCACCAATACCCCCAGGTCCTTTTCTGCTGGGCATCTCTCCAGCCACTCTTCCCCAAGCCTGTAGCGTTGCCTGGGGTTGTTGTGACCAAAATGCAGGACCCGGGGGAATTGCAGGAAAATGTCTGTGCAGCCCTAGGTTATAGCACACACAGGGTATATATCTGCTGAAATCTGCTACCAGCTATCTGATAAACATATTTTTAAAGGGTCTCTGCATTTGTTAATTTGGATGAATTGACAGAATGGCATTACCACATGTCTGATAGAGATGCTAAATTTCAAATTCGTGCTCTTATGCACAAAAGTACTAGAAATCACTAATGTAAGGGTTGTTATTTCCTGCTTTACTAGGATTGATTTGCTTTAACCATGGGCACTTTTTATTTGTTTGGTGTTTTTTTTAAAATGGCCCCAAACCGTTTTGGTGTAAATTCTCTAATGCCATGACAGCCCAAGGGAGAGACTGGAAATGGAAAATTTCAGCTTGAATGACAAAGTTATGAGCAATGGAAAATGAGATTTGTTAATGGGAAATGTTTGTCACCTTTAGTAGTAAAAAAGGCTTGTAATATTGCTTATGATGCAGACAGAACAGCTTTAGTCACTGTTTTTTAAATTTCTCAGGGTGTGAAGAGTAATACAACTGAAATGTTTAGATGGTATTGGCTTATGGCAGTGAACAGCTCTTTACACGTGTAATTAATAAAGTAGATTAAGGCCTTTGCCATCTGTTTAAGTTACATTTAGGAAAAAAATGCTTTCCCCACGGTGTAAGGACACAGATAATTATGTGTTGATAGCTCAATTACCTGTGAACATTCATACTTAAAATTCCTCACTTCAAAAAAAAAAAAAAAAAGGCACCAGCAAAATAGTATATTCATATATATGTAGTATATTCACTGGAATGCCTTAATTCTCTGAAGATAATCAGTGAGCCCCACACCTGAGCCTGTGGTGGCTTTATCAGTGCTTCTGACCTTAAAATGTGAGTCTGGGATGGTGAAGATGGCTTAGAAGGTGATACTGAGGAGAAAAGAAGGCAAAAAAACAGAGGCCAAAGGTGATGACTCCATCCCTATTGCTCTCTTCCTGTGGCATTGTTGTTTTTGGGAAAGACTCAAGAGCCAGAGATGGTAAGTCTAATGCTAAGCGATGTTATGGGGTCCCTAGTGTGAAGTGGGGTGCACGTTCTTTGGGCCTCTCTGAATTATGCAGCTATCACACAGGTCTCTGTGGTTGCGAGGTCTAGATTCCTGACAGTTCTTTCCAATCTGAGGTTCCTGGGATTCCTCCCCTCCCAGTCAGGGTAATGCCAAAGTTGCCTTAAATCTGTCTTCTAACTACCAAGAAGATGCCTGAAGATGTCTGGGTTACTGGAACATAAAGATTACCAGGCATTTGTATTTTCAGGTTGCATTACCCATTTTTCAGGGGAATATAATGGTCTGAAGAATAGCAAGAGATGTATTTCTGGATCATATGTCTCTACCATATGACTGATTGATTTAATCCAGTCTCTTTTGGGGACTGGCAGAATATAACTGGAGGCAGCTGAAAGGTAGAATGCACACTAACGTATTTGGTGGGGAAATTTTTTCCGAATTTCTGTCTAGTGTGAGGTGTGAAGTCTATCTTTAATGGATTAACTTTGGATGTTTTCATTATCCGTATAAAAGACTAAATGTTTTCTAACTCTTACTAAATCCATTGTCTGGATGAGTCTTTTCAATAGTTGAATAAGGTTATTTTTCAGTGTTAAATAAAAAGAACATTCCCTCTTCTGCTTTTAATTCTCTTTCTTTTTGCATTGAATGTTGCCTTCCTCCTTCATTATGAGAGAGGATCATTACACTTACAAGCTCAGTACCTTTAATGGCTATATTAAAGATCCCCTCCAGCCTTTCTGGCTGCTTACTTTATAGTTGTTAACTATAAGTTTTGCCATCTCAATATCACTGTGGGGTTTTGGTATTTTTTTTTTTCTACATCATTAAGGAAAAATGGAACGTAATTCCTTTAAATATCCTCATCTTAACAGGCCTCCTTTGAAAAACTGATCACTCTGGTTTCCATCCCTTCCCTTACCCTACTCATGCACTGATAGAATACTACCCTGTCCAATGACTATATTTCCTTATGATCTTCTGAAAAAACTTTTGCCAAGGGCTTTCCAATTGTTATACATGTTCTTGCCTTTCGCTGAATGTTTCTTTCAAAAGGATTCTATTTTCCTTTGGAAAGGTCATCCTATTTGCTTTCTAATACGTCTCTCAAGTTGTGCTATAGTTCTGTTTCAGTCACTGCATTATGAATGAACTGGTTAGGACTGAGTAAAAGTTCTACTCATCTACAATTCATATGGTCAAACATGAAGCTTTTTAGCTGGCTGAGCTGCTAACAAAAACAGAAAAAAATAATGCAATGTCTTCTTGAACTCAGCTGAAAGTTGGTATCTTAAGAGCTTACAGGCCCTCTAACTGAGGATCTTCCCAGGCTGCTGGCTGTGGGTATTTAATCACTTTTTTTTTTTCCAGCACCAGCTCTCCTGACATACCTTTCTTATACTGTGCCTCATTAATCAGAGCCTCTTAGCACCCTTTGTGTGAAGAAAATTACTACAAAGACATCATCTCACCACCCTGAAAATGTCCTTACTTTCCTTGGTGAAGAGTTTTATATGTTTTACACCACATGCTGGTGTGGTAGACCTATGAATTCATTGCTCCTTCCACAAATAGAAGTGTGAGAGGATGAAGAAACTCACCTGGGTGATTTGGAAAGCTGCCTACCATCTGGTGTGGGCATACCTGGCTGTTGGTGTGATGGTGGCAAGAACCCTTATCATGTCTGAGCTTGCCTGGGTCTCCTGTAGGGCTGCAGCAGGTGGAGCTGACGTTCATCATGTGTTCAAAAAACTAACTGCTTCAAAAATGGCAATTTGTATGGTTAGGAAAATTAACTATATGATGTGATTGTCTCCAGCAGCAGGGAACTGGGCAAAATTAAGTGGCATGTACTTAATGACCTGTGAAACAAACTAATGAAAGGGACTGAAAAGTGCACACAAAATGCCATGAGCATTTTATATCCACTCTGCCATAGTGAAATGCACAGTGAGAGTTAGACTGTCTTGGTCTAAGTCTGAGTCTTCATAACCATGGAAAAAGTATACGAGACTGATGATGGATTATAACTTCTGTTCAATAAATAAATTTTTAAACACTTAGATAGGTTATGGTTATTGAAAAATAAACCTGTATGTGATCTGGAAAAAACACTTTGCTATGTCTCAACTTAATGCCTTGCCAGAGGGCTTAAATATTAAATACTGAATACCAGTTTTATAATGGACTTAATTATAATTCAGGAATTGCAGAGCTAGCTGACTTTGAGGAGATAATGCCAACTACTTTTATTATTTGCAACCATAGAACATGGTGTGATAAACTGCTGCTTGAGGTAAGGACCAAACCATCCATGCTCTATGGCAATGCAACAGCCTTTTCAGAAGCTGTTGAGGTACGAACAAAGACCAAGCTGATATTTAATAGGACTTGTACATTGTAAATTTAGGTGGTTTTGAAAATCCTACCTGTAGTCTATGTTGTAAAACAAATAGAATTCTGTGATCATGGAAATGGATTATTTTCTGAAGCAGTTACATAATTGTGATACATAAGCAGTGCTTACTAATGGCAACTGACAATGTGATTATTTGACGAACAGGAATGATGCAGGGCCTGATTCTCCACTGCTGCAGATCACTCATGGCTACCCGGGTAAAGTGACACTCAGTCCGTCAGGAGTGTGCTGCATTCATTTAGCATTTGAATAAGATTACTGCTTGAGTTTCTAGGCAAAGAATAATTAGGGTCATGACAATTTCATAGCTGGTTTCCAAGTTTAGCTTTAGGTACATATGCTAGCAGGTTGGCATAATTTTAAGATGTAATAATCCAGGACCCCTAAATTGCATGCTGAAAAGGGCACTTCAGACAGATTGGCATACATAAAATTGACTCCCAAGATTATTCATAAAATTTACTTTATATAAACATTGAATTAGAAACAGACCCAGGCATGAGAGATGACTGTTTCTACACTAGCAAGGATTGTGGAGCACTAGGAGCAGACCTTGGGGGCAAAACAGTAACTGCTGAGTACTCAGCACCTACATGATTTGTATTTCTGTGGGTTTTACTGTGGACAGGCTCTGGTCCTGTGGGCTGGCTGCCCTTTGGAACATGGAGTTCAGCAGGGAAGCTCCTGGAGAGCAGTCTGCTCTCTAAGGCTGCACTGCCAGGCTTTGCTTCTGAAGTGCAATCCTAATCCAAATTAAAACACTGTACTAGACATTTCTCATCTGAATGTACTATTTCACTTAAACAATTAAATGATTCAATCATTCTGCTTTTAATTATTTTGCTATGAGCTGTATGAACTTTCATTATGTTTTGTGCAGGATCCAACGTCAGTGTGAAAGGTGTAGGAAATTAGTTCAAATGAACCCTGATCTTTAAAGAAAATCTGTGAGTATTTAGTTTTGAATCCTGAAAACACCTTGCTGGAGTACCTGCAAATAGGAGAAATCTTAAATCTCAGATATATCACTGTTCTAGCAGTCTGGCTACATGCTGAACATACAGGCTTTTAAATTACCCTCTTGAGCCATATGCATCTCCCCGGCTAGTTGTACAGGAAAACAGGCATCCAGGGCTTGATTCAGTTCTCTACACTGTGTCATCTGGTATGACGGAGATGCCCTAAAGCACAAGAGAAGCCCTCACAGGGCTGGCAGGAAGTGTGGGAGACCTGTGCTCTTGTGAAGCAGCAGTAGGAAGCCAAGAGTGATACCACAGGGCACCTCAAATGCTATTAATGCCAATGTGTTGGCCAGTGAATTTAATACCTACATTTCGTGCTTTGCGGCACCATGTTTATTAGATGTATGAATCCTCATTTGTATGTGACCCCCAAATTCATACAACTGGCAATGCTGAAAAGTGGTGCTCCGCTGTGAAATAATCACAGAATCACCTAGGTTGGAAGGGACCCTTTAAGATCATCTAGTCCAACCAATGAAAAAAAAAAAAAAACCAAACAAACCCCCCCCCCCCCCAACACACCACACACAACCCACACACACACCACCACACCACCCAACACTAATCCATATCCCCGAGCACCATGTCAACTCCTCTCTTGAATACCTCCAGGGATGGTGCCTCAACCATCTCCCTGGGCAGCCCATTCCAATGCCTGATAACCCTTTCAGTAAAGAAATATTTCCTAATATCTAACCTGAACTTCCCCTGGCATAACTTGAGGCCATTACCCCTTGTCCTATCATCTGTAACTTGGGAGAAGAGACCGACCCCCGCCTCTCTACAGCCTCCTTTCAGGTAGTTGTAGAGAGCGATAAGGTCTGGAGCGATAATAGACAGCAAACTACAGTAACACTTTGTGCTGATAATAGTTCACCATGCATTTGAGTGAGTAGTTAGCAGGGATTTGTCATATTCATGACTATTGAAATATCTGTTTTACTTACTCCTTTTTCATTGTCTTTTGGTGGCCATTACCTGTTGGGTGGTTTTTTTTGTTTGTTTGTTTTTGGTGGTGTTGTTTTTTTTTAAAAGGAAATAGCTACTCCCTCAGTTTGCTTTCCCTTCATTAAGTTATGTTTACAAAGTCTTATTTCTTCACAGTAGCACAGTTTTAGTGCAACATTCTGAGTCTCACCTATGTGGTTTTTATTCTGGTTGACAGCAGCTTAATGTTTTAAGAAAAGGGTTTATTCCATTATAACTCTATTTTTTAACATAATAACATTAGTATTCTGTTAAAATTAGAGTACATATGTTCACTCTCTCTGACATTAGTTTCATAATTCAACCATAAGATACTGACTAATGGCTGTTCAATGTTTGTGATCATCTAAAATTCAAGTATGAACATAATGAAAATTGAATACTTCCTTGATGCTGTTTGGATATACTTTAGTGTTAGGAGACAGCTGTACAAAGTTTTTTAAATGTGCTGGATCTTTAACATGTTTTCTAAGAGCAGAACATTCTTTCGTTTGCTTCAATTGGCTTTTCGGTCTGGCATTGATTTTAGTCAAGTACTGCTACCCATCAGTAGACCAGTTAGATTTAAGTGCATTCTTGAAGAATGGCATATGCTTAAATGGTTCTCTGAAAAGTGAAGAATCGTCATGAATGCACCAAAACTCAAGGATTTGACCACAGATAATATTATTTCCTCTCCAAAGATATATTTGATACAGAAAGGAGGTGTGTTCACTCTTTCATTAACTGAACAGATCAGAACATGTTTAAATTATTTCCTACAGAAAAGATAAAGCAATTTTTGTTGACTAGCAAATGATAGGCACAAATCACTAGTCAATCTTTGTTACTAATGACAGAATCAAATAGTGCAGCATGTTTGGAAAGTGTCAGCTTTGCATGTTTCATTTTCTGTAAAGAACAAATAGAATCACAGAATCACAGAATCTTAGTGGTTGGAAGGGACCTTTGAGATCATCGAGTCCAACTACATTAAAAAAAAAAACAAAAAAACCCACACAAACAAACAAAAAAACACAACACACAAAACCAAACAAACAACAATCCCCCATGAATGAATGGGACACTTATTTTATATGAGACACTTATTTGCAGCATACTTCACTTCCACGGCAAATCCTAATAATGGTTATGTTTTAAAAAAATATATTTTTGCAATAATACCATTACAAAAACATCTAGGCTTGATATGAGTAGCAGAGGTCATAATGAACAGTTATTGTTATCTGTGGGAATATCAGATTTCTTTTAGAGGAGATCAACTGAAATACATTTGTTTAATGTACCATAAAAGCACTGTTATCCAAGGTTTTTAATTTTCCTTTGTAACAGCCCAGATTGATGAATTGTCCTGATTAGCTCTGGAGAAATCCATATGAAAATTAGGTGGGACTCAAACAAAAAAAAATAGCTACATGCTTGGGAGTCATTACAAATTGATTCATAAGAGGAATTAGCAGATCTATCAGCTAGGAACAGGAATCATTTATTTATTTTATTTTATTTACCTCACACCCATTTACCTCATGATAACTGGCTCATCAGTGAATTTAAAAAGACCATAGCATTGCCAAAACCAATGACCCAAACCTCCCTCTGTTGTGTTGTGTGTCCTGATGCTCATGGTGTGTTTCCTCAGCTGCAAGCTCAGGTGAGAGCAGAGCCAGTACCCAGAGCGAGCTCCCTCACATCCCTCATGGGAGTGGGCTGGCTCCCACGGGAGCACACACAGGGAGATGGCACAGCGGGGTCTGCCTGCCCTCACCTGTTCTCAGCTGCTGAAGGGGTCTAAAATCCCAGTCCTGCTCTGAAAAGAGAAACAGGCAGTAAAGCATCTAACTTCTGGGTAATACATCCCTCTCTTCGCAAAGGGGGCTGAGAAGAGACCTGGGAGAGATGGCAGAGAGGAGTCCAAACTGAGACCTCCATTGCTGTGAAGCAATAGGAAATGCAGACTGCAAGGAAATTGTTGGAAATGCCTCATCTTTCTGGAACCCAGGGCATAAATCAGGGCAAGAAGAGAAGGCCCAGCACCTGAATAGCATCTAGAAACAGAATCCTCTCCCAAAGACAGATGTGAATGTCGTACCTATGGACCGATGAGAGCTTGGCCCACATCTATTCTTCTGGCAAGTGTATTTACAGCTAGACTACTATGCAAAACATGGCATAACAACCTCCTCTGCTATCTTTTTTAATAGGGATGTCTGTGAGTGAGAAATCAGTGCTGTCTGTGACAGCAAGGCAGTTGAAGAACATTCCCTTATGAGATTCTGTAGGGAAGGGAGGCTGGGCTTTGCTGCTTTCTTGTCTTCTGTTATATCTTAGGTGGGAGGCTGGCTGCTGCGGGCCCAGCTGGAGTACCTCTGGGACATGCAATATGTATGCAGGCACCTACAGTGTGTTTAGGGCCAGCAGGGAGATGCTCAGGGAGCTTATGTGTCGCTGATCACTGTGTGAGGCCTTTCAGGTTGCAGTTTAGGGCTTGTGCCAAAAGGCTGCTGAAATCCTGGTTTAGGTGTCTAAATCCTTCCTTTGGAGCTGGCTTTTGGTTCTGTGTAATCAGCAGTAATAATTGAGATAACAGAGATAATGATTTTGCGTAGATCACTTCTCAAGCTACATTTTTTTTAGTAGAATGGAGGGAAAACGTATGAAATGTTGAAACAATGAAAACCAAATTCCTGGTTCGGTTCTGTAAAACAGTAACATCTGAACAACTAAGGGATGTTACAATACTTTTTAATATAGTGCCCTTCATGCAGTCTGTGCTATAAATGGCAGGCTACTAAAAGACATTCTCCATGTTGTCATGCATTTTAACTCCCTAATTTGGCTATTCAATTTGAACTACAAATGCAACAGTCTCTGGATTTTTAAACCTCTTGGCTAATGGAATAGATGGCTTCAGCGTTGTCCTATGAGAAAAAGACATGCTACAGACTGTGCCAAATTAACTTCATTTCTTTAATTAAAGGGGCACAAGCTGCTGGATGAAAACTAGTATAAAATTGGACATGGTTGGCTAACAGTAATGATATAATTTCTCATTTTTGCTTTATTATGTCTGCTAAGTACAAATTTACCTTCAGAGTTCAGCCAAGAGGAAAAATGTCGACAATATTAGCATCTGACAGAAAGTATATTTGTTCTTTTAGCAGTTCTTCTTCTTCATTAGTTGTTTTTTGAAGAGACTTAGTTTAAAGAAAATGAATATTTCATTTTCTATGGCTGCAGAGATTACATTTTATAATTTTTCTTTGAACATTTATAATCTTTTAATAGCTGTTTTTCTGCAGACAATGTGACAATAATTGCTAGATTAAAAAAAGAGCAGTTTGATCGAGCTTGAATGCTGGCTTGATCCTATTTCCACTGAAGTCAGAGAGACTTCTTCAGTAAGAAGAGAGTTGGAATTTGCTTAATGGTTGTTTCTTTTCTCCTGCCAAATCCTCTTTCACTCAGCCAAGACAGCAAAGAGTTCTGCTTTCAATCACAGTGCTGTAAATCTGGTGTAACTACATTGACTCAATGGGCTTATTTTTGTAGATATCAGTATAAACAAGAAGGATTTATCCCAGTTGGTTTCATGCTTCTTTTTAGCGAGGCAATGTACTATATAATTGGCTCTGTCAATAAGACTTCCCCAGTGTTAACTCCTTTTTCAGTCTATGTATGGAAACAGATGGAATATAACATAGTCTGTAATAGATATGAAAGGTACGGTATCCCGGAAAAAAAGAAGTTTTTGTTTGTCTGGTGCTTTTAATCTTTTATCCTGAAATTTAAAAATAGCAACAAAGTGACATGTATTGCTATCCATTGCTCATTTTTTGTTGCTTAACTGTCCTACATGTTGTGACTCCTGACAGAATCGTAACTGTTTGAAGCTTTGGATTCTGAAGAAGCACACAAGGTGCTGTTTATTATTTATAGCACCCACAAGGTGCTATAGATAGAAGATATAGAAACACATTATTTGAATCTTAGACAACTCATGGTAATGAAAGTGAAGAATATGAAGGTAACAGATCGAAGCAAAGCAAAATCTGAAAAAGTTCATGTGCTGATAGTTGCACTGAGGGTGGGATTTTAGCTTGAAAAAGTTGTAGTTGAGCTAACAAATGTTCTGTACTATAGTTATAAGAAAAAAGGAAGGGAGATTCTTTTCTAGATGGAAAGCAGAATCTTAATGTGAAATCTTGGAAGGATCCTTTATATTGTTTAACTTTGTGGAAAAACAATTTTGACTGGGCGCAGTGATAATCTGGGAGCTCTTAGGCGATCTGAGTTACTACATTTCAGAGCTAAGAACTTACTTGGCATGGATTTTTTTATATGACCCTTGACATATTTATTTTTGCTGCAGTTTTTCCAAACAAGAAAGGACCATGCTTAGACTGTGCTTAGAAATCTGGAATATATTCAAACAATAAAAGTGGGAAAAAGATAATACTGTTCTTGAAAGTTCTGATATGCAAAATAGCTAAAGGTGGCACCGATTTATGTTCTTGGATCCTCTTTTATAGTTTTCTGTATATATGCATTTTAGCTGTCTGTTTTTCAGCTGTATACATGTTCCAAGAATTAACACAACATGAATTAAGCATATATGTCCTTGTATGTCCTGTCTGATATGTTATTTGTGAGGCAAGAGCCATTACATTTTGTCATTTAGAGATTATAACACTTTCAGGAAGTTTAAATTATTCATCTTTATGAAAGGAATACAAAATTTAATTCTGATTTGAGCATGCCATTTCAAACCACCTTGTTTCTCATTAGAGTTCTGATAATCTAATGTTAGATTCATTACCATCTAAAATTATTGCAATCTGCTGCCTTTTGTTTTGATTCAAAGTCCGTAATTGTGCCACATGATGTCAGTAATTACTGAGGCTGCTTTGGGAAGATACGCAAAGATATGGCAAGAAAAGATGATCAAGCCAAGTTTAGATTTGTTATGTGGTTGTACATGTGCGTCAGAAACTACATTTTAGTAGTGTATCTGTTTACACTTAATACTGCGTAGGTTCCAGAAAAGGAGGAATTACACTGGAAGGTTAGGAAAACAGATTAAATATAGTCTTGAATCATCCAAGATTTGAAGGAAAGGACTCCTAGCCACATGAGGATGAATCTTCTATTATATTTAATCCTTTTTTACTCCATTTTTTAAAAAGACAATATATGCTCTTCTCTTTGTAGAACCTGCTCTTCTTCCATGCAAAACAGAATAAAACACACACATACCTGCTGAAAATGAAATGTTACTGACTCCAAATTACTTTACAGATTACATAATTTAAAACATAAAAATATTTACTTTTTCTAAATAGTAATCCATTTTATTAATTTTGTCTTCTCTTTGGAAATGAATAAGGCAGTCTTTGCACCCCAAGAGGAAGGATGAAGTGGATTTCGTTTCTAGTCTTTGTTTTCATATACCTTATTTTGCACATTTCACTAATGAAATGAGATTCTACAAAGAATATAAATGTGAAATACAAATCCAGAATAGTTTACTGTAATAAAAAATAGAATCATAGAATGGTTTGGGTTGGAAGGGACTTTAAAGATCATCTGGTACCAGCCCCCCCATGCCATGGGCAGGGACACCTCCCTCTAGATCAGGTTGCTCAAAGCCCCATCCAGCCCCTGAACATTTCCAGGGATGGGGCCTCCACAACTTCCCTGTGAAACCTGTTCCAGTGTCTCACCACCCTGACAGTAAAGAATTTCTTCCTAATATCCAAACTAAATCCCCCCTCTTTCTGTTTAAAACTGCTACCCCTCATCCTATCACTATGCTCACAGATAAAGAGTCCCTCCTCAATAAGGTCTCCCTGGAGCCTTCTCTTCTCCAGGCTGAAGAAGCCCAACTCTCTCAGCCTGTCTTTGTAGGAGATGTGCTCTGACCTTCTGATCATCTTTGTGTCCCTGCTCTGGACTTTAAAAGATCCATCTTCTTCCTGTGTTGGTGCCCCCAGAGCTGAATTCATTACACCACAATTTGATCTTTCATTAAAAATATTATAGCTTTGAGGTAGCCTGAATTCACTAATGGAACACAATGTTGTGGTTAATGTTGTGCCTCTTTTTTTTTCGTAAGGTTTAAAAAAAGTGGATATGAGAACCGAGGTATGCAAGTATGATGGTGAGTGCTGAACATGAAGTATTTCAAAGGCCCTAATTTTCATCCCATGAAACTTTATTTCTCTTAAAAAGTTCCAATCTTGGTGTCCAGAAGCAGTTGCTTTTGAGAATTTTGTCAATTTTCTTAGTGTAGATTTTTTTTTTTTTCATTATATTACTCATGATCACCTTTCTTTTACAAGCTTGTATTCTTTTGGGGACAGCTGGAACTTTTTTTAGAGTAAATGGAAGAAGAATCTCTGGCTAGAGAAACAATAGATTTTGTGTGGTTTATTGTCTGATTGATCAAATTAAAAGACTTCCCATGTTCTGCAATTGGAAGTAGAATGAAGTAGGAGAATCCTGTAAAATACCAGAGTTTGGAAATACATGTATGTTTATTGAAGCCCTTAAAGTTAAGAAAGATTAATGAAAATCTTGGCAAAAAACTCTTTTCCTTTTGGCTTTTGCATGAATGGAAAAAGCATCAAGTTTGGTGCTGTCAACGGAGTCAATTTGTGGAAGCAGCTGTAAATCAAATACTGCTTTATTACACTGCTGCGCATTTGGAATAAGTTGGATTACTGCACTGGGTGTTATTTTAAATTTATACTACTGAAGATGAGAACATGATATTTCCTGAAAACACTAGCCAAAGTTTAAGAGGAAAGCCAGAGTTTAGTATGAAGAATAAAAGGAAGAGAAAAATAATCATGTTAAAATCAAATCTCAGGAGATTACAGTAAATAGACTAGGATTACTACTTTTATTTAGTCCTTAGTCTTATTTTGTTAGGTTTAAGTGCTGCCATTTATCGTGAATGATATGAAAGAAGGAAAAAAGAAAAAGCAGGCTGGAGACAAGTATGATGACCGAACAGCGTTAGAAAAGCAAACTCCCTTTCCAGATTAAAGATGTTTTTGCCAGATGATACAGACAGCAGATTGTTGTTGATTACCAGTGTAATGAGAGAGAATATATTTGGAAATTGGCCTCAGATAACTTGGAGAATTAAGTTACCGAAGAGATGAAACTAGATTCTCTGAAGGCATTAGGAAACCCCTAATGCTATGGGCTGGAGTAAAAACTCTTTACTCCCAATGTTGAACAAAGACTAACAACAGTAATCTCATTGAAGAGTTCTCCATCTGGTTTTATAAGAAAGGGAAAGCAATTAGTGGCTAAATCAGAACCAGATTACAGAACACAAAAAATTAGCTGCATTGAAGCAAAGCTGAGAACCTCTCACAGCAAACCTGTTTGATCGGGAGAGAAGTTCTGATTTTGCTGTTTCAGAGCTCCCAGTGTGACTTTGTCATTAGCATCCCACAATGAGGTATTTGGCTTTCTAGGTAGGTAATTTTGAAGTCCTGATCTCTTCCTCCTCACCTCAAGCAGCAGCTTTTCAGACTTTCTCAAGATAGCTCTCAGAAAAAACCCAAAACAACAAAACCAAACAAACCCCCAAAACCACCTTCAAAAAAACCCCATAAGCCCAAGCACCTCTCCTCACCCACAAAATACATCAGCAGCCCTAGTGACTTAATCTGGGTTGTCTGATATCGGTCAACAGCAGACAGAGGGCAGGGGAGTAGAAGGACCATGGTTTAGTCTAATACAGCAAATTTAGTACTGTAATTTTAGTGTTATCATAATGCCAGTACAAAGGTGTATTATCAACCTCTCTTAGAAAGAATACGTTGTATTCCAAGGTTGATGTATGAATAAGCATAGGATAATCGTTACTTCTGTGTCAGGAATTCAGACTGGCCAGTCAGAAAGTGTGTGAAGATGATACAGCTTTGCCAGAGACAGACTGTTCCTGGAGTTGGCTGTTTAACGAGAGTAATAGCACAGCAGCATCAGCATGAGAAAGCATGGCATGTGACATTTGCTGCTCTAAGAAAAATATCATCTGATGTTACCTGTGTAGGCGTACAATGGTCAAAATGAAGATGAAGAGGGGGAAATCACTTTGGTGCTACATCCTGTAGCCAAAGCAAACAAATAAGTTTCTGTTAGTGGTATGCCAGTTAGGATTGATAAAGAATATCCAGTGGAAAGGAATGGCCAGAATTCATCTGAGATGAATTTCAGAAATCTGCTGTGCTGCATCAGGAAAGATGTATTTCTGTTCTTGCTGGCCCAAATATCACAAAGGTAGATTTAATTAAAGAATTTACAGCTTGAACCTAATTTCAATCTGATAGTATTGATATATCTGAAAAGACTATTTTCTTAGCCTGTATGGAGTAAGATATATGCCTTCAAACAATATAACTTTACCACCTTCTTTTGACTGTAACCACTGAAGAGGAAACTGTTTCTGTTAATTACAGCTCAGGGTATAGTGCCCCATAGAGACAATGTGATCTTTTAATTATCTATCTTTATTAGCAATAATCAAAACTTCAACTTCCTTAACTGGAGAGAATTCTGACATTTCACTTCTTTTTTTTCCTGCAAAAATTAAGAATATAACTTGTTTTTTCAAAATTTTGAGACAAACATAAATTTTTGAATACAGTACTTTCAATAAGATTGAAAGTGTTTCAATAAAGCCATTCATTTTATATTTTATCACTTCATTTATACTCATGATGGAATTGAAGAGTTTTGAATTTGAGTCCATGTGGATACATACTTTGTTTTATCCTCTGGTTTAATTAAGGTATACCCATGAAATATCCTGCTTTCCTTGAATCATCATTTCCTGACACAAAGAAGATATTTTCCTGGGATATTTTGGACCAGCTACTGTCACTGTTTTCTCAAGTATTAGGGTTACATCTATCAGTCTTATTTTGGGGGGATGCTGTATTTGAGGGTGACCAAAGAGCTTGCTAAAGTCGGCATTGTTGGAACTGTGTGGCAAAACCAGCTTTCAATATGAAACTGTCAACAAAGATTAAAAAAAAGTGAAGTTTATTGCAATAAGCAGAGGTGGTGTATTTTATATATTGTCGTCAATCTTCAAATAGTACATAATTTCATAGCATAGAAAAGAAGCTGCTGTGGAGTTCTCTACATAGTAAAGTTGGCTGTTTAGTCATTTATTTCACTAGGTCAGGATTTTTATTCTGGGGCCTTAAACGTAATTGAAGTGCCTTGGTAATCTGTGCTCATTTAACGCACTTCAGTAGAGTTATTGTGTGTGAAATACAAAGGTGTTTTAGATTGACTGTGGGGCCATCAGCCAAAGCGGAAAGGAGAGAGATTTCATTCTTCCATCTTTTCACAAGTCACTAATACATCAAAATGAGTTTTGGTAAACAATGCCTTATTTTCTTGCCTGTTGAGCAAAGGGTGTTATTTCCTTTCACAAACATGTGTGGGAAGAAATTGGGGAAAATGGCTAGTTACACTGTTTAGCTATGACTGACAAATCACAAATGTCATCAGAGAGTTGTTTATGCCAGACTATTTCCATTTAGTATAATAAACTGACTCAATGTATACTTGTAGTGTATGTTGGTAGATATAACCTAGAATCTTTTGTTTCCTCCAATAAAAGATGAATGTATTTTAATCACTTGAGAAGGGAGGGATTTTCCACTCATTTGCGACCTTCTGTCCTAGCACGTGCTGCTGTCAAAAACAGCCTCCCCATTAACTTCATACGATTTCAGATTAGGCCTTCTCAGTGCTACAGCTCTGGAGCATCCCTCCTGGAGAGCCATGCATTTTAAAAGCAGTTGGAAAACTTTAAACAAAAGGTAACATACTGTCTTGTGAGAGAATTTGTGTCTTAACACAGAAATAGGCAGTCATCAGTCTGCTTTTCTGTGCCATTTCCTCTTACCTGAAGCTGGGTAATCATCTTCATTTTCTCTCATTTCCTCAGTGAATGCAAGAATAGTTTCTCCTTTTAAAGAAATCAACTCATCTGTGAATAATCCCATTGATTTAAATCAAAAGGCTGTTGCAGTGTGATTAAGAACTGCTAAATTTTACTGTCCCTTTTTTTTTGGGTGATTATTCTTCTGATGGAATACTGTGCAAGAATAGATTATTTGGGAGAATTGGTTTATTTTTACTTATTTAAACTTTATAAATAAATCACTTGATCATGAATGAGAAGCTGAGGTCCTATATTCTGTATTTCCAGTGTCATTTGGAAGGTTAGAATTTCGTTTCATAGAATCATTACCTTGATAATGTTTAATATTCCTTAAAGTGCTTTATGTATTTTTAATACTTTAGGAAGAGATTGTGAAAAATAATAAAATAACAAAAACTAAACATTCTGGAGGACACCATGTCTAGTGAAATATTGCAAGTTATATTTGAAAACTAGGGAAATATTTATATTTTTTGTGTTTGAGTACAATGAAACATAAATATATAATGCTTAGAAGAGAAGATGGGATTTCCAGTGTAAATATGTAGGAAAAATCTATATACTACAGTGCAGTACAGCACTCTAGCAAGATCTGGTATTGGTGCAAAATAATTTAAGACAAAACTGTGTATTACTAGGCCCAACATTGGCCTGATTGCTCGCTGAGTCCAAGTAGATCATGACTTGTGCTGAGGGAGGTATTTATGAGTGTGTCTGTGCATGAAATAAGTCTATACCATATGAGTTTACGTGAGTCAATGACAGGCCATATAAAGCAAAACCCAAATAAATAATGAAAACACACGTGCCAGAGGAAGTACATTCTACAGATGCTTAATAAAACTTAGCCTTATGGTGAATCATTACCACAGGAGGCTGCAGATTTCCAGTTAAAAACTGGAAAAACAAAGGTAAAATAATTTCCATAAAGAGAGTCTGTTTGCTTTTAGGGTCTTCTCATGGGATCTTTTTCATGACAGATTCTAGGCAGGGTCCTTTTTCTTTCAAGAGCTATTGAAGGAAAAACATCAAGGACCCCCCGCTCCTGCGACCAAAGGTCAGGCAGGGTCCTTAATAACCTTAGCAGAGACTGAGAAGAGGAGGGGACAGCCCCTGGGAGAAGCTTGCTGATGACACTGCAGAAAACACACTGCTGAATTACAGCTAAATACAGTGTTAGGGGTCTGTATTTCTACAGTAACATCCTTGGATGTGGTGTTGGTTTCAAACAACGTGACAAGCAGGAGGCTCGTCATCCCCTTCCATTTGCAGCAACAGCACTACATCTAGCCTGGGTATGTCTGGAAAACTTTTGTCAAAGCACCTTCCTGGCTAGTCCATGCCAAGAGGGACCTTGACAGGCTTGCGAGGTGGGCCCGGGTGAACCTCATGAAGTTCAACAAGGTCCTGCATGTGAGTCAGGGCAATCCCAAGCACAAATACAGGCTGGGTGGAAAAATGGATTGAAAAGAGCCGTGAGGAGAAGGACTTGGGGGTGTTGGTTGATGAGAAGCTCAACATGAGCCGGCAGCGCGCACTGGCAGCCCAGAAATCCAGCTGCATCCTGGGCTGCATCAAAAGAAGTATAACCAGCAGGTCAAGGGAGGTGATTCTGCCCCTCTACTCTGCTCTCGTGAGACTCCACCTGTGTCCAGCTCTGGGGACCCCAACATAAGAACGACATGGACCTGTTGGAGTGAGTCCAGAGAAGGTTCACAAAGATGATCAGAAGGCTAGAGCACCTCTCCTATGAGGACAGGCTGAGAGAGTTGGGGCTGTTCAGCCTGGAGAAGAGAAGGCTCTGGGGGGACCTTATAGCAGCCTTCCAGTACTTAAAGGGGTCCTATAGGAGAGATGGGGAGGTACTCTTTATCAGGGAGTATAGTGATAGGATCACAGAATCACAGAATGATATGAGGTTGGAAGGGACCTCTGGAGATCATCTAGTCCAACCTCCCTGCCACAGCAGGTCCACAGGAACATGTTCAGGTAGGTTTTGAACGTCTCCAGAGATGGAGGCTCCACCACCTCTGTGGGCAGCCTATTCCAGTGTTCTCCACCCTCAAAGTAAAGAAGTTCCTCCTCATGTTTAGATGGAGCTTCTTATGTTAAGTTTGGGCCCATTTCTTCTTGTCCTGTCACTGGGCACCACTGAAAAAAGATTGGCCCCATCCTCTTGACACCCACCCTTTAAGTATTTATAGGACGAGGGGTAATGGTTTTAAACTGAAAGAGGGGAGATTTAGATTAGATATCAGGAAATTCTTTACTGTCAGGGTGGCGAGACACTGGAACAGGTTGTCCAGGGAAGCTGTGGAGGCCCCATCCCTAGAAATGTTCAAGACCAGGCTGGATGGGGTTTTGAGCAACCTGGTCTAGTGGGAGATGTCCCTGCCCGTGGCAGGGGGTTGGAACTAGATGATCTTTAATGTCCCTTTCAACACAAACCATTCTATGATTTTATGTAACTATCTACTGCCTTTGCAAATGTAGCACACAGCCTCATATTTCTATCAGACAGCACGGAGAGAGGACTGTTAGTTTAATTGCCTTAGTTGAGATGTGATACGAAATGAGGCTGTTGAATGTGGAGCAGTAGTATAATCAGTGCGCTGCTCTCAGCAGTGTAGGATCATTTTAGTTCCTAAAGGAATTTCTTTCCAATTTTTCATGGTCTTAGACTCAGGAGGATCTTCTTATAATGTTTTTGGGTTTGGCTGTTTGTTGTTTTGGTTTTGGGGTTTTTTTGTTGTTGTTTTTGTATATTTACAATAAAATACTCCAGCAGCTGTTTAAAAACTTCCCAGTCAATAGTGTGGGGGACTATTTGTTAAAAGGAAAGTGCTTCTGACTCTTCCAAAGAGAACAGATATACAAAGAGGGACATTTTGAAAGGCATCTAGATCTCATTCTTAAAACTGACTTTTGAAATCAGGATTTTAGGCTTAAAGGCTTTAACACTCAAAGAATCATAGGAGTCAAAATGCTGAAAATTGGGGAGCTCATCAAGTGCTCTGCCCTGTTGGGAATTCACAGCTCCAAATAAGATGCAGGTCAGTATTTGCATAAATTAGATGAAGCTGGTCCTGTCAATGTGCGTACAGACAGCTTTTCATTAGCTCCACTCAGTCTCTCAGCCTGTCATGGGTAAGCTGGCCCTGGTCCAAAAGCCAGGTAGCTGTGATAGCATCATGCTGTGCCTGAGCAAATATTTTCTGCTTTTCAGCGGGGAGCTTCAACCAAGGCTGAGCACTGGGCTAGGGTGGTCCTGTGGTTTCTGGGGCTAGGCTGGCTCATAGTCTGCCTACACACAGAGAGTACTGAGTAGTTTTGCGGTTTTTGAGGTATCCAAGGACACAAATCCTCAAGCTGAGTGGGGACCTTCCTAATGCAGCAGTTCTTGACATTTTTAGACTGATCTTGTTCTTCTCTGTAGCAGCTGGGCCTCCCATTTGCATCCTCGCTCACACTTGGCCCATACCTTTGACTCGAAGGACCAACCTTCCTCCAGGCTCCTGTGGCCCCTAGGCGGCAATGCTGAGAAGCTAAGACCTTGGGGACAGCTTTGTGTTTCTGTCTTGTTGTCAGCCTGGGTCATACAAGCAACTTGCTTTAATTGCTTTCTTCAATTTGTGCTAGAATAAACAAGGCAACAGAGACCATGTTTTGGTTTTAAAATATCACCTTCTGCCTAATTCTTTTAATTTCTTTTGTTATCATTTCAAGGAAAAATGAATTAATTTTAATGAAGAAAATGGTAGCAAAACAGATATTTTAATGCATACAGAAAGGTGAATATTCACAACACCTGGCTATTCCCTTTCACACTCTATATATGTTCTATTTAAAATTAATTTAAAGGCATTTCAATTTTTTTCTTTGCTTTTCATTTCTTGATGGGCTGTAAAATAAATACATTGTGGATTTTGTGACACCCCTAACCTGGGATTACTAAACTAGGCCAATGCATTCTTCCCAAATTCAGATCTTTAACATGGCCTGTAAGAGGCACCACATGAAGATTGTCTTATACTGGTACATGTTAAATATCGTAGTTAATAGAAAGTTATGGATGAAAGGTCTCCTAATGCTGTAATATATTGTGTTGAACACCCTGAAAGGATTTCAACCTTTTCAAGAAAAATACAGAAAATTTAATTTTAAAGGCCTGTTACAATTCCTACTAAAACCAGCTGGATATCTTTACAATGACTTTGGTGAGAGGTAGAATGGCTTTCTAATTATATCTAACTTAAGAATGATTGGACTGGGAAAAGAAGAAATTTCTTCTCCTGGTGTTCTTAAAAGTTATACTGCACCAAGAGATCACAATTGATTAATCTCAATATCAAATTCTAATGATAGAGTCTTTTATCAAAGCTGCAAAAGTACTTGATATATGGTGTAATAAAGAGAAAAACAAAGTGAAAATACCGACAGAGGCCTCCACATCTAATCAGTTTCCTTGGTGCAGTGCTGGCAGGAATTTAGAGCAAATTTATGTGCTTAAGATGAAATAGGGAAAGAGTTGGAGCCTGTAAGTCCTAAAGGAGAAGAATGTCTGCAAGCCAGTTAGTGCATGGGCTAAGAGATCTTTTAATCACAGGAATTTTAGGATACCTAGGTTGGTGATGAAATGTCACATCTCCTAATGGTTGCTATATATATCTGTTCTGCACAGATCAAAGGGGAAAGCTGCTTCTGCTGCTCATTGCCTGCTGTTCTCATGAATAAACATATATTCTCATTTAACCATTTAATTGCGTGTTGATAAAAACAATTTCTACAAAGAAACAAACTAACCTGGATCTGGGAAAGAAAAATATTTAGCAATTCACAGAATGACCTGCTAGCAAGTCATCTCAGGCAGCGGGGACAGATCATATTCAAACAAGAACCTTTTGCGAGGAGCTGAATACTTCTTATTGGAAGGATTAGGTACCGGACTGATTTGTGCACTTGCACAAATCTTATGGTGAGAATGGTAGGAACTAATCCAAAAAGTAACATTGCTGTGGAAAATGGGTGCCTTTTCACTGCCTTCAGTGTACTGGCACATTCCTCCATAATCTTGCTTGGTTGACATTTATAGAAATAAATAAAAATATCTCTTTAACAAACTAACCAATAATATTTGTCAATTGTAAAGGTCTTTACAGGTATGAGGCATGAGATAATTAGAGTTTTGATCATGCGTATGTATGTAGCATTTATTTTTAACCAGAAAGATAGTCTCGGTGATCTTACTTCTGTCATTATCCTGAGTGTTAAGCAGAATGTTGCAGGGTAAGCTCATCACAAAGGTGAGATGTGGTGTGTTTGCAAAACATCAAGCAAAGAAGGGCCCAGTTCAAAGAAGGGTCTCCAGAGGACTTTCAGCCCCTGGTAATTTTTTTTTTTTTCCCCTGGCATTACTACACACTCCTGTACGGCAGCAGCACCATAAAAAAAAAAAAAAAAAAAAAAAAAAAAGTCTAGATGTATGGAACAGGAGGAATTTTAAGCTATAGGAAGGATTTTGCTCATCCTTTAGTACTTTTCAATCAGCTACTGCTGCTGCTGCATAACTCAACTGGTCTTAGACTTTTTGTTAAATAATTCAAAACAAACTGAAAAATCTTTGGTGCTGGGTTTGTGATGTAAACAAAAGGTAAAAATAAAATTACACGTTTGTTTTAAAACAACAGAATGTTCTAATTTAAAGGCAATCTTAAATTATTCTTATTAATTTGTATTAGATTTTTATCATAAAAACATTTCCCTGCAGATGCTTTGATTTTTTGTAAAATTTGGTCTAGTGGAATGTGCTGAATATTACCTTGCTCTGGGTGCTGGTTATTATGCTACTTTGTAGAGTAATTTCCAAAAAAGAAAAGAGAGACAAGGTTTCAAAGTTGCAGTCAAGCAGACAAAGGTACTTAATGATGGTACATTTTCTTCCATTCAGAAATGGAATTTTCTGCTTGTAATTCAGCATGTACAGAGCTGTCTATGTAAAGGCTGATGTGGTAAGGACCAGCCTGGCCACCATTAAAGCCAGTGGCAAACCAGAGACTCACCATTATGTGCGTTGAGCTTACCCCCACAAACACCCAGCCAGCTGGGGTCTGGTCTGTGGTACAGACCCTCAGGAGCTGGAGACTCATCATGTACTCTCCAGAAGTCAAGAACTGAAACCACAGTTTCTTTTTTCCACAGATTCTTTCTTTGCTCTGCCCCTACCCCGCCAAAAGCAAAATATGAGGATCTAGGGCAATGAAACTGGTGAGGGGTCTGGAGAGTAAATCTTATGAGGAGCAGCTGAGGGAGCTGGGGTTGTTCAGCCTAGAGAAAAGGAGGCTGAGGGGAGTCCTTATTGTTCTCTACAACTAACTGGAAGGAGGTTGTAGGGAGGCAGGGCTTGGTCTCTTCTCCCAAGTAACGAGCAATAAGACAAGAGGAACTGGCCTCAAGTTGTGCCAGGGGAGGTTCAGATTGGATATTAGGAAGAATTTTTACACTGAAAGGGTTATCAAGCTTTGGAATGGGCTACCCAGGGAAGTGGTTGAGGCACCATCCCTGGGGGTATTTAAAAGATGAGTAGACATAGTGCTTAGAGATATGTTTTTGTATCAGAGTTAGGTTGATGGTTGGACTAGGTGATCTTAAAGGTCCCTTCCAACCTAGACAATTCTATGATTCTATAACTTTGCTTCAAGATTTACAACATTTTCTTTTGACTAAGTACATTGTAAGATTCATGCACAGAAGAAATGTTTGGAAGTCAAGGAATAATATTATAAATGATATTATAAAAATAATGCATGTGAATGTTCTTTAAATATAAGCAGGTGCAGAAGAAGGCTTGAAAAGTATTGTATTAGGGTATATACCGATTCATTTGACATAATGATGTCAGGTAACTTAATTGTAACAAGCATATTTTTTACCTCTGTGAAATTAGCAAACTGTGCAACTCCTTATCAAGCTAATGGAGATTGATTTGAACTGAAGAACCAACTTTTTAGAGAGCCTTAATGACTTTCTCAAATGTTACATTCTTGTTTTCCCCTTCTCCATCCTTTTTTTAAAATGGAAAGAAAAATGCAACAAAAGTAATCCAGTTATTTTTCCCAGGAAAGACTTAAAATACTAAGTAGTGTTTAACATACATTCATTGGAAATGTAGTGTAATTCTCTTCCATTTGTCTTACATAAACACAGAGACAATAATAAATATGAGAATTTTCCCTTAAACTTTTATTGATTTGTTGTAATCAAACTAGGGGGGATTGTAAGTACAAAAAAGGCATTTTGCTTTTGCTGAAATGCAAAATTAATACAATTGTGTGGCTTGGGGACTTCCTATTTGGAGGATGTTTATTCTACCACTGTTCTCACAGTTCCTGTCAAGCAGCAGGGCTTCTGGTTTTCAGGGTTTTTTTAAAAAGGCTCTTGGCTGACTCAAAGTTACATGAAAAAATGGTGAAATATCCCATAAGCTGGAATCTCTCCAGAATCTGCAGCTTCTCAGAGCAGTTAATCCTCCTGTCTATTTTACACTTTGTGTCAAGAATATAAATCTCACTGAGGAGTTGCATGTGGCTCCTACAGTTCGTAACTTCAGCTGCCAAGTACTGGTCTGAGAGCAGAAATCTGACCATTTCTGAACCCCACCATCCATGAAGAGCCAGGCCAGCTCCATCTGATTGCCAGAAGCAATCAAGAACATTGGAAAGAAAGATCTTAAGCTGAACAAATGGGCATTTCCCTGAAAATTGTTTTCACTGCTCTGCTCCTGACCAGTACAAACGGTTTTTTTTAACTTTGATGTGGTAAATTTGTAACTCTGCGTTATTAGTTAGGGTGGATAGCTGTGTATCTGCATAGGGTATCCTAGCTTTTAATGAAGCAGCAGTGAGATGTATTATCGATATCTAAAAAACTACCGTGCTAATTGAAGAGTGTGTGACCTAAAAGCAGTCTTAAGGGATTAAATAGATTTTGCAGTAAAAGGAAAAACAAAGAGTCATAGGATCACAGACTGTCTCGAGTTGGAAGGTGCCTGTAAGGATTATTGAGTCCAACTCCCTGGTTCTCACAGGACTACCTAAAACTAAATGACATGGCTAAGAAAGTCGTCCAGGTGCTCGTGGAACACTGTCAGGTGTTTTAGGTAAAATTTTTTCTGGGTTGCTACAGCAAGGACCAGGGCTCCCTGGATGCCGGGACTCCTGGAGGTCCCCAGGGTGGATGGGCAGGGCCTGGGGACAGCCCCAGCACCTCCCTGAGGATGGGAATGGGACTAGCCGGGGCCTATGGCCAGGCAGGGCAGGGCTGTGAGAGCTGGAGATTGGTCCTGCTGCAGCATCGCTGGGGCAGGGACTGACAACCCCAGAGGGCTGACATGGAGTCCTGGGCAGCGGGCAGCACAGGGGAAGCCCTGGGGGACTGGGCAGGGACAGTCAGGCCAATGGTGCCTTCAGGACCCCGACAGATCCTTTTGAGGTATATGAAGTTACTTGTTCATGAAAAAAATCCAAACTAATCTCAGTGTGTTGACTTCAAAAGGCATTTTGAAATGATCTTTGGTTCACTGGGGAGTTTCTTCCTCTTTTTTTAGCAACAGTTTTTTGTCCCTCCGTGTCATGCAGCCTGGCACCAGCACCTTGTCAGGCTGCTCTGCCCGTCTGCCATGTTGCTCCTCCGCTTGGGAGCATCTGTAAGGGGAACTGACTCAGGCACACATAGGGTTGAGTTACGGCTCTTCGCTACCATGTGAAGAAAGTGGTTCCTTTGAAGGAGTCGTCTTTGCATGATTTTTATGCCTCATGGCTAGATTTATCTTGGGCATATCTAAGGATCATTCTGGAGTACCATCTTAAAAGAAATTTCTGTGTCTTGGAGCAAGAAAGGAGAAATTATAAATTGTCATGATCTTTTCAGCTATAATCCACCGTTTCCTTTTGTTTATCTAGTTACTTTGAATAGCAATGTGCAAAGGATAGAGCCGCCATCTTCACATCTTCCCCTTTCACATTTCCTTACAGATGGCCCCATGCTTTGACTTGCCATGCATACCTGTGCTTCATGTGGAAAAGGTCCTATCTAACGCTAATTTGTTTGCTTTTAATCTGCCACACTCTTACTCTTTTGATGTCAAGAAATTGCTTTGGATGCCCAGGTTTACAACTGAAGGATTTTAATGGTTCTCTCATTATCACACTCTCTCTTCTACATTCTAGAACCTGAATGATTACCACTAAAATTTTGGATTTCCTAAAGGTGGCTTCCCGACAATATTCATGCTGCCATTCTATGTTCGCAAGGTACCTACAATGTATAGGAAATGTTAAATTTGCTCACTTTGGTCTGGAGACTGTTGCACATTATGTAACACCCCAGAGATTTCTATAAATAACCAGAAATTTGTAACAGTCACTTTGCTGCTGTGGGGAATAATGTTCTTTTGACAATGCATCGAGCTGGAAATCCAAACTTGTAAGCAAATCCTGAGAGTTATACTTTCACAAGAACCCGAGCACATCCTGAGTTGTGCTGAGCAAACACTGACTAGTTTATTCAATTGCATTAGGCATCAATTGAAAAAATATTTTTTCATTTTGGTGGAGTAATGTGCTCTAGGCAATCCTGCTTTAGCAGGGGAGTTGGACTAGATGATCTCTAGAGGTCCCTTCCAACTCTGAGAATTCCACGATTCTGTGATTCCATGAGATGATATATATATTTCTCTTAGCTTTGTCAATTAAACGTAGGTGTAATAGAAGCTGGTGTTTTGTTATGATTTTTATATTGAATTTAGATGCTTTTTTTCATCATAAGATAGCAAAACAGGGCTTTTTATTTGAATGTAAATTTTTCTTATTTGCATGGATCTTTCTCCACAACTAGTTCTGCTGGCTGTGGCCTTGATTTACCCCACTCCACAAGCAGAGCTGGAGTATCGGAGAGGTTGTAATGGCTATCCCTTTTTCTCTTATAAAGGTCAGAGTTGTGTTCTGCTTGTGTTGGTGGTCAGCCAACCACAGGGCAGAGTTAACTCTATGGGTATGTCCAGCTTTTGTTTAACTAATTGAATTGAGATTTGGAGCATTTAAAATAGAAATCTGTTAGACCAATAGAGGACTTCTACTTCCCTCAATGTACTTATATAATGGCATTTATGTGTCTTTAACAGGAATATCTTTACTGCTATGACATGAAGTTATTCTGGTGGGGGTAGACTCATCTGACAAGTGTAGGCATCTATGTCCAAGCCTTGTGCTCCCTTTACAACAGAGAAATGTATGTATTTCTGTACATGGGACACGATTCATCCAACTGACTTAAATGTCTTACACAGATCACATTAATTCTATTCTAGAAGCACCTGGTTTTGGTGTTTCCCATAAAAAGAGGAGTAACTAGTTTAGTTGTAAACTGAGTGAATAAAAAAAAATCCACATTATCTACACTTCCATTACATTAATTATCAAAGAAATAAGTTGTGTAGTTTTTCTTTGAAGGCAAAATGATACCGTCCTACCTCTCTCCTTCCTGTTTCCACCTAGACTTCTGTTAAGTCACTGGTTCATCCCTCTGCTTGCCAGCAAGACTGATCACCTTTGGCAGGTCTCATGGATCTCCAGCTCCTCACCACTTGATGTTTCCATTCTCACAGTCCTTATGAAAAGAAGAATATCCCACATGAAACTCATGTGTGACTCAGTTTGACCCTTTTACTTCTTGTTCATATCATAGTCATAGAAGGTTGAGGTTGGAAGGGACTCCTGTAGGTCATCTGGTTCAACCCCCTGCTCAAGCAGGGCCACCTAGAGCCTGTTGCCCAGGACTGTGTGAACGTCTCCATGGATGGAAACTCCACACCCTCCTGGGCAGCCTGTTGCAGTGCTTGGTCACCCTCAGTAAAAAAAAGTGTTTCCTAATATTCCTAATTAGTTTTCCTAATTCCACAGGGAACCTCCTGTGTTTCAATTTGTGCCCATTACCTCTGTTCCTGTCTCTCAGCAGCACTGAAAAGAGCCTGGCTGTGTCATCTTTGCACTCTCCCTTCAGGTGTTTATGTACATGGGTAAAATTCCCCTGGGCCTTCTCATCTCCAAGCTAAATGGTCCCAACTCTCTCAGCCTTTCCTCATATAAGAGATGCTCCAGTCCATTAATTATCTTTGTGGCCATTTGCTGGGTAGTCTCCAGCATGTGCATGTCTCTCTTGTACTGAGGAGCCCAGCACTGGGCACAGCACTCCAGGTGTGGCCTCACCAGTGCTGAGCAGAGGGAAGGATCACCTCCCTTGACCTGCTGCAGCACCCCTCCTAATGGAACGCAGAGTACTGTTAGCCTATGATGCAAGTGCCCATTGCTAGCTCATGTTTGACTTGGTATACACCAGAACCCCCAGATCCTTTTCTGCAAAGCTTTTCCCACTGGATTTGTAGAACAGTCTGATCTCTCTATATCAGTTCTTAGTGTATTTGAAGGGTTTCATATCCCCACCCAGAGATTTTTCTTCTTTGGGGTAAACCATCAAAATTTTTCAAATTTTTTTGTAGGTCTATTTTCTAGACCTGTCATCACATTCATTGCTCTTCACCAGACTCTCTCCAATTGATCCACCTCTTTTTTATATCAAACAGGAAGAGATTTGCCCATCTGGGTCCTCAACACTGGTGGTCAGAGCAGAAGGATTACTTCCTGTGTTTTGCAAGCTATATTCTTGTTTACATAGTCCTGTATAATGTTTTCTTTCTTAATGACAGCATGATTCCTTGGGTACATTCATCTGTTCCACTCTGTAGACTCTAGGCAATCTTCTTCAGCACTGCATTTTTGCATTTGATTATTTCTGCCTAAGCATATCCATTGCCCATGGGTATTAGCCTATTTCTCCAGTTTAAGAGATTTTTTTTTTTTTTGAAATTCCGGTGTCTTCCATCATACTTGCAGCCCTTCTTCTATATATGTCACCTGGAGACAAGACAAGCAGAGTCATTACCTTTCTTTCTGGAAGTGTCCTGTTGCCTTGTCCAGTGCTCACAAAATCCCCATAGCCCCTAATTGCTCAAATACTTTGGAATATCTTTCTGTAAATGTTGCTGAGACACTGCCATGTATTCTGTAGGACATTCAGAGAACTGAATCCAGCTGCTTTAAAATTTCAGGTAGCAGCTGGCTCACCTTTTAAAAAGTCATCCTATACTCTCATCCTCAGTGTGCAGTGATGCTTTTTTTTTTTTTCTGGCTTATGTAATTTTCTTTCTACCTTGAAGTGGTGATGGTGTCCAGGTTGATTTGTCATAAGATGATTTTCCCCCAGTCTTCCCAGTTCTCTAAATAATTATGGGCCTGTGAAAGAAGCAGCTTTGTTTATTCTCACTGAAGTTGTTAATTGTATGAAGTCAAGCATGCATGTGTAACTGTTTACAAAAGTGTGGCCTAGCACTGTAAGTTTCCTAACCCAATCCCGATAAAAAAAAAAACTAAAAAAAGAAGGCTATAATCAGAGTTCAGGAGAGATTATGTTCTGATCAAAGTCAAAGCAGCAGCTCCATTAAAATTTGTGGATTGCAGAGGCTGCAGAATACGTGGTCTGGCCTAATGATGAAGAAAATTGTTTTTTAAAACCCCAATTCTTTCTCAAAAATACCATCTTATATTTCCCTTAATATTTTCCAGAAGTTGTGTATACCTGCTTGCAGTCACTGTTCCAAAGTGCCTGTCTTTGTGTTGAGAAGTATTGTCTTCCATCAGTGCAACAAATGAGGCCTTTCCCTATGCTTTTCCTTAAAGACTAGGCAGTGGAGTTGATATTTGATTCATAAGCTTTTGATCCATACTTAATCCTAGGGTGGCTAGCATCCAGAACATGCGGTGCGTTGGATATTGTGTACCTAATGAAGTAGCTGTTGGTGTACAGCACAGTAGGAGACTCTCTCATGTTCTCAAACAGCAGCTGTAGAGTCAGTCCACGTTCCCTGGGTGGGCCTTTGGGGAGAGCAGCTGAAAGAACCCCTGAGAAGCAGGGTCTCTTCTGTTTGCTCCCCTTTCTTTGCAGTGGATTTACAGTGAAGGTAAAATTCAGCAATAGGTTTTTTATTTTTCATCCTAGAGCTACTTAGGCTGCACTGTCATTTCACAGCAACGTAATCCTGTAAAATATGATGTGTTATTGCTCCTTTCAAAACACTCTCTTACACCACTGTAGGTCAGGAGAATGTCCTCTGAAAACAGTGGAATTAGTCTCATTTTATTTGGTAAGAATATAATTAAAGAGACAGGAAAGCAATGAAATGCAGCAATAATAAAGTACAACAGATGCCAGAAATGTTTCAGTCTTTCCCTGTTTACAAGAAAGAGAGATGCTGTAATCCTGATTTACTACAGGCTTACAGTCTGGGTGTAAAGCAGTCCAGTGCTAGGGAGATGCCCATAGGTGTGACTTGCTATGGCAAGCTTCAGACACATCCGTTGTCTCATTACATTCAGTTATACTTTAAGACAAAGATGTAAGAGGCAAGAGAGTCCAAAGAAAAGTGATGGAGGTTATGCAGGATCACAGTTGCAGACGTAAGTCTTCTGGAGAACATCTGAATCATCTCAGAAACTTCTTTGGAAAGGAAAGGGCTTTGCAAAAACTGGGGAGAGTGATACAGTCTTAGCTCTTCCCTATTATTGTGCTTTACAAGACCTGAGTGTTTCTCCCCAGGCAAAGCGGGGCAGCTTTGCTTTTGGTGTCCAGTTCTCTGATTTGGTAACATGAAGAGACTAGCAGGCTAGTTTCTTTAAAAAAAAAACCCTTCAGTCATCAAGAGAGAGCAGGACATCAGGATCAGTAATATAACATGAAAGAGGTGATAGGAAATATCAACAATTCTTGTTAAGCAAGCAAATGGTAATAATATTCAGAGGATAAAGTCAAAATAGCACTGAACCTTTGACACCTTCAGGAAGCTGAGCAGTTGTAGAGAGAATATCTTTCCAAAAGTTTCTAAAATTGCTCTAGAAACCCTCAACCTTGTTGAAGCAGGGGCTCAACTCACTTGGGCAGAAGAACAAGTTATTATTAGTTAGGCATTTTACAGGATTGTCTGTGCCTTCTATTGCTTCTCACACAAAGTCTCAAAGTGTGTTGTAGAGTGGTCAATATTATTGTTCCTGCTGTGCTGAAAGGCCAAATAAACACTCTGTTGATAATTTGCGTGGGGTTACCCAGAAGCAGAGCAGAGGACTCCAGAGTGCTTGCTTAGTACGTTGTTCACTCAATCAGTGTTTCCTGAGAAGAATCCACCCAGGGAAGGTTGGCACAATATATTCACACAGACAGAAATCACATCAAAGAGTTTAACACCTCAAATTGACAAAGGCGAAGCAGAAGCACAGAGGGATGCATTAATTTTCTTCTAGTCTCACAGCAGGTTCACAGAAGAAACACGGCTCCAAGCCAGGTGACTTGCCTTGCTGACAAGCAGCCCACCCCCAGGCCAGGCTGGCTCAGCCAGGGTCTGTGGTCATACTCTCTTCCCCTGAGCTGACACCCTGTTTTCACCTGGAGGTGGAAGAGAGAAGTGGTAGTATGAGATACATTTATTTTGCACACCGGTGAACTTCTAGGAACAGAAAACAGAAAAATGCTCTGGCAAAGGGGAACAAAATAAGAAGAGAATTTAGAAATGCCACACCATGCATTTCACATTTGGCAATTTGTACTTCAGAGTTAAAACAATTTTGTATGTGCCCTTTGAAAGTGTGAGGCTACATGCATGAAGAAAGCACCCATTTCCTTTATGCTTTGAGCAGGGAGCTATATGTTTTAAAAATTAAAAAGAACAATTAGTCTTGGAGCATTAAATCTGCCGATCTAGGTAGCTGACTAGCTTTCTCACAGACATGGCTCTCACAGAACGAAGCTGAGGAAACAAGGCTTAGAAATATAAATATTAGTAGGTGTGCAGGAATATAAATTAGGAGAACCGACAGTTTAAATTACTTTCATTTACTTTCATTTGCTGAGTTCACAGGCTGACATCAGAAGTTACATCTGTCAGGTTGCTAGCAGGGTGAAGTATGGAGGCAGAAGGACATGGAAACAGGATAAGCTCAGTCCCCATAATGGCAGTGGGATCTGCAATGACAGCATATTATCTCATGTAAGAAGTCCCTAATAGAAACAGAAGCTTTCCAACATCTCCATCAAACATGGAAGGTACCATGTAGGGGTAGCTGTCAGCTCAGCAGTAGCTTCCAGGCTTCTGGGCACTTAAATCACATCATTATTACAGACACCTCTGGATTCTCTGATTGAGGTTTTCCTATTTTGCTTGGGAGGATTATGGATGGAAGGAGGATTAAATGATCAAATGAATCATGTGAGAGTGAGGGAATGCCTACACGATGAAAGAAAGGGTGTCTGGAGGAGACCTTTTTATTTCAGCAGATTGTGTGGAATAGAAAAATACAGATTTAAGGCATTCTGATGCCTAACACTGTGCGTAGATGCACAAGGTTTTTGCATTGTGCCTGTTTTGATAATGAGAACCTTGGGGTAAGGGCCATGTGTTTTTTAGTTCACCTAGCACAGTATTGTCTTTGTGCAGTCCTGGAATGCAAACATTAACTATGATTGTTTTTCATGGCAAGCTGCATTTACAAAGAGATCTAGTTTATCTGATTTAATTATTTTCTGCGTAAACAAAACATGTTCATCTTAGTTTTCTGTTTGTTTGGTTTTGTTTTTTAAATACTATATTCAGGTGAGAAATGTGCCTTTGCAATATTTGACAGTTACTTTTGTAAGTTAATAAAAATCAGAATGTATGTAGCCCCAAATGTCAAATATATAATTACAGTTGGTTTTCAATGTCTGTTTCAGTCTGGTAGTTTTGTGCTTGACTGCCATCGTGGAGCAAAAGGTAACAAGCCAGGGCCTGATTGGTATCAACCACTGGACGACAATCAAAACATCCAAAACATCTAGCCATTTAACAGGCAGATGGAAAATCTATAAACCAGTGTGACAAACCACCTGCTACTCCTTTCCTACTGTTCCTTTTTCTATTCTGGAAATACAAATTACATGAATCTCTATCACCAAGAAATCGACAGAATGTCAGCCTTCAAGTTGGCTGCATTTGAGAAGGCAAATAATAAATAGGAGCATTGGTGCACATTTCCATGCCGTTCATTATCTTTGGAGGTCTTTCTCATATCTATTCTTACTTGATTCCTCTAGAACATGGCCACATTTGACTTAGTAGTTGTTTTGCTGAAAATCAATGGAATCTACTGCACCATTTCAATAACTTGCTTTCAGATAGTCATAATTTCATTTTAATTTTGTGCTTTTTACAATTTATAGCTAAGAAGGAGCTACTCTGGAATTTGCTTTTAAGGCGAGTTACAGTCCAAGAGCAAAATTTAGAAGCAGCATTTACACACCATTCTGAGAAATATATATTATTGTGGTTGCAAAATAGAATCCACCATCTGATTTGGGAATACTTTTGTGTCAGTATTGGCTATTTTCTGACTCACCTTGGTGAAGAGACTATGTGAATCTCGTTGCTTGAATAGATGAGTGTAAGAGGCTTCTATATAACAGGCTACAGTTTATCATTTTAGCTGAAGAGGAAAGATGGGGAAAGTAGAACGGGGATCCATATCTATCAGCTAATTTTTCCTTTTCTAAATTCTATTTTTATTTTGCAGGTGATGGAAATTAAAGGACAAATGATTCATGTGCCAGAATCAAATTCAATTTTGTTTCTGGGTTCCCCCTGTGTGGACAAGCTGGACGAACTGATGGGCCGAGGCCTCCATCTTTCAGACATACCTATCCATGATGCTACTCGCGATGTCATACTGGTCGGGGAGCAAGCAAAAGCCCAGGATGGCTTGAAAAAACGAATGGATAAACTGAAGGCAACACTAGAATGCACACACCAAGCCCTGGAAGAGGAGAAAAAGAAAACAGTAGATCTCCTTATTTCTATTTTCCCTGAAGAAGTGGCTCAGCAGTTGTGGCAGGGGCAGCAGGTTCAGGCCAGGAAGTTTGATGATGTCACCATGCTCTTCTCAGACATTGTTGGCTTCACTGCCATCTGTGCGCAGTGCACGCCCATGCAGGTCATCAGCATGCTGAACGAACTCTACACACGGTTTGACCATCAGTGTGGATTCCTGGATATCTACAAGGTAATAGCTCAAGTCCTACGTTAGCAAAATCTAATTGAAACTAAGATGCCTGTAGCCATCTTCCTAAATTACAGACCTTCCATATCAAAATGGAGAGGCAATAATTTTGTTTCACGTTACAAAAATAAAACTGAAATATGCCCACTGAAAGTCAAATACATTGATGCTAAGATGTCATCTTAGTTCCCCCATGGGAATACATGTCTCATATTCTCATTTTCCTATAAGAATGTACACCTCCTGTATTATAGCCTGGTTTCCTTTAGGTGACACATCAGCCACAGTGTCCTAAGGGAGATGAAATGCACAGTGATGATCCCAGCCCAAGCTGCAGCTCCTGGAAGGCACTCAAATACTTTCTGTTTCAGCTGAAACTTGAATACTGTAGGGTTTAGGCCCTTATCTTTCCCCTGAATGAATTCAAATTTTCCACAAAGAGGAGAGCATTCACTAAAAAAAGTGTTATAAGAGATTTAAGTTTCCACTGAAAAACAGGGAGAGGATGGCAGATGTCCATTCATAGTAAATGGAATGAGTGGGAGGGGTGCCGTGCTTCTTTACTGCTCTGCAGAAAAGGATATGTCGCATGTGTTGGTCCTGTTACAGACTTCATCACCTTCACTTCTCTTCAGTGGATTTGGTGTCCAGTATGTATTTGAGAGAAAAAAGAGGGGAGGTAGAATTTAATAAATGCAGTTAAGATATTATCTGTGTAACTATCCTGTGAAATATACAGAGAATATGTTTTGTATATGGAGTACTTTTAAATTTGTTTTAGTAAAAGCAGAGAAAATTTATTTTTATAACTGAAAGCACCAAAGAAAAAAACCTGAAATTTTAAAATTATATATCGACTTCATTTTCTGCCTGAGGCTTGCAAACTAAATAATCAGTTTTCAAACTGTTTCAAATAGAATTTATTGATAGACTATAGAGAAAAGGTTTTCAGAAGACAGCTGTCACTTTCTTTTATAGCCTGAAATGCACTTTAAAGGGCATCCAAAAATATTAATTACCCACCTAAATAATAATTGTATCTGAAAAGTTACAATACATACCACAGATAGAACTGAACATGGTATAGGTTACTAGGACAGTATACCACATTAAAAGATCACTCTGTAAATAAGTTTTGTGCTCCTGGGTGATGGATTTGTGTTACTAATGCTCAGAAGCCAAAGGCCATGTTGGGAGATGACTACAATGGAAGGTACCAACCTTCATTTGAAAATTGTTATGGTGATATAGTCCGAAAAGATGGGAAGTTTGATCTCAGTTTGTGTTAGTCTGATATTGCTGCACTTGGTCTTGAGCCAGCTCTGAGAACAGGACTTGAGGAACTTCTGACCCACAGTCAAGAGTGATATCTAGTGACCTTGTTTCATATGCTGTATCTGGTACATGGGTGCAGTTAGTGTTTTCCCAGATGATTAATTTTAGTTAGCTGTTTTGAGGCATTCAGGACATTCTTTGTTGAAAACTATGGTTGCATGGGAATAGGAAATAAAGTACGTAAAACTCTATGACCTGTTTGGAAGGAAGGTTGATTCAGTCCTGTGAGAATGCTAAGAAGGAATATTTATATGTAGGTCATGAATATCATATCATTTAGACCATGCCTTTCTGCCTTTCACCTAGCTTTGTACCACTTCAGATAGAAATATCTTACTGTATAGAAATACTGTCCTGAAAAGTGAAATAAGGTGATGGCTGCTGAGACAGGCAAGGTAAGATTTATACATTCAGAAAACAAATAAACACTCCAGAAAGTTAAGAACCCCATGTAATTCTATGAACAGGGGAATAAACAAAACCTTTTTTTCTATGGAAGGATGTCTTACACCTCTAACACACTTTCTCCACTGTTCCTGTTCTAATATAGCCAGTTCTTTCTCAGACCCTTTCATCCTGGGTTTTCCTCCATTTCCCTACTCCAGTGTCCCCTGAGCAGCCCTACACATTCCCTGCTTCCCTTCACAGCCCACCTATAAGCAAGGGAGTGTACACTGTGGCTATTTTGGAGCTGTGTGTACCTTTTTTTTCTCCCTCCAAATCTTTTTTTCGTTTGTTTTTTTAACTGGAAGCCTAAAAAAGTCACTGTGGGGTTAAGAGGAAATGCCTCAGTTAACCATTACAGTAAGACAAAACTCAGGCAATGAACCCTTTTTCTTTTCCTTAGAGAATCAGGCTTAAAATAACATGACAATTCTTTTGAAAAAGGATTTACATTTAAAAATAAAAATAGCTTGTGTGTTTATATCTTTTTCATTTGTTTCAGATGATATTGTAGAAGCTAAGTTTATTGCTAGGAATGATCACCACCACAACAGCTATAATTTTAGAAATCATTGTCAGGCAGTGAATTTTAGATATGTAATCACCAGTATTTGTACCTACAGCCTGCCTCTAAGATATACTCCTGTAATTAGGCTACAGAAATTTATCATGTGACATAAATATATCAAAACAAATCAATTTTCACATTTGCTTGTTTTTAAGCAACATGGCAAGAATAATTTGCAAAGATCATTTGGTGAGTACTTCTGAATACCAAATTCACTGTTTTGTAAACACAAAATTAAGTAAAATTAATTAAATAAATTCTATGCTGCAAGTTGTTCACCAAGCTGTACTGTTACAGCATTTTAAATTCAGAACCTTGTTGCTTCTAATCTTGGACTCAGACAACGAATGTAATATTTTCAATTGTCTCACACTATTCATTCAGGGATGTTTACAGAAAAGTATGGCACAGAAAGAAGAACAAAGATCCTTGCATTTACCATCAGACAGAGTGTAAGCATAATGAGCTGTGGGATACAGAATAAGAAATGCTTCGAGAGGGCTGAAGAGGGAAGAATTAGATTTTGAAATTTCTTGGAAATGAAAATAAGTAGCTATAACTGATGAGGTAGGGAAAGGATATCCAATGGATGGATGCATAGGTAAGAATGACACAGGCAGATGATGGGCTCAGAAAATGAACTTCACAGCAGCGTTTTGAATGGATACCAGAAATGACAGATTACATTTGTCCAAGCTGAGAGAGAACATTGCAGTAATTGAGATGCATGGTGATACAAGCCTGAGTGACAGTTGTAGCAATCTGGAAGTCTCTGTGCTTTAGAGAGTGAAACTTTAGAAAGAATCTGCTTACATATAGCCTTGATGAAAAGATCAAGAGGGACACTCTTGGGGTAATCACAGAAGGGAGAGGATGTGAGAGAACTGAGACCTGGCAATGCATTTGGAAACTGGTGCTGCAGACTCTCTGAGCTAATTAGATTTGGCTTGGAATTGAGGAATGGGAGAAAAAGATGCTGTTGAGCAGAGAGTTCAAATCAAAGTAATGTAGATGCAGATGCTTGGTAAGCTAGCGCCTGTGGACATGCAAGTAGAAACATGGACTCCAGGAGCAGAAGTAATGGTAGAGAGAAGATCTCAGTAAATTTGGAAAGCAATTGCTTTGGGTAAAATATATACTGATTGGCCTGACTGTTTGTGTCTTTGTTTGACCTGGTTTTCTCTGTATCTGAGTTCCTGTTGTTTATGAGCCAAGTGCTGGAAAACAATGCTCCAGCTAAACCATCTCTTTATCAAATAAGCTATTTAGATATGGTGCAGCCATGGCTGCTGGCATTTAAAACTTAACTCTGCAGGCTGAAATCTTCCCTGCTCAAGATTCCTGCAGCTTCTGTTTCTCTCTCCAAGTAATATGTCTTTGTCATCGGATCATTTAAAATATTTTTTCTAGTTGAGTACTTTTGCCTGTGTAGGCCTGCTTTCTGAACTCTTTTTCCCACAGTTTCCTTTCTGAAACAACCCCATTTCCCTCCCTCCCCGTTAAGCTTCTGTGTGGAGTAAAGGCAGCATGTACTGTGGCTGTTTTATTGGCCATACTTGCACTGGCTGGGTTGGCTATATTTGCTGGCCAGGTAACACCAAGCCAGCTCCTGTAGGTGTTAATTTCTTTGTCCTTTCTCTGGACAGTGCAGCATTTGTCCTTGAAGACATTTGCAGATTTTCCCCTAACACTAAACTTCACTTGCTGTGAAGTGCTGAGTCCCACTTCCCATGTCTAAGCAAAGAGTCCTAAATGTTTTCAAAAATGAACTATTGTCAGCTGCCAAAATTTCTTTACTATATATCTTTGTTGTCAAAATGTTAATTGAAAATTTATTGAATAAGACAATATAATTCCACAGGTTAATTTTATAGTTAGAATTCACAACTTTGTTATGTGAATTTCTGCTTTCTTTTTGGTTTCATTATTTGGCTAAACTGACACTGTCTTTGAGTGCTGCCACACATACACCGCAAATTCCTTTACCAGCTTCCTCGGGGTTCTCCTTGGCTGTTATTCTTGGCAGCATTATTTCAGTTACTTTACACTGAATGATACTATTTTATTTTTCTGAATGTTACAGTTAGTATGTCAGATCTTCATTTTCTGATTTTATACACCTAACTCTGGCTACACCCTAAATTTTTGCTTGTTGTAAAGACCTGAGACTGAAAAGGGTGGGAAGTCTGGACTGCTCTACAATCATTCGAGACTGATACTCACCAGTTCTGAAAAATGTTTATATTGAGGTTTTGATAGGTTTTTAGGAACGTAATTTTAAACTCACATTTTCTGAAAATATAACTTTACATTTTTATACTGGTAATTTAAGTTGCTGAAATCAGTATTCATTTTACAAGAAATACTGGTACTTTCTCAGTGCCATGACTACCCCTCCTTGAGAACTGATATTTGTACATACTCATAGATATGTTCTTAAGCTTACTATCCATGCTATAATGACTAAAGAATACCAAAATGACAGGAGTTGTAAGCTTCAGACTATTCTGAGGTTTTCCAGTCTTTATGGTGCATAAGTTAAAAACCATAGTCTCCAAGTTTTCATGTAAAATCTACGATGGCCCCTATTTTTGTCTTCTTTCTCTCTCTTCTGCAGTTTTAATCTTTTAAGTTCAGTGCAACTACATGACCATTTTGAAAAGGTTTCAAATTCTTTTAGCTTCAGCTTAGGCATCTGCAGAATGAAGATTATTATGAAATGCAATTAAAATATGTAAATTATTCTGATACTCTTATATGACCAATATGATATGCATACAATATTGTAGTATACCTTCTTAAAGATGAATAGATGCAGTTTTGGGGATTACTGGTGTACTAGGTTTTGCTTCTTCCTGTTAGTTTAAAGTCAGTGGGTTTTGAATGTGTAATAGAGGAAAATGCGTAATGGGAGAAAACTTCCATTGCCCAGAAACTAACTCCGTGGTGCCATCCAGTCTGGTAGAGCTCCCCTTCAGCATGCTGCTCTGTTCAGATCCCACCACGGAGGGCTCCCAAATCTTCTTTTCTTGCTCTTAGCAGGCTATAACACTGACTTTCTCCTTGAACTCTCTGGCTGCACCTGGACTTGCTGGCACACAATTGTGTCTCACTCCAGTATGAAGTCAGGGCAAAGCCGGGATACCTATTTTTTGGGGGAATTCAGAACTGTTCTTGGGGTAAATTAAAAAAAAAAAAAAAAAAAGAAACACAAAAGGTTCCTTGGATTTTCCCTGCATATCTGGTGTATCACCACCCAAAAGCTCCAGGATATTTTAAAACTTCCCTTTACTTTAAGCATGTATTTTTCTGCAGCCTTGTGGAGGATTTACACTTTTTATCTTTAGGGAGATGTGCAACTGAAGCAGACATGCGGGCTCCAGAAGAGTTATTCTTTACTTTACAAACATACAGACCTGCACAAAGCACTAAAACATCTGCGCATGTTCCCCTGCATTAGGCAATTCATCACCCAAGAATCCTCTAAAGAGTCTAGGACTTCTGCTTCTGTATATAATTTCTTCTTCAGGAATACTGTGCTTGTATATATTTACTTATATTTTCTCTTTTGTGTCTCTCCTGCCGCTTTTCTCTTGTCTGAAAAGAACACATTTGTTTATAAGTATCCCGATCCATTTCTCCCAAGCTGCCTGAGATCCTTACAGCCTATGCCCAACTTACAGGTCCTGGGAGTGCTTCCCAAGTCCTCAGTTTGTGTGTGAGCCCTGGCCATATCCTGACTTTTTATTTGTACAGGACACAGAAGGGTATCCTCTTTTGGGTGTCCCTGCTCCACATCAAGGAGCAAGCCCAGAGATAGTGTCTGGACAGGAACAATGACTAAGAGCATGCCCTGTTGCAGCATACAGGTGTCCCTGATGCTATGTTTTGTAAAACCCACCATTAATACTTAAATCCTTTGTTTTCTTGTGTCACATTTTTCCACTTACCAAAATTTAGTCCCTCTGAGGGTCTGGAGGAAATTGATTTCATTTTCCATCAGCCTAGGCTATTTCCATTTAAACAGTCCAGTATAGTGTCAGATCTAGAGGATACATAGCACAACTGTGACAGCATATGGTTGGCCCCTCGTATAGCTGAGTACACCAAGATGCAGCATTTTCATCCATGCAAATAGCATTCAGAACTGCACCCTAATTTCTTAAATGATTTAAACGAATATGGAGGATACTGAGATAAGTTAAGAGAAACTAGCTGACATATGAATTTAAAGACATAAATTAAAGCTTATGTAACCTTGAGGAAGAGGTTGCTGTTCAGAAGCAGATTCAATACCAGGGATACCTATAGCAAATTAATACCACTCTTACACCTGGAGAAAGGCAGTCACATTAAACTGAAATGTGTATTTTAAGTTATGCATGATTTTGTTAATGTTTGCTTATTTTGTTGAACAGTTCTTTACATTGCAATTACCTCACATAAGGCAGAGTGCCAGCCAGGACATTTTCTATTCATCAGACATATTTGGTGGGATTTTTGCAATTTCATACTTGCCTACAGAAGACAGAAATCACTTATGCACTATGACTTTTGTACTACATGACTGTTGTGTTAAAACCTAATGTTGACATCATGTAAATTGTCTTCTAGCATGTCTCTATTTTAACTAGTGAAAAAAATCTTTTAAAATAATAGATCATAAGTCTACACAGCAAGTACTATTTGTCTCTTTTCCCTTCGTAAAGAAAACAGCACTCTGAATTAATGTGTAAATGAAAGCGTTCCTCCATATATTGGATACTGAAAGATTTATATTTAAGACTGCTAAGTAGGTGCTGTAGAAGGAGTTTGGATACAGCTCTTCCTGCAAAATGCTCCTGAACTTGCCAGCATGTAACATCATTAAACTCAGTAAAAATAAAATGCCCTCAGGCCTGGTAAAAGAAATTGATTCATAATTAGGCTCTCGGGAAAGAAGCTGGGATTTGTAGTAAGACATTTCTTTTAAAAAATGAGCTTTGCCAGATGAGCAGATTTCTGAACTTCATAGCTGGACACATGGAATACATTTCTGCTCATGTGGGAGGGGTTTTCCAGACACTGAACTATTTCCAAAAGCAGAATGCAGTGTCATAAAAGCATTGCGGAGTTACCTTGAAACTTAGGCACAAGATTTCACTGCTTAGGAGTTAATTTTGAAAAGTTGAAAGGCAGAAGCTAAGAGAACGAAACACTAAGGTAGAAACTGAAGGAGATTCTTGGGTCCATTGGAAGACAGTCTTATTCTCAAATCCTATCTTGAAAAGTTTTAAAACCTTTAAAAACTAGGAGGTTTTTTATAGATTCGCAGAGATATAGGGAATCTATAAATAATATTGTATCCAACATGTAAAATTAATTTCTAGCATAAACCCCCAAAACTAAGTATTTTAAGCTGACAGACATTGTTAAGCTTCAGTGTTGCACAATTCAACTGTGTTTCAAAGCTTTTCTGCCAAATCTGTGCAGTGGAAAAACATATAGAATACTTCAAAATGCTAACAGAACTAGGCTTTAATTTGAATTCACACAACATCAAGAAAACAAACAGGTTTTGATTAATTTGAAACAGGACAGTATTCACTCTTTGTTGTGTAGACAGAAATGTAGATCTCGAAGCTACCTCAGGATCAAGTATGCTTAGGCCATGCTCAGTAGAGGCTTTCCTGAACTGCACTTACACCACCTCCAGAGAAAGATCACACACACATACTTCACCTCTCCGTGGAATAACCTATCTAGTTTCTCTCCTGCATGGTTTTTTTTGGTAATTTCTTTCCTTAGAATCTGTATTTTAGATTAAGTGACTTATTCAAGTCTTTCTGCCATAAGCTGCCCAAAATACTTCATGTCTGCCCTCCCTCCCACTTAGTGATTAATAACATCTGTGATCTGCATGCCAAAATATGCATGCCAAGATACAGGATTTTTTGAGCTAAACAGGGTCTTGTTGTTGTGCTGACAAACAGTATCTTAGCACTAACAGTCAACACACCCATGCAATCTTTTTCCTGTTTTGGGGTTCTTTATGAAGGCAGGAACATGTACCCGGTAGTGCACTTTCAAAGGCACAGAATGAATCATGCATAACAGCTCATCTAGAGTCTTCTGAGCATTTCACAAACTAAGCTGTCCTAGTCTGTGGCCATTGTAGCCCACACAAACCAGGTTTTCAGCCATTTCTCAGAAAAAGTATGGGAGGGGTCTTGCATACTAAATGGGCACAGAAGCATTCAATTAAGCAAAGATCCAGACATTTGGGTCCTGCTGTAGTAAATGGGTAAAAAATGAGGTTTACAGATTTCAGGATGGAATACATCATGCCCTGGAAGTTCATTTTTTTCTTCAGAGACTATAGAAAGAGCATAGATGAGTATCTTAAATTAGAGGCTTAATTTTTGTGTGACCAATGCTGAGTAGCGTGAGTCCAATCCTGAATGACAATGTTGTCAGGTTATTACTGATTTGCAGAGATGTGTTTTGGAGAATTTGGGCAGATGGAAATATGGGAGATGTCAGTATTGTCTTGAGGTAGAACATGGATATTAAGTAAATTGTTCCCTGTGGTGAGTGCTGAGATTGCTGACAGTGTAAAACTAGAATGGAAAGTATCTCCCTTTTCTTCACTTTTTGTCCCATAGCAGTTAAGAAGGTATCCTGTTTGCTGCTGAACTAGAACTCATGGACAGGAATAATGAAACCCAAATGATAAGGCTAAAGCACCACTTTTCCATGTACCATGGCCTTTTCCTAGTTTTCCTGCTGTACAACTTAGGGCAGAAAACAGATGAAAGAAAAGCCCATTGGGAGATACTAATAACTTCAAAGGTTTCTTATAGAGTTATACTTACAAGGATTTAATCTTAAGGCTGATTTTTGCTGTATTGCTTTAGAGGGAAGATACTTCAGAAAGAAAGATACAGTGTTGAGGTACTATGTAGTTCAGTCTTGCAGATGAAATGAAATGTAGATGAACAAGATAATGAAAATTTTGGGAAAGCATGGCTCTTTATTGCAGTACCTGAGAACAGTTCCCAGCTTCCAGTTTCAGGTTCATTCCCATGCTGAATCCTGGCTTCATGCTGGGATGAGATTTAAGAAACCAGCTCTTTATATATTTATATGCTGCCATGGAAATTCAACCTGGGTGTGCAGGAAGTTAAGATGTGCTCCAGTAAGTCCACACTGAGGAGTACATACAGACCTTGACTAAGAGAAACCAGGGACATACCCTGACTTTGCTCCTCAGGCAATTAAACTAAAATCAAAACAAAATTAATAAGCTAGAATTCATTGATTTGTTGCGAATGTAATCATAAGAATCACTTCATATTCTCCAATAAATGCTGTTCTGAGCCTGGATTTATCTCTAAGATTGGAAAGGAAACTGACATATGGAGTGTAGAAAGGTTTTCTACTGGTTCATCTCTCTGTCTAGAGATCAGCTTTCCTGAAGGACTGTTTGTTTTCCCAGAACTTGCTCTGTCCTACTTCTAAAATTCACCTTCCTCCGTGTCCTTCCATGTTCAGTCTGCCCCTCTGCCTCTGCACGTAGTCTTCTTAGACCTTTCTCTTCTCTAGTTCTGAGGCAGACATGAAACTATACTATTTATAACATAGAACTAGTCATCTAGACTAGCCTCATAGTTGACAGAGAAAAGTCTGATTTTGTAGGGCGAGTGTGAATCTTCTTCAGTGTGAGATTCATCTTTTCCTGATGGAGATGCTTAGCACCGGTCAGATGACTGCTAGAGTTCCCATTTCAGTCTATTGACTGCAAAGAGAATTGAAAATCAATAACTCATATTCAAATGACTATATTAGAGGTGTCTCTGGTTAGGTGAGGTCTCACCTGTGTAGTCTACATCTTACTAACTTACAGCCTATGTGCTTGAAATATTGCTTTTTCCCTGCTTGTGCCTTCTACTTTTCATGTGGTGTATATTTACAGTTATTTAATGTTTAACATGATTAAGTTATCGTATCAATTAAAATGAAATAACATAAAATGGCATTAAACTAATACAGTTTAATGCCATTCTATGTTGTTTAATGCATAGAGTCCATTTTAACTGAAAAAGTAAAGTTTTGATGCATTTTAATTTCTGTCATACAATCATCAACCTAAGTGATTTCTTTCCTGCCTAATTTCATTGCTTTTTGTTATATTGGCACTGGAATAACTCCCATCACCACCGAGCATGAATATTGTGCTGTATTTCAATAGGGTCTCTTAGAATGCTTTAGTGATTAATTCAAAGCTTGGCTTTCCATGACTTTTGCAAATGGATATAATGATTGTCATCCAAAAAACTATGTATTGCTCACTCCCATTGAAACAATCAGTAACATGTGGGATTGACTGTAAGAGGCAATGGAGTATTCAAGGGTCCTTAACATTAGTGCTGATTCTGTTCTCTTTTAGCTAAGAAGAGAAATATTAACAGTATTTCATCAACCAAAGAAACTGAGGTGGTAATTTTATTGACCATCATTAGAGAACAATAAAGAAAAGCTGGCATTCTGGCAGACACTAATCTGCTGGGTGATCACCAGGGAAACTGCAGTGTTGCAGCTCCAAACAATGCAACTTTGGCTCAGCTGAGCAGTAATCTATAAAAAAACATACAGAAAAAAAGGGCTTTTTTTGCAAAATTTGTTTCTTTCTTCCTACCTACCTTCCTTTTCTCTTTCTCCTCTCTTCTCCTTTCCTCTCCTCTCTTCCATGGGAATATAGGTCACAAATCTGAAAAAAATGAAAATATTTCATTATTGCCAATGGAGGAAAAATAACAATAATAAAAAAAATTGCCACTACTTTAATGTTTCCTTGGGTATTTTAAATATTACATCATGAAAAGTTCAGCAAGTGTGGATGGTTGTCATATTTAATTTTTCAATTGTAATTTATATAGCAGATTTTTCTTCCTGAAATTAAAAGATACAGTATTAAAGAGAAAAATCAGTGACTGCAGTATGACCTCAATTATCCAGATGTCAGGGGAGACAGAAAACATTAGGACAACTGAAATTTCAGATAACTATCGATATAGCTAATAGATATATTAGGGGACAGGGAGTACTATGTAGTTAAAGTTCGGATTACAGTAGAAACCACCGTAACTGGTGCATTATAATGGTCCATGTTAGACAGTATTGAACGTGGGTACTCAAAGAAGTACAAGAAGCCCCATGAGCTACTTATGAAATGTCAGATACATAGGCAGACTTCTTTCTAGCATTTTCATTTTGAGATTTATGCCCTAAAATACAAGGATTATGTTCTTTATCACTGTATTTGCTGAAGCATCTATGAAAATCCTCACTGTTTGCAGAACTATTTGATTGTTCTTTAAAAAACTTGCAAAAATCTTTTTATCTGAGTGAGATCTTGTAATCAATAAGTTTCACAGGCTTTGCTCTTTCCTAATCTATAAGGATGTTGATGTCATTGTTGCCTCTTTCCCACCCACTTCGCAGCATTGTGAGAAGCCCATCTTTGTCTCCTTGAGGACCTCCCACAGGCACTGGGGTGTGCTCTTAGGTCCCCCAAAGCCATCTCTGCTCCAGGCTGAACAAGCCCAGCTCCCTCAGCGTCTCCTCACAGGGCAGGTGCTCCAGCCCCACCATCTTGGTGGGCCCCCACTGAGTTCGATCCAGTTTATCTATCTCTGTTTTGTACTGAGGGGCCCAAAACTGAACACGGTATGTAGGTGTGATCTAATGAGTGCTCAACAGGGGGTGATAACCACTTCCCCCAGTCTCTCTTCATAAAGCCCAGACCATCACTGGCCATCTTTGCTCCCAGGACTCGCTGCTGGCCCATGTGCTGCTTGCTGCCCACCAAGCCTCTCAGGGTCTTTGCCACAGAACTGCTCCTCAGGAAGCTGGCCCCAGGTTGTATCCATTCCAGGGAAATTCCTTCCCAGGGACAGGATTTTGCATATCCTTGATGAGTTTCATGAGTTTCTTGCTGGGAATTCATTCTGCCTGTCCATGTCCCTTAGGATGGCAGCTCTGCTCTGGAGCAAATTGATTGGTCCCCCCAGTTTGGTATCAACTGCAAGCTTGATGAGAGTGCAAATAATGTTATTACAAGGAAAAGAACCACAGATTTTGTCAGAAAAGGCATATATATTTACTCAGTAAAATTCTAGATTTTTTTTTTACATATCGTGTTTTGAAAGGTCTTAACTAATTAGCACACATTCCATGCACCTAGAAAAATGTGTCTGTATTTGGTTAGGAGAGGGGAAACATGCATAGGCAACAGGTGAAAGGAGAGACAAATATTTTAAGAAGGTGAATAATGCTCTTCTGTGCAGGGAAAAAGAAGCAGAAAAGTTAGTTTTTTCAGTGAGAAAAGTTAAGTGAGGAAGGCGAAGAGCATTAAACTGCAATTAGCTAAGCCATTACCCCTTTCCCTGCTGCTTATTTCTGTTTTTCTCACTCTTAAGCTCTTGAAGAGTAAACTGATATCATTGCAATTGCTGTTTGTTATTATTTCAATATTATAAAATGAAACTTTATAGACTATCTCCCAGCAGTAGGAGAGTTTCAGGCTATTGGCAGATTGCTCATAAGTGATAAGAAACAGTTTATTAATAAGAGTCTCATCAGCTAAATATAGCGTATACACTTTATATACTGTGGCTGTAAACAGGGTGTGGCATGTAGAGAAACTGTTTAATATTACAAGTTTTCCTGCCAACTTAAAATTATAATAATTATGAACACATATTACTTAAGCAGAAATAAATATTTCTGGTGATTAAAATAACAGAAACATGTGAGAACATGAGCAGGATTTGATGCTTTTGGAAACTCAACTGAATTTGAAGAAATATCTGTTACTCTACAAATGGAGGATAAGAAATCAAGACATGGAAAGGACTGAAGAATATCTATTTTTAGTTACTATATTAGAACCTGGCCTATTCTGAACCCTTGCTAAATTGTGACCCAGGGTCAAAGATCAGAGAAGACCATAAAGGTGCTGGAGGACCTCTTACAACAGTCTTTTTTCTCATTCCCACTAAGAGACTTGTCATGGTTTAACCCCAGCCAGCAACTAGGGCCATGCAGCCATTTACTCACACACCAGCTCCCCTCCCAGTGAGACAGGGAGAAGAGTGAGAATCCAAGAATAAAACTAGAGCCAGCTCTCCCTCCAGCTACTTCTTTCAGTGGTCTCAATATTTCTGGTTGCTGTAGGAATTTTAGATTAGAATTGCCACAAGAGTGACCCCTCTGATTACGTTTTTTATGTTTATTCCCAAGCTGTGCTTTGAAAAAGGTGCTGGTAAGAGTCCATAGATTGTTGCGATTCCTCAGTATTTTAGATTAAAATCTTTAGACTTACTTTTACAGGTTTCACTTACAAAATGGTATCTCTCCCTGTGTGTGTAAGTTTGTGGAATGAAGTGTGACACTTTAGTTCTTCATTATTTGTAAAAGTTCATATGTGTAATGACTGGTGCGCATTCATGCACTCATGAGGAAGAATAAAGAAGGAGGAATGGTACTTCAGTAAACCACATTTTCCTTTCTGAACTGTCACTGAATCAACACCCCAACTTTATACCCGGGGAGCATCATTCAGCTATAACTGCCAGTTTCCCAGTTAAGTAACAAAGCTCAACGCAAGGTTTAGCTACTGGTAGTTAGAAGAGACCTGTTGGAGCTTCCCAGGGTACAGTCCATTAACCTCTGTTCTCTGGACACATTAGTATTGGAAAAATTGTATTCTCTCTGTTGGGCTACCAGATTAATCTGCAAGTCATATTCCACATACAATCTGTTTGAATTAAGAATAAGTGACTGTAAGACAACTACTGTAGAGCTCTACTTCTATAAAAAGTACCGTTCATGTCTAAAACAGGCATACTGAATCTACCGAGGACAAACAGAGCCTGGGTACATAGAAAATGACTTCCCAAAAGTAGAAGATATTTTTGTTTGCTTCCTGCTGCAAGACATGCATTGTCACTCTACAGTATTCAGCAGTCTCAGGATATCTACCAAGAAGCTTTTTCTGAATTGGAGAGTACACACAACCACTTCAAATAATTATGAATCTTAATCTTTGATTTGTTGAGGGCCTAACTGAAAACCTTTTGGACATTTCCAATGATTTGATATAGAATTATAGAAGGCCTTAAAGATACTTTTGTATAGCAGTTTATAGCAATCGTTCCTGGCTTCTTCCTTTGTTAATTAAGAAAAAAAATTATATCCTAAATTTTTATGGATTGATCTAATTTTGAAATCTAAGTTCAGCCTCACTTCTTTGCTATGGTACTATATGTTAGTTCTCAATTAATGAAAGCTGCAGTGAAGCTGACAACAGTGAGCGTGAATCAGCAAAAAGAGATGAAAAATAAATAAGAGTAGTTCGGGCTGTCAGTGAATGGCTAGAAATATTAAGAGTAGTAAGAAACCATTCTTTAAATAGAATAAAAATGTACTAAATTGCAATAACAGTGAAACTGTCAATCATACACAAAAAATGGCTGAAATATTTGAAACAGAATATATTTTGTTTTTTAAAAGAATCAGGATGCTGTATTCCAGTCTTACAGTGATAGCAAAATACCTTTTCCTGCACATGTATCTAGAAAGGATATAAAAATCAAATATACTATAATAATGCACTGCAATATTCACATTACAAAGTAAAAAAATCAGAGGTTTGTTTATCATAAGATAGAGATTGCCTCTGAAGTTTCATTACTGTATATCATCATCTTGAATAGCATCAAACAGAACTGACTGCTTCTATTTTTAACTACCTTGAGTACTATCTTCCTTTTTTGTTAATCCTATTGACATTTACTTGAATATTTATGGAGTAAATTGGTCTCTGATGTGCACAGTGATTTCAGGATCTAGCTGGCAGATAATTTGGAGTGAGTGAGTGAGCTATGAGCAGTGCTTTGTTTTTCTGGTCCCATTCTTGCTCCTCAGCTGAGATAAGAGAAATCCCCTTCTTCCCCATGAGCGTCTGACTCACACCCTGAAATTCTGAAGTGCAATGTATTGCTCTCATTGCAGTTTCTACTTTAATGTTCTCATATAACCACATGAAGCTGAACAAGGACAAGTGCAAGGTCTTGCGCCCGGGTCAGGGCAATCCCCAATATCAATAGAAACTGGGCAATGAATTGATTGATGGTGTTTCTACAGAAAAGGACTTGGGGATACTGGTGGATGAAAAATTGGACATGAGCTGGCAACATGTGTTTACAGCCCAGAAAAGCTAACCATATCCTGGGTTGCATCAAAAGAAGCATGGCCAGCTGGTCAAGGGAGGTGATTCTCCCCCTCTACTTTCTGCTCTTGTGAGACCCTACCTGCATCCAGGTTGTACTGCATCCAGTTCTGGGGTCACCAGTACAAGAAAGATGTGGACACGTTAAAGCAGGTTCAGTGGACGACCATAAAAATAGTAGAGGGCTGGAACTCTTCTCCTGTGGAGAAAAGCTGAGGGAGTTGGGATTGTTCAGCCCGGAGAAGAGAAGGCTCCATGGAGACCTTGTTGTGGCCTTTCAATATGTAAAGGGGGCTTATAAGAAAGATGGAGAGAGACATTTTACTGAGGTCTATAGTGACAGGACAAGGACCAACAGTTTTAAATTGAAAGAGGGTAGGTTTAGACTGGATATAAGGAGATATTTTTTTTTACAATGAGGGTGGTGAGACACTGGAACAGGTTGCCCAGAGAACTTGTGGATGCCCCATCATTGGAAGTGTTCAAGATCAGGTTGGACGGGACTTGGGGCAACCTGATCTAGTGAAAGATGTCCCTCCCATACAAAGGAGCTGAACTAGATGATCTTTCAAGGTCCTTTCCAACCCAAACCATTCTATGACTCTATGTGAGAAGACGAAATCAAAGTGCCATGAATGAACTGAATTAGGGAGCTATAAGAACTGGAGCTTTTTTAAAAAATGGTTGGGGAATAAAAGACACAGGCAGTTGGAAAATTTGCCAAATCTGATTTTGAAGGAGGACTGAAGCAAGGTTAAAATTTGATGGAGATACTTGGCATGGAAATTTCAGCTTAAATGCTTAATTAGGGAAAATCTTCTAGTGGCTGAAACAGGGACACAGAATAGTAACTCATTAGACAACCTTATTGTTATTCATCACATCCAATTTCAACTACCAGGTCAGTCTCAACAGTCCTAGTCATTCCCCTGGTACTCCAGTATTACTGTCACAGAAACTTCATAGGGACAAGCACTTTAAAGGGTATCCTACAATGGTATTATTATACTTTCTATTTTCAGACGAAGATTAACATGAAGCAATGTCATTCCTATTTTTCTGGTAGTACACGGATATGTACAATGTAACTCTAATGACGTTCCTCATTCAGTGATTGGAATTTAGCTGTTAAATTAGTTTACACAGCTACAGAAATCTCCAAAGGGGAAGATGCTAACAAAATAAGTAAGTTTGCCTGAACATTGCAGGAACAGTACATGGTCCCAGATCTGTACTTGAATGACTGGAAAAGTCATTGTGAAATTAAATCATTCAACAAAGAGCAGAATTTGTATTTCATTTTTTTCTATTTGACATCATAGACTCAGCTCTTTTTTAGTAATACCTTTATTTCTATTCAAACTGGTTATGTTCATCCACAATTTCAAGGATCACAGAATCACAGAATTGTGGGGGTTGGAAGGAACTTCTGGAGATCATCTAGTCCAACCCCCCCCGGCCAGAGCAGGTTCACCTAGAGCAGGTTGCACAGAATGGCATCCAGGTGGGTTTTGAATGTCTCCAGAGATGGAGACTCCACCACCCCTCTGGGCAGCCTGTTCAAAGATGACAATGTGCAGATATTTGGATTTCTGCTAATTCCTTCTAATTCAGAGCATTTTTTTCTATTCACTTCTTATCCATACAGAGTGTCTTTTTAACTTCTGATACTTTTTCTCACTGTGCTTGTGTGTTTTCTTCTCTAGATTTTACATTTTTCACCAGCCATCGCAATGTACTTGCCCATCCATTTGTTTTTGGAAAGCTGACCTCCTCTCCCTCAGGGAGTTGGGAGTCTCTGCTTCTTGTGGACGGAGACCCTGAGATATGAATTGTGTAAAAAAAGGCAGGCAGACCGCAGTATTGATTGCTCCTACATGTTTTTTCTGTATACAAGTGCTATTAGGAGCTTGCAAAAGTGTCGAGGGAGCTCTAACAGCTGTCTCAGCTCTCACCTCATGAGACACCCTTGGTTTATATATATCCTCCTGCACAACCAGCAGGAAAGGCTAAGGTGCCAAACTTGGCAATGGGCTTGGATCAGCTTCTGTTAAGTTTGATGGTGGGCAGTATTTGCTCATACTGCTGTTGTAGATTCATGCTCTGGGTACATTTACATGTAGTACTTACTTTTTGAGATACTATTTCCAATTCTACCAGGACTGGAAATTAAGCTGAGAAGGCCCAGATCTACTAATATTAGTGGAATCCCTGCAGAGAGAAGAATCAGCTCTATTTATTCCCTGAATAACTCCTTGCTCAGCACATGTTTCTTCTCACCCTAGTCTTTGCTGGAGTCTTTTCTGGCATTTCTGTAGTGTTATGGGCAAGGTGAAAGCCGGATTAGTTATGTAGCAAAAACCAAACTAATCCTTGGGGGCTGAGTCTACTTGGGCATGTGTTAATGGACTGCGTGCAGAGCACGTTGCAGATGTTTGGGCAAGCAGAGTGCAAAACACAATGCTGTCAATAAAGCTGCAGAACTCAAGGGCTTCAGTGTTTCTTGGGCTGCCTTTATCCGGAGCCAGAGGGCTTCTGTAATTTCTGTTGCTCCCGGTTCCTCCTGAGGGACAGCTTTCTTTAAAGAAAATCAAGGATAAGAGAGAGGCAAGGCCTGTCTGAAGAGACCAGAGGGATTAGTCTGCTGAACTTGATGCCTGAAGGTAGGGAATTCACTGTCAGGTAGCCTGCATAGTAGAGAGGCAGCAATTCTTATTTGAAAATAACAGAGACAGATGCAGTCAAGTCTGTAGCAATAGTATCTATTTGTAAATTCTCCCTATACCAGGAAGACTCTTCATTGTTTTTTATGGCGATGTTTTGCTTTTTCTAATTTTCTTCCTGATATACTTTTCTAGCAGAGCAAATAATGATTATGAATTATAATCATGTAGCACTATTCTTACCCAAGAGTAAACTCAGGCAGGATAGTGTCAACCAAAGCTGCAAGCAGTTTCTCATTTAAGAAAATAGAGTTTTCTCTAATACTGCTCTGGGAAAATGTCGTATCTCAGCTGATGGCATACACTGTTCTAGATGTAACGATCTTCTTTGGTTGTGATGGTGATGAACCACTATGCAATCGCGTGTCAGGTTTTGACTGCACCTGTTTGCAAACTCAGGTAATTATGCTCCGTTGTCTAATTGCTTATTTTATGGATGTTTTGCTCACATGTTTTTAAGCAATGCTATTTGATTGCAGATAACTAATGGTAGGTATCTCTTCTCATTATCATACTTTAACATTAGATTTGTCTGATTGCTGCAGGTGGAAACAATAGGTGATGCATACTGCGTTGCAGCAGGGCTCCATAAGAAAAGCCTTAGTCATGCTAAAGCCATTGCCCTGATGGCACTGAAGATGATGGAGCTTTCAGAAGAGGTTCTCACTCCAGATGGGAGCCCTATTAAGGTAACTGCTTTGCTCTTTGTTCTCAGCTAGTTGATGGTACTTTGAGCTGATTAATTCCATTGTGTTCTGTCCCTAGAAATATGCTTATTGATAGGAGAAGTTCCAATTGCATCAATATATCACAGTCTTTTTAATGTTTTATATATTTCAGTGGTGCCCATCAACAATCATGTAATCTAAGCCATACTTTAGTAAGCACAGCAGACCACACAGACTAGCTGTTGCCTTGTTATATGCATTGAATGCCTATCTGTGGCTGAAGGGCACTAGATGCACTCCTGGAGCCCTTCTTTCAATTCAGTTTAGCGTGAGAAGAAGACAGTTCACATGATCCAGGACTTCCCAAGTCAAAGCACAGTGCAGTGACAATTGGGAAATTCACTCCAGAAGTAGGCTCCTTACCTGAACTTCAGTATTCGTGTAGAAGCACTCAGAGTTCTTCAGTTCTAAGGGGCCACATGCCTATTTTCTAAATAGTTGTTGACCTGCATGAAAAAAGAATGTGTAGACTGCCTGCTCTTAGTGTTAATGTGCTTCCTTCCCACGCAACTCCAGTTCCTTCTAGATTGTACAGGAGGTAGCAGGAGGTGGAAAACCATGTGTCCTTTTGTACCATTTTAAAGTTCCACTGCTGTTCTGCTTCTCTTGATCTTACACTAACCTTGTAGCTGCTGGCATTTGGAATTGGTAATGTTTAGGTAGAAAATGGAGATTCAGTGGGGAAAGAAAAAACATGGAGATATAGATGTGCCTTGCTTTTTCAAGGGTCAGATTACACATTGTTTTCATTATGTGTACTCACTCCTGTTTCTGGTTGAATTGTTCTTCCCATAATACAAACCTTTCGTTCTCAAAGAAAATGGGGGGATTATGTAGAACAATTATTCAATACTGACTAAAGCCTACAACAAAAGCCATATGTAGCTGGATGAGAAGGCTGGACAGACTTCCCGTGGCATGATTTACATCATGGTTGAAATGCACTTTGTAAACTACAATTCCTCATGTCTGTTAAAAAATGAGGGTTGCATCTGAAATACTTCCTTTTTTTTTTCAAAAATTGAAACATCTGTTTTGAAAGTTAAAAACTTGACAGAAAGGAGGTAAAATTTTTAAATTGTTAAAAATGTATTCATGGATGTTTCTGTGATGCTCCTTGAGCAGTAAAATTGCATACTTCTCAGTTCCAACTCTTCTCTATCTATTAGTTAAGTCATGTCTTGAACTATATTCCTTGGAGTCTTTGTGTATGGTGAATCAAGAGACATTTAAACTAAGTGAATTGTTCTGCCCAGAAAGGAGAGTGTGGATGCAAGGCAACCAAGCTAGAAATTCCATTAAATATGGCAACACAATATTTGAATGAAAATATATTGAGTTCTGGATGAAATATTTTTATTTTTGTATATCAATGTTGATGGATTTTTTTAAATGTAAAAATAAAATATTTATTTTATTATTGAAAAATGTCCACATATTCCAAAGAATAGCTTTCTGAAAAAGTATCTTGGACTATGGATCTTTAAGAAATTTAAAAAAAAAAATAATTCATTGTTCACACAATAAACATTAAAAGACAAATGTCTGAAGATATCAGAAGAGATAGCATTTTCAGTTTTGATACAGAACTGTTTCAAACATATATTAATTTAATCCTATTAAAAGAGATTTTCTGGATCGTTTGATTTCTCTGTTTTTTCAATGACTATAGCTGACGAATACATTCTAGCTACACTGTCACATGCTAGGAGAGCAGTCTCCCAGATCCTCTCCATCTTTTCACTTGCTTTTGAGTGATTGCTGCAATTGTGGGGAAATTTTGAAGGTGTATGTTTTACTCTGAGAGACACAGTTTGTGACTGTTTTCATTACCAGTGTCCTTATTTTTCAGAAAATTCGTCATGATTTCAGTGGCTGCATAAGAAAACCTATATAAGAAAGACTATAAAGACAGTGCAGAGGAAAAATGCTTGCATAGAATAAAATGCTAGGCAAAATAACCAAATATTTTCAAAAAGTGCTAATAAACCTCCTTTAGAATTCAGAAGAAAAAAAGTCAGTTCATAGTAATTAAACTGAAAGTAGAAGTACTGAGAAGCTCCTCAGTGGGTGTTAGTTGTCTCTTTAGTTTTAGGTGTAACAGATTTTGAGGCAGGAGAGATGGTGTTACCAATTAATCTCATCTCCTCAGTGACAAAGAATACGATGCTGTTGCTACCTTTCTACCTAACCTGGTAAATCATGTTTTTAAAACATTATCTTTCATAGAGGCATATTGAATTGATTTTAAATATATGAAGATTAAGATTCCTCTCACATGGTTGTCTACCCTGTAAAACTATTCAAATAAGGGCTTTTGGAGAAGTCTACTTTAATTTGTCCTAGTTTAGGTGCCTACTCTAGGATGAGATGAATCACGCCCTAAAAATGTGTATTTTCTCAGTTGTCTGTAAGGGGAGTCTATGGACCTAGCCTAAGTGTGGATATCTACACTGTAAGCTTCTACACTCTGTCAGATGAATCCTCCTACAAATAGCAAAGAACACATAGTTTTTCTTAGTGGTTATGTCAATGATCGTCACAGTTGAAAACATATGTATTATTTCTAAATTGAGTTGGCATGACTTTACCAATGTTAACCAATGTTAAATTGGCTAGAATGATCCCTATTTTTGTTAGCTGCCAGTTTTTCACTAAAAAAAAAAAAAGGTGAAAGTGCCCATTGTGTCACAGATTCCCATTAACAAATGCTCCATGTGCATAGTGCTGTCCTAAAGCTGTGTCAGGGGTAGTTCAGCTTGGATATTAGGAAAAAGTGGTCAAGCACTGGAAGAAGCTCCCCAGGGAAGTGCTCGTGGCCCCAAACCTGTCAGTGTCCAAGTGTTCAGAAAACATTCCTAGATATATGGTTTAACTACTAGGTTGCCCTGTGTGGAGTCAGAGGTTGGACTTGATGATCCTTATGTGTCTCTCCAACTCAGGATTCTAGGTTTCTATAATCTACCTGAAATTTAAGGAACCTCTAGCAATGTGTAACAGTTACTATGGACTCAGCTCAGAACCATTATAGGAGACTTACTGTGTGACACATTTTACATTCATGTTTTTCATTAAAATATTTAAATATTCATTAACATTTGATACAAAGTACACAATGTAGGCTATAAGACATTAATTCACTTCTAAACGGTGAATTAAATTATACTATAATGTGGTTACTTTGACCCAGTCCTGATGATATGGATGGCAAAACAAGTGTGGTATTTTGACTATATTTTGACCTTAATTCTTATCTGTGATTCATGTTACCAAGAACAAGTCACATTTCCTGAGTCCTTGCCAAGTGTGTTGAATATAGAATGCTGACACAGCTTTTGTTTTCTTGTATTGAAAAATCTACATCAGTATTTGAATATTTGAAATGAACTTGAAATCAGAGGACAGTTTCCCTCATGCCCAGCTTTTGATAAATTGACAACTTTCATGGGTTGCTGAGACTAAATTCTGACTTTAGTCTTCAGGATAGTCTAGCAGCTATTTTGAAAAAGTAAGACAATGGCTTCACTAAGTCCGAGACAATTTTTCAAAACATATTTCTTAAAAATAAAGGACCTCTGATCTTGCGAGTAAACAACTATTCTGCTTTCTCTTTCCCCAAAACTTTGAGCCGTGATTAAATAGAAGAAATGATTCTCAGCCACTTTGTATAATACATGACAGCACAGTTATTTGAAGTTCTATTTCTGTTAGTAGCCTAACAATTATACCAGTTTTTCTGTTCTGATTGTGTTTTCTAGTAAGAAAGAAACATGCTAAGGCCTCCTTGGTGTTTGCAGTGGATTTGTTTTCCAGAGGCCCGTCTCTTGTTTAAGCTCTCTGAGGTCACCACTGGAAACCAAGAGTCCAGAAGTTATTCCCCAGATTTGTGGAGTGTGACTGATATGATGAACATTTAAGAGGCTAGTTACTTAGGGGGTGACATTTTTTCCAGACAGAGTCATTATGAATCTGCTTGCGTTGTCCTGATTGGAAAGATTTCAGCTCTAGGGAAACCTAACGGCAATTAAATATAGCGGGTTTTTATTTGATGAATACTCAACTAGATATGGCTGACTTTAAGATTATGGTTTATGGAATATTTTTTTTTTTTTAAATTACTTTGATGGATGTATTTTGTTGTCATCTTAGGACTGAATTCACCAGAACGCAAATATTTACTTTTTGTAGTGCTTGAAATGTTCATCCTCGTGATAGCAGTGGATATCTTATTGAATGACACTTACAGTCTCAGAAGTTAGGAAGAAAAAGTGAATGAATGAATGAATAATGAATGAATTAATGAAAGAATACCATATCACATAAGTGGGAATTTAGGGTAAGATTTTCACCTGTACAGTGCATTAACAGGCAATCAAATGAAGTTTGTTAGCTGGGTACACAGTTATCGTTTGAAAGTATTCATTGTAGCAACCACAAAAATACCTTGTTTGTACAGCCACGTGGTCTTTATGAAAAATCTGCTTCTTAAAGCAATGTTTGTGTGGCCACTAAACAGTGATGGAGCTCAGGATGGTGACAAGGTGTATGAAGCAGGTCTGGTTTATATCCAGATGATGCTCCTGCCCCCTGAGTCAGAGCTCGTAGTGCACTGATGAGAGCACCATGGTGTGCAGCTGGCACATACTCAGGCATTTGATACTTCCAGAAGAGCCAGAGGCAGCAGACCTGCATGAGCAGAAGGGAGACCATGAGCCTGCACTCCTTATACCTGCACGAATCGCCTGTGATTTGCAGGGTAATGAAAAAATGTTGCTTTGCAGAGAGTGAGCTATATTATAGCAGCCTCCACAAATCCTATCAGCAGTGTTACAACACAGTCTGTCTGCTCTTTTTGAAAGAAATATGACAGAAAATGGGCTGATCGTTCTCCTGTAGGTGATGGAGAAGGCTTCACGTCCCTGTATGATTTTTTTTTTAACTCGGTTCTATTTGAGGCAAAATCCCATTACTTTTGCATGAGCTAGGGCCTTAGTACAAAAGAAGGACTTTTGCATGTAGAATTGAATATACGCTTATATCCTTTCAGCAAAACACTTTTTAGTCCGGAAGCACTCGTTTGATTTAGGTTCTGTATAACTAATTATTCTTAGTGCCCTATGTCTGTAGTTTGAAAATATTGATTTAAAATTGCCTCCTACATTTAAGTGAGAGTTACTTGAATTCAGAGTATGCTTCATATTTTGTTACATTTTTTTAGATAAAGTGGAAGTACATTAATTTTAATAGCTAGAGATAATGCTGTAAGAAGAATTCTCCACAGCATTGACCTTTAGAGATAAAGGTCACAATGCAGATCTCATTTGATGTGTTAAAACCCATAGGATATTATCAGTGGCATCACTTTTTATCATACTTCAAATCTTGCCCAATTAATTTATGTGCAGTGTATATCCCAAAGAAACAGAAAGGCTTCCTTTTCAGTTTATTGTTAAACGGGCTGCTGCAGTACCTAGGTTTTGTACCTAGGTTTGACTAATGAGATTTCCCAAGACATTATTCTCTAAGATTACCTGCTTATTTTTACAGTGTACGAAGGTGGTCCTAATACAGTTGTGAAGAGATACAGAACTGAGAACACACAGAGGAAAAGTAAACGATTTACATGAAGCTGCTGAAATTAACTACAATTATGTAGATTTGTTATATACAGGTATTCCTGTCTAAAACATAAAGATTGGGCCCTACCACAGTAGTTCAAAATAGTTTTAAAATATGTTCCTCTACAGCAGAAAAATGTCATGTATCTTTCAAATGATTATGTTAAAATAACATGAGAATTAGGCCTGTAAATACTGTAATCACAAACTGAAGCAAATACATAACCACACCTTTCTTTTTGCTCACCTGCTAGTGACTAGTTCATGAAATAATCTAAATAGAGTAATGCAAAAAATTTTTAGCTAATACTGGCTTCATTTTGATTAATTTATTATCAGGTGGGGTAGACATGACCTTGTATTTGCAAGGTACGTAACCTGGTCTTCGGCTCAGTTGTTTCTTCATTATCAAGATAGAGTACTTGATGTACTTGCAGCTTCTAACTTTCAGATGTGCCTTGCCAAACCTATTTTATTATTGCATTGATAAGCTGCACTCAAACAATGTAGTCTGGTATTAGCACTATCAACACAAGAGCCTGTCTTCATCTATCAGCCAGAGAAATAAGAACAGCATGGCAGAGGGACCGTTTCATGTGAAAAGTGGGATTAACTCATCCAAATTCACACACTGACAGTGTAAACTGCTACATTTAACTTGTCGCTGTAGCTCCCTCTTTAAATAGGAGAGAGTAAGTCTGAGTCTATATTCATCTGACATGTTTTCAGTGTCTACTTTATTTGAATCAGTGTTTGTCAGATAAGTCCTACCTCAAGGGTGAACAGGCTAATGAGCTCTCAGAAGGATGGATGATCCCGCTGGAAAGAGCTAGGCTGAAACACAGGTTCAAATCTTTGTTCAGTCACAGCCTTTTCATGTGAATGTTAGATGCTATCTAGACTTTCCATACTTCAACTTCCCATACATACAATGTATGTGACAAATAATGTTTTTCAAGTAGAACCATGTCTGTAACATGTCTAAGCTGTGTGACTTTACAACTATGATTTGATTTGTGTTGTCTCTTTAAACACCTGTGGTCATGATGATCTTTAAGATCCCTTCCAACCATTCTATGATTCTATGATGACTGAAACAATGAAAAGCTGAGTTTGATAAACCTCTAATCTCTGCTTGCCAAGTAGTAAATTTTAATAAGCAGGAACTCTATCTCATGAGTGAGGGTTCAGAAGAGACCCTTATTGTGGATTGTAATGGTTCATGTCCACAATAAGAGTGACATGCTTTTCTAAATAACATGGAAACGGGCAATGAATTTTAGTGTGCGTAGCATCTTCTGCTGGTTCATTAAGTATTCCGCTTTGCATTATGGCAAAATGGCACTTCGGCCCAGAACACAAGTAGAGTTAAAGTGCCAACATTTGCTTGAATATACACTTTTTATTAGTTTCTAAATGAAGCAGCCATTCTCAAACATGAAATGAGAGAGAGTAGTTTAGCAAGTGTTGTTTGTGTAATCCTTTTCAGTGTTTCTTGCCTTGCTTTTAATTTAGGTTGTGGCATGCTAGTTTTATAACAATTTAGTGATCCTCACCAAATGTGCATCTTTACGTAAGCAGTAAAAGGTTGTCTGTTTTGTTTTAAATTGTGAAAGGCTGACTGCTGATGCAGGCGTTCTCATCAGCCCTGTGTGAAAAGCTGTTGCGTTACTGCAATGCTCCTTTCTCCATCTGTGGTCTCCTAGCAACTTCGCCTCGTACCTAATGTCTACATCAGACTCTGGAAGGTATATAATATCCTATTTCATGTTGGATAACTTCAAATTAGAAATTTCCTTGTGTTAGAAAAATAAAAAACAGTTCCACAGAAGAAACAGTTGCCTGAAGAGACTTTTTTACTAAAAATGACCAATGAGCCAGTAGAAGAGTTCTTAGTTTCACAGGCATTAGGGCAGCAACATTAGGGCACAACATTAGGGCAGCACAACTCCTTTGAGGAGCATTCAGGGCTGCATGTCTCTGAGAGAAGCTTGGTGCTTTGTCTCAAGAGCATGTGAGACATGCTCTCACCGGAGACGGTGAGCCAAAGTCAGCCCTGGCTGTGGTTCCCTGGACTTGAGGAGAGTTCATGATGCCATACCTCAGTTTGGCCCAGTGCCTTTGAAAATGTGAAATGAGAGGAGGCGATCTGTATCGCAGGATGTCTACCCAGGCATCTGGGAAATTGCAGGTTTTTTTAGGCTACCCTAAGGGAAAATTCAGACCTTTCTCAGCCCTCCAATCATTTTCACTCAAGTGCTTCCTTTTGTCCGATTTTAATAATAATCTTTATCAATTGCTTTAAAAAAATCAAACCCATAGTTATTATTTGCAACTTCTGTTCTTTTGAAGGGACTTTGACATATCCAGTTTCATGGTACACCCACTGTATGACAGTGTTACTGCATATATGTTGCAATAACAAGGGTTAGTGGGGTTTAATATGACTAGTGGGTGCACAACAGCAGCTTTGTGGAAGAGGCCAGTCTGAAAATTAGATTCATATTTATTTTACTGAAGAAGGAAGTTTCCCAAAGAGTTGGCTATTCTTTCAGGTGACATGAATTTCTTGTTTTAATCAGGTACTTAGGTAAAGTCTGCAGTAGATGATAAATGCAAACTTTCAAAGTTACCAGGACTTGATCCTGCACAGGATAAGGGTCAGCCTGCTGGGCATGCAATTGCAGGGTACAAAGGCATGCTATCAGGATTGGCAACCCAGTGTGAGCCCAACTTGAGTTAATTAATTAGAAGGCTATGAAGATATTCTGTTTCTGACTGCTGAGAGGAAGATACCTGAAAGAGGAGCAGAGAGCTAATTAATAATGTGAGGATCACTGGAAAGAGGTTTTTTCTTTGGAACTGGCCATTCTCCTCTCACGCTGTGTTTTCTCTGATATTATTGTCCTTGCGAGTAAGAAGCATAAGCATCTTTCTGTCTATACTTGTCTCCATGACAAAGATAAAGCATACTGATAGAAACCAGGGTAGGTACCCGGGGCACTTTGTGGACTTTTCCATTGTTTATTGGTTTGCAGTGATTTCTATATGCTCACAACTCTTTGTGACTTATAGTATTTAGATTTAGCTGAGTATAGAAATGCTTCTATAATTCAGTCATATGTCCTGTTCCCCTAGGCAGACAAAACCTTACTATGCTGGCTGCACCTAGCTTGTAACTTTGTCCTCATGCCTCACGCTGAGCAGATTTCCTTCTCCAGGTGATATGAGTACATGCACGGGGAACAACAGCGAGGATTTCAAGATTTAGATTCCTGCATGGGATTTGTGGCCACAGGATGTGCAGCTGGATTGTGGGGTTAGGTTTAAGGTCACCGTGTGACATCTCTCACTGGTCTGATTCTCACGGTTCAGCAGTTGTTCCAGACACAAACGCCTCCAAGTAATACTCCAGATGTCTGGCTAGTAGTAGAGCTGGTTGGGAATTTTCCATGGAAAGCACTTTTTGGCTGAGAACACTGAACGATCAAAATCAAAAATTTCCATAGAAATGTCTTGCCACATTTTTACCAGGCAAATTTACCAGATTTTGGTGAATTTCTGATCAGAGAAAAACTTACTCTAGAATAGTGAATAAATTAGTTACTAGGACAATCACCTGGGGGAAAAAAAAAAGAAGACAACGACTTTAAACAGAATAAAGCATTGAAATTTTGTTCTTTATGAAAAAGACCCTATATTCTTGGTTGTCTAGGATGGAAGATATCCTATGATACTGTTTTGGCCTAGGCTTGGGTTGGGGCACTTTGTGCAGCTGCCAAAACTTCACATTCAGGTTTTGACTGTTGCAGGCAGTTAAGAACTTCCATCTGAAGCCGGAATTTCCCACTGTTATTATTGTCATTGACTCTTTATTCAGACAAAAAGAAAGCAATAATAACAAGAACAGCAATACAATCCACCATGTGAATAAATAATTAAATCTGTGCTGTACACTGGAAATACAGGAAGCTAATGTTATTACATCTTTACAAAGGGAACAATGGGCAAAAATCCCTAGAAAGTCAGAATTGCCACATTAGTGGTTTTATATATATATAAAAAATATGAAACCCCATATGATTTAAAATTATCTGTGAGCATTTAAAGGGTTGGGCTAGGGAACACAAGGTAGCCGAGTCCTGAACTTTTATTTCTTCTAAGTCCTAAGTCCTATCTGTTCTCTGCTTCAATCAGGGTGTCTTCCTGTCATATAAAAAGTTAAAAGTCAGGTTTCCACTATCAACTACAAGACTGTTTTTCTTATCTCCTGAGTTGGAGAAGAGATAGAAAACATTATACAAAACCTAAATAAAAGTAGTGATATGAGACAATACACAAACCTACAAGGACTCACAGAAGATAAGCAGTAATACACTGAGAAACACACACAGATTTTGCATAAAAATAGTGCTTTATTATCTTTTATGCATTCTGACCACATAAGCATGAACAGAAAATGCTGCTAGGCTTGAATTGCCACCTCACTGAGTTAATAGACACAGGTGATCCCAGAGGCCTCTGAGTGGGATGCAGAGGGGAAAATGCCGTGCCCTTTACAGCTGTAGAGGTGGTTGCTACCTGAGGGTCTGTGTTTCCAGCTGTTGAGATGCTGTCAGGCAGCTGCTGCCCTGTGCTGCATTGCTCCAGCATCTGCCTCTCCTTTCAGTGACCGAGCTGTCTGCATCTGCTTTTTTGCTCTGCCTGCTTTAAAATGAAGAAAGCCTCCTCTGGCCAGTGCTAGTGATACTTATTTATTATTGTAATCTCGATTATGTACATTGTCTTTTCTACACTGGGCAGTAGTTTTGTTTCAGAACCACCATTACATCACTGATGTCCCTTCGTTTTCTCTCTCTTCCAAGGGTCCAAACAGTGGAGTCTCCTAATCCAAATGTTTCACTTTACTTGGGGCAATAACGTGCCTTAAGTGTCAGTTTTTAGCAGTGAATAGGGCAAACCTGCCTCCTCCTTTGATCTGACCCCCTCTAGAAGCAAGAGATGGTGTTATGCCTCCAGGAACCCTTCAATGTGCAGAAGTAATATATCCTCCTGGATAATGCAAATTGGGTATTCATGCACTATGTGGCAGTGCTGGCATGGCTCCCTCTTCTTTCACCCTAATGCAGGCTGGAGAAAAAGATTGAAGAAAGGGCCTCATTCCATCTCCTCCTTCTCTCCTCTCCTTTGTCTCCTACTGCATGAATTGTTTTGGATAAGGTGCACTGGAAATAAAAAAAAAAAAAAAAATGGAGCTGAGCTGCATGTACTTTTTTATACTGCATATCTTGTGTTACACATTTAAAGAGCACAGCTCTCCTCTCCATGACCTATTAATTATCTTGCCCCTTTAATGTAATTTTGCTGGGAGGATTATCCTACTGCAGGAAAGATACCCCTGACACAAAGCTTTTCCATGTTGCGAGGAAGAACACCTCAGTAGTCCCTGTCTTTTCTGACCCCGGACTGCAAGCAGAGCCTTGCACAGAGTCCCAGAAGAGCTGCCTGTGGGTTTTCTCATGGAGAACAGTCTTTCTCAGCCCCAGTGGGTAATCCTGCAGATATGTTAACCTTTATGCAGATCTGGCTCCATACTCTGGCATCCACAGTTACAGGATTTTTAGAAGGAGTTGCCAGCATCTCCTCTGCAAGATTAAGAAGAAAGTGTATTTGTTAATGGCAATTCTCTAACTTTTTTCCCCCGTTCCCTCCAACATCCACACTTCTGAGAAGAAAAGTCAAAGTCTGCAGTTTTATGCACCAGTTGAAAAACTCTATCACATAACTGTTGTCATTTTTTTGTGCTAAACAGTGAGTCATTACACTGTGCTATATTTGGGTGAACAGTTTAGATGGGGGGTGGATACTTGGCCTTCTGTTTGAAGCTGACAAGTTCAGCAACAGTATTCAACTCTTTCAGAATAGCTTAGTTCCCTAAGGAAGAATGTATTTCCTGTCATAAATAAATCCATAAACTAAATGTTTAATGGTATTTCAGCTTCCTTTCATATGAGACATAGAGTATTTTGGAAAAAATGCCAATACTTCAGAGGAATTTGTGACAGCCTCTTCTGTTCAAATATCTTCCTTAAATTTAAACAAGGGTAAAAGTTGTTCAATGTAAATAATCATCTTCAGATACTTCATATCGAACAACCTGAACTTTTTTTTAAAAACAAAACAATCTCCATACTTTGGTATATCTCATATTTGGGTTTTTGTTTTGCTTTAATATTTTAAAAAGAGAGGAGAGGCAAAGACATGAGTTTTGAATTGAGAAGAAAGGAAAACAAGGCACAAATAATCTAAGAATATTCAGTTAATTAAAGAGCTTTTTGGCTTCTTCCTAGCTTTTGACCTATTTGATCAGGTTAATAAAAAGAAAGTGGCCCAAGTGATAATCATCCTGAAGAAAGACCTGATTTTTGTCTCAGTTTGAAGCTGTGTTCCAGGAAAAAGAACCAACCCTGAGGAGGAATATGTGAAGTGATGTATTTATGAGATCCCATTTTTCCTTCCTGCAAAATCTCCACACCAGGAAACACAAGGACCTGGATAATTTCTTACTGGGATATAGTTTTCTTAGAGTGAGCAAGATAATTCTTGACAATTAGGTAAATATTCTAATACTGGTTAAAGCCTTCACCATTAACTTAAAATCTAAAATGACAAAACCTGATTAAAACAGAACTTATCAAACATCATAGAATCATAGAACAGCCAGGTTGGAAGGGACCTTGAAAGATCAGCTGCTCCACCTGTTCGTGGGAGAAGAAGCCTAGATGAGATTATCTACTGCCCTGTCCAATCACATCTTGAAAACCTCCGGCAATGGGGACGCCACCACATCCCTGGGGAGGTTATTCCAGTGACAGATTGTTCTTACTGTAAGAAAAATTCTTTCTTATGTCAAGATGAAACCTCCATGCAAATTGTACCTGTTGCCCCTTGTCATCTCCATATGGCTCCTTTTGAAGAGAGCGTCTCTGTCCTCTTTGTAGCTGCCCTTTAAGTACTGAAATACTTTGATGAAATCCCTCCTGAGCCTTTTCTTCTCCAGGGAGGAAAAGCCTAACTCCTTCAGCCTTTCCTGAGAGGCCAGGTTCTCCAGTCCCTTGATCATCTTCCTGGCCCTTCTTTAGACACTCTCCAGTTTGTCTACATCTTTCTTGAATTGTGGGGACTGGCACTGGACACAGCACTGGACAAGTGCTGAGTAGAGTGGGATGATCACGTCTCTGTCCCTGCTAGTCATGCCCCTGCAGCTGCAGCCCAGGATCTGATTTGCCTTTGTTGCTGCAGCAGCACACTGCTGGCTACCATACAGCTTGTTGTCCACCAGGACCCCCAGCCAGCAAGGCTGCTCCCCAGCCATGCAGATCGTAGACTGTGCTGGGATCTTGGGTTATTCTGTCCCAGGTAATGTGTTGATATGTTTCTATTCTTAAAATTTGATGTTCATCTGGGAAACATAACATGTTCTTTACAAAAGAGTAAGTTTTCAGTTGTCTGTGAAACTAGTGACACCTCTTACATTAATTTTAATAGAAAGTGAGTAATTAAATCCCCATGTGCCTTTAAAAAAAAGTATCTTTTCTGTCAACTGTCTGTAAAATAGCTGTTTTTCTTTCCATGACAGCTTACTTTATAGTAGGTCCATTTGTGCTACCTTTAGAAAATGAATGAAAAAAAGTAATAAATACCTTTACCAGAAGAACAAGAATCCTAAAAATAGGGAGATTTTTAATTATCATTCAGTCTTAAAGTTCATTGGGAAAGGAACTAACTGCTGTTGTTACTACTTTACTACTGTTATTTCTTCATTACTGTTATTTCCTTTAGGAATCATTCTGTAGCCACAAAAAACACTTTGAAGAGTTAGAGTTATCATTTCTGTAGAAATGATATAATTTCTGTAGAAATGATATAATTTCTGTAGAGCATTAATGTGTTTTACTTAATAGAAGCAAACTGTTACTTAACCTTGCCTTCAAGAAGTCTTTTCTGATTTTTGACTATGATCTATGACAGTGATAAATATAAAATATGTATTGCACAAATATTACCCTGTTACTCCAGTAATTTTTTTTGTTTTTCTGAAAAAATGCTGATCTGAAGAAGTTTTCCGATTGTCAGAGAATAATTGAGCTTTGTGGTCCGAAAATCAGGCATCTGTGGGGCCTCACAAGTAGGACAAATAAAATCACTACTCACACCAAACTTTAAAGTAGGTGGTCTATTCAAAAACTTGTTTTTATGGTCTCTGGTTATAGGAGTTTGATCTTTTATTTATTTGTTATTTCTGTTTGCATTTTTTGTTTGTCTCTTTATAAACCATCTTCAGTAACTGGTTATTGCACTTTGTTTCCAATATTATGAAAACGTCATCTCACAGCACACTGGTTGCTTGAACTTGGAAAACATCATTATTCAGATTTCTTTTAGACCAAAACTCCTATTCATTTAATCAAAAACAGTGCAGGGTTTATAGATAATGGAAACATTCCAGACTTGGCTAACTAAATGTACATTTTTGCATCTGAGTGGTTTGGGAGCTGAGCTCAAGTCCTTTGACTTGAGTAGAAAAACTTTTGCATCTGGTTACCTTTGTTCAACCTTTGATTTTCTGAGGTTAAACTTCCATTTCTGACTACTAGTTTGTAGAGACTTGGGGTGGGGATATATAGAGAAAGAGTGATTCTCTATATTACAAGTATATCCATCTTCAAGACTTTGCTCGAAGTGGTATGACTGTACCATCTTGTAAAACCAAAAGCATGTGGAATGTTTCTGAGGCATTAAAATTGACATGAGCCATAGTTGCTGAGCAGCTCTCTGGATTTCTCTTTTTATATATTTTACTTTCATGGAATGAATTTCCTGAATGGACGACTCTGAAGGTCTAACCCAATCTGTGAGAGCTTTTGTTTATAGGACACGTGGTTTCCTGAAGTATTAAGTATGTTTTAAAAAATACATTTTTTTTATGTAGCAGCTTTTTCTTCAACTATTAATGAGCATAAGGAGCCTATATTATATAAGAATTGGATCTACCTTATTCGTGTTGAATTACAAAGTGAAGGACTTGACCTACCAAATTACTGCAGAATTTTTACACTTTTAGCTGATGCTCACGAGCCCTAAATTGGTCTATTTTTGACTCTCCAGAAAACTGTATCTGTCTGGACTTACTGAAATGAATGCTAGCAGCTATTCACCTTAGAAAATTAGCTAATAGCCAATTCTCATCCTACACACAATTATATTTAGGTTCAAGCAATAATAACAAAAACTCCGAATCATCAGAACAAACTGAAATCATTCCTTAAATATATATAAATATTCCGTATATAGATGCGTGAGAGTGTGTGTGTGTGTACACACATATATTTTTATGAAAGGCCAGATGTAGCAAACCCGTGTGTGACTGATCTGCATACAGATTTGTTGCCTTAAAGACTATTGTTATGACTAAAGGTAGGAATGATCATTGACCATTTCATTTTGCCATTTTTCAATAGTTCCAAGTGTTTCATGATTAAATGATAAAAGTATAAAATAAGTTCAAAATATGTTAGTGGAGCTACTTTTTTGAAAGAAGACCCAGTAAGCCAAGTGTTCAAGAGAATGCGAGTTCAGGTAGTGATTTTTTTTTAACCTAGCTTTTGCGATAATCACAATTTCAACTGTAAAGCCTGTGGAAGCCTAAGAAATCCATACAGTTCCTGTAGATACATTGATGGATATTTTGTGAGGACGTCACTTTAAATTCTTAGCTTATATGCACCGAAACAACATAAAAATGTTTCCCAAGTTAATGAATGAGTCCTTCCCTTTTCCTGTATAAACTCTCAAACACAAAAATTAATTTAATTTCAACACATATTAATTTTAACATGGGCAAGGTATTGTAAGCCCTGAAATTTTGTAGTGGGATGAAGACAACTCCATTATTTCTAACTCCAAAATATCAGTCTCAATTTTATAGGGCTATCTGTGAATAAGAACTTTCTCAAAGGTGAAAATCAAAAGAAGACGATGTGGAGTTCAAACTTTGTTTTCTTTTTTCTGAATGCGTTTACCACAAAACCTGATGTCTCTTTGGAACCTGTTTGATATTCTAATTTACAGTCTCCCTTTTCTTAAACTTTTGGGGAGAACAGAGCATGATTACATTCTGTTTGGCACTCTCTGAAACCTTTGTTCTACTGTAATTAGAATAAAGTTTTCACAGGCTTCAGTGAGTCCTTCGTTTAACCCCGTTTGTCTCCAGGGTACCATCCCTCGCATACTGAGCTCTGTCTTCAAGCACTATGTCTGCTTTCAGGGCCACACTAGATGGCCATTTGGTCTGATACAGTACAGTTGTTCTTACATTCTTATCTAATTTATTGCTTATTCCTAGTCCCAGACCTCTGCAGCTAAATGTCAACTTCTTCCTCTGAAGGAACGGCACATTTAATAGCTAGGATAGCTCAGATAACAAAAACAACAAAAGAGAGTGCAAAAATTCTGCTATGACTGAGGTCATGGTATCTATTTCAGTCTGGTTACCCTACAACATTTTATGGTTGCTTATATACTGCCATTTCCTCCCCAACGGACTCATAGGGAGCTTGTGAAATTGCTAATTATAAACATATTGAGGAGACTATAACATCCTTCTTCTGTTCTCAGAGCTTTCATTATTTCTGAGCATTTGCCAAAGGATTTTTAGTCTTTTTGTTTTTCATGAACTTTTCCTTGATTTTTGCAATTTGTTGCATTGTGTGTGTTGGTTACCTAAATTATGTGACATTCTTGCTCCCTGGACAGAGGAAAAGCTTTTAGTGCATGAGAATGAATGGCAAATAGCTAAATAATAAAGCCTGCTCTTGTTCACACACGAAGACTATTGTTTACAGGAGACGAGGTTAATTTTGCAAAGATCTGTTCCCCAGTGAACGCGGTGAGTAAGTTTTTTGGTCTGATAGTTCATGACTAGAAAGAAATGAACAGCCATTCAGAATCAAAATAATTGTTTGAAAATGTATCTTTTGCAGATCGGAGAAAGGTTATTCTCATAGTAGAACTGTCTCTCCAGTTATGTCTACCCAAGCTTATGGAGCCACACTCTGCAAACTGCAAATATAAGACAGTGCAGATGTTCCAATTTCGTTATCAGTGAGGCTAACCATGGCATCCTGGATAATGGTAGTATAGGGCTCAATTTACCTTGATGTAGAAGTGTGTGTCAGTTATATTATTCTTTTTCTGTTTTTGACAGTTCTGTAAGTAGAGCCATCTGAGATTTATTTTTTAGTTTGTTCTTGGTGGTATGTTTTGCATACATGAAAATACAGATTCTTTTAAACCTACAATTCCTGTGAAGTACATTACTTTTAATGATCTTTTAATAGAACAAAAGGTTCTGTGGGTTAGGGTGGCATTTCTGGGAAGATAAAAAGGCATTAAGAGCTGCCAGTGGTTGAGTGTGGAAAACCAAGCTCAGTCTCCATGGTGTACATTAGGCAAAGGTGAAAGTCCCACACTCCAGGTTGAGTCAGTACTATTAAGCCCAAAATAGCATAAGGGCTGTTCTTGAGCCTGTCATGGTTTTCTCATTTAATATTTTGAAGGAACTCAGTTTTGTTTCACAGAGAAGATGCTTAAAAACTGCAATTTATACAAAACTGAATGTTTTTCTTGCTAACCCTAACAACAGGCATCATCATTGCACAGCCCATGTAACACTAGTATTCAAATGAAATCTAAGCTCTAAACAATGTTTCGCAAGAAGAATCAAAAGTTTTTTTCAAGAAAGTAGAAAGTGAGAAAGAAATGCGTGTTTTAGAACTTTATGCTAGTGGACATCCAACCCCCCCCTCCCCCCCCCCCCCCCCCCCCCCAGCCCTACTATTCCTTTAATAAATGCATCTGTTTGGAGCTACGACCAAATTGCAACAGATGACTACTTTTAGTTTGGTCTTCTGAAGACAGGAAAGCAATATGGAATCCTGACAGCTTCCTAAAAATTCTTCTCAACACCCTCCCCTCTTCCTTCCCAAAAAGGGAAAAGGAGAAAAAAGCCAATAGGAAGAACTTGGTAGAGGTGATTGTACACCTCTGAACAGCAAATCCATGTGCTTAAGAAACAAAGAGCAGGTTTACAGGCTGTAGAAAGGACTGAAATTTGTGGAAATTTCTGTGAGAGAGGTCTGCGATATCAGTTTTTCTGCTGCTTCCTTTCCAAGAACACTAGCAAAGAGCAAACTTTTAACTGGATTTGTGGTTTCCTCAGCAAGATGCAGGGTTATGCAGACATGAATATAGCTTATTTTGCCATCTAGATAAAGCATTAATTTTAATTCATTCTGTTTGCAAACATTTCTAAGTCCATCTCCTGATGTGTCTTGCACAGTAATGACAATGTTATGAATAATGCCCTCACATCCTGATGCAACTACTTCCTGAGGATATTGCCAACTTAGTGGGACAAGGTTCCAAAATGAGAACATGACTCGTGTTCTCTCATTACTTTGGACTAACAGAAGATGATACCTTTATAACCCAATGCTGTTACAGCAATTATAGTTTTCCCACGTTTGCTGTGACACATCTGGAATTCTTACTGATGCATGAAAACCAGATATGCATCTTTGTCTGTGCTGGCATGTCTCACTATGGGCTTAACCTATCAAAACTTAATTACACTGGTTCCCCCTCTCCGCATTCGTCCTCTCCCATTCCTTTGTTTTGTCTTGCATTGGAATTTTACTTTTAAAGCATTTTCTATAAACAAGATTCTCATTTACTCCACGTGATTATGCCCAGGCATATTGGTTATTGGATTTGGTAATTACAGCATTTAAAATGCCCCTGGATTAATATGGATAAACAGACATTGTCATCCTTCCCATGAATGCCCTGAAACAGGCCTGTGTTTTATCTTGTATTGTGCCTTTAACTGCTACAGTCCCTCTTCCCTTCCCGATAGCTGTTCTCCTTAAAGCCAGGCTTTCTAACCATCCCACAGCATACTGCTCACTCACCAGTTTGCATTGCCCTCTGCTGTCCTACCTTGCCTTTGACCCAAATACTTTTTCAGGCAGCCTTTGAGTCAGTGAGAGTTCATTAAAAAGGTTCAAACACTGTTCTGTGTGTAATCCAGGAGATCTGCTGCAGCCTGCTGTCAGCTGTCAGTGTCAGCACAGGGCTAACTGGGTGGAAATGCAGTCAGCCAAACCATGGGATTTGATGGTACCTTCTGTTTTAAAATCTATCAGACAGAAGCACCACTTGTGGCCTCCACTGAAATGGCACATTATCAAAAGTGACTTTCAGAAATGATTTTTGGGGAGGATTTCCAGATGTCTCCATGATAAACAGAACTAGTTCCATTCCTATGAAAAATATTTTAAAATCCACTGTATGCCAAATTTCTAATGAATTAATTTGTTTAAATGAAGTCAAGAATATGTAGAGGGGAGCAGGGACTCTTGCTGCTGAGTCAGAGGACAGTTTTATCATTGCCTTGGTGTTAAAGCAAGGATGGCAGACCAAGGAAAAAATAGCTGCAGTCAAGTAAGCTGTCCTTAATTACTGCCTGAGGGTTACAACAAAAACCTCTTTTCGGTCCAATGAACATTTGAGGAACCCACCCACTGCATAGCTTTAAAAAATCTAGCAAAGAAAGAAGACCAGAAATATGCTGGCTATTAAGGGAGAGGCAAATATGCAGCCGTGAGAGTCTAGTGAGGGCATCACAGGACATGGGGCTTAGCAGAAGTTGTTATATTTTTCACCTCAAAAGCCCCAGAGTCACAACTGGTTGGAAGCAAGGAAAGCTGGAAGGGTGTCACTCTGCACTTGTCATGTTCTGATAATTTTTCATAGGTCTTGACAACTGCCATGGTTTGAGTCAGTACAGTAGTCCTCATGACCCTTGGGCTGACCCAATAGCTGTGTGGTGCTTCTGTGTCTGTATTGGATCAGATCTGAACAAGCTCATCTTAACATACCTTGGAGTCTGCGTGCCTCACTGAAACTTACAGTGCAGGTAGTAGCTTTTAACATATGTCAAATAGAAAAATAGCCTTTCTTGGTTTGGCAAAAACTAGAGGTACAAAGAACTTGGGTTTGCTTGGCAACATTTCCTCCTGATCAATATGAAATTGTACCTTCTTTTTAACAGTTTCTTCACACATAGGCATACTTTTTAAAAAAATTGCATGCTTTTTGAAGTACACTGTTCTATGATTTAGACAGACATTAATGAAGTGTATGCTTTAAAGGAGAAGATTTACTTCCCTTTGCTCAAATTTGCGTAATAAGTTCAGCTACATGAATTTGGATGGTTGCTGATATGAAGAAAGCCCATGTTTATTTTTATAGAAAATAATTAATTGACTTCAGAGAAGAGGAAAGGAGTTTCAATTACTCTTCCCACATTTCTACAATGGGGAATGGTGTCTGTGGAAGACGTAGTCTGAACATTATTCATCTTTCCCATGGGGATTATTAGAAGTGCATTAGGATTCCCTGAATTTGCTTACAAACCAAGATCAATTTCTAAGTAGTACCAAATAAAGAAAAATTGTGGTGAGTTATCAGACACAGTCCACTGTAGTAGCTGCTTTATAGTGAGCTTTGAGACACACCGTAATGCAGTCTATTGTTGCAAGTATCTTTTGTACACACACTGCCTACCTTTTATGAAGTAATTGGAATTTAAAGTGCTACAGCTTTGAAATGTATGAAGCCAAACCCTTAATGTGGGAAGCTTCTGGGATTAAACAGTCTTGCAATGAGAAATCTTAAATGTGTTTTGACTGATTTCATTCAAGGTTCATCACAACGTTTTTATGTAAGTGAATCTCTTAATTTTATGGGCCTTACTACTCTAATTAAAGATGTCGTTGTTTTCATTTTACATTTAAGTCCTGAACATTTCTAATATAGCCATAATATTTTTACTTAGTAATTAATTAATTGTTATAAAGTGTCAGTTGCTGATTAGAATTTTAGAAAGTAAATTTTTAAATGCACGATTATAGGTTTGGCTGGCTAATGTTACGTTTTGCTCTCTTTCCCCTGCCACTGATGATCCAATAGGTGTGCCTGCTTATCAAGTAGATCAGTGCAACAGAAAAGAATCACTGGGTTGATGGAGTTTGTGCTGAGGCCCTTAGGTCTACACTCAATGCATTTTGAGGTTTTCACTTGGGCTGATTTTGTTCCACAGACTGAATGCCTCCTCTGTATGTGATTTGAAAGACCAAATGTAGATTTAGATCCTGATATGCCAATAAGAGTCTGTCTTGACTTTGGTGTACATCTTGAGCACAGCTACTGTTGCTACTGTTAATATACTCTATTTAGGCCTAAGGAAGCTGGATATTCATCTATGTCTTCATTTCCATTTTATTATTTCTGGTTGTGTCCCCATCTGCCATAGCTCCCTCTTTGACATTAACACCTTGTAGATATTTGTAGATGATTATCATGTTCTCCCTATTGAGTAATACTTAGCCAAGCTGTGAATATTTATGGGTTTTTTAGTTTTCCCCCTTAAACAAATCCTTTCAAGGATCTGAACAGATTGTTGATCTTTTTAGAAATCACTCCTGTTGACAGTACCTAGGTTTTAACTTAATATTCTTTGTGCAGTTGAACTAGAATTCTGCAGGAAGGAACTATTTAAAGTGTCATATGATGTTCATGCACCCCCTTCATATTACTTTTTTTACGTGACCAGATTGCATGTTAACTAAAGTTCATTTTGGTCTTCACTCAGGAGACGTTACACAGAATTCTCCAATTTTCTCTTTTGTATTGTGTATTTTTAATTTGGAGTTTATTTCTAGATGCATTCAGTTTTTATGATCAGTTAATTTCAAGTGTGTGTTGTTTATTGCAGATCATTAACGAATACAGTAAATAAAATTCAGCATAATTTATTTTTATTTACTAGGCACAAGAACAAGCAAGATGAAGTTCAGGCATATTTCATGTACCTTATTTCATTTATCCACTTAATTTCAACTCAAGTTAAATACAAATAAAAATGATTAAACTGACATGATTTAATCTTCACCAAACTGCAGCAAGGGTCACTGAAATGTCTAATGATTTCTTTCTCTCCAACTGTTTTCCCTTAATTTATTAAGGCTAAAAGATAGACTTTGAAGCAATAATATCAACAATAGTTTTCTTTTTTTTCTTCTATAGATAATCATAGCTATAGTTAGCTTTCCAGTGTCATTTCTGCTGTTTACTGATTTTAAAAGAAATATTATTTTATTAGTAAGGTTGGTAGCTAATTTTTTTGCTTGTCTTGGCTGCATGCTCTCTGCAGATAACCTACTAAAAAAATATTATCTTAATGAAAAGTCCATATTATTGTCAGTAATTTTAATGTTCATTTTAACAAACCCATTAATGTAAAGATCAGTTTCCACTCATCCTTTTTTCTTGTTTTCTTACTGTGGACATTACGCTTTATTTCAGGTAATTCAAATGGTTGCTGCTTCTTTCTGCTTTTCTGACATTAACCATCAGATACAAGAATTAATTTTTAAACACAAATATGTTTTATTTTTTATTAGCAATTTAAGGGAGAAGGATTGTTGAGTTGGTTGCTTTTTGTGAGAGAAGAACTTGTGTATTTTACTCCTTTTTTTTTTTCAATTACATTAGTTACATATATGACATATATGTAGGGTATGAAAAACATAGGGTACCAGAGAAAGGGACTCTTTCCATGAAAATATATCTTGCATGCATTTGGAAGGAAAGGTGTAAAGAACAGGACTAAAAGGTAAAGGAGTTCACAGCTACAAAGGTTGAACCAAGAGATACGGCTTTGTGTGAAGAAGTTGACTGGAAGAGTTCCAAATAAAGCACAATCAGACAAGAGCAACAGTGGGAAAGGAGCAAGTAATGATAATGCTGGATAAGCAAAATCTAGGGCTAGGCATCTGTGTGCTTCAGCTGCCAAATTCGCCCAATTAGCGGCATTAAAGTTTGGCTGGGCAGCAGTGACAAACAATGAAGTTATAGATATGCCATGCTATCATCTGCTACTGCATCCAAAACTAAATTAGTGTTTAATTTGTCTAGTGATTTTCAAAAGAGCATGCAAGGATAATTGAGGCTTAAAGTCTCTTTTTCTTTTTTGGTCCTTCTCACTCACACAAATAAAAGCACAAATATGCTTTTATTTGTGTGTGTATATTTTTGTGGATTATAGAAAAATAAATTAGTTGATAAAAGTTTGTGAAGATGAGTGGAGGTCATCTCGACTAAGCATATTAACATGTTTTGATTTTTGTATTTGCAAAATGCATAAAATATATAAGAAGAATTATTATAATATATGTATTATGATTGCAATTTTTTACAGAATGCTCAAACTAAAAACAGATGTATGTGTTCCCATGCTTTGTTGTTTATCAGTGTGTCTCGGGGGATGGGGAGCGGGCAAGTGTGAGACACAGAGAGAGATCACTGAATGAAGTGAAGGAAAGTTGTTAGACTGAACATTGAAGCCTTTCCTTCCCTAAGTGATTCACCTTCATCTGAAATGGATCTGCTGAACTGTCTCCATGTGTTTGGATTTTGTCATATTCTTGACATCATCAAGTCTTCATCTGCTAATTGCTTTGAAAATAAGCTTGAAATCTTTCTAGTCATGAAAACAGTGTAACATTCAAATTTCCTAAATATTCTTAAACTCGCAGTGCAGTTAACAATTTTATCTAAAGCAGTTGAAACAAACAGCAAAATAGTAACTCATTTCCATTCATGGCACACCTGACATGCAATAATCATCAGGCATTGCTTGTAGATTTGCAACTTGAGTGTAGGAATAAAAAATGTTACAATTTACATGAGTTACAGAGTTATTTTTCGTTGATTTCATTAACCATTTTATTTACAAATTTCTTAGACTTTCAGTGAAGGTAACAGATCTGTACAGAATATTCTCCCAGTTCTGATGTTAGCTTTTGTTATACTTGTTTTGTGGTGTCAAGGAAGTTTGATCAACCTGCTGAAGTGCTGGCTATACATGAATCATGAGAGTCTGTGAATGCTTTGCGAAAATCCTCAGTTCGGTGAAAACCAGCACCCTTTCTCTTCATGCTCATTCCCTTTGTTGTGTGAAGTAGTTTTTCTCAACTCAGTGGATTTGCCTGGCTGACAGACTTCCAAAAAATCATTATATGCGAATGTGTGTTTTGATTTCACTGAGGAGGAAATTCACTTTCCCTGCATAAATCTGAAGCTCCGTGACAGTGAAGTACAATGGCCAGTAAGGAGTGTTAACAAAACTCTTCCCCATTATAGCTAAGGTGAAGTCTTAGAGTCTTGTTGTAGGATCTGTACAATCACAGAGCCTCTTTTCTCTTTGTATACAATTGCCATTGCCTGTTAGGCTAATCATTACCTGCCAGCTCTGGAGGGTAATATTGCTCTTATATTCTCTTGTGTTAAATCTTTAGAAATTTAAGTTCTTAAAAATTGACTGATGAACAAACAAAGGAATACAGCATCATTATTGTTTTAGAGATGAGTGAGATGCGTAAGGATGGTCTAATACTGTGAGCTGTTCTAACACTGGAATGTATATGGTATAAAGTATCTGTATGTCCCAGCTGTCATATGGAACCTTTCTGTACTTTACAAGCTAATTTATCCTTTAGCTACGTATGAGAAAGAGTGATCATGCTGGATACTTAGTATTCAAATCTCTATGATGATGGCCACGTCCTAAGTTTCTTCTCGAGGAAGAAAACTATTTTTTAGCTTTTATAACTTGCAACACTAAGCACTCCTTATGCACAGCTTGGGATGTTTTAGACTTTTATCTTTCCATGTGGTCATTCCTTGATTTACTGTATTTCAAAAGAAGGCACATGTTGACTTTTTTCCAGTATTTGACTATAATTAATTGGATATATTTTTTGTTAGCTCGAGAGGTGCTAAAGGATCTAGTCTCTACATCTTTCCCAGCTTACGAACAGGCATCCTTGCAAAACCTGGCCCATTGATTTTTATGTTATGTCTACTGTGTCCATATGGAGGAGGGGGTTTAATCAATCTTTTGTCTTGATTACGTTTGTCTCAGTGACAGATGCATCATTATTGTACAGAGGCTAGATAAGGTTGCTTCTAGTAGTAAACCTGTAAGATTCTTATATGTCAATGGCTTCTGTGGATTTTAAAGCTGTTATGCAGTAGATTCTTGTTGATTAGTTCCAAGTTATTCTCAAAGCAGATCAACATGAATTTCATATATGCATAAAAGCATGTATTATTGTCAAAAAATGTATATGTCAAAAAATGAAGCGTGACTTTTTCATTGAAAGATCACTTCATTTTACAATTTCAAAGATTGCAGGCTAGATACAAAGACCATTATGTTAAAATATCTGAAGAAATTTCTGCTTTTCTACAAATAGAGTGATCTTCTGATGGGATTTTGTCTATCAACACCTGTTTCTTTGGTCATTTATGCACAGGAGTGTAGCTCATTTTCAGCAAAGATGAAATGTGTCAACTTTGCCAGTCAGAGGGTTGGATTCCTCTCACCTATCTCTAACTGTCTGTGCACGAGGTGTCCAGGCTAAGCGTACCATTAAATGTCCCTCTCTTTTCCACCAAGTGGGTTAGACACCTGCAGGAGTGATTGATCCAGCCCTTCCTTGGTGCCAATTTTGGAGTGTGAAGAATTGCATCCTTAAGGTTATTTACCTCCTTGGTTTAGAAGGAGTCTACTTAATGGGCTGCCTAACGTCTAGGTGGTTGAAATTAGACGAAGTCTACCTTAAATGACTAAATTAGCAAAAGTATCGAAGGCTGTTTCTTAAGGTTAAAACCCTTATGACCAACTTTTTTTTTTTTCCATACAGTTTTTTTGTTCCCTTAAATATTTTGAGCATGTGTCATTTATCCTTGTTAAAATATCACCCAATCCATTCAATATATGTCATATGATGGCACTGTGAGGCAAAGATGTCCTCCTACACTAAGGATCAAACAGAACTTTCTGATGAATTTTTTTCTTTTTTGGGTGTCAGTGGAGAGGAGGCTGGGAAAAATCCTCCACTGCTATGTGGGCTTGCTTGAATGATTAGCTCTTTTTTAAGTGCTTGAACACACAGATTCACATAGTAATTAAATTCCTGCTGTGGAAATTACTATTCAAAGAAAACAATAAAAAATGTTTTTGATTAAATGCTATATCAGCAATGAAATGCAACATTTTATTGGTGAGAGAGAAGCAGCTTATGAAGAAGCACATTAACATTAACGTCTTTTCTTTGGGATCTTAGGGGAAAGATATAGGACTTATTCATTTGTTCAGCAACTCTAGAAATTCTCGTTTACATGGTTTATACTCCCCTCATCCCCCAGTAAATCATTTCTGGTCAGGTGTTTTCTTACAGATGACCCACATCATCTTCTAACCTAGACCCTGAGCAATACCACAGTGAATTCATGTGATGCCTCAGGATAGAATTTGGCCCCCAAAAAACCTTACCCCAATATAAAGTTTCCTTTGGTGCTAGAACTAGTGAGCCCACAAAACTAGTCTGAGTCTTTGGGTTTGATTTTTACTTCATCTACGTCTACTTCATACTGCTCATGAAGACTCACAGGGGTATAAGTTTTCATCACAGGGTATGAAATGTAGAATCATGGTATAAAGGAAGTTGCAAGGAACCTCTGGAGGTCATCTAATCCAACCACTATTCAAAGCATGGCTGACTTAGATGACAGTGGAAGAATTTAAATGGAAAGAGAAAAGAAATTTCATCCTTCGAGTCTGGGGCTTCTTTATGTAGAAATGTTTCGTAGCTCCTTGTTCCACATTCAGTAGAGATGACTGTATGCCAAGACTGTAGTCCCGGGATGTACATATGTAATGTGCATCACATTGGTTATAATTTAGTTGTATGTCTTTTACACAAACAACATGATTGCTTTACCCAGTAACTATTATAATGGCTTTATTGATCCCAAAGAATTCAGTCTGTTACTTTATTATTGTATTTTTCATTGTCCTTGTATAATTTTCTATGTCTTTTGCTTCAGACAGGTTGAGTAATTCTAAGTCTATGAGTAAGAAATCTAGGAAATTCTCATTAGAAAAAAGCTAAGTGTTCATTTCTCTAAACGTTGTTCAAATATGGGGGAAATATATCCTGTAGTTTAGTTCTATAGAGCACCTTGTTAAATTCAAAGTGATCTAAATTTTCCTCTGAGCAGGTCTGTTCCTTGGCAACAATTCTGTAGTGAGCTGTACTGTCATATGTCCCTTTCCAGAACGACACTGTGATATTTATAAATCTATCTAAGAATACAGATAACCCACACACTAAAGCATATGTCAGGGCATAGCTGTCAGTCCTGTCAACTTGCAGCTCTTTGAAGGAGCAGAAAGGCACATTGACTCACCAGTGTGTGGCCCTGATTTTAGAGCTCTGAGGTCTGTAGAGTCTATTTTGTGTTAATAAATCTTACAAATAAATGTCCCTGTGTAAGGCATATGTTGAGATTCAGAGATAGCACTGTTGTAGAAGCTGCTACAAAATATTAGAGCAGATAGCATCTTTCAGAATTTGGCACATTCTGTTTGAAAGGATCTGGCACTGCATCACGGACTAATAGCTACAGTGTTCTGTGAGAGGTGACATTCTCCTTTCTGAAGGCAGCTGCCAGGACAGAAGGGAGAAGGTCCCTTACTAAAGGACTTCAGAGTATCACTCGGTATGTTAGGGCAGAAAGTGCTTTATTTGTCTCATAAATGGTAGTGTACAGATATCCACCTACATTATTGAACCTGATGTCAAAAGTCCTGATCCAGCAGAACACTTCCTATTGTATTTAAATGCTTTGCTGTCTTGGGACATCCATGTGCTTGTGAATATTTCCATACAGCTACTGCCTTGTATCAGCCCTGAGCTCTGCTACCAGCTCAGCACAAAGTCTTGTGCAGCTGCCAGTCAGTCACTCTATTAACACTTGAAATGCTCCAGGCTGGCTGAGTGGGGGATTACTTCTGCATGTGGTTGCTTTCTAAACTGTCTCACCTACTTCCCAGCCTGCCCTCACTTCTTCAGCTCAAGGTCTGTGTAAGGCAGGCAGTTCTTTGAAAATGAATTTTGAGTCCTGGATGCAGTTAAGCCATGAGGCAATCTGAGACTTCTCTTTCTACCATGGGAGCATATTTTTCTGAGTGTGAGAACTGTTTATTAAGGTCCTTCTCTGTATGTGTGTGGTGGGAAGAATGTGTACAGCTACCACTCCCATGAAATATTATGCTATATATTTGAGGAGGAACTGTGAACAACAAACACCTTTCCTCTACAAAAAGGATTTTTTTTGGCTCAGGAAATCCCTGAACTAAAAATTACTGGTTGCAAAGAAGAAATAAGCATGTATTTTTGCCTTGTGCTTATCAGAAGACAGGTTACATGCACCTTTGGAAAGTCTGCTTGCATGTTGTAACATCAACTACTCTTTACTGGCAAACAAAAAGAAAGGTATCCACACACTCTTTTTTTTTTTTTTTTTTTTTTCCTACTCTGGCTTTCAATACTGTCCACAAAGAGCCTTTTCTTTTCAATGCAGAAATCTTTCTTCACTGTCATGTCCTTATGCAATTCTTCATGCTGTTGCCTATCAGGAAAGATGTCTCTGAGGTCTCTTTTCTCCTCTTCTGAATTAAGCACGGGTTATGCTTTGAAAATAGGTTTGTAAGCCCTTAACCAAGATTGCAGACACTTTTCCACAACATCATGTACATAAGAAGCTTGAAGAATAATTAAAAAAAACCAGTTAATTTTCCTTTCAGGAATCATTACAATTTGAACCATTGTTTTGTGGTCTAATTAATAAAGGAAGTATTTTTAGGTCTTGTATTGAGTGTCTCAGTTTTGACTGAAGGGAAATATGGGTTTTAATGTGTTCTCTTGGTTATTAACATACAGACATATATTGGTCAAAATCTTAGATTTGAGGAGGTTTTATAAAATGTTCTTGAGGAGACAAATACTACTTCTCAGACTGTAGAATGGTGTCCTTCCACTTGCATTTTAATGTCAGAGTTTTTTTTCCACGAAAATTTTGTGGGGAAATGAGGAGAGGGAAAGGAGAATGTATTTTTCAACAGGTTTTCAAAAGAGAAAAAGCTCAACAGCTTTGAGCATAAAGCAAATTACTGGATTTGCTTACTGTGAACATACTGATTAACTGAAAAAGTTATCAAGGAATAAATTAGCAATGATGAAATTTACTTCAGGCATGGCACTACATGCCTTTATTCTTTATAAAATATTTGTGCCTCTTCACCATAAACTTAGTGTAGATGGGTTGTGAGTTTTCAATGTTGCATTTACTTTCATCTCACTTGAAATAGGCTTTATTTTGATGGAGGAATACGGTTTTCAATATGGTGCCAAAGAAGGCATTGAAGATATCGGAAGTGATGGAAACTGAACAGCAGATAAAAACAAAACAAAACTCAGCACTTTTACCCATAAAAAAGAAAAATCATGCTTTGGCATGAGGTGTTAAGGGGTAACACACAACTCTTCTAAGATTCACTACATCAGAAAAACACATTAATAGGATTTCATTTCAGAAAACCAAAATATTTTTATCATCCCTGTTCCTGTTTGGTTTTGACTTTTCTCTCTCAGTCCAGTCCGCACTATCAGTTCTCATTGATACCACTTCTGCACATTTCCCCATCAGAGGATGACCATAGCTCCAGTGCTCCTTATCTTTCCTTATGAACTTTCTTTATCTATCACTATTATACAAAACCACTATCCTTCCCATCTGGTATTCACCTTTTCCGCTCCCTGTGCCTGATCCTGTAGGCAATATCCAAATACTGCTACATTTTCTTTAAGAATTTTGGAAGCTTCTTTTCCTTTCCACATAGCTATGTCTTTCCTCTCATCCTCCATCAATCAATGCAGGCTGCTTTTCTTTTACACCTCTGACACGTCAGCTTTTCCCCACCTCACTATTGCCACAGCTGCTGCAAAGATGAAATTAATTAATCTTTCTTCTTCCTGTCATTTTCCATTCTTAATCTTTCCATTACAGCCAGTTCAATTTGCTCCTCTTTATCTAAAAGGCTTCTCGCAGGTCACTTGCTCTTTTTCACACCTGTTCATGTTTCATTCCCCATTGTGCCTTCCAGTGTTTTCCCCTAAAAATGTCTTTTGCCTTTGTCCATCTCTTCAGTGTTCCTTAACTATGGGGGTCTAGTATTTTCTGGTTGGTTTGTTGGTTTTTGTTTTGTTTTGTTTTGTTATGTTTTGTTTTGTTTTTTTTCCCACAGCTATCTTCTCTATGTGATAGTTTTCAAAGAGCTGTCTTTCCATTTGTAGGCATGATGCCTCTGAACCTTTGGTCTCAGTTATATGCTGCCTTTTTATCATTAGCCAAATAATTAAGGGCAGATAAAGGGGCAGTCAGCACAGATGAAGAGCATACATTTTATTAGAAATGCTGAATTTCAGTGTGATAGTATATTACACATATATTTAAAGAACATAAATGAAAAATATGATTATTATAGACAAATAATGCATCCTAGTGTGGCCATCTAATTTGCATTTCATATCTTATTAATAATATGTAATGGTAACTTTTCTGGGAAAGCACTGATAAGGGCTGCATATACAATATAGCTTGGGAACTATAACTGTACATATATAACTGTTGTTATTGTTCTAAGTCTCTAGCCAGGTTTTCTTTTTCTGCAAAGTTAATGTGAGAGGTTGATATGCACCAATAAGTATCTTGTTGCTAATAACTTGATCACACATTTTCTTCCTTCTTAAAAAAAATGCTTAAGCTATTAACACAACATTTTTCCACTTAATGAGGAAAAAACCAGGCTAACTTATCTGCAGATGAAATAAAATCTTGAAAAGGCATCTTTATGAAAAACATATTTCACTAAAAAGTAACATATGACCAATATAATGGTTATTCTTAATATAAAAAGACACACTAAGGAATACTTCATGGCATCTGCATCAGTGTTGCGGGCTTTTTCTTGTAAAGACCCATATAAGGAAACGTAAGTGGAGATCTATTGCAAGCCGTTCTTGGTGCAATTTTGTCTTGTATCAGGCATTTTTCTATATGGTTTGATAAGAAAACCTACATTAACTTTCTTGCACCCAATGAAAACCATTTTTTGACACTCTTATTGGTAGCTCTATGTAGTTTAACCTTTGTTTGTGAAAACATCTACCTTTGCTATTGTAGGAACAGGTTTATTAAAAAAATCAAAGATATTACAGAACACAAAATGTTATGTACTCAGCCAAACCAAAGGTTTTAAAAATCTCTTTAGATACACACTATGTTAAATAGAAAAGCTGTCTCCTTTCTTCTTCTGTCTCATCCCTTCTGAAAGTCAAGCAGTTCACAGAAGATCTAACCTGTATCCTCCTGAATGAAATTTTAAATATCCATTTATTTTTGCTCCAAACCTCAGTTTTTCTGTGGAAGTTAGCATGGCTTTTGCTTCATTCACCTAACCTTGCAAAGGAAAATATGTGATATTAAGGGTGGTATAGCAGCTTGTACTTTTTTTCAGCAAGTCTGGCAGTGTAACATCTGCAACTGGTTTCCTTGGCACAGGCAGAAAAATTATAACCACAAAGACCATTTCCCCAGTGTCTTTTTGAGACAATCATGAGAAAAGATCTTGAAAGCATTTACTGTGTGAATGGGGTTTGGGTTTGTCAAAGGAGACTAAACTTTTGCTACTGAGAATTTGGAAATACTGATGGATTTGGAAATCCTTTGAAAATCCTCTGTCACCAAAGTACTGAATGACAAAATACTATGTGGCCATGTAAAGGGAAGTCCTTCAAGAGTGAAAGTAGAAAAACAACCAACAAAAAATTTAGCTTTCATTGCATATATTGCAAAAGTAATTTTCATTTTCTCATGTGGTGGATTGAACCCTGGCTGCCCACCAAAGCTCTGTCACTCCCCTCCTCAGCTGGACAGGGGAGCAAAAATATAATGAGAAGCTGGTGGGTTGAGATAAGGACAGGGAGAGATCACTCACCAATTAATGTCACAGACCAAACAGGCATAATAATGAGAAATAAAACCAAATCTTAAAACACCTTCCTCCCACCCCTCTCTTCTTCCCGGGCTCAACTTCACTCCTAATATCTCTACCTCGTTCCCCCGACTGGTGCAGGAGGATGGGGAATGGGGGTTGTGGTCAGTTTATCGCACTTTGTCTCTGCCGTTCCTTCCTCCTCAGGGGAGAACTCCTCACTCCTCTTCTTCTGCTCCAGCATGGGGTCCCTCCCATGGGAGACAGTTCTCCATGAACTTCTCCAACGTGAGTCCTCCCCAGGGGCTGCAGCTCTTCACAAAGTGCTCCAATGTGGGTCCCTTCCACAGGGTGCTCCTTCAGGAACAGACTGCTCCAGCATTGGTCCCCCACAGGGTCACAAGTCCTGCCAGCAAACCTGCTCCAGTTTGAGCTTTTCTCTCTCCACAGGGCCACAGGTCCTGCCAGGAGCCTGCTCCTGCCAGAAGCACAGACTTCCCACATGGTCACAGCCTCCTTTGGGCATCTACCTGCTCTGGCGTGGGGTCCTCCACAGGCTGCAGGTGGATATCTGCTCCACTGTGAACCTCCATGGGCTGCAAGGGGACAGCCTTCCTCGCCATGGTCTTCACCATGGGCTGCAGGGAAATCTCTGCTCTGATCTGGTGCCTGGAGCACCTCCTCCCCCTCCTTCTTCACTGACCTTGGTGTCTGCAGAGTTGTGTGTCTCACATTCTCATTCCTCTCCTCTGGCTGCTGCAGTTGCCCAGTTGTGCAGCAACTGTTTCCCCTTCTTAACTATATTATCCCAGAGGCACTACCACCATCACTGATGGGCTCAGCCTTGACCAGCAGCACGTCTGTGTTGGAGCCTGCTGGCATTGGCTCTCTCGGACATGGGGGAAGCTTCTAGCAGCTTCTTACAGAAGCCACTCCTGCAGCCCCCCACTACCAAAACCTTGTCATGCAAACCCAATACATATTGGAACATTTTTTCCTCCTGGATTTTCCTTCCACTTGAATGTATATTCTCAGTCCTGCCTTCCAACAGCAAAATAAAGCTAGTGCTTTTTCTTATAGTTTCAATTCAGCCTTCCCATGTGCTTGAATTACCCTAGCAAAGGTCAAAGCAAGTGGTTTATCTGTGATTCTTAAATGAATGTGAAGAGTAGTGGAACAAATAGGTAACATTACCTCTGTTCTTAAAATTGTGTACAAAATAACTAATCCTTCTCCCATCTCACAGAAACAAAAAATTGTAAATATTTTTTATTTATTGAAAGGTGACAGCATACTTGCTGTTGTGTGAACAAGACTTTCTGCTCATTTTCTTTTGCTGAGGGCAGGTACTGACCTCACTAATATGCAAAAGGACTGTTTGCTCACTTCTTGACTGCAGGAGCCCTTTTTTTTCTGGAAATGAACAATGGAGTTCAAATGTATGTTGTGGCAAAAATGGGAAATCTCCATGCCCCAAAATATGACCAAAATAATGTGGATGTGATGGCTTTGCACTGATGTTCACAGCTGAAGCAAGTTTGTGGGTGCTTCCCAGCTCTATAAGATAGAGTGTTTGATGTACTTCGGTAGCTGCCTTCCAAACTATAGTAAAGGTTTGAAAGCTCAATTAAATTCAAGTGCTATTTATTCACAGATTTTTTTTTAAAAAATCCTAGTTGGTAATTAACAGCATTATTGTGAAGATTGAAGGTTTTATGTTGCCTATGGGAATGTTGTAAGTGGTATCATATTGAATGCAGGACAACATGTTCTTAGGTTACAAATGGGCTTAGTGTATAGCAGATATAATGCTATACCCATTGTCTGTGACATATAAGAGAGGAAAAAAGTTGAAAAGGGTGCTTAGCTGCATGGTAGAAGTCTTGGATACATGGGAAGAACTATAGTCAGTGAAATAATATGGGGTCCCACGTGTTCGTACACCCCAATATATACCAATATACGCCACAAGGGTATAACTGAGGTTATAAAATGATGGCATTTTTCTTAGCATAAAAAATGCTAACAAAGACTTTTTGATTTGTATTTGAGTAAATATGTATTGTATTATTAAAAAAAAGGGGGATTCACAGACAAAAGCAGAGTGCGATAACTGTGAATTGAGTAAGCCAAAGGACCATATGGAGTATAGTATTAGTTAAGTCACTCATTCAGACCCCATCAGACCCTCTGTTTTAGCAGCTGCTATTTATTTTCCTCACATTATTATATTTTGCAGCAGTCCAGTTGCCATGAGTAAGAGTATCCTCACAAGGTATAAATATCTTCATTTCATTTTTTTAATGTTAGCAAGAGAAAAAGACTTTCCTATTTGTAAAAATGATTTTCTTGGCAAACACAGTTGGTTGCTAAAATTTATGCAGAATAAATGTTCTCTGATATTCACTCTGAAAGAAACTTGGATGGTGACTCCAAGCATTACAGATCAATGTAATCACCACATCTGAGACAGCAGTTGTAGGAGATGATTGCTAGAATAGTCACATGGGTTTCTTTTAATTTTCTGGAGATTTATTCCTCCTTATTTTGGGGCAGATAAAACTATTTTTAAAATTAGTGTCCTAATCTTCAGCATCTTCACCGTTGCAATATCTCTTAGTCTGACAAAGTGACAAAGACCTTAGACCTTGAGGAGTTTGGAACAAAAAAAATGCAAAGAAAATAAAAGTAACATATTCGTTCACACCATTTTACTACTCTTTCTGCCAGTTTGAGAAAATTTGAGTCTTACTTCAAAGCTTGTGTTAGAAGTGGTGGCAGAAATAACCCTCTGTAATGTATCTATTTGTTTAATCAGATGGCTGATACTGCAGTAACTCAAGGTCATCCCATCCTATTCCATTTGTGATTCCTGTTTTGACTGTCATGGTCTCCAGCAAACATGCACAGGAAAAGAAAATGGTTTTACTAAAAGATAACCATGTTTTTGTTCTTCTTTTTTTTTAACTTCATCTGATTTAAGCTAGAGGAATGGGAGAGACTGTTTTCTTCCACTTCACTCTTTCTTCTTTGCTGGTTTTTTTTGTTGTTTTGTTTTGTTTTGTTTTTTTACTTTGAAAGGGTTGCTGTGACTGTTGTCTAAATAAGTACTAATGACATTACTGTGGGCAGCACAGGAGAGACAGACTGACACGGATCTCATGTTTTTCCAGATGAGGATAGGCATTCACTCAGGATCAGTGCTGGCCGGTGTCGTTGGTGTAAGAATGCCACGTTATTGCCTCTTTGGGAACAATGTCACCCTTGCAAGCAAGTTCGAGTCAGGAAGTCACCCACGCCGCATCAATGTCAGTCCAACCACATACCAGTAAGTCCTCTTAGCCTTTTTGCACTGTTTTTATTTCCGCCTGTTTTGAGTTTGATCTTGGAACATGCTCTATCCTCAACACATGAATTTCAACAGAAAGTTGGCAGGGCACCAGAACAACTGGAAAGAGATGTTGCATCGGGCTGTCAGGTTTTCGTTTGCCATGTTCATGTCCAAAGAACTCAAGCAGTGGAGGCAAGGAAGCACAACAGGACAGCCAACCATTCCTGCCTAAAAGAATGTGCAACAGAAGAAGTGGGATACGTCTCCCATACCACCATATTTTTTTTTTTCACTATTACAGCTTTAGGCTAAGGATTTGGGTTCCACCCACTAGAAACAGTTGATGAAGAGAAGAACATTCCCACTGGCTCAGAAGAAAGTCTTTAATTTTGCCAGCAAGGCCAAGCTTTCAAAAAGTTTTTATGCCTTCTTGAAGACAAAATTTCTTGTTTAGCATTGTAAAGAGACACTTGATAGAAGCATTTTCTTAATGTAAGAAAAAAGATTGAAAATGGCAAAGCATTATCCTTAGCTCTTTGAAGAAATTATGCAAATAGAGAGAAGGCTTGATTAAATCTGGTTAGGAGGAACAGCTCCTAAATTAAAAAGGTGTTCCTTACTGTTCAAATTTGACAGCTTGACTATTAGAATTTCTGCTGCTTGGATTACTACTGACGTAGTCACTTTTTTGGCAGATCTCAATCTTAGTCTTTTTCTGACATTCTGTATCTGAAGTAATTTTCTGAAGTACAGCTTTGGGACTGTTTCTCTGTGGTTAATCTATACGGAATTGCTCAAACAATACTAGTTTTCTTTTTTTTTTTTCTTTCTTATACAGAACTGTGAATCTTAATATTATTTTTCCCCATATCTATCTATGTAAATTAAAATTTAAAATGGAATTTTAAATTCCAGCCCTCATTGCAGAGGGGCTGGAAAAGATAACCTTTAACGGCCCATTCCAACACAAACCATTCTATGATTCTATGTTTTCTTTTCATCACGTTGCTGGTAAAAAGACTGTTTGGAAAGGCAGTGTGAGGGCTTGTATATGGAGCTTGCTAGAAATCCGTGCTTTTATGTTGCCCTTTTCCTGACTCTGAGTACATTGTGGCACAGAGAAGGTGGCTTCTGTTTGTCTGTGTCTCATCTCTACCTGGCTGCCATTGGTCATACCAAACTGTAACAAGTCAATTGTGGGTAGCATGGGCTGGGAGAGCATTCTTACTAAGACCTAGTAGCATAACATGAGTCAGATTTTCTCACCCTGTTTATCTTCCAGGTTGTATCAAAAAGTGGGCTACAATTTTTCTCACTTCCCTTTAATCCTAGAAATCCAGTAGGAATAGGACCATTCGTTTCAGGATGGCCAAACTTTCACCTTATATGATCATCATGTCTCGGCTTATCTTCTAGAAAGTTATAAGTTTAGACTGTTGCTTTCAAAAAGGGAAGATAGCAGAAAAGTGACTTATGATGCAGTCACTATATGTTATATGCTATGACATAAAATTGCAAAACAAAACAACAAAATACAGGTGTTTGTGTATTTGTTATCTGCATTATTGTGCTATGTAAAAAATCTGCTGCTATGTGCTGAACAAATTCAGTGCTCAATTCAGAGAGATTCAAGTGCAAGTAATAGGCTAGACACATGGTTACAGGTAAAGGAAGGAGAAATGGCAAGAAAATATTTGTTTGAATGAGAGTCAGTTATCATTGAAGATGAATGGCCAAAAGTAATGATGAAAAGGCTATGAACTTGTTTATTTAACATGCTTCGGAAATAATAAGTGAAAATAAATAAATATGCATAAGGCCACTTAGATTTAAACCATACCTTCTGGCGTGGTTGAGAGCATGAGAGCAGACAGGGAAGAAGTCAAGAAATGACACTGCTGACACAGTGGCCAGGAGAGACTGCAGTGACAAAACAGTCTATAGGGCAGAATTATTCAGAGCTTCTGAAGGTGATCTAGGAGGTTTGAACGTAATGTACTGGTGCTATCCAAATAAGCAACTAGTCATCTGATGTATCTTAAATAAACTTTTCTTAAATATAATTTGCATGAGTATATCATTTGCTGTGTCCAAATAAAGTGATTCATCACAAACTGAAATGTCTTTATAGTTGACCTTATATTCCATCAAATGCTTCTATTTGATCATACTGTGCTGCCGTGTACTCAATATTTTTATTATTTAAAAAAGCAGTCTTTTCCAAAGTAGATAATTCTGCAATCAGTATGAAAATAACAGAATTTTCAATTAATTAAAACTACTGGCATTTATCATTACATATTTGTTTCTACCATGCCCCCTGATGAAAATTCTGATACAAGTTCTGTGCTTACAGAGGATACAGATACTGGAAGCATGTCTGACATCAGCTTTCGTTTTACAGTACAGATTATGCATTAGAAAGCGTCATCAGCATTCAAATTATAATCACACTTTAGAATGCCTATTATTGGTTTCAGATGCTTCTCTGTGAGCCTGTAATCTGCCTATGTAAGATTCAGAGTCTAAAATTATAAGATGTGGTGTTGCCTAGCAGCAGCAGTGAACCTGGGGCAGCCTTGCTCCAGTTACACCTCCTGGGCAAAGCTCTGCAGCGTGAAACAGAACCTTTTACAAAGGTGGCCTTTGAATCTGTTGGGGATAAGAGCTCACTTCCGGTCAAAATATCTTGTTCCCTTGGCTCAGGTCAGGTCTTTTGACTGAAAGATTACAGAGCTTCGTTTCATTTGCTTTGAATCACTGAGCATTGTAAAATGAATGCACTGGAACAGTGTTGGTAAAACTTCCAGTGAAGCCTATGGAAGCTGGAGAGGGAGTAGAGGATCCCACACTGGTCTCTGTTTAAACATGTGGTCAGGAAGGAATGGAAGAATAACACATTCTCTGTTCCTTTAGTAAACTGGCAAATCTAGCTCAAGGTTTATTTAATTCATCTACATTATCCTGAATTGAATAAAATTACCCTATTTTCCATACTCAGGAAGGAAACATAATGAGATTTATGAGACTCTTCTTCAGAACAGAAGACAGATTAAATATTTTTTAATTCTTTGTTTCAGCCTTGAATAATGATGTTTATCAGATATTAATATAATATACCTACATTCATCCTGTTTCCCTAATAGTATTACAATGTGATGCCTGGGGATCTCAAAGCAGTTATCAAAAGCAGGTAAACATAATTGTTGCTATTTGTCAAGTAACTGTATTTAAAAATGAATTCTCTTTTTCCTCTTCTTTCCACCTCTGGTATTTTCCAGAACGTATTTCCCTTATGGAAAAGGTGCTTCTGGCATCATGCACTGGGTACAGATACTTTCCATTATCATGTGCTGGGCAATACATCTGGGACCTGAGCTTAGGCAAAGATGAACAGCCTGTATTCCACGTCCTTATCTGATTTAGGAGAGCAACCAAGTGTACCTCCTTATTGAGCTGAGTGAGGTTACTGCTGGTTCACCTCCCTAAATTGCCCCTCAGCATTTAAAATTAAAACTATGTGTTTCTATAAACTCCTTATAGATTTTTATTTTAATCAAATTATTTTTCCTACAGGTTATATCTATATATATATGATTTTTCCTACAGGCTTTATCTATATCTCTCTATATATTATTTTTTCTGCAGGTTGTATCTACATCTATATATATCTACATCCATATATATTTTTTTTTCTGCCTCATATGGATAAACAAATGGATTTGCTTTCCAAGAGCCTTTTCAGATTATTTTAAATTTCATTTCTGAGCATCCTCTAAAAAGTGTTCCTTTTTATATTGGTCAATTCACCATGTGTGCTTTCCTGAGACATATTGGTGGACAGGCAATTTAGCTATTGACAGGGATAGCTGTCGAAAGGGAACACAGCTTATACATGGACACAAATAATTATTGTTAGTCTAATTAAGGTCTAGTCAAAACACACTTGTTTATTCTTGGTTTTCTGATCCTGGTGTCATCTGCCTCCATGAGACTGCACCCCTGTAGTCACTGTGATTTGTGATTACAGTCCTGGGGCCTCTGCTGTCTGCCTGTGCTTCTGCTTTGTGAAACTACATTTTTATTTGAGATTTATAGGTAGTTTTCTCTACACAGAATAACTCCGTGTTAGATCACTGTCAATTAGTAATATATGTTACTCTGCAGTTCCACACAGCTAAAGTAAAGCTAAAACATATTTAGGCAATAGTCTGACTGCTAGACAACTGCTAACACTACAAAAAGCTTAAGCCTGGACAAATCCAGACAAGTCCTGAGGCCAGCGCTGTTAGATCAATGTGAAGCCTGGGGCCTTTTACTAGTGATGGCGCAGTCCTGTTCACTGAGTCTAATTCTCTAATGTCCCAAAGAGCAGAGACCCACTATTCCTTCTGCTTAGGTGGGTGCGAAATAAAAGTATTAAAGGTCAAAGAGAGACACTCACCATGCTGAGCTGCATGTGATAGTGCATTAAAAAATCAAGGCTGGTCCTTTCATAATTTTATTAGAATTGATCCGTATGAAGGAAAATCACCAATACACAAACTTCCATTGTTTAAAGAATAATAATAAAAGTACAATGTGAAATTAATTCCATGCAGACATAGGCTTTTTTTCAGTCTCCTGGTCTTTCTAGCATGTATGGAAACTGAGGGAGAAATTCAAAGCCACTAAAATTTCGAACCAAGGGGCCTGATTTTTTGCATTACAATAGCAAATTCATATCTTTATACGGTGTATTTTATGAGAAGCCTACCAATATTTCTGAGTGCCATAATAATTTATCATCTAAATTCATATGGAAACAAATGAGCTGGTGTATGTCATCAAACCAGATGTATGACACCAGATGTCCAGCTGGTGAAGTGACTGACACTTATTGCCACAGAGGTAGGGCTCAGCCATCCAGCAGTAGACAGTCTTCTGATAAACTGTTTGGGAAGCCATTAATTAAATTTTCCTGATGGTACCAATTAACTGGTGGATGTGAACAAGGTTAACTACAGTTTTTACAGTTCTTTAAGAGGTAGAGCAGAAAGAACCTTTTCTTTTGTTGATAGCTATCCCTGTGAAAGGTAACATTTATGGAAGACTGACCCGGGCACTTTGCTTTTCTTGGTGCATACTATATTTAACAAGGAAGTGCATATTCTTCTTTATTGTAGTGCATGGCATTTCTTTTAGAAATATTGTTCAAATTTTGGTCTATACAAAACTTCTTTCCTAAAAGAAGTTTACATTGAAGTTCAGTTCTGAGTAGGTGCTTTTTTGACTCAGATTCAGCAAATTCATAGAATCATAGAATCATAGAATGGCTAGAGTTGGAAAGGACCTTAAAGATCATCTAGTTCCAACCCCCCTGCCATGGGCAGGGACACCTCTCACTAGAGCAGGTTGCTTAAAGCCCCATCCAGCCTGGCCTTGAACACTTCCAGGGATGGGGCATCCACAACTTCCCTGGGCAACCTGTTCCAGTGCCTCACCACCCTCACTGTAAAGAATTTCTTCCTTATATCTAATCTAAATCTCTTCTCTTCCAATTTAAAACCATTGCCCCTTGTCCTGTCACCACTCTTCCTGACAAAGAGTCCCTCTTCAGCTCTTCTGTAGGCTCCCTTCAGGTATTGATAGGCTGTTATAAGGTCTCCCCGGAGCCTTCTCTTCTCCAGGCTGAACAACCCCAGCTCTCTCAGTCTGTCTTCATAGGAGAGGTGCTCCATCCCTCTGATCATCCTCGTGGCCCTCCGCTGGACCCGTTCCAACAGGTCCATGTCCTTTCTGTGTTGAGGACTCCAAAGCTGGACACAGTACTCCAGGAGGGGTCTCACGAGCGCAGAGTAGAGGGGCAGAATCACCTCGCGAGACCTGCTGGCCACACTTCTCCTGATGCAGCCCAGGACACGGTTGGCTCTCTGGGCTGCCAGTGCACACTGCCTGCTCATGTTGAGCTTCTCATCCATAAGCACTCCCAAGTCCTTCTCCTCGGGGCTGCTCTCCAGCCATTCTCCACCCAACTTGTATTTGTGCCTGGGGTTGCCACGTCCCAGGTGCAGGACCCTGCACTTGGCTTGGTTGAACTTCATGCAATTTGCACGAGCCAAACCTTATCATAACGTGACTTTTATTTATGGTACGTGGAAGTTCATTATACAGAGGTTAAAATGTATATATATGGAGAACCAAATCTGAATAAATATTTGGCTGTTGTTAATACCTTACTTGAATATTCCATTCCTGTTACATAGTTTATTGAATCAGCAAGTACTGTAATTAATCTCATATCTAATTAGATATGAACATGTATTTGAAGGTTGTTATATAATACATTTTTTTTATATATCTATATATATCAGTTCATGGCACTGATCTCAGGAACTGTGATGTATAGTATACCCACTGTATGTTTTGTGGAGGGCCTGAGGAAGACCGAGGGGAGCAAACCATGCAGGCAGGTGGAGATGCTGTACTTTGTTCTGGGGACTAATACTCCTGACCGGCTCCTGTGGTCAGGGGACAGCAAGTGGCAAGCAAGCAGAGGAGCCTGGCACAGGATGTGCTGCATCACCACCAGCATCACTTGCTTGCTCCTTACTGTCTGTTGGCTCTGGAAGGATTTGGCCTGACTGCATGACCTGAAGGTGGCTTTTAAGACAAGCCTGGTGTAAAGGGTGGGAGAAAAGACAGGGATTTCAGCACCACAAACTATGCAGTGTCCCTGGCTCCTGCAGCTGAACATGCGTCTCCTGCTTGCATTTGCTGGGATTTCAAAAGTTTGCTGGGATGTGACAACCTGTGCTAGCCATGTCCAGCAGCGCTAGTCCCATCAGTGGGGAGGAGGTTTCAAAGGTTTCCAGATGCTGCACAGGCAATATGTCCTCTGAAGCCCTCATGGTGGAACTCAAAGTATTAGAGCACGCTAAAGCTAAGCAAGTGCTTCCTCAGCACTGCTGTTTCTCAAAGCAGCTAGAGCTGAGTTAGCACATGTGGTAATCATTTATTCCTTTACTGTGGAAAAACAATTCTCAAAGAAGATTGTCTTTTTTATTTCTGAAGGAAATATTATTTCTTTCATATTTCCAAAGGAATTGCTCCTCCAAGCTGCTAAGTGGCTGCTCCTCTCACCATCTTATTCCTCCCTTTTGGTCAGATCCTTCAATTTGTGGTTGTATCTTCTTTGGGAAGGAATGGAGCAGATTAGCCCACTTTGCATAAAAAAAAAATCTTAAAATATTTGCAGCCATCCATTCTGCTGAGCCTGAGGGCAAGCAGAGGTACCTTTTTTGGGTGAGTATTAATTAATCTTAGCAGCATCCAGTGATAAGTACAAAGGTCTGACATCCGTGAGAGATGGAGAGCTAAAGAGGTAGTACTGCTTTCCATTGGGCATGGAGAGAGTAAGAATCATTGTGGAAAGCATGGATTCAGCATAAAGGGCCTTGCAACAAATAATTCTGTAGTAACAAATCTTTGTTAGTTCATTTTCTTAATACAGGAACTGACTGATGAAGATGTGACTGGTTTTGCCAAAATAGTTTGAAATGTAATTACCCTATCATTTCATCTACGCAAAAAAAAAGGAGCTACAGCTTTTAAAAGCTTCTTCAAGGTTCCCACTAAGTATGATCCCAATTTTCATTCACACACGAACCTCCTGACCTTGAAATGCTTCTTGTTTCCACTAGAAAATAACCACATTTTCTGTTTCCATATACTGTCACCTTTTTTCTTTTTTTAAATGAAGGAACTGAAAATGAAAAAAATAAATGGGATAATTCTCAGATAGCATCTCTTTGTGTCTGAAAGCAACAGCTTTTCCGCTAAGGAAGGGACAGAACAAGAATTTAAACAATTTTGGAAGGTTTCAGGTTAGGAGGGGAAGCTGTCAAAGCTAGTCAACTACAAATCAGCGTTTAAGAAATTCTTCCTCTGCTGAAACATCAATGAAGAGCACAAGCTGAGGGCAGACCTAGTACTGGTCAATTTACAGGAACACTTGAGAAGCCTGATCCTCACAATTTGAGCACTGAATTGCAAATTGTATGTCCAGCCACTTGAGTGGAACCCAGAATTTTGAACCTGTGAATAACCTACTATAAAAATATCCGTTGCAATAGTGCTCTTAAGGGAAATACAGAGAAGTGATGCAGGAACCACAGCTGAGATAAATGTTTTGGAATATTTTCAGACTAGTTGTTTTCTGCATATTCCTGAGCTGCAGAGATTGTGTAACCTCAACTTAAGCTCTATGACTATGGGACAATCTGGGCAGTCCGAGTAATGTGTTATAGGAAATCCTGCTTTAGTAGGGGAGTTGGACTAGATGATCTCTAGAGGTCCCTTCCAACTCTGACAATTCCGTGATTCTGTGATTCCGTGACATTTTATGTAGAGTTCAAACTGCCATATAATTTCCGGAAGGTGAAGGATAGATTGTGCTCTCAGACTTTCAGAAGAGGCAATCTGACTTAGTCACAACTAAATGCTCTGAGAATGGTCCACAAGGTAGACAAACAACCAGAACTGGTGGCACCATCCATGAAATCTTCCAGAACAGAAGGTTTTACACTGGCTCTTCCCTTGAGTCAGAGGGGAAATGAAAAAACTGATTGTGTGGCTTGGCATTGCCCTTGATGAGGATCTGCACTATTCATTCAGCTGCTTGGCAGAAGTATCTTTTGGGGTTCTTAGTACCCATGAAAAGGAAAACAAGAAATTTAGAAAGGGCTGTAGATCTGGATCATGGCCATCAATGGCTACTGTTCTCTTTTTAACATAAAGAATGGCCTAAATAGAAAAATATCCTCACTGCTAAGCAGAGAGGATTAGCAGATAACTTATTTCTTTAGTGTATACACAAAGCTATAAGAAATGGGAGGCAATTTCTGAACTATGATCTCATTCTCAGCCTGGGAAACCAAGTATCGGGACCAATATATTTAAGGAATCTGAAGAACCTGTTCTGTAGGAGAATGCTAAGAGGCCATTTTTATCCTGATTGAAGTCTTTCTAGTAATATTATTGCAAGAGCCAGCAAATATTTTATTTTCTTAAAAGTATAAATTAAGTAGGATAGAATATGATCATAAGTATCTTCCATTAGCATTTGGTAAAGATGATTTCCTGCCGTGCTTACTTGGGAGCTGAAATGTTATCTCAATAAAGGTCAGCTAGACAATTTCTGAGGGTGAAAGGCTGATTCAAATGGTGCACTTAATACAGGATGTGGAGTCTATCAAAGGCACAGTAGTGGAGGAATTTCCGAAGGACTAATTGGCTAGTCACCCATCACTCTTGGCACCTTGATACTCTCAGAGCATTTCATCACCACCAAATTACAATTCACAAAACAGGTGAAAATAAGGCCTTTAATTAATATCTTGCACTTTTTTTTCTATGAGGAAAATAGTGTGAAGTATCAGCTAAACTCGGTCCCAGCCCTAAACTGAATCAAAGGAAAAAAAAAATATATATATTTTACAGTTTCAGACTTGTATATCTGTCATTACAATTAGATAATGTTAGGCTCTCAGAAGGAAACCATTGATTTTTTGCAAGGCCAGATGCTCCATAGTGAATAGTCAGTTTGGGGAAGAATGACTGCAGCAAAAGCTTACAGATTTAGCTCAGAAAGTTCTAAGAGTTCAGCTGTTGCTTGCAGAAATCTAGTTTGGGAAGCAGTGAAGAGTTATTTCAGCCTGTAGTTTTAAAACACAAAATATTTACCACAAGCATTGCAGAGATGAAAAGAGAGAGGCTTCTCTGTAGAGGCCTCTGCAAACTCTCATGCAATTTAGAAAAGATTACAGTATTTTGATCATAAAATTGACAGTCTGGAAAATAGATTATGACATTCAAACGGCATGCTAAACAAAGACCACCACAGAAGTTCAAAGGCAAAAACATCGTTGGATTTATAGCCAACTGATTATTTAAAAGCTGTGAAGAAAATTCCTTTATATTTCAATGAGCTCACACAGAATGTCTCAGCCAAAATGCACAAAAAATACTCAGTAAAGGAAGTGCCATTACATGTGCTGAGAATCCTGGAAAATTCTCTTGGCAACAGGATTCGTTAATTCATTTACTTCCCAGAAATCAGCTTTAGAGACGCTAAATAAACAACCTATTACAAAATCCACTGAAGCTAATAAAGTTTCTCCCACTAATGTTTTTGAGCTTCAAATTGATTGAGAGAAAGAATAAATATCTTGGGAGGGGAAAAGACAAAGACTGCTTTCATATATCTAACTGTGCTCAGAATTTACCATTATCTCAAAACCCCTCTTATCAACGCTGCAAGGGACTGAATACCCCTAGCTTAATATACTGGATACAAAAAGAAAATGTGTAGAGTTATTTTCTTTATTTTATAAGTCCAGCTAGTTTCAGGGAAGGTACTTGACAAAGAGACCCTAAACTTTCAGATCTAGCCAGACAGAGATTTCTCCGCTACGGAGGACAAACGGCAAAAGGCAGTATGGTCATGTCTGTGATGTACCACTTGTGTGACCGCACCTGGAGGATGGCTTCATGGCTCACATGAACCTGGATCCTGTTTTGACCTCAACCAGGTGGCCCAGATTAAACCCATGGGTGCTTCTGATGAATAGTGTCAGATTTGATTCTGGTTTATGTTGAAGCTGGATTTGCTGTATTTGAACCTAATTTATGAAATACAATACTACTGAGTATGAGAAGGGCACAAACTGACCACCCTGCTTCTACCTGTGAGAGCTCCCAAGCACTGTCACCTTCATACCTACTTTCCAGCAGGAGACCTCATGGTAATCGTCACTCTGAAATGTTCGTTTCTGCACAACTGGCCTGACTGGAGAGTTTTAAGTCAGCCAAATAATACATTATGGATAATGGTTACGGATAATGGTTATTATGAATTTGCTTCCCTTTCTGGTACAGCACTTTCTGAACGCTGACACTGATTTTCAGAGAATGTGTTTATTTGGGCCATCTCCTCAGCTGATCTCAGCCAACAGAGCTCCTTGAAGTTGATGATGCCATGTTAATATTTATCAGCTGAGGATCCTAGCTTAGGATTTTTTTAGATGTTATTTATTTGGGACCACGAAGGATCAATCTCTTTCAAAGAGGTGTTTCAGGACTGTGTTTTATAAGTTTTTATTTCCCTCTGTTTTGTTTTTTTTTTTTCCTAGGCTTTTGAAAAAGGAAGAAAATTTTATTTTTATCCCTCGTTCCCGTGAAGAGCTTCCAGAAAACTTTCCAAAGGAAATTCCTGGGATCTGTTACTTCCTCGAGGTCAAAAGTGGTCAGAAGCCGCCAAAACCCTCCATCGCGTCTGCCAGAGTGAGAAAGGTTTCTTACAACATTGGCACCATGTTCCTTCGGGAGACTAGCCTATGAGGCCTGCTGCAGATCAAAGACTCGTCAAAAAAGCACAAGCCCAGAACTGGGTCATGACAGGGGAGTTGGAGGTTCTTTCTATTTCACTGCCTTGTTCTGAACAAGCAGTAAAAGCTCCATGTAATATCAGGCAATAATCATTTTAAAAGGTGGGTGACTGCTGTCAGTAAAAAAAGTGGAGATAAGGAAAAAAAATTAAACAACGTACTTCCACTTCCAGAGGAATTTCTTTTATAAACTTCAGTCTGGCCCCTCTATGACAAACAAAACAAAAGAAAACAAAAGAAAACCCCAACTCTCAAATTAGAGGTTAGTTTTGTTTTGTGCAGAAAGGATGATGGTTCTCTGTAGATTTGCACCAGCTAAGCAGAATTGAGAGTCAGTTCTGATTATGCATTCCTACATTTAATGTGTTCTTCAGTAAGGTAATGATGTTTTTTAACTTTATGAACAAACATTTCATACATATACTGTAGAGCTGTTGTAACCTTCCTGGCAGGAGGAATTATAATTCAATACAAATATTGTAGGAATTTTACCTATTTTTATACATATTTCACTTTCTGGATAATTACATTCCACATACTGTAAGCTGAATGAGTTTAGATAGCTTTTCAGAGGAAGCTACTGTATATTTCATACATTCTACCTATCAAACCTTATTGCTATACAAATGGGAAGAGTCATTTTTCGACTTTTTTGGCAACAAAAATATCGATATTTTATGGGAAAAAAACCACTTTGGTAAATCTCTTTACCTGATGTTTATGCTAAAGCTTTAGATGAGCACTGTCTTGCTTACAGAAAAAAATGTTCAATATTTGTCCTACAGTGCTGTATTTCCAATCCTTCCAGGACAATGCAAACAAAGTGCAGAAGATCGATGTGTTGACAAACAGAAAAGTTCTGTTCAATGGGGCTTGTTTCCCACTAAATTATCAGTCAAACCGATTTTTGGTAGGAGTCCTGGACTTTTTTTAAAAAATTGATCTTGTGAAAACTTATTCTGAGGAATTCCAGTAGACACTGGAAGCTCTCTGGATACTGGTTTTCTACATTTTTTTTTAATAGGACCTGTGCTCCTACATCAGTTCGATTGTTGAAAATCCTACCTTTTATTAATGATGCTCATCTGGAAATTTCCTCTATTGCTGGATTGGCTGGAAGGTCCCCTGCTTTATCTAATGTAGACCAAAAATAAAGCACTTGAAAAGGGAAGGCAATACTTTCCCAGGTTTAATGCAAATGGCAGTTCAAGATTTAGATGAGTCCATGTCAATTAAAAGAAAAAAAAAGGCCGATTTTTTTCTGTTGAAAATTAATATAGCTTTATTGTCTTCAATTAATCCAATTGAAACAAGATGTGGATCTCTCCCCTAATAGGCACATATTCAGGCTTTGTTTATTTCTCAGGTTTTCCTTTTCAAAGATAATGGCAGTCAGTTTTGCTCTGCAGGTTTCCTTTACAGTCATACTGAAGTGGGCCGAAGTTGTTCTGCTCTTGCAGATTGTTAGTTAACACTTGTGCAGTGATTCTGAAGTGGCTTAGCTTTATGTGGGCCTGATCAAAGCTCACTGAAATCGAGGAAGAGTCTCAACAGTACTGGGAGGCGTGGGAAGCTCTGCATTCCTATAATCCAGACCAGAAATTAGAGTTTACTTTTGTATTTATACAAAACTCGAGTACAAAACTCTAAGCATTTTTTGAAAATAAGTATGTAACTTTCACCATGTGTCCAAATTATCCAGTTAGATCTTTCTGTGGCAGGATTGACGGTTCTGTATTTCTCCCCTTTGACCTGTAGCCCATGTTAGAGTGGGAACAAGTCAGTGTGGCACTGCTAGACTGTGCTGAACATCTTTCAAGCTTCCTTTCCAGGAAGCCTTTCTGGATGAGAAAGGACTATCTTGAACCTATACTGACTTCAGCACGTAGAGGACATCTGAACTTATTAAGCAGGTGTGGTTTTTTTCTTGCCTGAAGAGAGTAGAGGCATGGGAATTAGCAGAGAAATTTACTTAAATGGAAATTCCCTCACGTTCTAGAGGAACACAGATGTTAAAGATTTCTTCCTTTAGTATTAGAGCATCCTTAGGATTGGAGGTATTAATCTTTTATCTGCCTTGACAAACAGCATCTGCAGTTCTACTGACTATTTAAAAAATGACTTAACAAAAACTACTTTAGCTTGAGGTTGCAGAATTTCCGTCCAAACTACAGATCTGAGAATTTTCTGCATAGGATGACAACTTTTAGCCTATAGCCATTATTTTGCACCTACACAGGATTTAGCATGCATCGGTTTCCTGACACACCAGTGACACATGCAAGACTCATAAATGGAGCAAAGTTCACATTTCACAACTGGAAGAGGAACACTGTTTCCCAGCTAATAAAGCAGTGGGTTTGATGTAATTTCCTTGTTCCCTAGAATGAAAATTTTTCAGATAGCTATGAATAGATTGAAATTTCATTCTGACTTCACTGGCACATCCGCATTGTTCAGTAGGTGCTGATGTCAGAGTACCAATCTCTCTGGCCAGACTCTTTTTCTCTTCTCACCACCTGTGAGAAGTAGTAGTCTTGTGTGAGGAGAACAAACAGAGGTTCAGACCAAAAGCACGTAGCTCAATAACTTGTCTCTTACAGCTGCCAATAGAAAATGTCTAGGTTAATTCTCTGGCTGATCTTGGTAGATCTATGGAAACATTTTTATGAGAAATGATAGAAAAATGCTAATTCTACTAACAAATTGGAGAAGCAATGTAAAAAATTTTGTATCACCATCCTCATCCTCTCAAGAGGGGTTTATTCTATAAAGAAATTTATAATCACAGAGATCACTGCAAAAATTGAAAATTGGTGTTGGCATCACCATGGAGACAATGGCAGTGTTTGCAAATAAATCATCTGGCTCCCCAAATTAGAGTAGCTTTACTGTATAAGAATATAGAGTCTATGCTTTTTATAAGTTTGTGTAAAGGTAATGTGTCCAGAACTTCAGCACTGATGCTAAGTATTGTGTTATTGGTTTCTGTGTTATGACATGGGAAGTTAATAAAAAAGTGTGGGCTTTCTAGGGACATTTTTCTATCTCAGTGTGAGAAAAATGTAAAACAAACTGTCAGCACTCTTTAGCTTAGTAGTTGCATCCACTGCCTTTAATATTAGGTTGAAATTTTAAGTGAAATGAAATTTATTATCAAGGTTGATGCTGTGAAGTCAATTAGATGGTAGTCAGACTCAACATTTTTTCAACACCACGTACTTTTAATGATAAGGAAAACTTTCTCATTTGCCTGGCATTGTCTTCATAAATAAAAAGGTTCTCAGAGTTTTTATACCCCTTGGGTATATGTATATACACCACCTTGGGATGATGAGGTGGAGAGGTTAGAGGTACTGAAATGGATGCAGAAATCATATACCATAGTTGGAATTTTTTTCTAATATTTTCCTTCCGATAAAACAGATGATCTTTTGTTCCTCTGATTAAGAATTTACATGCCTGTTTCTTCACGTAGCTGCAAGTAGCAACGTCTGCTGTCTTGAATTTCTGTATGAAACAAATCCACCCTCTCTGAAGATAGAGGAAGGAAGGAGATCGACTGAGTGTTACCCGTAGAGGGCAAAAGAAGGATGATGTAAGGGATGACGAAAGGACTGTAGCTGGGGCCATCGGTCTCTTTGCCGCAAGCTTGTTGTGTGCAGGTTCCTTCTGCTCCAGGCTCAGAGGGACCATGGAATGACCACAGAGGCAAACCCAGTGGCCAACTTCTTGTACAAAAGTCATGAGGCCTAAGTAAACAGAGGCAACAGTCATTACCCCAGAGCACTTTTTACAGATCTTCTGTCAGATTTTTCCATCTTCTTGAAGCTCCCCATCATGCAGGCTCTTCTGTGATGTGGTGCATAGAGGTCAGGAACTCAGAGCAAGAAGGAAATAGTGATGGAAGTGGTAGAGTGGTGGATAAATTTTGTTTTGCATCACTCTAGTAATATCTGCCATTCAAAGAGAAAAGACTCTGCATGGGAGAATTACTGCTAAGCCAGGACTCTCAAAGTGTGGATTTCTTGCAGGATCCCACAGGATATTTCTTTTTTAATTCCAAAGAGCCAATAGTCATTAACTGTGGTTGTGGTTTTGGCTTAACTGCTCATTCCCACATACAGTTTCAGATCTGAGTCTGTTTGGAAAGGCGTTTTGGAGCCTGGAAACATGCCTCTGCAAACAGAAAACCAAAGCTTTTCAAACCTTGGAAATCTTGTATGGGAATTTCCTATTCTGAAGAAGAAATCCTTGTAGTTGAGTCACTAGCAGGTCCTACTGCAGTTCATGTGTGTGCATGTGCCATTCCACAATGCTGTCTCCTCCTGTGCTTACATCCAACAGCGCTATCAGGTATATAACCACCTTTTCTCTATTTTCCATTAATGTCCTTCTTTCATTTTTTCTGTATAAAGCAAGCAGTGCAGAACCATGACACGTTACATGCATTTAAAAGTATCATAGCACTGCACTGAGGCTTAAGCTCTGCTAACTGATTTCACATTGTGTATTTCTGCCTCTGAATAGATCCTTCTCCCAGACAATTTAAAAATGAAGGGAAAAAACCCCCACCCGAAACTGTTATGTTGAATTTCAAATGAGTATGAAACCAGTTGTTGGGCAAGTTTAACTGCTGAACAGCTTTCAGGTTCTTCAGCTGCCACAAGCTGTCACACATGCCTGCTTCATGCAAACTCTCCTGCCAAGAAGCCTGTAATCCAACAGCAGCATCACAAATTTATGGCATTTTCTGGGTTTTTCTCTTCCATTCTCAGGCCACTACCTCACCTCTGCTGGGCACTCAGAGCCCAGTGAGGAGCTAACTCCCTGTTCTAATGCAGTCTCAGAGCTTCTGGCTTTGTTTTTTGGGTTGTCTGATGTTTCACAAAATCATGCAAGTGTAATATCGGAAATAGCAACATGCTGAAATTAACAACAAAACAAGAAGCATAAAAAAGCTTGTCAAACGCAGAAACAGTTGGTTCCCTTCCTTCAAGGTAATATTCATAGCGCTTTACTGGGATTGAGGGTGCCAGTGACAGCAGAGGCTGTGGATGAGCTGAAGATGCTGAGCGTGCAGGAGACTCGACAGGCAGGAGTTGATCGGCTGCTGCTACTGTTCATAATTCCATCACCTTGCATGCTGTCTCCTGCTCTAGGTCATGCTTCTGCTCTTCAAAAAACTT